>NC_084487.1:2401690-3016690 GCF_030035675.1 Rhineura floridana
TTAACCAGTGACTTGACCCACCGGTTCTGGCCACCACTTAGAAACACAGCCATAGGCCTGACTCAAATCCCATCCGTGGCCACAGAGCGCAGCCAGGCTCCAGTGCAGGTCAAGGCTCAGATGGTCACGCTAAAGCAGCCCAGACGTATTTTTCCAACCATCCTGGGAAGCTGGAAATGTCAGGAGGGTTTCCTGAAGACACTTATTTAACTGACAGCTCGGAGCTCACGAGGACCCACCGTCAGAGCCAACCAGAAACGGAATCCCACCTGAGGAATACGGAAAGATTCCCAAAGTCCCTGGAGCCTCCTCGACTCATACCACAGTCTTGGAGAAGGCCTCTTCCTCCCGCGGCGCCCTGGCAGTGGCCCTCCCGTGGGGACGTCTTGTAAAAGCACATTTTATTTCTCATAAAAGTGGTGCCAGACTTCCACAGAGCATATCCTGCTTATTTATTCCCCTTGGGGTGGAGCAGGGCACGGTGCAGCGCTGGGAGGGAAGCACCTACCTTCTTCAGCCTGTTCCCTTCTGGGCAACCTTCTGAGGGCCACATGCTGGTGGTGGGCGGGGCAAGAGGCAAAAGTAGGCGGGGCAAGGGATGCAAATTTTACCTAGTTCCTACACACACTCTCATCTCCAGCTGGGCAAAAGGCACAGTGAGAGTTCAAGGGCACGTTGCAGCCTGTCAGGAACACGCATGGAGGGTGCGAAGCAGGCTCAGTGAAGGGTGTGGCTGGGACAGGGTGTGGAATGGGGAGAGTTCTGAAGGCCAGATGGAGAGGGCCACATTTGGCCCTGAGGGCCGCACTTCCCCACCCGTGACCCAAGCCGTCATTGTCTCCTCTCACTGGCTCTCCAAGGTCTCCAACAGAGCAGGGCCTTTCCCACCACATGGAGACGCAGGAGGGGCAAGGGACTCAACTTGGGACATTCTGCATGCCAAGCAGGTGCTCCACCACCAAGCTGCAGCCCTTTCCTGATGGTGCCATGCCGTGCCTGCCTCCAGATACTTGAGCCAACATGAGCTTGGAAGGCCCAGAACAGATGGGAACCTTAGGGGTGGGAGACAAATACGCAAGGAACTTCTTCTAATGTGCATTTGTTCGTAGCAAATCAAGATAGATATTTGATTTTCTTTTTTAAAAAAGAGTATAATTAATTATAGGCCCAAAATGTACTTGAATCCATAATTAATCAAACTTAATTTGTTGAGTTTTCAAAAACACATGCCACAACAATCCAGCACAAGACTTCAGCCCACTGAAGTATCCATGTCTTGACCAGCAGCCCGAGTGCCAAAGCAACCTTAAAACCTTGTGAACTAGACTTCAAAGTAAACAGTTTAAAGCATAACATTAAAGGTTACATTTTCAAATTTCAGTATATTTCAGATTAAACGTTGAAGAAAGCAGGGTACCCATTTAATAAATGAGTGAATTTTATTTATTTATTTATTATATTTGTTAGTCGCCCATCTGGCTGGTTGTCCAGGCACTCTGAGCAACGTACACAGAAAAGCATACAGATGCATTAAAAAAGTAAAATCTCAACCAAGAGTAATCAAAACCTAACCCTCCCCAAAGGCCTGCCTGAAAAGCCAGATCTTCAAGGCCCAGCAGAAGCTCATCATAGCGGGGGCATGGTGGAGATCGTTTAGGAGGGAATTCCACAAGGTGGGGGCCACAATTGAAAAGGCTCTCTCCCTAGTCCTCACCAGTCTAGCTGTTTTGATTGGTGGGACAGAGAGAAGGCCTTTTGAGGCTGATCTTGTTGAGCGGCATCCCTGATGAGGCTGGTGGCATTCCCTCAGATAGGCTGGGCTGAAAGCATGTAGGGTTTTAAAAGTCAGAACCAATACCTTGAATTGGGCCCGGAAGACAACCAGTAACCAGTGCAACTCCTTCAACACTGGAGTGATGTGATCCCGCCGGCGGCTGCCCTTAATTAGGTGAGCCGCCTCATTCTGTACCAGTTGCAACTTCCGGACCGTTTTCACAGGTAACCCCATGTACAGCACATTACAGTAGTCTAGTCGAGAGGAGACAAGGGTATGTACTACCGATGGGAATATTTAACTTCTGCACCCCCTTTTTGTGGGCCATCTCTCTGGCCGTCACCACAGATGACGCCAAGAACACATAGGCTGGCTGCTTTGCAGGCATCCCTTTTCCTCTACATCCCTCTTTTTTTAATTTCATCCTTTTGTTCAGTGGAGACTGGCGGCTCCGATGTCAGCAGGACAGTGAATCCACTCTGTGTCTTAGTCTGAGCTGTCAAGCAGCTGTCCAAGGTGCTGAAAGCTCCATGCAAGTGTTGGGATAAGCAAGCGTGCATGCTTTTAATAGGGAGATGTCATTTCTAACCAGAATCAGGGAACACCTCTATGCTTGTTTACTGATGTAATTTCCTATTGACTAGGTGGATTTTTTATTCTCTTCCTCTTTGTTACAAGAGCTGTTGTTATTGCTTTTATTTATTTATTTATTTATTACTATTTGATTTATATCCTGCCCTTCCTCCCAGCAGGAGCCCAGGGCGGCATTTTGCCTATTCTCCATTAAGCCCCAGGAGAGAGAAGCCTCCACAGGTTTCTCTCCCAGACGATCCCAATCATGGACTAAATCTACTACCTGCTTCCATTTTTTCTCTCCAAGCTAGAGCCTGTGTTTCCTGAACATATGAAAGGTTGTGAGAAAAACATTCTTAATACTTTTTACCAAAGGAGACTGTCTCTATTGCTTTTATTTGGCTAGTCTGTATGAGGGAAGGTGGGCTGGTTAATTCTCACTCCGCTTTGCAAGATATATACTCTGCTAAGAGAACTGCTAAACTATTTCTGTTTCATTTAAACCAAATAGAAAGTTCAGACTAAATCCCGGGGCAGATTGACTGCTCCACTGACATCAGAGCCACCAGCCTCCACTGCTTTTATTGGCTTCAGTTTCCTTACTTTGAATTGGGACCGGAAGACAACCGGTAACCACTGCAACTCCTTCAACACTGGAGTGATGTGATCCCACCGGCTGCTCCTGGTGTCACATATACAGGCATACCGCGCTTTAACGTTCGCAATGGGACCGGAGAGTATACTTTAAGCGAAAATCTACTTTAAGTGAAGCAATTGTCTTCACTTGTACTGCAAGCAATCACCACTAGATGGCAGCAGCGTCATGCCAATAAAGTGTACGTTATTGCGAAGCTCGCGAACCTTAAGCGGGGTATGGGGACATATGGAGCATGTATGTTATAGCGAGGCAACGTTAAGCGGGGCAACGTTAAGTGGGGTATGCCTGTATATATATATCTTCACTCCTTGGCTGTTCGTCTTGTTTCTTCTCTGCCAGCATTCATTCCCCTTTGGGCGAAACTTGGGGTTATTTTGTCTGACTCATAGTAGCAGATGGCAGGGTAGCGCTCACCAGACTTTTGGTCTTCCATGTACTGGCACAGAGAGGGGGAGAGGCAAGGCGTTGGCAAGGTCAGCATGGTGCAAGCACACAGGTGGAGCCAATCCTGTGCTCCCACCGCAGCATTTGCACTGCACTGGCCTAGCTGCAGCCTATCCCCTCCCCATCTCCATGCAATAGTGATGCAGATGACCCAAGGTCAAGGGAGCCCTGCCTGATATTGCTGCCTCACATGATTCCTGCATTGAGCTGGGGGGTTGGACTAGATGGCCTTATAGGGCCCTTCCAACTCTACTATTACATTTATTTATTTAAAATATTTCTATCCCCCCTTCTTACCTATAATAGGGCAATCAGGGCGGCTTACAAAAATAAAATTGTAAACAGTAAAATCACAACAACATTAAAATAAACTAAAATACATAAAATACAATTAAAATACATAAAATACAATATATATATATATACACACACACACACATATATACCTATACAGCAGCCTTTCCCAACCAGTGTGCCTCCAGATGTTGTTGGACCACAATCCCCATCTTTCCTGACCATTGGCAATGCTAGCTGAGGCTGATGGGAGTTGTGGTCCAACAACATCTGGAGGCACACTGGTTGGGAAAGGCTGCTATAGAGAAAGATTGGTACTAAAGGGAGTACAAAGGTAAAATTTAACGTAGAAGGCATAAAATCAGTGTCAGGCTCTACCTTCAGTCCCTCCCAAAGGTTCTCCGACTCACAGTCCAAAACCCTAGGACCCTTCCAACTCTACTATTTAATGATTCCATGATCAGACTTTCTCTCTTGCTGCTCCCTTTTATAACTGGAATGCCTTCTCTCCCAACTAGGGAGGGCGGAGAAATTCAATACAGTGCACACTTAAAGGCGAACCTCCCTAATGTGCACTTTCCAAAGAACCGAAACATGGGCAGCCTTCAAAATGTGCAGCTCCCCAGCCAAGTCATGTGTAAAAAAGTCCATATTCTATGGTAAAGTATGAAAAAAAAGCATATATTTGTGAAAAAACATCAAAAAATGGATTATATTAGTCAAAATTGCATACAAATGTGTATATTCACACTAAAATGCGGAATTAATTTCAGGAGGACTGAAAAAATATCACATACTGATGTGGAAATGTGAGAATGGAAGACTGGGGAACGCAGAGGAACGGCAACTGGCAGATTTGCCCGCCCCCTCCTCCCCCCCCACACCTCTCCCTCCTTGCCACAGAAAACATCTCTCTACTGTTCAGGCTTTGACCCCCAAACTCTCCTGATCCTTCCCCCCTTCCCCTTGGAATCCCTTCCTATTTCTTTACGAGGCCTTCATTTCTAAGGCTAATGGCCACTTGCCACGTGTGCTGGCTTGAGGGGCGTTTTGGAGGGCACCAGGATGGGGAAAGCTGGTCTGTATCCTACACACGCCATCCTGGTGTATTACACACAAAGCAGAATGAGGTGGTAGAGCCCGGATGTGGGAGAATGGACTATACCACTTCACATTGCTGGCAGGGGGAACATTTCTTTCTTCAAAGGCTCTTCTCCATGACAAATGCCATGCAAAATACAAAGGGAATGTGCGGGGCTAGACCATTATTATTATTATTATTATTATTATTATTATTATTATTATTATATCCCACCCTTCCTCCCAGCAGGAGCCCAGGGCAGCAAACAAAAGCACTAAAAACATTTAAACATCATAGAAACAAACTTTAAAACACATTAAAACAAAACATCTTCAAAAATGTTACTTAAAAAATGCTATGAAAACATCTAAGATTAAAAACATTTTTTAAAAAAGAAAGTTTAAGAGCATATTAAAAAGCAATTCCAACACAGATGCAGAACATCCCCCCCTGACGTGCAGAGAGCTACTTTTACAAGGGCGGGTATTCAAAACGGGCAGCCCTACCTGTCCTCTGAAAAGGAAAGGTCTACTCCTCTGCCTCAGGGTTCTTACCGCCTCACTCTGCTGGGTGGGGAGACCACCAGGCCTCTGGTCCTGAGCGCCTTGGACCGGGGCAGACCCTAACTCTTCTTAGGGTACCTTAACAAGGGAAATGCAATGGGCTATGGGCATTCTCATACAGACTAGGAGGATACCAGACACGAAAGGGTCAGGATGGAGGAGAGCCCTGGGGTTAGAATGCGCTTTCTGCTGTGCTTGTGATGTGGGTTGCACCTCGGCAGGCCTCCAAAGGCTGCAAGCCAGCAACATGGAGGATGCTTTAAGCGAAAATCTACTTTAAGTGAAGCAATTGTCTTCACTTGTACTGCAAGCAATCACCACTAGATGGCAGCAGCGTCATGCCAATAAAGTGTACGTTATTGCGAAGCTCGCGAACCTTAAGCGGGGTATGGGGACATATGGAGCATGTATGTTATAGCGAGGCAACGTTAAGCGGGGCAACGTTAAGCGGGGTATGCCTGTATATATATATCTTCACTCCTTGGCTGTTCGTCTTGTTTCTTCTCTGCCAGCATTCATTCCCCTTTGGGCGAAACTTGGGGTTATTTTGTCTGACTCATAGTAGCAGATGGCAGGGTAGCGCTCACCAGACTTTTGGTCTTCCATGTACTGGCACAGAGAGGGGGAGAGGCAAGGCGTTGGCAAGGTCAGCATGGTGCAAGCACACAGGTGGAGCCAATCCTGTGCTCCCACCGCAGCATTTGCTCTGCACTGGCCTAGCTGCAGCCTATCCCCTCCCCATCTCCATGCAATAGTGATGCAGATGACCCAAGGTCAAGGGAGCCCTGCCTGATATTACTCTTCTTAGGGTACCTTAACAAGGGAAATGCAATGGGCTATGGGCATTCTCATACAGACTAGGAGGATACCAGACACGAAAGGGTCAGGATGGAGGAGAGCCCTGGGGTTAGAATGCGCTTTCTGCTGTGCTTGTGATGTGGGTTGCACCTCGGCAGGCCTCCAAAGGCTGCAAGCCAGCAACATGGAGGATGCTTTCGGTACCAATGCACCTTGGCTCGGGGGCCTGGCCCAGACGCTTCTACTGATGCAGAGAATGCATTCCAGATTTTAAAAAGAGCACCCAGGAAGCCATGTGTTCTGTGTGATGTCATACTGCCTCCGTGCTGATTGGATGTGGCCAGGCTACGTGCATTTGTGATGTCACGAGTAGTGGGAGAATGTGGCGATGGGAGTAGAGCATCTGGAGCCACAAGGAGGATGAGATGGCTGCTCCTTCCACTCCAGATCCTTGCCACGGTCTGGCCCAGTCATGCCATAGTTGACACTTGCGAGTAAGTGATGGGGGGGAAGCCTGGGTGGGTCCAACATGGAAAGTCGGGGGCTTTTCTCCAGTGCACCACAGCATCCCTTGGAGCAAATGCCATACAGTTTGTCCCAAGAGGGTAGAAGGTCCGAGAATTGGGATGTGGGGAAGAAGCCGTGGCGCCTGGTGGCTGCATGCCAGTGGGGCAGCAGAATCCACTCAGTGTTTCAGTCCACACTTTGAAGGAGCTGTCCAAGGAGCTGAACAGCCAGGCTAAAACCCAGAGCAGATCCCGTTACCCCACTGACATGGGCCCACCAGCCGCCACTGGGAGGACGAGTCTTCAGGCAGCAGGAGGGGCTCCCACGCGGGGGCAGAGCACTAGTGCCGGCTCAGCCGATGGAGATGGGGGAATAACAACGAAGAGGGAGGGAAGGCCAAGCCATCTGTGGGAGAGCAGAGCAAAGGTCCACGGACAGAGAAGAAGGGAGAGCAGAGCCGTAGGGTGGCAAGGCGTGCAGGAACGTGGGCCCGGCCACTCTCTGCAGGGAAGAGACTAGCCAGCCCCAGACAGGATGTGTGGCATGGGCCACTCGCTGGGAGCCACTGAGCAAGCCATGATGATGATGATCAGCCTGTCTCTTTCCAGTGTCTGTGGAAGGCGCCCCTTGGTGCCAGGCCAGGGTGGTGGCACAGTGCGGATTGTTGCGGGGGCCGATGCCCTCCCAGGGGCCTGGCCCTGGATCGTCAGCTTGCAGCTACCGACGTTAACAGGGCACAAGCACACCTGCGGAGGCTCCCTCATCACTGCCCGGTGGGTTCTCACGGCCGCCCACTGCTTTGGAAACAGAAGGTGAGCAACAGCCAAAGTGTGTTTGTAGGGAGGGAGGGAGGGAGGGAGGGAATCCCCTGGCCAACCGCAGGCACCTGCAGGCAGAGGGGCCAAGTGGGCACCATAGCTGCTTTAAGGATGTTGTGGACTCAGTTGATATCCCACCTTTCCTCCCGAAGGAGTCCAGGGTGGCAAACACAACAATAACGAAAACAGCAATTATCTCAATCAGTGATCCCAGGGTTGCCAGGAACAGTCTCTTTCAGCCATCAAATGCCTGGGTAAACAGGGAGGCAGACAGACCTCACCAGGGAGGGCATTCCACAATCAGGGGACTGCCACTGAAAAGGCCCTGTCATGGGTCAACATCGACAAGGCATCTTCCAGTGGCTGCACCACCCAAAAAGCCTCACCTGCCAATTGTAGCCTCCAAGATGGGTGATACTGCGGGAGGCTCTCATTGGCTCAAAAGCTCTTGAGGAACCATTGCGCTAAACTGCTTTTAATACTGAGATGAAAGGGAGCCAAATATTGCTATCCCTTATTTATATGAAGATTTTATCACTTGTTTGCCATGAAGGGCAGGATATATATTAAATACATAAAATAAATAAGATGAGATCTCCTATACCTAAACCTTGGTAACACTGACAAATGACAACAGTTCTTTTTTTCTCCCTTGAAACCCTTAAAAGTGGGAGCTTCCAGCCTCCCTGGGCCAGCTTTTTCTTTCTTTCTTTCTTTCTTTCTTTCTTTCTTTCTTTCTTTCTTTCTTTCTTTCTTTCTTTCTGTCCCGCCCTTCCTTCCAGTAGGAGCCCAGGGCGGCAAACAAAAAACACTATAGAACATAATAAAAACAGGCTTTAAAATATATCAAAACAAAACATATTTACAAACATCTTCTTTTAAAAAAAAAAAGCTTTAAAAACATCTTCAAAAGACATTCCAGTAAAAAGCAATACTGCTGAAAGTAGATTAAACACTGAAGCATCTATGAGCCAGTTGAAGTTGTAGTCAATGCGGAACCTTTCTTCTGAGGGTCCTGCTCTCTCCTTTGTCGTCTTCTGACTGCAACTCTTGTCGTTTCCTAGGCCTGTGCACAGTCTTCCCTGCTTCTAACAGGGTTGCCTGATTTGCTCTGATGACAGAATGAACCTTTCTTACGCTTGCATGTTAGCGTCCAACTCCATTATGCCTGTTGATTGTTATTAACCCACCCTTACAGTTAGGAGTCTAGGGGTGGGGGAGGAATTTGATCCAGTTTCTATTTAAAGCTGAAATCTAGCAAAATCACACTTTCCAAAACAATATGGGAACCAAAATATAGCCATCCTTTGAAATACACACATATCCACATTTTGTGATGCCGTTCTTTAAACCAACCAATGTTTACAAAAATGCATATATTAGGGGAAAGTGTGTGTAAAAAAATGAATAGATTAGTGAAAATAACATACAAAAATGCATTTTGTTAAGAGAAATTGCTTTTAAAAATGTGTGTTATTAATGTTTATTAAGAGAAATGCTGAGGAATTTTCATGAGGATTTTTTTAAAAACCCACAAATTCCTGCAGAACTGAATTTAAAGTTTGAAAAATGAGAAACAGGAAGAATGGAAACTAACAGATTCTTCCGTCCCTGGAAATACCCTACCCATAGCCTGTTATTTCCTGAACTCCAAACTAATGTAATGTTGGACTGCCTTCAAGTCGATCCCAACTTATGGCTACCCTATGAATAGGCATTTCATGGTAAGCGATATTCAAAGGGGGGTTCCCATTGCCTCCCTCTGAGCCTAGTCCTCCCCAGCTGGCTAGGGCCTGCTCAGCTTGCCACTACTGCACAAGCCAGCCCCTTCCTTGTCCGCAACTGCCAGGTGGGGGGCAACTGGGCTCCTTGGGACTGCGCAGCTTGCCCACGGCTGCCGAGGTGGCAGGGCACGTAACCCGAGCCACTCCCTGTGGGGGTGATTTTTAGCTGGTCCTTGACGCCCAGGAGACATGAGCGGGGATTTGAACTCACAGACTCTGGACTCCCAGCCAGGCTGTCCTCCCCACTGTGCTATACCAGCTGTTGAACTCCAAACTAGGTGAAACTAAATGGGCATTAAAATGGCAAGTGTGGTTGTATATGTGAAGTCATGCAGATTGTGGCAAAATTGCTAACTTCACATAGACACTAGTGAGGGCTGAGCTGGCACTGATGGGCCAGGAAAGGGATCCTTGGGTTGTGTGGTAGATAGCTCAATGAAAACATCAATCCACTTGGCGGCAGCTGCGAGGGGGAAATGGGAATTCCATGCTAGGGATCATTAGGAAAGTGATTGAAAATAAAACTGCCAATATTGTAATGTTGTAATGAAAATCTATAGTGGAACCTCACTTAGAATATTGTGTAAAGTTCTGGTCAATGCACTTCAGAACGAATATTGTAGTCCGGGAAGAGGTTCAGAAAAAGGCAATCAAATTATTAGAGGGATGGAACAACTTTCCTGTGAGGAACATTTGGGGCTGTTTAGTTTACAAAAAAATGTGAGTTAGGAGGGACTTGGTAGAAGTAAATAAAATTATGCATGATGTGGAGAAAGTGGATAGAGAGACGTTTTTCTCCCTCCCTTATAATACCAGAACCCAGCTAAGGTAATCTAATGAAGTTGAATGTTGGCAGATTCAAAACAGAAAAAGGGAAGGACCTTTTCACACCATGCCTAGTTAAATTGTATGACTGGCTTTCACAAGGTGTGTTGATGGCCACCAACTTAGATGGCTTTAAAAGGGATTAGATGAATTAAACAGACAAATTCCTGCTTGTGGCCTTCCCAGAATAGGCAACTAGTTGGTCACTGTGAGAACAGGATGGTGGACTAGATGGGCCACTGGCCTGATCCAACATGACTCTTCTTACGGAGGATAAGGACGTCCATGGCTACTAGTCACAAAGGATGTATGGGACTGATGAAAGTTGGATGGGACTGATGAAAGTTGTCCAAAATATCTGGAGCCTACCAGGCTGGTGAAGAAGGCTGTACTAAACCTTGCTTGGACCTGATTGAATCTTATGGCTTTGGGTTGTCTCCAGGAGTAAAGGCAGCATGTTGCTGAATATGAATCACTGGGGAAGATGGCAGGAGAGGCCTGTTGCAGCCTCATCCTGCTTGTGGGCTTCTCGTAGGCATCTGGTTAGCCACTGTCTGGAAAGTGTCTGATCTAGCAGGCTCTTCTTATGTTCTCCAGGAGTCTTCCACACTGGCGCGCAGTGATTGGTGCTTCGAAGCTTTCCATCCTTGGCTCAGAAGTTCATGTGCGCTACATCAAGCAAGTGGTGGTGCATGAGGAGTACCAGCCGACCACACAGCTCAACGACGTTGCCCTGATGGAGCTGGACCAACCCGTCAAGTGCAGTGACTACATCCAGCCTGCCTGCCTGCCTGACAGCACCGTCAGCGTGTCCACCTTGTCCTACTGCTACATTAGTGGATGGGGAGTCATGAAATGGACAGGTGAGAATCCAGCTCCTTCCTCCATGTCAGTCGGGGCCGGCCTCCAAGTCACACCTGGAAACCCAAGTCACAGGGTAGCTTTAAACTTTGGCCAGCCAAGAGAGGGTGGGAAAGGCCTACATGATCTTCTCCTGAGGGCTTGATTGATTCCTTTTTTCACTTCCCTTTTATGTCAGGGGTAAAATGTAAATGTACTGCCTTCAAGTTGATCCCGACTTATGGCGACCCTATGAAGAGGGTTTTCATGAGGCTGAGAGGCAGCGACTGGCCCAAGGACACCCAGTGAGCTTCATGGCTATGTGGGGATTTGAACCCTGGTCTCCCAGGTTGTAGTCCTAGGATAGGTAAAACTGACCGTTGGGGAGGAGGGAGCGGAAGGTGGAGGGGAAGGAGGGGATGGGGAGGGAGGGGCAAAGGAAGGGGGAGGGAAGGGGCAAAAGGGAGGGGATAGGAGGGAGGAGAAGGGAGGGTGGGTTTGATCATTTGCATACTTTTTGAGTTCAATGGGATTTATTTCTGTGCAATCATGTTTGAAAATGGAAATGGCCTGCCTTCAAGTCGATTCCGACTTATGGCGACCCTATGAATAGGGTTTTCATGTTAAGAGGTATTCAGAGGGGGTTTTCTCTGAGGCTGAGAGGCAGTGACTGGCCCAAGGTCACCCAGTGAGCTTCATGGCTATGTGGGGATTTGAACCCTGGTCTCCCAGGGCGTAGTCCAGCACCTTAACCACTACACCACACTGCCTCTCCAAATGATAAAGCCCTAATCAGATTCCGTTCAGGAGGAAGTCCTGTTGTTTTTATATACTGTACAACTGCTCTATGTTTAATAATTATTGGCATTTAAGTGCACTTGCAAGCCACAGTCCTATGAATGATGATGATGATGGACTGCCTTCAAGTCCATCCCGACTTATGGCGACCCTATGAAAGGGTTTTCATGGTAAGCGGTATTCAGAGGGGGTTTACCATTGCCTTCCTCTGCGGCTGAGAGGCAGTGACTGGCCCAAGGTCACCCAGGGAGCTTCATGGCTGTGTGGGGATTCGAACCCTGGTCTCCCAGGTCCTAGTCCAACACCTTAACCATTACACCACTGGTAGGGAACCGTAATCAGCTCAAGGGCCACGTTCCCTTCTGGGTAGCCTTCCAGAGGCCACATGCTAGTGGTGGCCAGAGCCACAGCCAAAAGTGGCCAGAGCAGTAACTATGGATCTGACCTTTGTTCAGTCAGCTCATTTCTACCTGCACTCGGCACACCCTTCTCTGTCCACCACCCAGGCAAGCAACAGGCATGTCCAAATTCAAGGGCACATTCTCCAGCCGCGCAAAATAGTCACGGAGGTTGCAAAGCAAGGCCAGTGAGGGGGTGTGGCTTGGGGATGAGGGTGGCTGGGAAGGGGGTGCAGTGTGAGAAGAATCCCAAGGGCCAGCCAGAGAGGCCTGGAAGGCCACACCAGGCCCCTGAGCCTGAGACTCCCTATCGCTCTTTTATTGTTGTATTCATCAGCCTCCCCGATTAACCTGAGGAGCTTTGGAATGATATAGAAATCCATAAATAAAGTAATGATCCTTAACCAGCCTTTGCTAGCCTGGTGCCCTCTGGCTCCAGATGTTTTGGATGACAGCCTATGCTGGATGGGACTGATGGAAGTTGTCCAAAATATCTGGAGCCTACCAGGCTGGTGAAGAAGACTGTACTAAACCTTGCTTGGACCTCCCTGAATCTTACGGCTTTGGGTTGTCTCTGGTGACCTTCAGATCGACCAGCAAGCACATCCTGAGCCCAGTTAGGGATGTGTCAGAAATACTTTGGTTTGTGGAGTCAGATTTGATAAGATTGCCTCTGTTCAACGGCCCAAGCGGCACTCCAGGTGATGCCTTCCTTTAATGATCCTGGGATGGGGGCTGCCCACCTGCTTTCCTCAGTAGGGCTTCAGCTCTTGTTGAAGTTCCAGGGTCAAGCTGACCAAAGATAGGTCTGTAAGGTGCTGAGCAAAGAGGAGATGCCACAAACTAAGTAGCTGCCTTCCACTCCCAGCTGACACAGAGGCCCTGGACATCATGCAGGAGGCCAAGGTCAACCGCCTCTCCACTGAGTCGTGCAACAGCAGCAGCTGGTACAATGGGGCCATCCGAGATCACAACCTGTGTGCGGGATATGAGGAAGGAGGCGCCGACAGCTGCCAGGTAAGGCACTCAGGGAAGAGCCAGACCGTTATCTCTGTGGTGCCATCCAAGGAGGAAGAGTTTCCTTGAGATCCAATGATCAAAAGAAATATCACCGGCAAATTCAAAATTTAGCTGATTTGTGAAATTTGGTGTAGAAATTTTGGAACATAGGAAGTGGCCTTGCATGCTGAGACCCTTGGATCATCTAGCTCAGTATTACAGACTAACTTTTTTTTATTATTAAATGAAAGTTCGGAGTCTGGGGCCCCTGCCTGAAAAGTGCCAAGGAAGACCTTCTTGGGTGCCAGGGCACCTGTGGGTGCTGGGTTGGCAGCATTTTAGCATGTGTTTTTCAATTGTTTTAAATTTTTTAAATTGTGTTTTAAATTGTTTTTAGAAGATGTGTTTTAAATTTGTATATTTGTTTTTAATGTTTTTAGTTACTGTAAACCGCCCAGAGAGCTTTGGCTACGGGGCGGTATATAAATACAATAAATAAATAAAATATACCCCCAGTCTACGCTGACTGGCAGTCAGTCTACACTGACTGAAACTCTCAAGGGTTTCAGGAAGGGATCTCTTCCTGAGCTGTCATTGGGAGTTGAACCTGGGAACTTCTGCATGCAAAACAGGGGCTCTATCACTACAGCCCTTTCCCTTTCTTCACCCACCTTCTTGAGGAATGACTTTTTTAAAAAAAAGTCTTGTTGGAAACGTTTAAGGCAAAGGCTTTATGTAGTCATGTGTCAAATTCAATACCCTACAATCCGTAACTGTGAATGATGTAAACTTTCCAATTTGAACAAAAGGAAAAGTAATCCACAACCCTATCCTCTGCACATTTACTTGGAACCAGTCTTCGCTTAATTCAGGGCATAGGATTGTGCGCTCCAGACTCAAACAAGGGTCCTGGGATTTAGAGAGAAATAAAAAGTCACAGTTCAGATGGTCATTTTTAGTGTTAAAAGTTTAAATCAAGTAAAAACGCGGAACTGAGTTGGAAAGTGGTTTCAGCTGCAGGGTGCTTGCAAATGGTCAATATTTTTGGGTGGAATTCAATCCCATCCTCGCAAATTGAGGTTGACTGAGAGGTCTGGCATGTCAAACTTGCTTCCCCAAAAGATCAGACATTTTGTAATAAGGGAAGTGGGATAACTCTTGCTTTGATGCAATGGCATCCACTCTCCTTGCAAACAGATCAGAGCTGAATGCTCAATAAGCAGGTCGTCTGGAAGGGGCCCCAGAGGTCATCCTCTCAGGGCCCTTGCTGTCCTAAGACAACAGCCCCATGATGCATTTTAGCCCTGCATTTTTGCAGACTGGCTTGACTTGTCCAACAGATCCGTTGTTTCTCTGAGGAACTGTGAAACCCATTCAATGAAAGCACTAATTCCAGAATAAAAGTGAGGTAATTTAGTGGCAATATGCCTGCCACTCCCACTTTCCATTCCTTCACAGGCTGGTTGTCCCCCACGCAAAGACGCACCCCCTCTGACTAGGGCGGGGGACAATCTCTCTCTTCTGCTTCTCATGGTTCCTCATTTTTCTAGTCAGGAATTCAGTTCTCCACATTTCTGCAGCATTTTACAATATATATTTTTTAAAAAAACAGTATGAATACTACTTTAAACAGTCATGGCTTCTTCCCCCAAACAATCCTGGGAAGTGTAGTTTGTTAAGGGGGCTAAGAGTTGTTAGGAGAGCCCCCCCATTCTCCTCACAGAGCTACAATTTCCAGAGCAGTTTGACAGTCAATCCTTCTTCCCAGGGAACTCTGGGAATTGTACTCTCTGACGGGTATGGGGTGTGTGTCTCCTAACAACTCTTCAGAGCTTGGAAAAGTTACTTTTTTGAACTACAACTCCCATCAGCCCAATCCAGTGGCCATGCTGGCTGGGGCTGATGGGAGTTGTAGTTCAAAAAAGTAACTTTTCCAAGCTCTGCACAAACTAGGCTTCTCAGGATTCTTTGGGGGGAAGCCATGGCTGTTCAAGTGGCATGATGGTGCTTTAAATGTATGGGGCAGATGTGGCCTGAGACAAATGCAAACTGTGGCTCAGCCCTCCTCCTTCTGTCTGTCTTGTTGCTGCAGGGAGACAGTGGCGGCCCCCTCATGTGCCGGCAAGACACAGCTCAGCCATTTTGGGTGATTGGAGTCACCAGCTGGGGCCGTGGCTGTGGCAAACCACGCAGGCCAGGAGTCTACACCGCCACACAGCACTTCTATGCCTGGATGAAGGGGTGGGCTGGACCCATGCCCCAGCCCCCGCCCACACCAGAGCCTGTTCCTTCAACTCCAGAACCAGTCCAGAACCATACAAAGCTTTCAATGAAGATTTATTACCATTCCCCAGAAACATCTTCTTCAGCACCTGTGACCAGCAGCAAGCCCACAGCCTTGCCTCAGCCCAAGCCACAACCTAAGCCCACACCCATGATTGCACCTTCACCCAAGCCTAAAACCCCAGCTCAATCCAAGCCTGCATTAACCCCACCTAAACCAAAGCTCCCACTCCCACCTCAAGCGAAACCAGAAGGCATACCTCAACCTGAGCCGGAAGCTCCTCCTCTACCAATTCCCAGGACCCCACCTCAAGCAACACCACAAACCATACCTCAGCCAAAGCTCACAGCCACGCCTCAAAGTAAGCCACCAACCACGCCTCAGGCAAAGCCACCAACCTCACCTCATACTAAGCCACCAACCACGCCTCAACCAAAGCCCACGCCCTCACCTCAGCCTAAGCCAGAAACCACATCTCAATCGAAACCTGAACACCCATCTCAACCAACACAGGAAGCCATATCTCCACCAAAGCCCACACCTCCACCTCAATCAAAGCCGGAAGTCATACCTGAACCTGAGCCAGAAGCCCCACCTCAGCCAAGCCTCAAACCCCAAGCTCCGCCTGAGCCTGAAACTCTACCTCAGCCCACACCTGAAACCTCAACTGAGCCGGAGCCTGAGGCACCACCTGAGCTGGAGCCCGAAGCCTTGCCTGAGCCTGAAGCTCCATTTCATACTACGCCCGAACCCCCAACTCAGACCATGCCCGAAACCTCACCTCACACCACGACCAAAATTCCAACTCAGACCACTGCTGAAACTCCACCTCAGCCCATGTCCAAAACCCCAACTCAGACCACGCCTGAAACCTTACCTCAGACCACTTCCGAAACCTCACCTCAGACCACACCTGAAACCCCAACTCAGACCACTTCCGAAACCTCATCTCAGACTATGCCTGAAACCCCAACTCAGACCACACCTGAAACCTCTCCTCATACCACGTCCGAAACCTCACCTCAGACCACACCTGAAACCCCAACTCAGACCACTTCCGAAACCTCATCTCAGACTATGCCTGAAACCCCAACTCAGACCACTTCCGAAACCTCATCTCAGACTATGCCTGAAACCCCAACTCAGACCACTTCCGAAACCTCATCTCAGACTATGCCTGAAACCCCAACTCAGACCACACCTGAAACCTCTCCTCATACCACGTCCGAAACCTCACCTCAGACCACACCTGAAACCCCAACTCAGACCATGTCCGAAACCTCACCTCAGACCACGTCCAAAGTCTCATATCAGACCATGCCCGAAACCTCACCTCACACCACGCCCCAAATTCCAACTCAGACCACTCCTGAAACTCCACCTCAGCCCATGTCCAAAACCCCAACTCAGACAACGCCTGAAACCTCATCTCATACTACATCTGAAACCCCAACTCAGACCACGCCTGAAACTACAACTCGGACCACGTCCAAAACCTCACCTCAGACCACGCCTGAAACCCCACTGAAGCCTGAACTCGAAGCCCCAGCTCATCCCAAGACCAAAGCCCCAGTAGTGCTTGAGCCTGAACCTTCTCCTCAGCGAAAGCCAGAAGCCCCCAAACTTCAGCCCAAACCGAAACCCCCACAGCAACCCACACTTCACATAGCTACCAACACCACTGTGGCTGCTTTCTTTAAGCTGCTTCAGAAATTCTTGCGTGCAGTCAGGAAGGAGAAAGGCAATGTGGTACCAAAGCTGACAGAGCTGGAGCTCACAGAGGAAGAGAATGCAGCTTCTCTCCAGGATTCGCAAGGCTCATCGGACGCTGGGCCGACCGAGGAGGTGGAGAGTCCTTGCAAGAAGAAAAATCCTGATGGGCCCGTGGCTCGCAAGTGCCTCACTTAGACCAATAGGTCTAAGCAGTGACTGCCAAATGCCCTAAGAGGAGCTCTTGTGGCAGATTATATATTGAATCCAGAAGGAAATAAACTTGTATTTGTTACACCGCATGTGCTGCCCATCTCACCACACACGGCCCTTCTGAGGTTCTGCTCAGCCCCATAATCCGTCACCTGCTGGGACCATCACCTGGCCCAAACTGGTCACTCCTGCCGGTTGCATACATCCACCGGTGCTGTGCATATGCATGCACTGTGTAAGGGGGGGATACTCCTGCATGTAAACAACCAGGAGGAAACTGTGGCAGCTGGGGGTCCCATGCAGTTGGAGGGGCAAAGAGCTGGTGGGTTCCGGGTAACAAGAGGCAGGATGGATGGAAGGCAGATCACGGCAAGGCTGCAATCCAGTGCGCACTTACAGGATTGAGCAGGGGGTTGGACTCGAAGGCCTTGTAGGCCCCTTCCAACTCTACTATTCTATGATTCTATGAGAGTAAGCAAGGACTTACTCCTGAACAAGTAATCACAGGGTTATGTTAGTAATCTTGGTATATTAATCATTACATACAGTGACAATGTATCATTCTTATGGAGGAGCCAGCAAATGTTACCTTTACCTTTTACGTATTTTATCACAGGAAGGGCCGTTCCAAACTGATGATTTGTTTTGCAGGTGATTTCTGCGACATGTCATTGACCCAATAATGATGCTTTGGGGTGGATTTAGACAGGACCATCTACACATCTACATTCCATTTTAGTAGATACTCTGCAGTGCTTTCCCAATGTTACCGCATTATTGCCATCTGCAGGGGTATTCTTGTGCTACAGAGCAACAAAAGTGGAACAAGGCCTCTCCCCTCAGGACATTTATTGTATGACAAGTTACAGGATTTGAGCAAGATGCACCACTTGGAAACAAAGAAGTACGTCTGCCAAGAAATGTTTTGCGGGCACACTTCAGTACCATCATGGTGGCCAGCCAGACGCTCCAAAGGGAAGCCTGTAAGCAGGACCGGAGCACAAGAGCAGCTCTCACCTCCTGCAGTTTCCAGCAATTGGTATGTGGAAGCATACTCCCTCCAAATATGGTGGCAGAGCACAGCCATTGTGGCTAGGAGCGTCTGATAGCCTTTTGCTGTTAGGTGCCTTCAGGGCCAGTTCTAAAGGGTGGCCAGGTTGGGCACTGGCCCGAGGGCCCCAGAACTACAGGGGCCCCTGAGGGGCCCTCCGCGATCTGCGCCCCCCCCACTTACCTGTCAGCCGGCTTTTTAGCATTGCCCTTAATGAAGATGGCGGCTGCAGCTTCCCTAAGGTACCTAAGCCGCTGCCGCCATCTTAGTTGATGGCAGAGATGTGCACGCATAGCATGCACGTGTGCCATCAACAAAGATGGCGGTGGAGGCTTCATTCCCCTTAGGGAAACCGCGGCCACCATCTTCATTAAGGGCAATGGTAAAGACTAGACAGGTAGGGGGGCCATGGGGGGAGTGTGAGGGGCTGCGCATGTGCATATGCGCATGCACGTGCACACACACACCAGGGGGGCAGGGCAAGCTGATACCCAAGGGCCCCCACATGCCTGGAGCCGGCCCTGGGTGCCTTCAAGTCGATTACGACTTATGGTGACCCTATGAATCAGCGACCTCCAAGAGCATCTGTCGTGAACCACCCTGTTCAGATCTTGTAAGTTCAGGTCTGTGGCTTCCTTGATGGAATCAACCCATCTCTTGTTTGGCCTTCCTCTTTTTCTACTCTCTTCTGTTTTTCTAAGCATCATTGTCTTTTCTAGTGAATCATGTCTCCTCATGATGTGTCCAAAGTATGATAACCTCAGTTTCATCATTTTGGCTCCTAGTGATAGTTCTGGTTTAATTTGTTCTAACACCCAATCATTGGTCTTTTTTTGCAGTCCATGGTATCCGCAAAGTTCTCCTCCAACACCACGTTTCAAATGAGTTTATTCTTCTCTTATCCGCGTTTGTCACTGTCCATCTTTCACATCCGTACATAGAGATCGGGAATAAATTTGTCTAACCCTCTTTTAAAGCTATCCAGGTTGGTGGCCATCACTGCTTCTTCTGGGAGCAAGTTCCATAGCTCAACAAAGCAGATCCTGTTTGCAAGCTTCCCAGAGGCACCTGGTTGGCCACTATGAGAACAGAATGTTGGATCAGATCCCCCCCCCCCGGCCTGATCCCGTAGCTGGGGTCTTCTGGTGCTCTTACCCAGGGAATTCCCTCCTGAGGTGAGATTTGAACGGGAGTGTGTGGGCTCCCGTCTCATGGCGTGAGACGTCAGCATTGCTCTCTCAGTGTGACCCACACACGCTAGTTGGGAGGGGTGGACAGGGAACATGGAGGGAATAAAAAGCCTTGTAGGTCTGAGAGTGGCACTTGAGACACCTAATGTAGCGGCTGGACCAATGACAAAGGAAAGGGGCCCTTGGCTACAGCAAAGAAACATAACCATGTCCAAAAGAAAGGAACAAAAAAGAGTAACCTCACACCAAAATATTGCAGAGTGGTGTGCCCATTTAGGCTCCCAGTCACGCCTTTCCATCCCTCCTCCTCCTCCAGTGTTAATGCTTTTGCGGGTGGGGGAAAGGGAGGTCGAATCGGTGCCTTTGGTCTGATCCAGCAGGGTTCTTCTTAGGGAACCCCTCGCCGCCTACTCCAGCTCCATCAACAGTGTAACCCTGTAACACATGTATACTCAGAAGCCAGCCTCGCTGAATGAAGTGGGACTAACTCCCAGGTAACTGTGTAGAAAATGCAACCAAAGGTCTTTAATTTCTCCACGGATGTTTATGGGCAGCTCTCTCCCATCCCTGGGGACATTTAAAAATAGCTTCTCTTTTGTGAGTGGGAAAGAGGTCTAGCCAGACGATGAGATACTTACGTCCCATTACAAGCACTCTGTTCTGTTCCACCACCCCCATACACTCAACATTGCGCCACTGTTCTATGGAGCTGTTTTGGGGGTCCCCCTTACGCTTTCCTCCAGATTCTTTGTATTTGTGTGTACCTCAAGGTTACCCCAAGTCTTCCAGTACATACCTTTCTTTTATTATTTATTTATTTGATTTATATCCTGACCTTCCTCCCAGTAGGAGCCCAGGGTGGCAAACAAAAGCACTAAAGAAAACTTTAAAGCATCATAAAAACAGACTTTAAAATATATTAAAAAATCTTTAAAAGCAATTCCAGCACAGATGCAGACTGGGATAAGGTCTCTACTTAAAAGGCTTGTTGAAAGAGGAGGGTCTTGGTGCTGATCTTGCGCACTGGTGCTGAAATTTGGGCTACATAAGCAAAGGGCAGGAAGGCTCAAATTGGTATGTGCACAGGCCCCAAGATTCACCTTGTACCTGTGTGATTTTTAAAATTCAGATCAGCTTCTGAATTGTGATGTGCTCTTGCCACATCAATCTGTAATTTGCATTCCAAGCCACTCTGTATAATCCCCCATGGTGCAGTGGTTAGAGTGTTGTACTACGATCTGGGAGGCCAAGGTTCAAATCCCCACACAGCCATGCAGTTGACTGGGTGACCTTGGGCCAGTCACTGCCTCTCAGCCTCAGAGGAAGGCAATGGTAAACCGCCTCTGAATACCGCTTACCATGAAAACCCTAATCGTAGGGTTGCCATAAATTGGAATCGACTGGAAGGCAGTCCATTTCCTTTTCAACTATCATGTGAAATCTAAAAGTGTATACTTCCCCATTCACTATCAAGGGAAATCTAAAAATGGCCAAAGTGAATGAAATTCACACACGCAGGAGCCCCTTCAGAGTGGATGAACCCTACCAAATTGCAGAACACAGGTCCAGGAGCGTTTTGTGAGGAGAGTAAAAGGGATTCCCTTTTCTCCACAATCTCCCACAGACCGGGGGTTAATGTCTTGCTCTTATTTTAAAATATTCAAGATGGGCTGGGTGGTGTGTATCCTTGCTTGCACTTAAAAACATAGCCATTTCACACTGGCTTGTTCATGTGCTCTGATAGGCCTTACATTAGGCTGTCCAAAATGCTGCCTGCAGAGTTAGCTCGGGGGGGGGGGGGTTGTTTAATGAAAACAATGAAAGACTTTAACTTTTTAAAAGAAACTCTCTGCTATGTGCTTTAACAATAAATAAATAAAGCTCTTCAGTGCTCCATAGTCAACATTCCAAATCGTAGCCTGATTTGCACCCCCACAGAGCCATTACAGTATATAGATTAGTTGGGGCTTCGGATGACAATGTCTGTGAAAAGATGAATGTACAAAGGCAAAGAATGTCAGATATTGCTGAAATCTGACTTCAACATTGAGTGTTTTGGCTTCCCTTGGGGGCTATGATCTCAGCAAGAGTTCACATATGAAATGTCAGTCAAAAAGCACAGCATGACATCTATCATGCAGTGAAGGCAAATACCGAACAGTTTCTGGTTATTATTCCCCCGAATTCCTATCTGGTAAATATTAAAAGAGAATTCCATGTGAATATTCCACGTCAGCTATGCAGAGGACAATGCCTGAGAGTAGTTTCTTCTCAGTTCTAGCTTAAGATAATATGCAAGACAGACATGAGGTGTCCCGTATGTCTTGCCTTGTGACATCACAAACTTGAGTGTGTCAGATCCTAACTCTTGAGTTATATTCAACTATTCTACTCAGAATAGACCCATTGAAATAATTGGGCCTAAGTGAGTCATGTCTATTAATTTCAACTGAGTAGAACTAGCACGGGATACAACCCTCAACTCCTAAGCTCAGTGGGCTTCAGTTAAGTTCTTGGGCAATGTCACAATTGCTCACCACCCTCACCTACTTCATAAGGTTGTTGTGTGTGTGTGGGGGGGGGGAATTTGCAACAGTATTATGAATCTTTATATGCTGGAAAGTGAAACATATACATTTGAAAGGTTGTCACACAGAGGAGGTCCGGGATCTCTTCTCGATCGTCCCAGAGTGCAGGACGCGGAATAATGGGCTCAAGTTGCAGGAAGCCACATTTCAACTGGACATCAGGAAAAGCTTCCTAACTGTTAGAGCCATACGACAATGGAACCAATTACCTAGAGAGGTAGTGGGCTCTCTGACACTGGAGGCATTCAAGAGGCAGCTGGACAGCCATCTGTCAGGAATGCTTTGATTTGGATTCCTGCATTGAGCAGGGGGTTGGACTTGATGGCCTTAGAGGCCCCTTCCAACTCTACTATTCTATGATTTGTGGGCAGGTTAAGTCACATCCCTTTCCTGACGGAGGAAAAAATGAATATAAGACACAAGAGCTTGTTGAGGCTAAAAAATTAATGGGTGAGAAGTGGTTTGGAAACCCAGTACTCTCATCTGGGCCAGCACTGGCCTGAGGTTTTCACTTGGGAGGCCGGACAGACACCCTGTTCAAGATGCTAAGGGCCTCCCCGCATCCACTGTCTCAGGGCAGCCACCATGGTGGTAGCCTCCAGATGTTGCTGAGCGCTCTATCAGCCCCAGCCAGCATGGTCAAGCAGCTATCCCTGCACTGTGTCTTCCATTGTTCACCGGTCCAATTGGACGGGGTGGGTCGGAAACTACCTCCAGGCTGAAAGACATCAGAAGGGACCCATCTCCATGCACATCTCAGAGGAAAAGGCAACTGCTCTGTGATGCTGGGCTTAGAAATGACACAGTGAGGGCTGCTGTCTGCCCTGGCAGTGCCTGTGCCCAACGAAACTCTACAGAGTGGCGCAAAAGGCACACATGGAGTGCCACCTCCGGTTCAGAAGTCGCTCAGGGTGGGTCACCCGCTGGTCAGTCCTGAAACAGGCCATGGTGGCACTCGACAACAAGCCGGAGGAAATTTGGATCCAGATGGAATCAAGGAGGTAAGACAAGCATCGGTATGGGCTGGGTGGATACGTGACAAGTGTGGGGCAGAAATGGCTTGGGAAGGAACAAGGCAGACAGGGAAAAGCCGTACGATGCAACAGCCAGGGCAAAAGCTGGTGGCCTCCAGTTTCAGTGGTGTAAAAGATGTTAAGAAACTCACGGACAAAAAATCTATCCATGGCTATCATCCACAGGTTGGGGAGCAGAAGTCCTTTTTGTCAGTGTCCTAGAAGCATCCTGTTGAAAGCTGGATGTTGGGACTGGATGGACCTCTGGCTGCAGGGCCTTATGTTCGTATGCAACACAACCTGAGCTCCTTTGCATCCTTGGAGGAGATGCAAAAAAAATATCGAGACTTTTCTACTAGTCCTTTAATATTAATTTCTCAAGGCAGATGCCATCAACAGCGGTTTAAACTGAGGCTCCCCAAGGAGTGGGGTGGGGGCATCTGTGAGCCCCCAACTCACATCAAACTGTGTATCTCTTCCTGCCCCCCGCTCCATTCTCCAGGGTAGGGAACTGCTATGGTCTCTTCTTGGTCACCCACGTCACAACAGAGCTGATCTCAGGCAGGTGGCCTCCCTCAGGGCAACCTACCCTTCCCAAGCCCCTACAGAAGTGCCAGCCTCTACCTACACGAGGAAGCAGAAGGAGGCCTCCCCATTCCAGGGGCTCAGGTTGACGGGAGGTTTTCTTCTGGGCTACTCTCCTCTTTGTCATCTGAATCCTTCTCCAGTTCAAAATTCTACAGGAAGAGAAGAGAAAGCCGAACAGCAAAGGGTCAAAGACGAAGCACTGCTCTGTGGATTCCAGTAAGAAATAGTCAACATGGCACAGGCAATGTGGATGTTTGAGTCCTCCTCACATTACCTTCCAACAGCCAGCACAGGAGGCAGCAGCCAAGGAGGCTTTGGCTCTCCCATCTCGAACTCTTGCCTCAGTTACAATTCCCTTGCTACACTCAGAATAGACTACTGTAATGTGCTGTGCACAGTACCGCCTTTAAAGACGCCTCTGAAACCTCAACAGGTACAAAATGCACCCTCCAGGACTCTGATCATACGCTGCCAGTGCTGTGCCAGATGCATTGGCTGCTGATTTGTTTCCAGCCTGAGTTTAAAGCGCTGCTTTTGACCTTTAAAGCCTTGAACCAGGGTTAGCCTTCCAGATGCGGTTGGATTCCAACTCCCATCAGCCCCTAGCCAGCATGGCCAATGGTTAGGGATGATGGGAACTGTAGACCATAACATCTGGAGGGCACCATGCTGGCTACCCGTCTTGACAAGGTTATCCAGCGACCACTCACACCCCTCAAAACTGCCTGGGCCCTCACGACTGGTCTTGGAGACCCTGCTGACTGACTTGCCATTAAGGTCCGTTAAATTGGTGGGTACCATAGACATGGCCTTCTCAGCAGTGGCCCCACATTACTGGAATTCACTCCCTGAAGAAGTATGTTTGGCTTCATCTGTGATTGTCTTTAAGCCAGACTGGAAGAATCTTTGGCCCTTCAGATGTTGCTGAACGACAGTTCCCATCATCCCTGGAGCCATGCTGGCTGGGGGTAATGGGAGCTGTAGTTCAGCAATAGAGGGGTTTTTTGCCCTGAAAGGCAGGTATAATGATTAATGAGACTCCCCTATCCTGCCCTGTAAGGAGAGCTACTGCTGTCCTCACCCAATGCCTCTTGCTGCAGCCCTTTGCTTTTTCTGTAGCTAAAGAATCAAGGGCCCTGCTGCTCTAGCTTTTTTCTCTCGCTTGCTCCCTGACAGCAGCTGCTCTTGCCTGAAGCTGTAAGAGAGAGGAGCGGGGAAAAGCAGGCACTGCCAGAGAGAACAGGGAAGGAAAACAGCTGGAGCTTGTCGCCGCTGAAGGGGGGAGTGACTGCACTGGCAGCTAGGCGCATAAGGCCAGGCAAGAAAAGGGGCTCTTCAGCTGAAGCTACCTGGAATGGCTGTCAAAATCAAGAGGCCACAACAGGTGCAGGGAGGCTACAAAGCAACGCATTAAAGGGCAGCCCGTGTGCTTTGCCAAAGGGATACGGAGTGAGCCTCCCAGGGGTTGAGTGCCTCACAAGAGGACACTGATGGAGCACACCAGGGAGATTTTCTTACTTCCAGTTCCTTCAGGACTTCATCCATAAAGTCTTCTGAATTCTGTTTGTAGGCCACGGCTAGCTTGATGGCATCATTGAAGAGCTGGTGGGACAGAAAGAGAAGCAATCCTAGAGAGAACAAGACGGACACCAAGTTCTTCCCACCCCTTTCCTGGCATAAGAGGGCAATTGCTCAGCCAATCCCACCACTAATCAACTCTCCCCCTCCCTCGGAAGCCAGCCAGCTACTAGACCTGCTTTCTTCCCAGGCAACAACCTTCTCCCACCTTCACCACATTGGTGCCATCCGCAGCAGACACAAAATAGAAGGGTAGGTTGAACTTCCGTGGAAAGTTGAAGCCTTTCTGAGTCACCTTCATGTCGGCTAGAGAAGCAAGAGAGGAGTTTGATTCACCCGGTTGTTGGACCTGGTGAGGGTTGCTTTTACGACTGCAGGACAACACATTGCATTGTTTTTATGGGTTTTTAAACATATATTTAAAAGACTGATATGCAAAGCTCAGCCAGCAATAAATCAGCAACGATAAAAAACAATCTGGGAGCAAAGCGACTAAAATCCATAACACCCGTGGAGTTATGATCCCTTGATGACCCACTGAAAGGCCCAGGCAGATTAACAAGACCCTTGTCTTGCTCCCCAAAGACATCAGGTGAAGCCAGCCGCCTTGAGAAGAGTATTCCACATATGGGGCACCAGGATGGAGGAGCCCTCAGGAGGCAGCAGGAGGAACTCCAAAGAACCTGACAGATGGTAAAGAAAAGCAAACGGCCCATATCATAACGCCATTATACAAATTTATGGTGCGACCAAACTTGGAATACCGTGTACAGTTCTGGTTGGCTCACCTCAAGAGGGAGATTGTAGAGATGGAAAAGGTGCAGAAATGGGCTACCAAAATAATCAAAGGACTGTATAAAAAGAATAGGGCATGTAGGACATTGTAATGGACTCTGTTGTTGGTTCAACGCTTTGAGTATTATCATCATTATCATTATTTATTTATACCCCGCCTACCGGCCCAAGGCCCTCGAAGCAACTTACAGAAGACACAAATATCAAAATACAATATAAGAATACATCGATAAAACAATAACGCAATACAATAAAGCAATACGATTTACAAAACACAATTTACAAGAGTTAAATAACCCTAACCATCACAATACATTTCCAACTTAACACTTGCAGCGCTAAAATTGGCTCCAAGGTACTGTCTAAAAGCACATGAGTCCATGAGTACCACTACCTAGCTGGAACTAAGCAGGTCTGGGTATGTCAATGAGTACCACATTTTGGAAGAGGATGCAGAGGATTCATTCATTTGAAAACAAAATGAATGAAAGGTCTGCCTTTCAGTCCCATTCCACAACATTAATCCCCTTAAAGAATTAAAAACCTGGTTTCCAGCTTCAAATTTACTTCCAAACATTTACACCAGCCCACAGCAGTGGCAAAATCAGCTTCTGTTAACCCAGTGTTCTTCCCCAGCGATCCTATAGAGGCCCTGAGCTTTTGAAGTGACCCACCATCGATTTTGTTGGCAACCACAACACAGGGGATCTGTGGCCGGAATTCACGCAGCTCCTTGTACCAATTGCTCAGGTTCTTGTAGGTCACCTTTCTCTGCGCATCAAAGACCTGGCAAGAGAGAGGGAAGAGCCAGCTGGATGGATCTCTGGACTGCAGTAACCACAAAAATCACCTCAGGAGCAGGTTGGGGAGACCTGCAAGGTCCAAACACCCCCACGGAAAAGCATGTTCAGTGAAAGCTAGCATGAATGCCAAAGGCCACCAGACTAAATCGAGGCTGCACCTTGCAGCATGCAGAAGGCTGCTCTCTTCCCTCATCACTGACCAGAACATACCACAATGGGACAAGACTCATGGATGGGGCAATGGATGCCCCCCATCCCTGCCCCTGGTAATAGAGCTACTGAGAGTTAACGGAGCGCCAGGAAGGCGGCTGGGGAATATGCGCACCTCCAGAAGTTGCTTGCACGGCCCCAGGAAAGGTGTGGATGAACCCGCTGCCGTTTTGGACAAGGGGCCAAAAGAAAACCCCCTGCCTCTGGCTGGGGCCCTCATGGCTAGGCTCACACCTCCACGCTGCCCTTCTGGAAGTCACTACAGACGCTGCTACTCCTGTGACACAGTGGAACACAGGAGGGTGGGTGGCAAGTTACGCCTTTTGGCAAGGAACAGCAGAAGCCAGTTCCATCAGAAGTGGGGGAGCAACTGTGGCCCTCCGGATGCTTTCGTACGACAACTCCCATCCTCTCTGGGTGCTGGCCATGCTGATGGGAGTTGGGAGTCAAACAACAACATCTAGAGGGCCGGAGCAGTTGCCCTTCTTTGCCTTACACTCATGCTCACCCCTCCCTGCTGGGCCATAACGAAGGGGTCCTGTCAGCACAAAGCGGGCTGTGAAGTGACCCTGAGGAAAGCTCCAGCTGGGTGACAGGGAGGCACAACAGGCCTGGGAAAGGGGCCTTGCACACAACGCAAGGGCACTCTCAGATGTGCACTCTGCAAACAGGGCACACCACATATCAAAATAAAGTAACGGCATAAATGTATCCCATTTGTATATATTGGCTTGTGTTGTCTATTTTATATTCTGTGTTTGAGCACTGATGCCCCAGCACTGGAAGGGATGCCAAATCCATCTCTGGCTTCAAAGTTTTCTTCAGACACAAATGTTTCCAGCATTCAACTTTCACAATCATAACAGCCAGACAGTTGCTTTTAATGTTTAAAAATTAAAGCTAGGATTCCTATGGATGCATGCAATCCTTCCCAGGATTTCGTATGGGGGAACCCTGGCTGTACAGAATACTCACAGCCCATAATATGCGTCACACATGGAGGCTCTAGCCTGGCCCATTACAGGAGCAGGAGAAGGGCCATAGCTCCGAGGCACAGCATCCGCCTTGCATGCAGGAAGTCCCAAGTTCAGTCCCAGAAACATCTCCAGGCAGGGCCAGGAAAGATTCCTTGCCTGAAATCCTGGGGAGCAGCTGCCAGTCAGTGTGGACAATACTGAGCCAGATGGGCCAATGGTCTGACTCAGTATATGGCACCTTCCTGTGTTCCTAGAAGGGCAGTACTGGGGTAGATGCAGGGGATGGGATCTCAAATCAGAGATTCTGCTGCTGGTGTAGCAATGGCGGCTTCCGTGTAGCCGAAACGGCTGTCCTAATCTGCAGGGCCTCCCCTGCAGATGGGCAGAGGGAATAATGTGGCTTTCAGCCAAACAGGACCAGGTGATCTGAAAGGCTGGCAATGTCCCATCTCTGGTTTGGGTCCTCAATTTGAGCAACTATGAGGAGAGACTGGAAGAACTGGACGTGTTTAGCCTGGAGAAGAGAAGACTGAGGGGAGATAGGATAGCACTCTTCAAGTACATGAAAGGTTGCCACACAGAGGAGGGCCAGGATCTCTTTTCGATCGTCCCAGAGTGCAGGACACGGAATAAAGGGCTCAAGTTGCAGGAAGCCAGATTTCGACTGGACATCCGGAAAAACTTCCTAACTGTTAGAGCCATACGAGGTAGTGGGCTCTCTGACATTGGAGGCATTCAAGAGGCAGCTGGACAGCCATCTGTCAGGAATGCTTTGATTTGGATTCCTGCATTGAGCAGGGGGTTGGACTTGATGGCCTTAGAGGCCCCTTCCAACTCTACTATTCTATGATTTATGATCTAAGTTGTCGCACAGTATAGCCCAACCCGTTCACAGACCACCCAAACCCTTGGGTGCCCAAACTTCCGCAAAGCCGCCAGATCCCCCACTTCCAGCCCGCCAGCCCTGGCACCACTCTGTGGCTCATGCCAGGCAACACGACCCGCGTCCTCACCATGATGCAAGCGTGGGCCTTGTGGTAGTAGGAGGCATGTATGCTCTGGAAGCGCTCCTGCCCAGCCGTGTCCCAGAAGTCTGAAAAGCAGGACGCCGGGAGCTCAGTTAGTCACAGCAGAGAAAAAAGCCCCATCTCTAGCCTCAAAGACTCTCTGGTCACAGAATCCACGAGGCCGACGTTGGCTGAAGAGGAAATAAACACTCTCCCAGCCAAGCTCAATCATTATCCATTTATTTATTTATTATTATTTAATTTGTATCCCGCCTTTCCTCCCAGCAGGAGCCCAGGGTGGCAAACAAAGCACTAAAACACTATAAAACATCATAAAAACAGATCTTAAAATACATTAAAACAATACAGTGTTAAAAACATTTAAAAAAAACTTTAAAAAGGGTTAAAAACATTATTAAAAACATATTAAGCAATTCTAACACAGACTGGGATAGGTCTGAACCTAAATGGCTTGTTGAAAGAGGAAAGTCTTCAAAAGGAGCCGAAAAGATAGCAGGGATGGTACCTACGGATACCGGGGTGGCAGGCAACCGCCAGGAAACCAGGATTCCCATGCTGTGATCTGCCTGGCCCATCTCTTCCTGACCCCAGCACCCACTTGTGCTAGCCCACTACTTGCCAACTTGCCCACCGTTGCCAATCCAACTTCATATGAATCCCCCCTCTGGGGAAATGCCTGATCTCACAGAGAAAGATTTAAACAGCTTTTATCAGATCTGGTGCTGTGCCAGACGCCAGAGGGCACGTGCTGATGTGGCTCACAGCTGCCATGCGCAGCAAGACTCTTACCCACAAGGATCGTCTTGCCATCCACAGTGGCGGTATATTTGTAGAGTGTCAGGGCAAAAGTAGACAGCTGATGAGGTTTGCTGCGGGTGGGAGTCAAGGAGATGCGTACAGAGGTGAGAGGTACGACGGGAAGGTGGCCCTCGAGGGAAGGGTGCAGAGAGCAAACACAGCAGGGCTCTTGAGAAGCTCCAAAGTGTGAGCAGATGTGGGGATTCCCTCTGTGAGACCCGGATGCATGGCCAGATGGGCCATTGGCTTGATCCAGCAAGCTCTTCTTAGGATTCTGAGGCTGTGCAATGAATATCAGCTGCTCCTTTAACGCCATCTTGTGCTCACAATCTGGGTGGCAGGAGGCTGGCTTTCTCCCACCCTTTTCAGCCCTGGCTCAGTGGTGAAAGGGGCATTTAATCTAAGAGCACAAGAAGAGCCCCGCAGGATCAGCACAAAAGCCCCTCTCACCCTGCTTTATTTATATCCCCTCCTTCTCGGAACTCAAGGTGGTAGTTCTTCCCCTTCCTGTTATCCTCACAACAACCTTGTGAGGTAGCTTAGGCTGAGAGACAGTGTCTGGCCAAAGATCACCCAGTGAGCTTCATGGTTCAATGGGGATTTGAACCCTGGTCTCCCTAGGCCCTAGTCCAGTATTCTAACCACTACACCACCCTTCCCAGATGCTTCTGAAAAGCCCACGAGCCGCCCACGAAGAAGGCAACACTCTTCCCTCCTCCCCTGGACCACGAATCTGTGCTCGTGGCTGTAACCGAAGTGGAAAGGGAACGGCTGACTTGAGACGGTCTTGCCTGAAACACAATCGGATACCAATTTTATGTATATACTGCTGTTTTAAAAAGTTCAGACAAATATTGCTTTTCTATATGCACTGTATCTGATATTTGCTTTTATTGTATCTTAAATTATTTCAGCATGCCTCATGGCAAGTGTTTCATAAAATAAATAAATGATGCCTAAGAACCCACATCCTTTCACCTAAAAGCTTCAGGGGCATGCTTGGTACTTTCATTACACAGTATAGTTTCTGTCACAGGCTGTATGACTTGATTATAGTTTCTGTCAAGGACAGAACCTCTTTACCCCGGCCTTTGATGGCTGAGATATATATATATATATTTGGACCTTTCCTATTCTTGTGACCATAACTTGTTTTAAATTGTTGTAATTTAAACTGTAATTTTAAATTGTTGAGGTTGTCTGGGACCTCATGCAATAATAAATCAATATATAAATAACCCTCTCCCACCTGATTTTTTAGGGCAGCTGCAGATATTCCCTGGTGTGGACATTCTGCACATGCTCAAAAGGTCTTTTTGAGTCATCATCATTCTTTCACCTACTCACAAGGTTTCTTTTCCCCCATGGCTCACCCACACTGAGTTCTTGCATAAGAAGCCAACATAAAAACTTGCTGAAGTTACTGAAATGATACAACTTCAAGAACTCGGTTTCTGGTGACTGCAGGTGGGGAGAGTTGCAGTTGTGCCCAGGCCCTGCCTGCAGGCCCCTTCCCCGGACAACAGAGTGCTGGACTAGATGGGCCTCATCCAGCTGCAAGGCTCTTCTGATGGTAATTCTCCTGGAATTGGCTTGCTTTCCTCTTCCCTCACCATCTTTTTTGTGTGTGCCTGTTAGATTGCAAATAGATGGGCAGGGACTGTCTAGTCTTTTAACATGTAATAATGGCTTAGAACACTTGAGGTGCTTTTTAAGTGAAATTAGGCTATGGTCTGAAGGCACGTAAGGCTAGCTCCAGGGTCAGGTCTGGTCAGTGCCTGGATGGGAGACCGCCTGGGAACCATATGGAAGCCGCCTTGGGTTTCAGTCATGAAAAGAAAGGCGGGGTATAAATGTAATAAATAAATAATAAATGTCTAATAATAATATCAGGCATTATTGGTAAAATTTGTTTTCAAATGGCAGTCATTTGGAGATTCATTTATCAATTAATGTAGTCATTATCTATATACAAAATAGACCCTTTCCCCCAGTCTCTCCCCTTTCACACGTCTCCTGCTCAGGGAAGAGAGTTCTGCACTTGAGGTGTGTATGATATGGCAACAGTGATGTTACCTATACGCTTTGGTTATGAGAACCATTGCCCTGAAAGCAAGAGGATTTTAAAATCAAGCAAACAAAGAAATTAAATGAATTAAATAATTTCCTCTGGGCTGCAGTTTGTGTGAGTCTGTGAGATGTCAAAGGATACAACCCATCCAGGAGAAAGCGTTCCATTAATCTGAAAAAGAAGGAAACAGAAGCCCATTCATAAAAACACAGAGGCCCTTTAGGCTATTCTCCCGATTAATCCGCACCATCCAGCCTGAGATGTGTCAGACAGAGAATACTGACTGTATGAATCTGCCTTATGCAAAGTCAGACCATCTGCCCATCTAGCCTAGTACTGTCTACTCTGATGGGCAGCAATTCTCCAGGGACTCAAGCGAGGGAGTCTTTCCAAGGGATTCAACGTGGAAATTTCTGTTCAAGGCCAACGCGGAAGGCTACAGCTTATGGTTAGCGAGGAGAGCGCTTAGACAGCACACAAAGCCAAGGCATAGCTTTGCTCAGCAGCAGCTGAGTGCAGCAGCTAAAAAAACCGGGGAGAAGCAAAGCGGTGGGAGCTCAGCTCTGGGAGCAGATAAGTTTGCGCGGCCCCCGTAAACCGTAGTTTGGCTTTCTGTGTTGTGTGAACCCGCCACTGAAAGATGGGGGGGGGGATTATCCTTTCAGACACTAAATATCAGAGCAAGAGCCGCCCGCCAAATAAACCAGGTGTGGGGGACCTTTGGCCCTCCTGATGTTTCTAAACTACAACTCCCATCAGCCCTGGCCACTGGCCATGCTTGCTGAGGATGATGGAAGTTGTAGTTCAGCAACATCTGGGGGGCCAAAGGTTCCTCACACTTGAAATAAAGCAAGATACAAACGTTCAACTACCCTAAGCAGATAGTTGATATTGGTTGTGGGAGGGGGGGTTAATTTTGTAGATTAATACTTTTGTTTATTAACTGATCATACCCTCTGTTTGTTCATTACATTTCGCCTTTAACAGCCATCACCAACCCAGTGCCCTTCAGATGTTTTGGACTACAACTCCCATCAGCCCCAGCCAGCATGAGGTGATGGGAGTTGCACTCCAAAATATCTGGAGGGCACAGGGCTGGCAAAGGCTGGCATAAACTTAAGTTAATTTAAGGGATGGTACTCAATCAAAAGGAAACAGTTGTTAGTAGACTTGCATCTCCAAAACGGCAATGGAAATAAAACACAAAACCTCCAAGCAGGAGTAGCTGCCACTTGACTTCTAATGCCATCAGTCAAGGTCATGGTCGTACCGCAGTCCTGAGAAGAGGCAGACAAGCCAGACGTGCTTTGGACCCTTTAGGCTACTCACTTGGACTTCCCCACCGCGCTGTCCCCCAGGCAGATAATCTTCACGTTCTCATCTGCATCATATTTCTCTTGGTCCAGCTCCAGGCCGCCATCTCCATTGGCCATCTCCTTGGCCATTGGGCTCTGGATCCGACGGCAGGACCAGTGCTGCGCCTAGAAGGCCAGAGGGAAAAGAGTGGGTCTCTACAGCCTGATAGGACTGGCGCTCTGCACCTCTCCTGTCCCTGCAATGGGCCAGAAGGGCTGCCAGTGTCCCCAGTTAGTTATGTTTTTCACATATATACACCACTTCGCTCTAAGAAAGTCCTAAGGTGATTTACAATAAAAATAAAAAGCAAAATAGTAAAATCACACAAACATTATTACAAATAGGAAATATTAGAAATAAACATTATTAGAAATAGGTTTAATACAATATCATATCACTGGTGCTGCTCAAATGCCTGGAAAAACAAAAATATCTTTGCCTGGTGCTGAAATGATGGCAGGCCTCCCTGTGTACAGCGTTCTATAAACTGGGGCAGGTTTGTGGACACTACAATAAACCAACTATAATGTTGCCTTTACTTTTTCAGTTGTGAGAGCCAGTGTGTGTAGTGGTTAGAGCAGGGACTAGGGGACTAAGTGGACTAGGGGCCGGGAGAGCAGGGTTCAAATCCCTACTCAGCCACAAACCTTGCTGGATGACCTTGGGCCTATCACTCCCTCTCACCCTAACCTACCTCACAGGGTTATTGTGAGGACAAAATGAGGAGGGAGAGAACCATGCTAAGCACCCTAACCCCCCTTGGAGGAAAGGTGAGCTATGAATGTAAGAAATAAGTAAATCTACCGCAGGGGAGGCCTGTTCTCTCCTTGACACCCTCTGGACCTCCTTGGAAGCAGCATGCACAGAAAGGGACACCGCTGGCGTTCTGGGGGCCTGGGCAAGTGGTCTTGTAAGGTACCAAGCCTGGTGCTCATCACCCCCCCCAAAAAAAGAGGCTCCCCCAAGTGCATCTTAACGGGCAAGCCAAGAGGGCCACCTCTACCAGCCCGGACAATGCAGAGCCCGCCGGGCCCCCCCACCCACCGTGGGTGCGTCTTTCGTGGCGCTGCCGCCGCCCCCCATCTGGAGGTGAGCTGCCCTTTGCAGCCGCCTCGGCCTGGCTTAGCCCCCGTGCCCCCCTCCAGCATGGCAGGCCCCACTCCCCCCCGCTGCCCAGAAGGGGCTGCCCCTTCTCCCCACCAGGCACCCTCCAGCCCCCCGCCTCCTAAGCAAAGCAGGGTCCCCAAATGCCGCCCCCGAGACGCAGTCGCCCCCACAACGCCCCATTCCTGGGCTCTCCTTCCAAACTGAGCCAGGCCCTAAATGGGGAGCCAGGCTGGGGGGTTAGGAGACCCGCGGAGAAGCCCGCCGGGGTTGGGGGGCAGAGGGGGGACCCCCGTCGCCGCTCTGGCAGGGCCCGGGGGCTCCCTCCAGGAGCAGGAGGCTTCCTCCCTCGCCCCCCTCCCCGCAGGTCGGCTGCTCGGGGCAGTGGGGCGCCTCCGTCCCTCCCGCAGCCCCCAATGCGGGAGCCCCACCTCGGCCTCCTTCCCCGCCCAGGCGCCGGCGCCGCCTGCTCTCCGTCCCCGGCGGCGGCTGCTACGCGACGGGAGGGAAGCGCGAAGCAGGCCCGGCCTCGCCCGCTCGTCCCGGGGGCGCCTTCGCCGCCGGTGCTGAGCCCCCTGCCCCCCCCGGCCAGGTACGTCCTCCGCACCCGATGCGGCCGAGCGCCCCTCCTCTTCTCCCTCCCCCGCCAGGATCAGAAATCAACCCTCCGCCCCCCGGGAAGCACTTCAAAGGGCAGCTCTTTGGGTCGCCGCCCCTCTTGCTGCCCCCCGGGAAAGAGGAGCCCCTCCACGGATCCTCAAAGGCAGCGCCTGCCCTCGTTTCTCTCTTGCCCCCCCCCCACTATCCCACAAGGGAGGGACGGAGGTTCCTTTGGGGAGTCCCATGCTAGATTCCAGTGGGAAGGAGGCAGCGCCTTCCTCACTCTCGGCCCCCTGCACCCCATCTTTGCAAGGCGTCCCTCTCCCCATGGAAGCCCCTCTAGATCGCAACAGACACCCCCTCTTGTTGCTGCCCCCCCCCAAAACTTGCAGCCAAGCTGTGCAACCCCATGTTCTGTTTTGTTAAGCCCACCCCAGACCTCTGCACGGGTCCAGCTGGGAGGAGCCTGCCTGGCAAGGCCCCCTTTCCCACTCCCCATTTGGCCTGGCTGCCCCCCCTTCTCACTGGCTCCCATCCCCTTTGCTAACGGCTAAATTTGAACCCAGAACCCATTTTTTGCGTATGCATAGGACTCCCTGCATCCCTATAACTCTTCGTTCCTCCAATCTGGATTTTGATTGGGGACTTGCTGCAAGGGTGGGGGGAGATCATGTAGGTAAGCAGGCACAGGCAGACATGGATCTCAGAGACCCGGGTTCAAGTCCCACCTCCAACACAGGCTCATTGGGTCACCTTGCAGTGACAGATGCTGCAGGAGTCCTGAGTGACTCCTGTTCCCCCCACAACATCCAGAACAGAAGACCCCCTCATTCTCCACCTCCGTGCATAATGCAAGGACCAGCCTGTACATCCCACACCTGGGTGGACATTCCCCAGCTGAGACACTGGGACAGGAACATTGGGACAGGAAGTGTATGTGATTTGCACTTCCTGCTGGCTCTGCTTCTCCTAATATCAGAAAGGTAACATCAACCTCAACTCTTTTTCTGTGAAATGGGGATAGCAGGCAACCCACTTGCCTTCCAAAGGTTGTTGGGAAGTCTCTTCTAGATGCATTTGGCCACTTCAAATTGTTGCAGAAAAGATTAACACCAGCAGCTGAGACATACTATTTTTTATTATCCCGTCCTTTCTCCTGAAGGAGCTCAGGGTGGCAAACACCACAAAACAATGTAAACAACCAAAAGAAAAACATTCAAAAACACAGTTACAGCGTAAAAGCATTCTTCCATCCAGTGATCTCTAGGTTGCCAGGATCAGTCCCCTTCAGCCATCAAGTGCCTGGGTCAACAGGAATGTTTAAAAATTCCTCCTGAAAGTCAGTAGTGATGGAGGCAGACACACCTCACTGGGGAGGGCATTCCACAAATCGGGAGCCACCAATGAAAAGGCCCTGCTGCAGGCTAGCGCCAACCAGGCAGCTGGTGGTGGCAGCATCACCAACAAGGGCCTCACCTGCCGATTGTAGGGTCCAAGAGCAGGGGGGTTGCACTGAGCAAGGGGTTGGACTTGATGGCCTTATAGGCCCCTTCCAACTCTACTATTCTATGATTCTAAGATGGTTGATACTGGGGAAGGCACTCTTTTAGATACTTGGATCCTAAGACATTTAGGGCAAGTCCTAACACCTTGAATTTGGCCCAGTAGCTCACCGGCAGCAAGTTATGTCCACTTGCTGGCTGTTAAGCGTCCTCTAAGCACTCTTGCTCTTCTTTTCCCCTTGCCTTACTGTGATGTGCTTGATGTTTGTTGCCAGGCTGAAGCTTTCAAGCCCCCGCCCCAGAACCCAGCTTGGCAGGCAGAGCACCCACCAGGTCCAGCCAGGGCAGAGGGAGCTCGAGATCAGGATGAGGGCCATTTTGCATGCTCCACCGTGTGTGCTGCAGCTCACTCTTGCCATTGTCAAACCTGATGCTGTGGCTCACCCCCTTTTCCTCAAGGTAAGCACCTAAAGGAGGCCCCTGCAGCTGGCTGTGGCCAAAGGTCTGTCTAGCCCATCGTCCTGCTAACCGCAGAGGGAAGCCAGATGCTTCTGAGGAGCCCATAAGCCCAGTGAGAAGGATCAGGGCCGCACTGGTGGGGATGGAATCGGGCGTCTGTTTGCCTTCTGTGGTCGGCTCAGCATCGTTCCTTGGCATTTTTAGTTTTATCTTTTTTCTGCCTGTAGCCCATCTGTGGTGCTCAGGATCAGTTACATGTCAAACATATATTCAGAAAAAAGCAGATTAAATGCTGATGTTTCAGGACCTTTGCAGCTTGATGCGTTACCCTGGCCGATAGAAGGCAGCCCAGTTCAAAATAGTCTTGGAGTGCTTAAATGCTCTGCTTGGGCGAGTCTTCACGGGAAGAGAGTTTTGCAGATGTGCGTAACATGGTGCACGGGTGGGATTGAGAAGGGGGGGCACCCTCTGTGACAGCACCATGGCCTGCAGGGAGGGGGCAACCCCTAGCTATGCAAGGCCCAATCTGATTAGGGCTTTATCATTTGGAGAGCCAGTGTGGTGTAGTGGTTAAGGTGCTGGACTACGCCCTGGGAGACCAGGGTTCAAATCCCCACATAGCCATGAAGCTCACTGGGTGACCTTGGGCCAGTCACTGCCTCTCAGCCTCAGAGGAAACCCCCTCTGAATACCTCTTAACATGAAAACCCTATTCATAGGGTCGCCAAAAGTCGGAATCGACTTGAAGGCAGTCCATTTCCATTTTCTTATCATTTGACGTCCGCATTTTAGGAGTGCATCCAGAAGGCAATCAAAAGTCAGTTCAGATGGTGGAGCATTGGTGCAGTGCGCTTCTGGGGAGCCACTCCTCCACAGTTGTCAGAGGCACATAGGAACGTAGGACAACGCCTTACCCTGAGCCATGCCAGCTCAGTGTTGTCTGCACTGACTGGCAGCAGCTCCCCAAGGTTTCAGACGGGGTGTCTCCCAGTGCTACCTGGAAATGCCAGGGTTTGAGCCTGGCTTCTGCATGCAACGCAGGTGCTCTCACCACTGAGCTACGGCCCCACACAGAGCACATCACAGTGGTGTATTCTTAAGGCTCGAAGGGTATCAGTCGGGATTGCTTGGTGTGGATCAGAACAAAAGAGTCAGAGCTTCTTCACCACCACATCAACCATAACCAGTGATGTGCTCCAAAGGTGACTGAGGGAGGCTGGCCCTTACCTGTGATGCTCCCTCCTAAGTGCTTTGGGGGGTGCCTATGTGGGAGAAAATGCAAGGGTCCTGCCGCTCCTAAGCCTCTGACAGTCTGTTAGGGTCGCTTCGCTTCCCTTCTGAAATCTCCACTGTACTTAAGAACGGCCTGCTGAATCGGGCCAGCGGCCCCTCCTGTTCTCACAGTGGCCGGCCAGATGCCAGTGGGAAGCCCTCAGTTTATTTGTATACCACTTTTTTGGCCCAAAGGCCCCCAAAGTTGTGAATGGTTGTTAATACAGAATAAAGATATAAAAAAGTGCAATAAATACAGTAAAAATAGAATAAAGTAAATCAAATAATATAAAATAGCCAAATCACAAAATGCCAGTGAATCACACTGGATATGCATTAGTGAGCTGTATTCATGTTCTCACCACAGACACAGCTTCCCAGTAGTCCACCCACCTCTCATGATTATTATTAATAATAATTACATTTATTAGTCACGTTATTAAAAGTCTCAAAGCCAGTTTTCACTTGGAAGGCATGTTAACTCACACACGTCGGCTACTCCAGCCTCTCACCTAGAAGCCAGCCCATCCACAGCTAATCACCATGGGGAGATGCCCTCACTGTTTCCACACCCCAAAGGACAAACCCAAAGGGATAACACCTCCTTGGCGGCTTCCCTTCAGAGCTGCCAAAGTGCATGGCAGAAGGGATATCTCTGACCAGGTGCTTATAGAATTGTTGCAAAGAGTTCTGCGATGAGATACGTGTGAGGGTATGGCCAATAAACTCAAATGTGGCTCCCGTGACTTCTGCCCTTTGCACATCCACAACTGACCCTCCTGCCCCTCTCCTTGTCCATAGGGCTGGCTTGGGAGAGCCTGTGACTCATCTTCTTGTCTTGCTAGGCTGTGCACAAGAAGATCCTGAACAACAGATTCTTAATCGTCAGGAGCAAGGATCTGACATGGAGCAGGCAGGAGAGCCAGCGGTTTTACAAGGAGCACTCAGGTCAGGAGCATTCCCTCCCCACCCCATCTCACCCCCAAGAAACCCCCCATTACTAAATCCAGCTGGAATCTGGCAAGGAAAGGACATTTAAACAGGCGGCTCTAATCTGGGCGATTAGGGAGGTGGTTTCTATATTTCCAGACCTGTAGGCTAATACAGCGGTCCATGCTGTTGACAGGCAAGAGTGAGAAGTCCCAGATTCCCACAGCATGGGCATGAAGCGTCATATACACTTACATGCCTGTCACATGTGATGTTCTGCACATAGGATGCAGTGAGTTTCCTACATGGGAACTGATGTATCCAAGTAGGAGCTGTGTCTTCCTGGAAGAGGTCCTTAGCCATGAGGCTCGCTGGTCAGCCCCTTCTTCGGACAAGTCCTTATGCTCAGCCTGATGTGCTTTGCCCACTTCCTCGGAGGATGCACGAGGCAGGAATGATATAGTGGCTTGTACACAGCAGGGATGGAGAACCTCTGTGGCCATCGTCCCTGGCCATTGGCTATGCTGGCTGGGGCAGATGGGAGTTGGTGTCCAACTGTCCTTGGAGGGCGACATGTTAGCCACCCCTGGTGTGCAGAAAAAAAGCTGATGACAATTATGGGTGTGGGAGCAGCTGAGGAACTCTCTCAGGACCTCCGCTAGATGCGTGCCTTTCTCTTAGGAGCGCTCCTTATTTTTTTTCCAGGGCGCTTTTTCTACCAGAGGCTGGTGGAGTTCATGTCCAGGTATGTCTGTGGTGTGTTTGGAGATTTCCTCAGCAGTTCATCTTCAAAGAAGGCCTTTTATTTATTTATTTATTTAAAATATTTCTATCCCGCCCTTCTACCCTATAATAGGGCACTCAGGGCGGCTTACAAAAATAAAATCAAACACGTACATAATAAAATTGTAAACAGTAAAATCACAACAATGATAAAATAAATTAAAATACATAAAATACAACACACACACACACACACACAGCCCCCCCCTTCCTAATCCTGGACTCTCTTCCATGCTGTGTGAACCTCGTAGCTTTCCTCTGCTGAATTCTGGCCAGCCATATGGCAGCCTTGGGTAGAAGAGCTCTGGCCTCAGATGCCACTTCCTTCCCATTCTGTTCGTCATTCCCAGCTGGCCAGCAGGAACACAACTAGTAACCTCATCTGATGGATTCTGCCTCAGACATCCTTACGCCTGCTGTCAGAATCAGATGGTAGGCATCGCTGCTCACACAGTGGGTGACTTTGGCACATTCCCACCCCTTAGAACAGGAGTAGCCAACTTGGTGCCCTCCAGATGTTTTGAACTACAACACCCATCAGCTCCGGCCACACAAAAGAGTCAGGATCAGCAGTTTAAAGCTCTTAAAGATTGCCTAGCTCATAAAAAAAAAGCTAGCTGGAATAAGGTGGTCTTTTTCAACCATTCACAAAAGTGAGGGAGGGCGCCAGCTGTAGACCACCCAGCTGTGCTTCCACCTTTGGAGGGATGCAAGAAAGGACCTTTCCTTTTGATTTTGGGGAGCGGGCAGGATGCATAGAATCATAGAACCATAGAATAGTAGAGTTGGAAGGGGCCTATAAGGCCATCAAGTCCAACCCCCTGTTCAATGCAGGAATTCGAATCAAAGCATTCCCGGCAGATGGCTGTCCAGCTGCCTCTTGAATGCCTGCAGTGTCGCAGAGCCCACTACTTCTCTAGGTAATTGGTTCCATTGTCGTATGGCTCTAACAGGAAGTTTTTCCTGATGTCCAGTCGAAATCTGGCTTCCTGCAACTTGAGCCCATTATTCCATGCCCTGCACTCTGGGACGATCGAGAAGAGATCCCGGCCCTCCTCTATGTGACAACCTTTCATGTACTGCTGTCATATCTCCCCTCAGTCTTCTCTTCAGGCTAAACTTGCCCAGTTCTTTCAGTTTCTCCTCATATGCAATGGGGAAAGTCAATCCTAAGGCACCCTTTGCCAACCTGGTGGCCTCAAGATGTTTTCAACTACAGCTCGGCTGATGGGAGTTGTAGTCCAAAACATCTGGAGGACACCAGGTGGGTGTAGGCTGCCCTAAGGTATCCTGGACCTATGGCACTTCGGGCTTTCAAGGTTATCACCAATGCTTTGAATTGTGCACGGGAGCAAATTGGTGACCTGTGCCGCTTTTGTGAGATCTGTGTAACCTGATCCCTTGGTCTTATTAGTGTTTCCTCCCCATTCCTCTCCAGTGGCCCGATGAGGGCCTACATCCTGGCCCATGAAGAAGCCATCTCACTCTGGAGGTCTCTGATGGGCCCCACCAAGGTGTTCCATGCCCAGCACACAGACCCAGAGTCCATCCGTGGGGCATTTGGCCTCACCGACACTCGGAACACCGTGCATGGCTCAGGTGAGTCAGAAAGGAGGCAGAGGACTGACTGGGGAATGGAGGAGCTGATTAGGTACATTTTTAACAGTTCTCAAAGCAGCTTGCAAGATCCAAGAGTCTTTTGAAAGGAACCCTGACGTCTGGGCACAGCAGATTGGGCTAAGAAATCATTACAGCCACGAGAGTGAAATGATTATTATTTGTTTATTTTAAATTTATATCCTGCCCTTCCTCCCAGAGGGAGCCCAGGGTGGCAAACGAAAACAAAAAAAGCACTAAAATTGTCCCAAGGTGTTCTGTACTGGGGTACCCAATGTGTGGTTGGACTCCAGCTCTCGTCAGCCCAGCATGGCTAACGGCCTGGGATGGGAGCCTTCTTCTGTAGAATTCAGCCCAAGAAGGGCAGCTGGAAAACAAGTACATCTTACCATCAAATCTGGAGAAATGGGAATTCCTGAAAATGTGTTTAGGACGGGAAGTGGTCATCACAGTGTGAGGTTAAGCGTCACAATCATTGTCAAGTACTTTGAATGCGAAAACGTGCTGGTATTGCTCTTGGTCACTTTTTCTCTCCCCCAGATTCAGCAGCATCAGCCAGCAGGGAAATCGCCTTCTTCTTCCCAGATTTCAGCGAAGAGGACTGGTACCGGAATGAAGAGCCTCAGCTGCGTGGCAGGGCAGGTTGCTCTGACATCAAGGCGATTGTTCACGTGCCAAGAGATGGCTGGACAGAGGCAGACTGAGAGACACATGGATCAGGACGGGTCAGAGTTCCAGAAAGGACGCGTGGATGCTCACTTGATGACGGGGGCACCTTTCTGTCCCCAAAGAGCATCAGTGCTAAATGCATCACGGCATGCTCAGGGATAGCTGCGGTGTATGTCTCCTCCCTGGATAAGAACAGGCCTCAGCCAGACACGTTCAGCTGTACCCGACAGCCACTAAAACCAGTTTATAGCTAGCCCAGGCTGGATTAAGGTGTGCACATTTGGGGATCCATCAGAAATGCTCCGTTCCTTTTGGGCTTCATAATGCCTTTTTCTGTTTTTTCCCCTGCCATTTCCACAGTCTGTGCCAGACAGTATATGCATCCGTGCCCATGTGCAATCTTCACTGTGGCCAACGCCTTCCCAGGAGTGTTCAGAGGGTGGGGCAGGGTTTGCACGGTAAGGTGCAGCCAGTGTTTGATTGCTCATGGAAGAGGTGCTTTGGCTTAAGATTGTCACAAGGTCATGATTCTGAGTAGCGATAAACTTGCCTTCGAATCCAAAATACGTGTTGACTTGCTGTGGTTTCTTTGTCATGGTGGAGACAAGCCCTCTACATGTGCTCAGAGGCACTCTATGTTCTATGGTTGAGAGCTAACACTGAAAGCACACTCTGGAGCTGCATCTTGGGTGCAGTGTTAGCGCAGTCAGGTGTGGGGCTGGGGCACTTTGCTGTGGCAGAGTGCTTAAAATCCTGCTCCCATCCACTCTAAGCGGAAGGGACTTGGACGCAAATGCCAACAAGGCTGAAAGGCATCCAGGACAGGCCTGGAACCCCATATCAAAGCATTCTGGAATTCACTCTCAGAAGAGTCTCTTGATTTATTGTGGTGAATGAGCACTGAAGTATGGCAATGCAAATGGGTCTCGCATCAGATTAAGAACATAAAAAATTGTCTTACTGGCCCAGGCTGCACAATCAACCTGGTCTGTGGTTGTGTAACTTGTGACCTACAGCACTGAATGAAGGCCACTGAGACTTTTTTGGGGGAGGGGAGTCCAGAAAGGTTCAAAATTAATTTACTTTCTAATTTTATTGCTTGGACTGCAAAAACTGGCTTTCAGGCACTTGACAGTTATAGATTCAAAAGATGATGACCATTCTCCTTAACCCAATACTGCTAAGGACATAGCTTCACTTAAAAATGAGGGCACACAACTTTTCTCTTTTTTAGAATTGATGTGGGTTGCAGTGGGGTTTGATATAATGAATGTGCTTGATGTACTCCTGAACCTCCTGCTGTGAAAGGTGGATGGGGACAATAATATAATTTCACACAATTACAAGATGAACATGATGAAATTAATTGTATTTCTCAAAAAAAGATGGCTTTGACAAGGGCATGCTTAAACACAAACACAGTTGTGGCGCCTGTCTCTGGCAGAGAAACTTTTAATGACTCCCTTTGCCTCTCATTTGGTTCTTACAGAAAGCTATCCTGACTAACGAACCCCCTGGCGATGTCAACTCCTCCACATTAGCACCCCCAAGTGATCTGGTCCACAGAGACAGTTTCAAGCTATTGGGTGCAGGTCCCTAGTGGAGAGTGGCAAAGATGGAAAATTTCCTGATCAAACTTCAGCTGTAAAAGTGTTGTTTAGAGTAACCTATTAATGACCGGATTTTTAGGACTAAAAGAACAGAAAGTCTGTTGGGGTAGGGTTTGTTTGTTCCCCTCTGGATGTGCCGCGTACTCCTGTAGCTGATACACAAACACTGAACCGGCCGTATGAATTGTTCAGCACAACAGCACCTGGTCCAGTCTTTGGGTCAATAAAGTTGCTTGTGTGGCAGACTTGCTGCCATGTTTGACGTCGTCCTAAATCAGGTCCTGAGCGTGGTTGTAGTGGACTGGATGGAGGCTAATAAATTGGAAATCAAGCCAGATAAGACAAGACCATAGGAAGAGCCTGCTGGATCAGGCCAGTGGCCCATATAATCCAGCATCCTGTTCCTACAGTAGCCACCTGGATGCCATGGGAAGTCCACAAGCGGGACCTGAGTGCAAGTGCGCCCTCCCCTCCTGCAGCTTCCAGCAACTGGTTTTCAGAAGCATGCTGCCTCTGACTAGGGTGGCAGAGCACAGCCATCATGGCCAGTAGCCACTGACAGCCGTTTCCTCCTCCATTAATTTGTCTTAATTTTCTTTTAAAGCCATCCAAGTTGGTGGCCATCACTGCCTCTTGTGGGAAGGTCTCGTTCCTGGTCAGTCATCACCAGAAAATCACCCAGATAAGTGGATGATTTGTCTGTGCAGCCTAAGGGTCACAGTTTGGGGGTCCCCTTTGATCCAACATTGTCATTAGAGGCTCAACTGACCACTGTGGCTCAAACCACCTTTAGGCAGCTCCGACTAATAGGCCAGTTCTGACCCTGTAGATAGGGACTCGCTTCAGTTGTCCATGCTCTAGTAACACCCTATTCTTGCAATGCTTTGCATATGGGGATATCTTTGAAAATGGTCCAAAAACGTCAGTTATTCCAGAATAGGGTGACAAGACTTTTAAGGGGCCCTGAACGATCTGCTCATATTGTGCCAGTTTTTTTTAAAAAAAGCAAAAGTAGCTTACCTCATCATTTTTTGTGCTCCTTGAGGCTTGGAGTGTGGGCCAGACCAGAACCCACCTAGTCTGTGGCTGCACAACTTTACTCTTCAATCATCTTTTTATATACCATGAAATGCCAAAATAGGGCTCTAAACTGCTTACAAAATATAAAAACCAGGTAGACAAGTCATGACCTACAATGCTGAATGCAGCTCACTGACATTTAGAGTGGGCTCAGAAAGGCACAAAATTTAAAAGGTTCCTGGTTTTACTGCACGGGGCTGCAAAAACGGTGGTTTCCAAACACTTGGCAGACCTTGTTGAACATAGTTGGTTGTCTGCATTCACCTTGATGGGTCACTATTTTTTAATGTAGACATATATTTGAGATGCTTCTGAAAACTTACGTGTAGAGCATGATGACGGCAAGGATCCATCGCTCTGCTTCCATTGAGAAAACTACCAGTTAGTTCCCACCCTTTGCTCCTGCCTTTTGTGTGTGTGCTTTTAATCCAGTTACAGATCCAGAAGAGGATCTCTCTGCTTTATGCCATGACTACTAAGAAAGGCAACTTGAAAAGTGGGAGGTACAAAAAGCCAATAGAGAAATAGCATGGCATTCAGCACTACTCCTACTCCACTGAAGTCAAAGGACATGGCTAACTTAGATTCATTACACTCAGTGGGCCTGCTGTGAGTAGGACTTAGTTGAATACAACCATTGTGGGTATTTCAGAAACCTGAAAATTCCATGCTGGAAAATAATCCAGAATGAAGAGTAGATTGTAAGTCCACTGGGGCAGGGACCTGTATCTGGCAATGAACTCAGTTCCGCAGCTTCCTTGAGAGCTAGCATCTTCACAACTTTATCAGTTTCCCAGCCCTTCCAGAATGTCAATGTTTGGGGTGGGATTCAGTTACTTCCTGGCAAATTCAGACTACACAATTGAAGCTGATTTGGAGCTCCTGCACAACAAACTCACTTTCCCAAAAGATCGGATTTTTCCTAAAGGTACAATCATGGGAGAACGCACTGGGATAATGCTTGACGCCGTATAATCTCCCTGCAAACTAGTTGGAATGAACACTCATTAAAGAGGAAGCTATCTTATATGGAGTCGGTCCATCTAGTTCAGTATTGTCCACACTGACTGGCAGCAGCTCTGCAGGGCTTCAAGACAGGAGTCTGTCCTAGCCCTGCCTGGAGATGCCAGGGATTGAACCTTCTGCATGCAAGACAGATGCTCTACCACTAAGCCACGGCCCTTCCTGTAAATAGCTGTCATCTTCTAATCTCAAACAGGTTGAATGCTCATTAAACAGGTCAGGAAGCACCCCTTATTTCAGTGTTTTGGGGGGTTGGAATATTTTTTACTGAATTTTCAAATGTTACACAATAACAGTGACTGTCAATGCTATTATTCCCTATTACCCACCCTTCCCCGCCCCCCTGGCTTACCCTCCGCAACAAATATCTCATAGGTGTTCAGTCAGTATAAAAGTTTCATTGTTGGCTCAAAAATCGGGGACGTATGTTATGTTAGCCAAAAAGATTTAACTGGGACTTGTACTTCACAGCGCCTTTCATCTGGCGATGGCTGAAGTATAAAAGGCCACCAGTCCGCCTCAGATGTGCCTTTTATCTTCTCCCCCTGCCTCAGCTAATCTCCGTTTATGAGCCAATGTTTCCAGCAAAGCAGTCTCCCATAGCTTGCGTCACCATCTGTCCAATGTAAGGGCCTTCCAGGGTTTTCCAAGACAGCACTACACACTGATTTGGCAGCTACCAACATAAACCTAGTCAATATTTTATAATGCAAATTTGGATTCTCTTCTGTAAATAAGTTCAATAAAATTAATTCTGCAGTAAAACGTAATCGCTGTCCTGTTATTTATTTTTTTTATTTCCTCCTGTGTCAGGGCCCCAAATCCTGCCATTTTGTTACATTCCCACCATAGGTGTTTACATGAGTCCGTCCCACCATATCCGCACCAACAAAGAAAGGAATCTGTTTTGTGATATGTGGTTTGCCAAACGAAGTGGAGTCATATACCATTTCTAAATAATTTTGAGGGCCGTTTCTCTAAAAGATGTAGCTACCAATTTGAAAAGGAATTTGGTCCACATTCCCTTCCAGTCCTCTTTCTCTATCTGACATCCCAATTCTGTTTCCCATTTTCAAATTTAGGTTGGAACCCATATACTTCTCCAGTAGAAATTTATATAATTTGGAGACCTAGCCCTTCTCCATAGTATCACTATTTTGCAATAGCTTTTTATCCACTGTTAGTTGCCTTGTTCCTTTATATTTTTTTCCTAATAAAAGTGCCCGTTTGGTACCATGGTATCCAAGGGATTCCTTTTCCCACGAGTGTACTAAGTGACATGTGCCCGGGGGGGGGGGGTATTTACATTTTTTTAACTATTAAGCTTCTGTGCTGCTCAAACTCCAAACATTCATGTAAAAGTAAAGCCACCCTTCTAGCCTTTGTGGTTCCTTTAACCAGAAATGTATGTTTCCACTGTCTACTGCTAAGAAACTCTTCCATTAGCTTAGCCTTGTGGGTCTCTTGTAACATTAGCACTGTTGGCTGTAGGTCTCTCATCAACTTCTGTAGCCTTTTGTGCTTAATTATGGTGCCTATCCCTTTGATATTTAACATGGAAACTCTCATTTTACTGTCCATCTTTGTGAGCTCCAGCTGTCCCCTCTCTTCATCTTTTCCCCCAATCAATAGTATTCCCACAATTCCCCGTACAATACCCTCTCCCAACCCCCTCCCTATATTTTATATCCCCAATTCCCTAAACCAGTATTGATGCCCCCATCCCAGCTACCAAACTTCCATTGCACCCCTTGCCTTGTGTTCTGGTTTCAACTACTCTCTCCTGCACTATTTTGTCATGTTAAACTGAAGAACCTCCTTTTGCTCTAGGGCATCTTCCAAAGACTGCAATTACAGAGAAAGAAAAACTTAAACTCATGGGTATTCCGACCTATTGCTCCATGGGTCGACCATGTAAGACAGAAGACTCTCCGTACCCTAAAATTCAGTAAAAACCCTCAGTCAAATTGCCCCTCCCCCACAACCCCATCTCTTCCCTAGCAAGTCTCCCAAACTAAGAAATCAATTCTCATTGTTTGTGCGTCAAGTGATCCAACAAGCTTTCCCATTGTGTCAACCTTTTCCATCTCAGCATCTCCTGTTGGGCAGTTCTCTCAGATTGCAATGCAGTGCGAAGTTGCTCTTAAAATTAAAATTGCCTCTCTGTGTTTATCTGGTCTTCCTCTACTCGGTTTCTTCCTTTTTACCACATCTTTTCTGTCATCCTCAACTCTCCCTCATCTTCCTCCTCTCCTTCGCCTTCTGGCAGCCTGGAATATTGTTAAGGCGTTGGCTACCTCTGCTGCAGTTGTTGCTAAGTATGTCACCCCAACAGCAGTCTGAAAAGGAATCCCCAATACTATTTTAGACCTGCTTCTTGTAATGCCAATGTACATGGTTGCAATTTCCTCCTTCTCTGCAGGGATTCTGGGGCAAGATCCTGCAATGCCAGAATCACTGAGTCCTCATATTTTATTTGCTCCAGCTCCTGCAGATGTCTGAGCAATTAATTCTTTTCAGTGCATTTAGCAAAGCACGCTATTATATCTCTTGGGCCATCCTTTCTGACCGGTCCTAGGACCCTGTGCACTCTCTCCAAGTCTTCCACCAAGGAAACTCTGGTAATAATGAGGTCAGCCATTTTATGAGAAAACTTTTTCCTTGCTCTCTTCTCCTCTTCCAGGCCCTGAAAATGGAGGTTTGAGCATCTACTTCTCCAAATCTTCAAGTTTAAGTTTAGATTCCCTTTGCATCTTTTTAATTGTCTGACTTTATCCTCCTGCATTTTCATTTTCTTTTCCACTGTCAATCTTTTTACTTCTACAGTGTCCAATCTGGTTTTCACGTCTCCCAGTTTATCATCCAGTGTGTCCATCCAACGGGACATTTAACCTTGTTTAAATGTGTGGAACAGTTTTGATATCTCTCCTTTGATTGTCTCTGTTATGCAGTTGGTGCCCCCATCACCTCTTCTGTTTGCAAACCTTTGGAGGCCTTGCTGATGGCGGGCCCTATATCCACCTTTCCTCCTTCTGCTCTGTCCACAGTAGGCCTTAGAGCCAATTTCTTGCCATTCAGCTTAAAGTAAAGCTTAAGATTTTTACCATTGTGCTCCTGGTAGTGTTCCCTGCCCAGGTCGGTTGAGAGCACATGGGGTTCTGTGTTTTTCCTCTTGTTCTAGGGCAGAATAATCAGAAAGGGCTCAGGAGCTCCCAACTTAAGCTGCCATTTTGTAGGCATCCAAGCCTCATCCTTCTTTATCTCAGTGTTCTTGCTCAGCTTATTTTGCATCTCCATATTTATTTCTTTATAGAAGGTAAATACTGCTTAATATTAAAAAAAAATCTCTGAGCAGTTTACATACGATGTAATCAGGAAAAATCAGTATCAGTTCATATAACCATACAATAACTTTCAAATGAGACTTCTTAACAATGAAGTAAAAACAGAATAAAACTATGTGATCAGTAAACTGCATGCATGAAAGAAGAAAACTACCGGAGTTTCAGTTGCACAAGCTAAGTGTGAACACGTGGATGGATCTAAGAATCAATCTGCTCTGTTCCCATTGGAAGGTACAAATGTGGCCAACGCTCGTATAAATATAAAACGCACCATTGCCTTGGAGTGGACCACCCTTCAGAGGCGAGAACAATTGCTTCTTTCATATTCATCATTGTATTATCTTGCAGTTACACATATCTAGATTGTGGGAGTCAAAGGGGTTTTTGTCTAACAATGTCATGAATTACTCAGATTTATTTTTTATTACCATTCTACTCTGCTGGTGCAAAAGCACTACTTAGGGTGGATGACAACATTCATTTTCTATTAGTCATAGGAGGTTTTCATCACTATCACCAGAAATCCTCTGCCTGAAAGATGCACTTATACAGCACCATTGATGCACTAGAGATGTGTACCAGTCACAACATTCAATTTGAACCCTGATTTGGCACTTCAGGAAACAGCTCACCTAAGTCTTAGGTGCTTCATAGGCTGCCCAATTTGGCTTGGGGCCTCTCTGAGTTCACGCCACCACCCCATTCACTATTGGGAATTTTTAAAGGCTGTATCACCCCCCTTTTGGCAGAAATGGAAGAAATTTGCAGCATACTAGTCCTTCCAGAGTGGATGAAGTATGACAAATTACAAGCAAATAGGTCCAGGGGCTATTGTGTTGGCCACCATTTTTTAAATAAAAAGAAACATCTATAACTTTTTCATTTGGGGAAGAATTGGATTAACTTTGCAAGCAAATTTGTCCCTTCTGAGACAAATTCCTGCCAAATTTCAGAAGAATTGCTGCACCTCTTACAATTTTTCAGTGTATAAAAAAGGAATTACTTAATCTCCCCAAGTGTTCTGTAGAACCATTGGCCTGAAAATTGCAGATATAAGGGAGGTGCCCCTAGGCAAAAAAGACTGCCAAATCAGACAAATAGGTCCAGGGACTTTTGTACTGGGCACCTTTAAATTTGATTTTGGGGTGAGAAGAAGTAAAAGGGATTTGCTTTCCTGACAAAATTATTCTCTCTGATTATAACCTATACCTGTCAGTCATGAAGGAGTTCCTGATCCGAGCATTTTCCTTGTGACAGAGACATAAATTTCAATTCTGCAAAGCTGTTCCCTCTTTTCCCCTGCCCCTTGGCATCTTCCTCTTACAGTAAACTTCTGGTTTTATTCAACTAAGTCCTACTCCCACTGAAATTAATGCACCTAAATTAGTAATATCTATTAACATCAATGGGTCTACTCTGTGTAGGACTGTTATTTAATTAATTAAATTTCAGTTCCACCCTTCCTCCTAGAAGGAGCCCAAGGTGGCAAACAAAACATTAAAACACTCTAAAACATCTTAAAACAGACTTTAAAATATGTTAAAACAAAACATCTTTAGAAACATATTTTTTAAAAAAGCTTTAAAAACATCTTTCAAAGCAATCCCAACACAGACTAGCATTGAATTCCCCCCCCCAGTTAGTGTACATTCGTTTACACTATTTATTTTATATCTGGATCACCAAGGTGCTACAAAGCACTTCAAGGAGGGCTGCTTTGACTTATGCATGAAGTTTGGTACAGATCCCACTTGGCCTTGTACAGGTCCCTAAACCCCTCTGGGTCATCCCACTTTCATCTCAGGATTCATGATTTGTTTGAATCTGATACACACCCCTACAATGTACACAGTACATTGCAGAGTAATCAGAATGACAGGCAAGTAACTTTCAATCTATATTTTTTTAATTAAATCCATTTATTTTCCATTTTGTCTCAATATTCAGTGGTCAAGGTGGCTCACAAGATTAAAAATACAAATAAAACAAGATTTCTTTGAGAGGGGACAATGATCGTCACAATTATTTTCACTTAGAATGCAATTGCAGCATCAGCCTGCCCAGCATGGATGCGCAAAATGTTATCTGAGTTTCCAGGACTACTGTGCCTTTCATTAGAGGTTTCCACCGTGCAGCTTTTGCCCTTGTAATTACTTCTACTTGGTGTTCACATGCCAATTCTGAATTTACTCTTAATTTACTTCTCAGTTTCCATTCCCCACAAAGGCAGGGCTTTAATTACTGGCTTCGTCCTCTTATTATTGTTTTCATTTAATACTGGTGTTTTACCAACAAACAACTTTTAAAAAGAACAAGAACAACAACAACAACTAGAACCAGTAATGACTGTTTGCCTCCTCAGTCTAGGAACAAGAACTAATTGAGGTGCAATGAGGAGCCAATTCATCACTAAAATCCTAGCCATACTAATCATGGAGCAGTTAGAAGCAGAAGCTGGTAATTAAAGTTGTAATCTTATATAAGGAGTAGGAGGAAGAAAAGAAAGGAAGGGCCAGTGCTTCTGAGAAAGATGCTAGAATGATCAATAGATAGATGGGGGTCCATGGAAGGGGCAGGAGCCATGTGATCTGGGAACATAGGAAGTTGCCTTATACCGCATCAGACAAATTGGTCCACCTAAGAAGTGTTCATATCTTGGGTCAGACAAAAGGTCCTTCTAGCTCAGTACTGTCCACACTGACTGGCAGAGGCTGCCCAGGATTTCAGGCATAAATGTTTCCCAGCCCTACCTGGAGATGCCATTGGCAACTGAACCTTCTGCACACAAGGCGGATGCTCTGCTGCTGAGCTAGGGCCCTTCCCCTACTTATCCAAGGCAGCAAAATGTACGAGGTTTGAGCCCCAAGGCCCTCATTTGACCCTCAAATGTGCTGCTGCAACACACAATCCATCTTACAGAAAGCAAATTTGTGAGGCAGAGAGTCAGTTGCCCAAGACCTTGCGAAAAAAGCCATCGCATTTGGCAGATTGTCGCCTTTCCAAAAAATGCTGGCAGTAATGGACAAATCAATCAAATCATTACAGTTTTAAAGTACACTGGGGGGGAGATGGTCCTGGCCTGAGGGCTGTAATAGCACTCAAACAAGTTTGCAACAGGTTCAAATGTTAAGCCTTGTTGTGGGTTCCATTGGGGCACAGTAATGATGTGCTTGATGTGTTCCTGAGGTACTCTCTTTACCTGAGTTGCCATTTACCAGAAGTGAGGTGAAAGGAGGACAGGGGCAATAATATAATTTCACACAACAGCATGATGGAGATGATGAAATTCATTGTATTTCTCATCTAAAGATCGTTTTGACAAGGACACAACGGCAGGTGAACACAGCCTGCCTCTTGCAACTGAACTTTTAATGACTCCCTTTGCCTCTCATTTGGTTGTTACAGATAAACATGCTGGCTAACGAACCCCCCTGATAATGCCAGCTCCTTCCCATTAGCAATCGCCCTGTGGCCCGGCCCACAGAGACAGTTTCTGGCTATTGGGTGCAAGTCCCAAGTGGAGGGATGGGAAAAGTCCCACTCAGACTTCAGCGATGAAGCATTATTTACACTGCAGCCTTTCCTAGCTTTTGGGTCCCCAGATGTTGCTGGCTTACAGCTCTCATCAGCCCCAGCAGGCAAGGCCAAGTGTCAGGAATGATGGGAATTGTAGTCCAGCCACATCTGGGGACCCCAAAGTTTGGGAAAAGCTGAGGGAGTAATCGGTAGTGTCATCTCTGCAGCATCTCTAGAACTGACAAAGAACTCAATAGCCCAGAAGTGCTGGGACAGTAGTTTTCTGAGGGAACTCTTCAAGTATATTTTATTTATTAAAAGCTTTTATATATCGCTGTGTATTTAATCATGGCCATCTATATCAACCTGCTTCTCATTTACTGTGGGGAAATTCCACAGCACCCAACACTCTGTCCTGAATTCGGAGTCCTCCCCCCATGTTTAAGAAATGGTAGGTGGGTGCCATTTTTGTGTCTTCCTGCAGACTCTGAAGCACACTCCAAAGTAACTTTGCCATGCATTTGCACCCAATCAGAAATCCAAGGTAGTACGTATCGTTCCCTGTCTCATAACACTGGAACTTGGGGACATTCAATGAAGCTGATCCCCCTCTAGGATGCACACTTTAACATGGTGAGAGGGCTTGAGAGTGTTGAAGCTGAGAGCAATGGCATCAGGGGTCTAGACCAAGAAACCTAATATGGAAACCTAAACAATGGCCCACAGACTGGAAGCGTTCAATATACATCCCATTTCCAAAGAAAGGGGATCCCAGGAAATGCAGTAATTATTGAACTGTTGCTTTAATATCCTGTGCAAGTAAAGTACTGCTCATGATTCTACAACAAAGGCTCTTACATACATGGAGTGAGAAATGCCAGATGTCCACGCTGGATCTAGAAAGGGAAGAGGCACCAGAGATCATATCACAAACATACATTAGATATTGGAACGGACCAAGGAATTTCAGAAGAAAATCACCCTGCGCTTTATAGATTACAGCAAAGCCTTTGACTGTGTAGATCATGAAAAACTATGGAATGCTTTAAAAGAAATGGGGGTGCCACAGCATCTGATTGTCCTGATGCGCAACCTATACTTTGGAGAAGAGCGTACTGTAAGTACAGAATATGGAGAAACCAATTGATTCCCCATCGGAAAGGGTGTGAGACAGGGGTGTATTTTATCACCCTATTTATTTAATCTATACGGAGAACATATCATACGGAAAGCAGGTTTGGACCAAGATGAAGGAGGTGTGAAAACTGGAGGGAGAAATATCAATAATTTAAGATATGCAGACAATACCATACTATTAGCAGAAACCAGTAATGATTTGAAACGAATGCTGATGAAAGTTCAAGGGGAAAGCACAAAAGCAGGACTACAGCTGAATGTCAAGAAGACTAACGTAATGACAACAGAAGATTTATGTAAATTTAAAGTTGACAATGAGGACATTGAACTTGTCAAGGATTATCAATACCTCGGCACAGTCATTAGCCAAAATGGAGACAATAGTCAAGAAATCAGAAGAAGGCTAGGACTGGGGAGGGCAGCTGTGAGAGAACTAGAAAAGGACTTCAAATGCAAAGATGTATCACTGAACACTAAAGTCAGGATCATTCAGACCATGGTATTCCTGATCTCTATGTATGCATGTGAAAGTTGGACAGTGAAAAAAGCAGATAAGAGAAAAATCAACTCATTTGAAATGTGGTGTTGGAAGAGAGCTTTGCGCATATCATGGATATTTATTTATAAGGTCACCATAAGTCATAACCGACTTGAAGGCACATAACAACAATTTGATTTGATTTATATCTCACCCATGCTCCCAGTAGGAGTCCAGAATATAACAACAAATGAAGCTGAGTGTTGGAAAGTTCAGGACAGACACAAGCAGCAGTGATGGCCACCAGGTTGGATGGCTTAGAATAAGATTATACAAATTCATGGAGGATCAGACTATCAATGGCTACTAGCCATGATGGCTCTGTTCCAGTGTCGGAGGCAGAATGTCGCTGAATACTAGATGCTGGGAATCTCAATTGGGGAGGGTGCCGTTGTACTCAAGTCTTACTTATGGGCTTCCCATAGGGGTATTTGGTTGGCTACTCTTAGAAGAGGATGCTGGACTAGATGGGCCACTGGCCTGATCCAGCAACCGGCTCCAGTTCAGAAGTCCTAGTGCTACCAACCACAGTCTCTTCCACTCTGTCCAAGTCAACAGCTGCTAAAGTAAGCTGGGACCCACTAAATGAAGAGGCTGTAGCTCCTATTTAAGACCTAGTCTGAAGGTGACTACTGCTGAAGCAACATCTGAGCTGAGCCCTGCATGAAGCTGACCGGGGTTGTGTTGTCAAGCCATACACTGCCACAAAAAAAAAAAATCATTTCAGATCTGCTAGAAAGAAACTCTTAATTCTATGCAGGTTCTGAAGGTCAGGTTCCTCCCCTACTTGACTGCTAGGATATGTAGGTTGAGTCAATTCAGATGCCTTTCCCCATCACAAAAAGGATATTAGATGCTTTCCAGGGAGTACAGTGGAAGAGGGATTGCCAATGTGGTGCCTGTGGGCACAATGGCACCCTTGAGATCTTCCCCTGGTGTCCATGAAGCCACTGACCCCTGGTGCCCCCTCGGTCATGAGTGGTGAGGATGGTTACTTTTTTTCCTTTGAAAAGTACAAAGTTGAAAGAGGAAGTTAGAAGAGTGCCACTCTTTTCTACTCCCTTTTTTAGCTCGATGTGCTTTTCAAGGTTCCATTGAATCTGGCAGATCTGACTTTTAACAGATCCCCTGGAAAAGCTAAGTGTATACACATGTATACATTTTCATTTTCTTTCTTTCTTTCTTTCTTTCTTTCTTTCTTTCTTTCTTTCTTTCTTTCTTTCTTTCTTTCTTTCTTTCTTTCTTTCTTTCTTTCTTTCTTTCTCTCTCTCTCTCTCTCTCTCTCTCTCTCTCTCTCTCTCTCTCTCTCTCTCTCTTTCTTTCTTTCTTTCTTTCTCTCTCTCTTTCTTTCTTTCTTTCTTTCTTTCTTTCCTATGCATGTAGAGCTAATTCAGGTGAGGGGGAGTGACCAGAAAGGATGGTGCCCACTGCACTTCCTATGAGCCTAAAACAGTGAGTGACCCCTCCAGTAGGACATCTGAGGCTCAATGCACGGAATCAGTCTAACCCTCCCCAAACCCCAATGGCAGTTTCTTTGTGCATCCATAATAATTCTAGACTTCAGCCACATACCACAAGAAGACAGCAGGAGGTAAACCACATAGGCTGCAAGGAGCTCAATTAGACTGAAAGACAGCAGTTGACGACCCACACAAACAAGGCAAGCAAGGGTGAGGGCCATGAGTCCAGTTCTGGTCTCTGCACTTCAAGAAGGATGCAGACAAACTGGAACGGGTTCAGAGGAGGGCAACAAAGATGATCAGGGGACTGGAAACAAAGCCCTATGAGGAGAGACTGAAAGAACTGGGCATGTTTAGCCTGGAGAAGAGAAGACTGAGGGGAGATATGATAACACTCTTCAAGTACTTGAAAGGTTGTCACATACAGGAGGGCCGGGATCTCTTCTCGATCATCCCAGAGTGCAGGACACAGAATAATGGGCTCAAGTTGCAGGAAGCCAGATTTCCACTGGACATCAGGAAAAACTTCCTAACTGTTAGAGCCATACGACAATGGAGCCAATTACTTAGAGAGGTAGTGGGCTCTACAGCACTGGAGGCATTCAAGAGGCAGCTGGACAGCCATCTGTCGGGAATGCTTTGATTTGGATTCCTGCATTGAGCAGGGGGTTGGACTTGATGGCCTTAGAGGCCCCTTCCAACTCTACTATTCTATGATTTATGATCTAAGTTGTCGCACAGTATAGCCCAACCCGTTCACAGACCACCCAAACCTTTGGGCGCCCAAACTTCCGCAAAGCCGCCAGATCCCCCACTTCCAGCCCGCCAGCCCTGGCACCACTCTGTGGCTCATGCCAGGCAACACGACCCGCGTCCTCACCATGATGCAAGCGTGGGCCTTGTTGTAGTAGGAGGCATGTATGCTCTGGAAGCGCTCCTGCCCAGCCGTGTCCCAGAAGTCTGAAAAGCAGGACGCCGGGAGCCCCAGCTGACAAAGCGTCAAGGCCCCAGCTGACAAAGCGTCAAGGCCCCGCTGACAAAGCATCAAGGCGAGTTAAGCAGCAGAGCAAGTTCGGCAGCAGGGCGAGGAGGCCAGGGCCCCCCACTCTGCCCATCTGTTCCCTGACCTCAACTAAACTGCAGTTTCCAACCCATTGACGTAATAAACCTTAAACAAAACTATGCAGGTAAGAAGCCAGCAGGGGTGTGGGGGCTTTCCAGTGTTTTGCACAGAGCTTGGAAGTAACTAGTTACAAGTAATGAATTATTTTTTTATTTTTTTATTTATTTTATTAGATTAGATTTATATACCGCCCGACTAGCATTAGCTCTCTGGGCGGTGAACAACAGAACTTGTAATTCATTACTTTTTTGAGTAACAAGTGGGTAATTCCTTTACATTTTGATTGTAATAGAACTAGGAGTAATTTTATTACTTTTGTGGAGTAATTGTAACTTTCCCAGAATTACTTTTGGGCATTACTTGGGGGGGAGCAGGGGAAGTCTTCTGCTCCTCTGATTTGTGGATGAAAATCATGTGCCTCAAACTGGGCTTCTGTGCAGCGTCGCTCTTTCCTCATGCTCTGTGGATGGGCAGGAGGCGACGAGGGAGGAAGCGGAGAGTGAGATGGGGTGGAGTGGAGAAAACAATTATGTAAAAAAATGTATAGTGGTGGTGAAGAATGGAGTGGAGGGGAAAAGGATCCGGAGGTCAAGAACATGAATAAAGGAGTAGGAGGCAGCAGCAGAATGGAGATAAAGAACTGTGGAGGCAAAAGATGACACAGTGTGTGTGTGTGTGTGAATACTGTGTTTGCACTTGGCACACAAAATGGCCTCCACCACCAACTCTGGCTACTGTGCTGCATTTGCAGTATTTTAACATTTTTGCATCTCAGGGGAAAATGTTTGCTTGGGTGAGTGTCCCTTTGTTGGGGGCAGGGCAGGGCCCGGGAGGTGGTTAAGTGAGAGAGATTATGCTGGCTGGCTGAGTGGGGGGGTTGCACTTGGTTTGACGTGCAACGATCTGAGTAGTGGCCTCAGCCTCCCTCCCCACCTCCCTTACCAGCAGAGAGACCACCATTGCTATCTTATGGATAAAAATAATTATTCTACTACCTCTGTATGTTTGTTTATTTTTAATGTTGTTTTAGGCTACTTAGATGTGCAGAAGCCAAGGCCAGCACCTTGTAGGCTTTTTTTAACAAAGTAACTGAAATGTAATTGTAGTGATTACTTTGGAGGAAAAGTAAAGTAATCAGTTACTTTCAGAGCAATTGTAATTGTAACGGTAATTACTACTTTTTGGGCCATGTAACTGTAACTGTAATTTGTTACTTTTTAAAAGTAATCTTCCAAGCTCTGGTTTTGCACCGCCTGCAGCATGTACGACTATCTCCCTGTTGGACAGAAGCCGTGGGTGTGCTCTCGGTGCAATGAGCTCCTGGGTCTCCAGGAACGACTTCATTTCCTTGAGGCCAAGGTGGCTCACCTGGAAAAGCTGAGAGAGGCAGAGAGGTGTGTGGAGGAGGCCTTCAGGGACGTTAAAGCTGTGTCCCACTCCAAGGATGATAGCTCTCCTGCTATCATGGAGAACGATGGTCTCGGGGAAGGAGACCATCCAGCTGAGGAAGAGGGAAACGATCCCTTAGAAGGGACCCATTCCTTGGGGGATGAGCAGCTATCCTCTCGTGCCGAGGATATATCTCCAGGGGGTGGAGGGATCCTTGTAGTGGGTGATTCGATCATTAGGAACATAGACAGTGGGGTGTGTGATGGGCATGTAGACCACAAGGTGTTTTGCCTGCCTGGTGCAAAGGTTGCGGATATCGCCCGTCGTTTAGATAGTTTGGTAGACAGTGCTGGGGAGGAGTCAGTGGTCGTGGTGCACGTTGGCACCAACGACATGGGGAAATGCAGCCGTGAGGTCCTGGAAGCAAAATTTAGGTTGTTAGGCAGGATGCTGAAAGCCAGGACCTCCAAGGTGGCCTTCTCTGAAATGCTACCAGTTCCACGCACAGGACCAGCCAGACAGGCCCAGCTTTGCAGTCTCAATGCGTGGATGAGACGATGGTGTCGGGTGGAAGGGTTTGGATTTGTTAGGCACTGGGGAACATTTTGGGACAAGCCGGGCCTGTACAAAAGAGACGGGCTCCACTTGAACCAGAATGGAACCAGACTGCTGGTACTTAAAATTAAAAAGGTGGCAGAGCAGTTTTTAAACTGACTGAGGGGGGGAAACCCGACAGGAGCTGAGGAAGGTCCAGTTCAGAATAAACCTCCCCCCTGGGATAAAAACCAAAGAAATGATGAAATTTTAAAAGGGGTAGGCCTAGAAGTAGGCATTGTGAGAGCAGGGGCACAGGATATAAATTCAGAAGAGCAAAATTACCACAGGCCAAACCACAAGTGCCAAAGACACTTGAAGAGAGACACTGCTTACAAGTGCCTGTACGCTAATGCTAGGAGCCTCCGAACCAAGATGGGAGAACTGGAGTGCTTGGTCTTAGAGGAGAGCATTGGTATAGTGAGCATAACAGAGACCTGGTGGAATGGAGAAAACCAGTGGGATACAGTTATCGCTGGATATAAACTATATCAGATGGACAGGGCAGGACGTATTGGTGGCGGAGTCGCTCTATACGTGAAAGAAGGCATTGAATCCAGCAAGCTCGAAACCCCCAAAGAGGCGGACTCCTCCACAGAATCATTGTGGGTGGTGATACCATGCCCCAGGAGGGATATAATACTGGGAACAATCTATCGTCCCCCTGATCAAAATGCTCAGGGAGACCTTGAGATGAGATATGAAATTGAGGAAGCATCCAAACTAGGAAATATGGTAGTAATGGGTGACTTCAACTACCCAGACATAGACTGGCCGCATATGTGCTCCAGTCACGACAAAGAAGCAAAGTTTCTAGATATTCTAAATGACTACTCCCTAGACCAGTTGGTCATGGAACCAACCAGAGGGACGGCAACCCTGGACTTAATCCTCAGTGAGGACCGGGACCTGGTGCGAGATGTAAGTGTTGTTGAACCGATTGGGAGCAGTGACCACAGTGCTATTAAATTAAACATACATGTAAATGGCCAATTGCCAAGAAAATCCAACACGGTCACATTTGACTTCAAAAGAGGAAACTTCACAGAAATGAGGGGATTGTTAAAAAGAAAGCTGAAAAACAAAGTCCAGAGGGTCACATCAATTGAAAATGCTTGGAAGTTGTTTAAAAACACTACATTAGAAGCTCAACTGGAGTGCATACCGCAGATCAGAAATGGTACCGCCAGGGCCAAGAAGATGCCAGCATAGTTAACGAGCAAAGTCAAGGAAGCTCTTAGAGGCAAAAAGTCTTCCTTCAGAAAATGGAAGTCTTGTCCGAATGAAGAAAATAAAAAAGAACACAAACTCTGGCAAAAGAAATGCAAGAAGACAATAAGGGATGCTAAAAAAGAATTTGAGGAGCACATTGCTAAGAACATAAAAACCAACAACAAAAAATTCTATAAATACAGTCAAAGCAGGAGACCATCTAGGGAGGCGATTGGACCCTTGGATGATAAGGGAGTCAAAGGTGTACTAAAGAACGATAAGGAGATTGCAAAGAAGCTAAATGAATTCTTTGCATCTGTCTTCACAGTGGAAGATATAGGGCAGATCCCTGAACCTGAACTAACATTTGCAGGAAGGGATTCTGAGGGACTGAGACAAATAGTGGTAACGAGAGAGGAAGTTCTAGGCTTAATGGACAATATAAAAACTGACAAATCACCAGGCCCGGATGGCATCCACCTGAGAGTTCTCAAAGAACTCAAATGTGAAATTGCTGATCTGCTAACTAAAATATGTAACTTGTCCCTCGGGTCCTCCTCTGTGTCTGAGGACTGGAAAGTGGCAAATGTAACGCCAATCTTCAAAAAGGGATAGACTTCCGGGAAGGGTGACTTAGCCTGTGCCTGCTTTTGAGACGGGCTCCTGCCTCAAAAGAAGCTTATTCAGATATATCAGTCAGTTTTTTCTTTTTTTTTGACTGATTAAACTTCTCCCGGGTAGGGAGAAACGAAGAGATTAACCTCAAAGCCTATTTTTGTTGGGGCGACCAGATCTCATTAATTTATGGGACGAGGTCCAGCCGACGAAGGTGGGACGGATTTTCAACAGCAAGCTCTATCTGATAAAGCGAACGTTCACCTTATCTTCTAAGAGAGAACGCACTAACAGGCAAGCACCCTTCTTTCTATATTTTTCTTTTACTTGACTTAAATTGTTGCTGTTTAAAAGAGATTTGCCAGATTGATCGGTTTTTGACATCTCACTGGGGAGCCATAACTTCTCTCTGCTACGCACTAATTAATAGCTTATCTCTGTTTTTGTTGCAAAAAGCTGTCCTGGATTTGCATTCTAAAGATATACACAGAAGAGGGATTTCTATTCCAGATTTTTATTTTGAAGAATATTATATTGTCTGAGACTACTCTCTTTTTGGTCTATTTTATTTTGACGAATCTGTTTTCTGACGACTGCCATTAATTGTTTCGATCCTGGGAACTGCATTTTGTTTACTTAACTATGGAGAGATAAGGCTGTCTGCTCTGTTTATACTGTGATGTCACCAAGTTTGGAGTATTAACCCAATTGTTGCTGAAATAAGAAGTGGTTTTCCTATATTTTTCTTTTAAAATGGCAATTAAGAAAGTGGCTGAGAATCTGGAAATAACTATGTTTCAGAAAATAATGGATGAGATTGAGATAACGAAACAAAACCTGCGACAGGGTTGTAAGGAGTTGAAAATTGAATTGAGTAAAATGACGCAGGAGATTAAAGATATAGGGGTCCCTGTGAGAGAGGTGACCCTGGAAGGGGTCCCTGTGAGAGAGGAGACCCCGGAGATTGGAACAAACGTGGAACAGGAAAAAGATTTGGAGTCTATGGACTTTAGAAATAAAATCTATTGTTTGGAGACACAGGAGATTAAAGACATAGGGGTCCTTGTGAGAGAGGAGACCCTGGAGACTGGAACAGGGGTCCCTGTGAGAGAGGAGACCCTGGAGACTGGAATAGGGGTCCCTGTGAGAGAGGAGACCCCGGAGATTGGAACAAACGTGGAACAGGAAAAAGATTTGGAGTCTATGGACTTTAGAAATAAAATCTATTGTTTGGAACTCAATGTTATCTCTGAAGAAATTAATGAAGATTCTAGAGATAAAGTTATCAATGGCATGGATAATCTTCTGGACTGGAATGACGTGATGGAGCCCAATATAGAGAAAATCTATGGAATTAACTGCAGCCATGTGACAATGGAAAAACTTTCAAGAGATGACCCAGTGTATTTTGAAAAAAAGAACAGAGATATGATTTTACAGCAGTATTTCAGCAACCTATTTAGAATGGATGGCAAGAAAATATTTGGGATAGAGGTAATTCCCATCAGACTCTTACTATATGACTATGGCTTTGACAGCAAGATTATTATGGAATACTGATAATGGAAGATTGGATACTGAAATTACTGGACTTAACAAGACTACTGAAGATGGAAGATGGAAAATGGAATTAATAGGGATAATAGAACAATGGCTACTGAAATTACTGAACCTAACAGATTCTGATGTGATGGATTAATTGAAATGTTTATTTTGACTATGGTTATGACAATAAGATTATCATAATTAGTAATGAGATGGATTAATCGATATGCTTATCTGGAAAAAAAAATTGATAGATATATTTCTTAAAGAATTGAAACCTCTCTTTGACTTTTTGTGGAAAGAATATAGTAATGTTTATGAGATTTGATGATTAAGTAAGATAACTATTGGAGGAAAGTGATTTTATAATATGACTTAAGAGACAGGATTGTTATATATTATAGACTTATAACTGATCTGATCTTTGACAAATGGGAAGTCAATATTTTACTCTTTATTTTTTATTTTTATTTTTATTTTTATTTATTTTTTTTTTTGTTTAACTATTTTTGATTTTGTTTTTTGTCTTTGAATGTTTTATGATTTCGTCTTGTATGTTTTATGAAAATTTGAATAAAAATTATTGAAAAAAAAAAAAAAAAAAAAAAAAGGGATCCAGAGGGGATCCTGGAAATTACAGGCCAGTTAGCTTAACTTCTCATGGGGTCTGAACTGGCGGTGACTGACCAGGAGAGAGACCTCGGGGTTGTAGCGGACAGCACGATGAAAATGTCGACCCAGTGTGCGGCAGCTGTGAAAAAGGCAAATTCCATGCTAGCGATAATTAGGAAAGGTATTGAAAATAAAACAGCCGATATCATAATGCCGTTGTATAAATCTATGGTGCGGCCGCATTTGGAATACTGTGTACAGTTCTGGTCGCCTCATCTCAAAAAGGATATTATAGAGTTGGAAAAGGTTCAGAAGAGGGCAACCAGAATGATCAAGGGGATGGAGCGACTCCCTTACGAGAAAAGGTTGCAGCATTTGGGGCTTTTTAGTTTAGAGAAAAGGTGGGTCAGAGGAGACGTGATAGAAGTGTATAAAATTATGCATGGCATTGAGAAAGTGGATAGAGAAAAGTTCTTCTCCCTCTCTCATAATACTAGAACTCGTGGACATTCAAAGAAGCTGAATGTTGGAAGATTCAGGACAGACAAAAGGAAGTACTTCTTTACTCAGCACATAGTTAAACTATGGAATTTGCTCCCACAAGATGCAGTAATGGCCACCAGCTTGGATGGCTTTAAAAAAAGATTAGACAAATTCATGGAGGACAGGTCTATCTATGGCTACTAGCCGTGATGGCTGTGCTCTGCCACCCTAGTCAGAGGCAGCATGCTTCTGAAAACCAGTTGCCGGAAGCCTCAGGAAAGGAGAGTGTTCTTGCACTCGGGTCCTGCTTGCGGGCTTCCCCCAGGCACCTGGTTGGCCACTGTGAGAACAGGATGCTGGACTAGATGGGCCACTGGCCTGATCCAGCAGGCTCTTCTTATGTTCTTATGTAAATAAATGTAAACCTGACAAAATGCCATTTAGCCCCCAAAGGAAACTAATCCATGCTGGTGCTGCAGCCGTGAGATTTAGCTGCCCAGAGAACTGTGGTGAGCATAACAGTTTGCAAACAAAATAAGTAGAATCAGAGAGTTGGAAGAATCCTCAAGGTCATCTACAACTCCCATCATCCTTGGCCACTGGCTGAGCTGGCTGGGGTTGATGGGAGCTGTAGTCCAACAACACCTGGGGCCCGAAGGTTGAAGAATAGTGGTCTAGTCCAACCCCATGCTAATGCAGGAAATCAGTGGCGACAGCATATTTGAGAGGTGGCCAGCCAGCTTCTGCTTAAATAACACAGGAGAGTCCGGCATCTCCTGAAAATAAATGTTGAAACAACTGAAATAGACATTCACAGGCAGGAAGGTTTGGAGACCAGACCTAAGAATGGACCTGTCCAACAACAGTCCAGGGGCTGTAAGGAGGACTTGGGCTGCAACCGCTGGGAGAGGGCAAGGCTAAAAATGGATTGTTCTGGAGAACTTCATCCACTTTCTGATAGGCAACATCAACTCCATTGCAATGTGTGTGTTTCTCCAGCTGCCTCCCCTCAGTTGGCAGCATGCATGAGTTCCCTCTGGGATGTGCAAAGCATTAAGTACCTCTTCCAAGCGTTCCGTGGCTTCAGGGTTCGGGAGTGAAGGACGTGGCTCCTGATCCTGAGCAGGTAAGACAAGGGCAGCAAAGGGGGGCCGTGAAGGTGTTCCTCTGGGCAGGGGTGCTGGGGAAGCTACTGGCTGCTGACTAGGGAGAGCAGGAACGCAGTCCTCATCCCTTAAGCTCCATCGCAAAATGGGAAGTGGCACGGACGCACAACTGAAGGATCCTAGAGAAGCATTGCCAAGGTGGTCAGATCAAGAGGTCCACAAGATGCCTCTGGGAAGCCCACAGCAAAAGCCCGGAAGTGATAGATCACCTTGCCTCAGCCCAGCACTTTAGTTAGAAGAGGGATGGTCAACCTGTGGCCGTCCAGATGTTGCTGAACTCCAACTACCCTCAGCTGCAGCCAGCATGGCCGACGGTCAAGGTTGATGGGAGTAGGAGTCCAGCAACATCTGGAGGGCCACAGGTCCCTCATTTCTGACTAAGGCTTTTCCAGATGTCATCCCTGGTGAAGGGCATTTCCCTCCCTCAATACTGACCTTCAGGAGGGATCTAAAAACATCCCTGTTTACCCAGGCATTTGGTGGCTGAGAGACCCTGATCCTGGAAGACTCCGCAAGATCACTGATTTTTAGAATGTTTTAAACTGTTTTTAGATTTTTTAAAAGAAAGTTTTATCATTGATATATTTGCCTCCCTTGGGTCCTTAGGGAGGAAGGGTGAGTTATAAATTGTATAAATAATAATAAAGAATGATAATATTTATTGAGCATTCATCCGGGTTTGCTTGCACAAAGCTCATGTGGAGCTTAGATTATTAATTAATTAATTACATTACATTACATTACATTTATATCCCACCTCTCCTCCAAGGAGCTCAGGGTGGCACATATGGTTCTCCTCCATTTTATCCTCACAACAGCCCTGTGAGGGAGGTTAGGCTGAGAGGCTGTGACTGGCCCAAGGCCACCCAGCAAGCTTAGTGGCAGAGTGGGGATTTAAACCCTGGTCTCCCAGGTCCTAGTCCAGCACTCTGACCACTACACCATGATCCCTTATACCATCTTTATTGAACATTTGTTTTGATTTGTTTTTGGGGAGGTTACACAACAATGCCCAGTTATTCTGCATTCATTCTGATTTGCTGGCAGGGTGTTTACACGTCTTCCCGTTAGTTATTCATTCACTCCTCACTTTTCAATACATTTCCCTGTCACTTTCCAAACCAAAAAACCTTCAATTCTGTTTTAAAGTGGATTTGTTGCACTAAGGCAACAGAGCCCTTTAATCCATGGATTGCACACACCTAAATATATGGGATGCGTTTGAATCCCTCCTACAATATAGTGACCATCTGGAGATGCCTTCAGAGGTATATTCTGCATCTGGATCTTTTTTTTCAAGCCAGGCTTTCCTTACTTCAGTCTTAAGAAGAATGATCACAGCCTAGTTGCAATATGGTGAATATTTATTGCTTGTAGCCTTTGCAAATAACATCCTAGTTTGAAATAAAGTATTATTTGTTTATTTATTATTTTCTAAAATTGTATCCTGTTGCTCCAATGCATTTTAATTATTATTATTATTTCCATTTATAGACTGCTCACTATCTAAAAGATCTCAAAGCAATAAAAAATACATTAAGGTACAATAAAAAATCAAATTAATTTACAAAGCAGAATTGCTCACAGCAGATATCACAGGGACCCAGGGACAGAAGTAGCTGCATTCCGCTGAGACAGGCCACTGGCCTATGTAGCTCAGCACTGTTTACAGTGGCTGACAGTGTCTCTCCAGGATTTCAGGCAGGGTTCTCTCCCAGCCCTCTCTGGTGGTTCAGGTTCAGTCCCCAGCATCCCCAGGTAGGGCTGGGAAAGACTCTGCCTGAACTGTGGAGATCTGCTGCTGGTCTGTGCAGGCAGTATTAATCCAGATGGACCAATGGTATAAGGTTGTCTTGAAATCATGAGCCACACTATTGGTGCATCTAATTTAATACTCTCTGTTTCCCAAACTTGTGGGCTGATGGCAACTGGACTCCAAAAACATCTGAAGGGCAGTGGGTTGCCCAAGGATGAAAGATAGGATGGGGAACCTGCGGTCCTCCAGATGTTGCTGGAGTATAGCTCCCATCATCTCTGGCCATTAGCTATGCTGCTTGTGGTTGATGGGAGCTTGAGTCCAGCAACATCTGGAGGACCGCAGGTTCCCCATCTCTGAGTTAGAAAGCCCTCGGCAACTGAGCAAAGCCACTCAAGCTGTAATATAAAACTCAAGGGTTTTTTTTTTAAAAAAGGATTATTTGCAGCTAGGATGGGGGTCAAATGTGATTCAGTTCGCCTTTAAAGCTTTAAAGTCAAACCCACACTTTCTGAAGCAATATGAGAACTGAAACACAGCCATCCTTTGAAATCCGCACTTATCTGAATTTTGCAGTGCAGTTCTCTAACCAAGCAATGTGGACAAAAATGCATCTGTTAGAAGATAAGTATGCATAAAAATGAATATATTAGTGAAAGTAACATACAAACATGTCTTATATTAGGAAACATTGCTTACAAAAATGTGTACATTAGTCATAACTGCATACAAAAATGTGTTTATTAGGAGAAATTTGTACTGAAATACTAGAAAATTTTCATGAGGATTTTTTTTAAAAAAAAATCACAAATTGCTGCAGAACTGTGCAGAAGCAGATTTAAGAGCGGGAAAATGAGAAACTGTGAGAACCGAAATCGACAGATCTTTCCATCCCTATCTTCAGCCCCAATCCTATACATATCTACTCGTAAGTAAACCCTTCAGGTTCAAAATAGCTTACTTCTATATAAGATTCTTTATAATTGAGCTGCCAAAAATCCTTTGATGAAGCCCCTCATCAAAGGCTCCTGAATAAACGGGACACTGATAGGAGGAGAGGACATGTCCTCCCATGGATCAGTAACCAATTATAAAACAGGAAGCAGAATGAATGGACACATAAGCAGTTCTCACAAATGGAGAGAGTAACAGTGGGACTCTCTGGACTGGGGCTGGGACTGTTTAACCAGTTTATATATCGAGATGTGCTGAACCGTTGTCTGGACGCGACAATGGACTGGATGAGAACTAACAAACTGAAACTCAATCCTGATAAGACTGAGATGCTGCTGGTGGATGGTTTCTCTGGTCAGATGGTGGTTACATACCCTGTCCTGGACGGGGTTACACTCCCCCTAAAGGATCAGGTTCGTAGTTTGGGAGTCATTTTAGACTCTTCCCTGTCACTTGAGGCTCATGTAGCCTCGGTGGCACGGAATGCGTTCTACCAACTTCGGTTGGTAGCCCAGCTATGTCCCTATCTGAGTAAGGAGGACCTTACATCAGTGGTTCATGCTCTGGTAACCTCACGTTTGGACTACTGCAACGCGCTCTACATAGGGCTACCTTTGAAGACGGTTCGGAAGCTACAGCTAGTGCAAAATGCGGCGGCCAGACTGCTAACAAGAACTAAGCGGTCTGAGCATATAACACCTGTTCTGGCTCGCTTGCACTGGCTTCCAATATGCTACCGGGCCAGATTCAAAGTGTTGGTTTTAACCTATAAAGCCTTATACGGCGCGGGACCACGATACCTGCAGGAACGCCTCTCCCATTACGAACTGGCTCGTACACTACGGTCTACTACGAAGGCCCTCCTCCAGGTCCTGACCCATAGGGAGGCCCGGAGGGTAGTAACAAGATCTAGGGCCTTCTCAGTGGTGGCCCCCGAATTGTGGAATAGTCTCCCCGAGGAGGTACGCCTGGCGCCGACACTATTATCCTTTCTCTTCTCTGAGGCATTTTAATTTAAGTTATTTATGTAAATGCTGTAATTTCTATTTTAGATGGTGTACTTTTATATTTGTTATACTGACTTTGTAATTTTATTATTGTATATGTTGCTATGTTTGCCGCCCAGAGAGCTGTTTGCTAGTCGGGCAGGATATAAGCTGAATAAATAAATATAAATAAATAAATAAGGTTCAAAATGTAAGAAACAGAGAGAAACCGGATTTGCCAGATTTGCTACAGAACTATTTTGAACATACAATAAAAATAATAAACATGAATGAAAAATGGAGCCAGAAAAATAATCAGCCACAGAGACATTTAAAAAACCAACAATTTAGCGGGAGTAAATTAACTGATACACAAACTGAAGGTCTATGAACTGGGAGGCTGCAATTCAGACAGTGCTGGGTTGGGTTGCCAGGTCAGAAGCATCCCAAGCCCTGAGATTTCAGGGGCAGGCCCTAGTGATGTCATGGGGGCAGGCCCTAGTGATGTCATAGGGGGCTGCCCTAGTGATGTCATTAAGCATGATACATTAAGCATCAACCACGTTGCTTGGAGCATACCACTCAAACCAAAAAAATTATCTGATAGGAAATTAAGATAGAAATCTTAGCTAAATTAGGGTGTTTCTAGGTCCAGTGACGGTATCACTCCTTCTCACCTGCTTAGAGAGCTTGGGTAAGGAACATTTAATCCAGCCTACTTGCTTCTGGCAAGAAGGTTTAAGTGCCCGCGGGCAGGCCAGTCACCAGAAAGCCATTGTAGGGGGAAGGGAGCCTAATGTTGTGGAGATGTTAGATGGGAGCATTCGGGAGTAAAGCTGGATGCCCCTGAAGGCTTCAATTCTACACACACTTACTAAACGACTAAACCCTACTAGAACTCAACAGGACTGACTTCTCAGTAGATATTGTTAGGACTGTTCATGCAAATGACAAGGTGCGTCATCAGTGGGTTTAAGGGGGTTGAGTTGACCACATGGAACCACTGAACTTCTTTGACTGCAGGTCACAACAGACAACCGGGGTCATTTGGGAGCAAGTGGGGGCCTTTTATCTTGATGGTGCCACTTCAGAAAGGGATCCATCTTCTTTATATTCTTCCCCTCCCCTGAACTCCCAGCTAAATCTCAGGAAGGTACCGATACTTTTGTTTTTCAAGACCATTTGAAGATGTGGGACTTTTCTGGCTTCAGGATTCTCTGCCTCTGCATCCAAAGGACTGGCTCCTAAGGCCACACGTTCATTGGGAAACTTTTGCACCCCTAGCGCTGGTGCTGTATTGTCAACATATCTCTGCCTCCTGATCCATACACAGTTTGGGGATGTGTGTTGTGCATGCATAACAGAGGTGAGGGATGTTTTGCCCCCCCCCCCAATCACCCAGGGCTGCAGAATGTGTTCAGCTCCACCGCCCCCCTGCACCTTTGGGTCACAAATGACACATGCTTGCTCCAAATCAAGCGCCGACGTCCTACTCCTAACGAACCGTGGATTAGTCTACCACAGCACATCTTTCTGGCCTTTCATAAGGAAGGTGTGCGGCATACAGCGCCTCCATTGGTTCTGGCCACTCTTCCCACTAGGTTCTGCTCTCTCCTTCCTCCCAAGTTGCCTCCCCCCCCAGCAAGCTGGTCACCCATTTTACAGTTGTTTAAAAATTGTGTGACATGCACTCTGAGACACTTAGTTGCAGAGATACTGAAGCAGCAGCAAAATTCGTATCAGATTTTCCTCATGTGTCAGGGTTGAGCCCCAACTGCTTCGATCTGCGGATCTGGCACTGTTGCAGTTGCCACATAATACATGTTCTGCACTTGTTAGAAATTGTTCTTTCAGGGTGGCAGCACCTACTCTTTGGAACTCCTTGCCTAATGACATCAGGCAGGTGCCTTCGCTGTATTCGTTTCAGTGCCTGCTTAAAACATTTCTGTTTAGGCATACCTATCCTGATACGGAGATGATGTGTTTTAATCTCTTTTTGGTTTACTGCTGTTGTAATGAGTTAAAATTAAAATATTGTATTGAAATGAAATCAAACAATGCTAAGTGAAACATATGCTTGCCTCCCTTATGAAAAGTATGGGAGTTTTCCGCTTATCGGCTTCTTTAACAATTAAAAATGTTGTCCCCAGCTTATCGAACCAAAGGTCAAAGATAGAGGAAGTTTGGAAGGAGAACAGAGAAGTGGACCAGAATAGACAGATGCTGAGAAATTAAACAATGATGTATTCTTGATTAGCTATGCATTTCTAAAGTTATGTATGTGACGTATCTATAGCCTATAAATATGATGACTGTCAGCAATTCGGGAGAGCCACTTGAGAGTGGCCCTCCCTTTGCAAAGGTTTAAATAAAGGCAAATATTTGCAGTACTCTGGTCTCGTCTCTATTCCTTATTGGTGTCTCAAGGAATATAGAGTTCCTATCAGTCTGGCCTCCATTCAGGCCTGGCTCCTTTTGTAACAAAACTGGCGAGCCAGCCAGGAGTTTCCTTCTCAGACGACCTCTGCTGTCTCGTACGGGGCCGCAGACAGTTGGATGAGAGCGCTCCAGGCCGAAGTTGTTTGGCCTGCATCCAGGCCTGCGCCAGGCCGGCCGAGGCGGCAGAGTATCGTCAGCAGACCTCCAGCAAATCGAGACCAGAATCTTCTGATTGCCAGCGCAAGCGGATCAGGCAGAACACCAGAAGACAGGTGAGGATAAATCGAACCTTGGAGGGGAGTGCTGAGTGTGTGGGTGTGACTGAGACGAGACGTATCCACAGTGGTAATTACCTCGAAGCAAAAGTGGAGTTCTAGTACCGCGGTTCCTTCCTCCTGCGAGGGAAAAGGCCGGGAAACGAACGAAGCGAAAGTCACGAGTGTTGTTGTGCCCTAAACAGACCTCTTTAGAGCCCCCGGGATGGGAGGAGCAGGTTCCAAGGCCAGGAACAAGAGGCTAGGGAAGAGTCGACAACAGGATACCCCACTACAGCTTGTCCTCAAAAGGTTCGATATTATACAGGCAGAGACTCAATATCCGCTAGAAAGAGACAAGTCTGGCCTCCATTCAGGCCTGGCTCCTTTTGTAACACTGCTATTTTAGTTGTCTTTTAAATGTTTTTAATAACTTGCTTTAAACTGTTTTTATTGTTAATTTTAATATTTCTTGTAAACCACTTAGAGGGGTTTTTTTACAATCAAGTGATACATAAAGTTTGTTAAATAAGTAAATAAATAAATATTTTCCTGAAGACCAAGGTTTATACAAAATGCAATTGCAGATGTGTGAATGGGCGCACTGCCCCTTTTGGGGAGAAGCAAAACTCCCCATGAAGCACATGAGGAATGTTGAGCTATAAATCTGAATAAAATTTATGTTAATTGCCAGGAAATAAGATCATGTAAAGTGAACCACCTGGTTGGCCACTGTGAGAACAGGATGCTGGACTAGATGGGCCACTGGCCTGATCCAGCAGGCTCTTCTTATGTTCTTATGTTCTTATGAACCAGAAGCATTCACACAATAAAATGCTTTGTTAGCCCTAAAACAAAGTTGATCAGAAAAATCAAGTGCCCCCAAATGGCTGAGTTTCATTTTGCAGAGGCTGGGTGGGGATTAGCAGAAGAAGGGCCCACCAACCTGCCTCCTATATGAACGTCATCATTTGCTGAGATCATCTTTGGAGGTCCTTCTCTGGGTGCCCCTCCCTGCAGAGGTCAGACAAGTGGCAAGCTGAAATTGGACCTTCTCAGTGGTGGCCCCCAGCTGTGGAACCCCGTCTCCAGAATCGCTCTACTGAGAAGTCTTTTAGGTATCTGGTTATAACAGTCTGAGCTGCTCAGGCTTTTAATCATGTTTGTGCTTTATTGCCCCTCTTGTTTTTACCTGTTCAGGTTGCTGCTGTTGTGTTTTTATTGCTCTTTTTATTCATTATTATTTTTGTCAGGCTGTTTTACAATGTCTATAGTAACATTCTACATTCCCTTTGTACATCTTTGTAAAATGCAAGGAGGGGTAGAATAGTTGAATACCCAGCGGTTGAGCTGTGCAACATGAGTGAATCCCACTGCGCTTGCTTTACTGGGCTCTAGTTCCAGAAATCCCCCCCCCAAGGGGAGGCTTGTTTTATTTTCCCCTGGGCTCCTCATCCCTCCTTATTACCTGTGAGCTGTAGCTGCAATGAAAGTACCCCTCGGGGCTCTCCTGGGCATAACTACGCCTTTCCTGCAACAGCAATGCTAGGCTGATGCAATGCAGGGGGACCACTGGGCTCATTTGTGGGCCCATGAGGCATGGGCCAGCCTCCAGAGGCCACGAGACCAGCCCTTTTCAAGCCACTTGGATGTCTCTTCCAGTGAAGCTGGAGAGGGCAGACCCAGGGAAAGGCTGGTGTGGAAGAAGCCGGGGAGGGGGGAGAGAGAGAGAGGCCCACCTGGGCTGAAGGAGATGGACAACCCAGACCTGAACATTGTGATGGCGCCAGGAGCTCACCCCCACTGGATTCCCTATGGTGGGGCCTCCAGGTTAGTGCACTGAGGTCTAGCGATGGTGGAGAAATTTCCTTCCTTTGGGATAGATTCACATAAAATGAATAAATTCATAACTGGATAAATTCATACTTCCTGAAACAATACACAAATCAAACCTCTGCTGGCCACTGAAATTTGCACTTCTCTGAATTTTGCAATGTAGCTCTCCCACCCAAAAGTGTGTACGAAAAATGTGTATATTAGGGGAAAGTGTGCATAAAAATACATAAAAATAAATGCAAAAATGCCGCATGTTAGAGGAAATTGCTTATACTGATGTATATTTCAGGCAAAAGTGCATGCAAAAATGTGTACGTTGGGGAAATGCACAATAGAGTGCTGACAAACTCTCATGGGGACTTCTCCTGAGCCAGACCAGCATTCCACCTGGGCCAGAACTGGCCCCTCTGGCTGGGTGCAGCTCTCCAGGGTCTCAGGCAGAGAGCTGGGGAGACACTTCCCTCTTGCCTGACCCTTTGAACTGGAGATGCTGCCAGGGATTGAATTTGGGACCTTCTGCAAGCAGAGCAGGTGCTCTGTCCCAGGGAAGGCCATCAGCGTCATGGGGCTGCCTCACCAACGCACCATCCCTACTGTCATTAGGCAGAGATTCTGACACCCACCCTCTTCTGCGAGCAGGAGTAGGGATCCTTTTCTTGATTTGATTTGATTTTTATTTACGGTCATAGACCAAACTGGGATCCTTTTCTCAGCCTGAGGGCCACATTCCCTGCTGGGTAACCTTCTGAGGGCCACATGCCAGTGGCGGGTAGGATCAGAGGCAAACGTGGGTGGAGCAACTCCTGTGAATGTTACCTTTGTAGAATAGGCTGGTTTCTACACACACACACACATCCTCCATCCAGACAGGCAAGAGGCATAGTCGAAGTTCAAGGTCATATTCCAGCCAAGCCCCCTCCCCCCAAAAAAACAGTAGGTTGCAAAGCAGATCCAGTGATAGATGTGACCTGGGGAGAGGGAATATGCATGGAGAGAGTTTGAGGGCCAGACAGAGAAGCTTGGAGGGCCACATTCAGCTCTCAGACTCCCGGTTTCTCACTCCTGTCTCCGACCAACATGGAGCTTCCTGAGGGCTGGAGGTTCCACATTTTCAGACCTGATCTTCCCAAGATGGGGTCGTGGGCAGGTGGGGCAAGGTCAGAAGAGCAGAGCAGGGCTGGGTGTGGCAGCTCAGGGAGCCAAATCCCCTGCTTGCTTTTTGTAAGGGATCTTATGGCCACATCATGCCCTCCAGACTCCCACCAGATTCAGCCGGTATGGGCAATGGACAGAGATGATGGGCGCTGCACTCCAACAACATCTGGGGAGCAGCACCCTGGGCTGGTGTATTGCTGTTTGCTGTCTAGTTCACTCCCCTGGCCCGTGTTGCTGAGTCCAGAGGCTGCATGCTCAACACGCCAGATACCCCTCTTTTCAGAGCTTGGGAAAGTTACTTTTTTAAACTACAACTCCCATCAGCCCCAGCCAGCATGGCCACTGGATTGGGCTGATGGGACTTCTAGTTCAAAAAAGTAACTTTTCCAAGCTCTGCTCTTGCTCTAGTTGAGGTTCTTGGCCTGCTGGGAGCTCAAGACCTGAGCTTTGAACTTCTATACTTCCCCCCAAGCTATCTGGGGCTCTTGTCATGAGAGGTGAGGCCTGAGGTATGCCACGTCTTTTGCAGAGCTCTCTGTCAATGGTGCTTACAGAACCTTGTGATGCTCTTGATTTTAGCTTCCCTGTGGTTTGTGCTCACCTAGATGGGGCTGTGGGACACGTCTGTGTCATATTTCCTGTCCTAACAAATGTTTGGACCTAAACCTTTGTTAGTTTCTTTTCTTTCTAAGATGGCACCGTTTTTCATTTTAGGGCTGTTTGTCTAAAACAATGCAGAATGTAACAGGGTTATTCTGATCGGCTATGTGTAGTTCTCTCAATCAGAGAAAAGTGCCCAGTTTAAGCCATCACAAAATGTTCTGGAAAAGTGGGATTCAGAATACAGAGACAAAATTAATAAAGGGCAGGAGCTCTCATGAAGTGGCACTGGTATCTGAAACATTTGCTTTGTTTACAAAAATAGAAGCAGAACATAAGCGGACGCAAACAAACTCTCCTTTGACAGGCCACACATCCCCAGAGAGCATCTTGATGCCCCTCCCACTTCCAGTTAATTCCAATTAGAAACACCCAGCTCGCTCGCTCTCACAGCCTCTCACTTTTTCTCCCATTCTGTCTTACACGCACAGCCTCCCACCCTGGGGAGAGAACTGGTCTGAGTTTCCATTGAGAAAACATCCATATCCACAAAAGGAACATTAAGGGAGCAACCAACCCCAAGCCCACTTTCTTGTGAGTGAGCCCCATTTGAAAACACTGGCACTTTGTTCTGAGTAAACTTGCATCAGGTTGGGCTCCATGCTTCTTCTGCCAAATCACTGTGGAGAAACCCATTCACAGTAATAAGCCAAGCAAACTCACAACATTGTTTTATGTTGGTGGTTGGCATGGCCATTAGGGCTTTCTAAAGCACAGCAGACTGGTGAGTGGCCAAGTCCTGTGGCTCACCCCCCCTTGCGTATAGTCCTCCGAAAGTGACTGAAGCTGAAATAATTATTACATTCACATCTTGCATTTCCTCCAAGGAACTCAGGGCAGTGTACATTAGTCCCAGCCAACATGTTACAGCAGGTTAGGCTGAGAGATAGTGACTGGCCCTAGGTCAGTTTCATGGCTGAGTGGAGAGTTGGTCACACAGAGGAGGGCCGGGATCTCTTCTCAATCATCACAGAGTGCAGGACACGGAATAATGGGCTCAAGTTGCAGGAAGCCAGATTTCAACTGGACATCAGGAGAAACTTCCTAACTGTTAGAGCCATACGACAATGGAACCAATTGCCTAGAGAGGTAGTGGGCTCTCCGACATTGGAGGCATCCAAGAGGCAGCTGGACAGGCACCTGTCGGGAATGCTTTGATTTGGACTCCTGCATTGAGCAGGGGGTTGGACTTGATGGCCTTATAGGCCTCTTTCAACTCTACTATTCTGTGATTCTATGAGTTGAATCAATGTTTCTTCAGTTCCAGTCCAACACTCTAACCACTACACCACACTGATTTTGTTTCCTTCCCCAGCATGCTGTAAAGTGTTGTGTGTGTCAGGCATACAAGCCCATGACAGAGAGACCCAGAGACAATGGGGGATTCAGAGCTAATACTCATATTAATAATTCCCCTCAATCAAATGGGACACAATTAAGCTTGACACCCCAGATGTGACCCCTGCGGCAGATTTGCTCTGTTCAGGGTAGAAGTCTAAGCATGCTGTCAAAGTAGCAGGCTGTGGGCCGGGAAGTTAAGCTGCACCTTAACTTTCCCTGAAACAGATGCTACATTAAAGGGGAGAGAGTTTTCATTAACACACAGGAAATGTATGTATGTATTTATATATATATATCCTGCCCTTCCTCCCAGTAGGAGCCCGGGACGGCAAACAAAAAGAGTAAAACACTCTAAAACATCATGAAAACAGACTTAAAGTATATTAAAACAACTTTAAAAACAACTTTTGTAAAAAAAAAAAAAAAGCTTTAAGGACATCTTAAAAAGCAATTTTGACACAGCCACAGACTGGGATAAGGTCTCTCCTTAAAAGGCTTGTTGAAAGAGGAAGGTCTTCAGTAGGTGCCAAAAAGATAACAGAGATGGTGCCTGTCTAATATTTAAGGGGAGGGAATTCCACAGGGTAGGTGCTGCCACACTAAAGGTCCGTTTCCTATGTTGTGTTCTGGCTTTAGATATATATAAAGCATTTGATACAGTGAATTGGCAATTTTTATTAAATTCACCTGAAGGTTATCAATTTGGACCTAAATTTATTGTGGCTTTAAAAGCAAGATATTCACAATCCACAGCAAAGATATTATTTAATGGAACAGAGACTAGGCAATTTAGCCTGAGTGTGAGAACCAAACAGGGTTGCCCAATTTCACCTCTTTTGTTTAAACCGGTGATTCAATTCTTGGCATATAAATTGAGGAAAAATGTGGAAATTAAGGGCGTAAAAGTTGCACAGGTGCAACATCTTCTCAGTCCATCTTCTCAGAGGCTTTTGATACCGTTGACCACGGTATCCTTCTGGACTGCCTGAAGAGCTTAGGCATGGGGGGCACTGTATTGCAGTGGTTCCGTTCCTTCCTCTCTGGTAGGCACCAGACAGTGGCATTGGGGGCTGAGGTTTCAGACTCTTGGCCTCTCACTTGTGGGGTGCCACAGGGCTCCATCCTCTCCCCGATGCTGTTCAACATCTATATAAAGCCACTGGGGGCTATCATCAGGAGATTTGGGCTGTAATGTCACCAATATGTGGATGACACGCAGCTCTATCTCTCATTTAAATCTTCACTGAGGTTAGCTGTAGAAACCCTGTCCAAGTGCCTGGAGTCAGTGAGTGGCTGGATGGGAAGGAATAAGCTGAAGCTGAACCCTGACAAAACCGAGGTACTGTTCGTGGGAGACAAGGGAAGGCTGGGGGATTTGGACCTGGTGCTCAATGGGGTACAATTGCCCCTGAAAGACCAGGTCCGCAGCCTGGGGGTCATTCTCAACTCCCAGTTGTCCATGGAAGCTCAGGTCTCGGCTGTGAGCCGGACGGCGCTGTATCAACTCTATCTGATATGGAAGCTGCACCCTTACCTTTCCAATCATCTGCTCCCATTGGTAGTACATGCCCTGGTCTCCTCTCGCCTAGACTACTGTAATGTGCTCTACGTGGGGCTACCCTTGAAAACAGTCCAGAAGCTGCAACTGGTACAGAATGCGGTGGCGCACCTGATTAAAGGCAACTGCTGGCGAGATCACATCACTCCAGTGCTGAAGGAGTTGCACTGGTTACCAGTTGCTTGCCAGGCCCAATTCAAGGTGTTGGTTTTAACCTTTAAATCCCTACACAGTTTCAGCCCAGTCTATCTGAAGGAGCACCTCCAGCATTATCAGCAATGCCGCCCAACAAGATCAGCCTCAAAAGACCTTCTCTCCATCCCACCAGTTAAAACAGCCAAACTGGTGAGGACTAGGGAGAGGGCTTTTTCAATTGTGGCCCCCACCCTATGGAACTCCCTTCCAAATGATCTCCGTCATGCCCCCTCTATAATGAGCTTCCGCTGGGCCTTGCAGACCTGGCTTTTCAGGCAGGCTTTTGTGGTGTGTTAGGTTTTATTACTTTGGTTCAAGATTTTAAATGTTTTAATGTATTGGATGTTTTATTTTGACTTTGCCCAGACTGGCTGGATAACCAGCCAGATGGGCAACTAATAACTTTAATAAATAAATAAATATACACCAATTATTTATTGCTAATGGTGTCATAAGAACATAAGAACATAAGAAGAGCCTGCTGCATCAGGCCAGTGGCCCATCTAGTCCAGCATCCTGTTCTCACAGTGGCCAACCAGGTGCCTGGGGGAAGCCCGCAAGCAGGACCCGAGTGCAAGAACACTCTCCCCTCCTGAGGCTTCCGGCAACTGGTTTTCAGAAGCATGCTGCCTCTGACTAGGGTGGCACAGCACAGCCATCACGGCTAGTAGCCATTGATAGCCCTGTCCTCCATGAATTGGTCTAATCTTCTTTTAAAGCCATCCGAGCTGGTGGCCATTACTGCATCTTGTGGGAGCAAATTCCATAGTTTAACTATGCGCTGAGTAAAGAAGTACTTCCTTTTGTCTGTCCTGAATCTTCCAACATTCAGCTTCTTTCAATGTCCACGAGTTCTATTATTGTGAGAGAGGGAGAAGAACTTTTCTATCCACTTTCTCAATGCCATGCATAATTTCATACACTTCTATCATGTCTCCTCTGACCCGCCTTTTCTCTAAACTAAAAAGCCCCAAATGCTGCAACCTTTCCTCATAAGGGAGTCGCTCCATCCCCTTGACAATTCTGGTTGCCCTCTTCTGAACCTTTTCCAACTCTATAATATCCTTTTTGAGATGAGGCAACCAGAACTGTACACAGTATTCCAAATGCGGCCGCACCATAGATTTATACAACGGCATTATGATATCAGCTGTTTTATTTTCAATACCTTTCCTAATTATCGCTAGCATGGAATTTGCCAATCTGGTGGAAGCATTTATCCATCTCAGGTTAGAGCTTCAGCAGTTTGGAGAGGTCTCAGATGTAATGGTCAATTTTTAAAATTCAGACCTGTTATGTTTAAATATGTTCCCCCAACTCAATTGTATGTTTCTCACAGTATGGGAGTACAATTGGCTGGGTCTAACTTTAGATATCTGGGAGTGTAGGTGGTTAGAAATCATTAAGAAATCTTTCTTGAGTCATTAAATACACCCCGATATGTAAAAAAAGTTCAGGTTGGTCTAAATTGAAGTTGTCTTTATCTAGCAGAATGGTGATAGTAAAAATGATGATTTTTCCCTAAATTTACTTATTTGTGTTACTGATTGTGGTTCCATGAAGATGTGTAAAACATTGGCAGAGTAAATTAGAGATATTCATATATAACTCAGAGCGCCCCAGGACTATTAATAGTACAGATACAGAAGGATGAAAGAAAGAGGCTGAGGGACATCCAACCTAAATCTGATTTTTATGAGGCTTTCAAATTCATCACCTTCTCTCCTTTATGGATTATAAAACAGTGAGAAAATGGGTGCAGACAGAAGCATGTCTATTGGAGCATGATGATTGTACAGGAATTCCATACATTAAAAAGGAGGTTAGGAAATGTAGTAAAAATATTAATCTCATAATGACTCAGATTTTTGAAGTTTGAAAGAGATGGAAGAAGATTTTTTTTACCCAGAAGGTCTTCATTAATTCTGATTTGTAATCATCTGAATTTCTATAGTACTGCAAGGCCGGTAGATGATTCAATATGTTTAGAATTAGATATGTATAGATTAAAAGAGTTTTATAATGGTCTTTGTCATTTATCAAGGAACATTTTGAGACAAGTTACGGGAAAAAGTGGTATCCTGGTTAGTTTGGTATGAACTCAGTACTTTTATACATTGTTGTTGTTATGTGCCTCCAAGTCGACTACGACTTATGTCGACCCTATGAATCGGTGACCTCCAAGAGCATTCCTGGGCAAGATCTTGGAACGAGTGGTTGCTAGCCAGCTCCAGGCGCTATTGGATGAAACCGATTATCTAGATTCATTTCAATCGGGTTTTAGGCCCGGTTTTGGCACTGAGACAGCCTTGGTCGCCCTGTATGATGACCTATGTCGGGAGAGAGACAGAGGGAGTGTAACTCTGCTGATTCTCCTTGATCTCTCTGCGGCTTTTGATACCATCGACCATGGTATCCTTCTGGAGAGGCTTGTGGAGTTGGGTGTTGGAGGTACTGCTCTGCAGTGGTTCCGCTCCTACTTGACGGGTCGTCTCCAGAAGGTAGTGCTTGGGGAACATTGCTCGATGCCGTGGGTCCTCCAGTATGGAGTCCCACAGGGGTCAGTTCTGTCCCCCATGCTTTTTAACATCTACATGAATCCGCTTGGTGCGGTCATCAAGAGTTTTGGAGTGTGTTGTCACCAGTATGCTGATGACACGCAGCTCTACTTCTCCTTTTCATCTTCTTCAGGTGAGGCTGTCAATGTGCTGAACCGTTGCCTGGCTGCGATAATGGACTGGATGAGAGCTAATAAACTGAGACTCAATCCATACAAGACTGAGATGCTGATGGTGGGTGGTCTCTCTGATCAGATGGTGGATACTCATCCTGTTCTCGATGGGGTTACACTCCCCCTGAAAGAGCAGGTTCGTAGTCTGGGAATACTCTTAGATCCTTCTCTGTCACTCGAGGCTCAAGTAGCCTCGGTGGCACGGAATGCATTCTACCAACTTCGGTTGGTGGCCCAGCTATGTCCCTATCTGGACAGAGAAGATCTCACCTCAGTTGTTCATGCTCTGGTAACCTCTCAATTGGACTACTGCAATACGCTCTACGTAGGTCTGCCTTTGAAGATGGTTCGTAAGCTACAGCTGGTGCAAAATGCGGCGGCCAGACTAATAACGAGGACCAGGCGGTCTGAACACATAACACCTGTTCTGGCCCGCTTGCACTGGCTACCTATATGCTTCCGGGCCAGATTCAAAGTGTTGGTTTTAACCTATAAAGCCTTATACGGCGCAGGACCACAATACCTTTCGGAACGCCTCTCCCGATATGAACCTGCCCGTACACTACGCTCAACATCGAAGGCCCTCCTCTGAGTTCCGACTCATAGAGAGGCTCGGAGGATGGTAACAAGAACTAGGGCCTTCTCAGTGGTGGTCCCCGAACTGTGGAATAGTCTTCTCGAAGAAGTGCGCTTGGTGCCGACATTGCTATCCTTTCGGCGCCAAGTCAAAACCTTCCTATTTTATCAGGCATTTTAGCTTTTCTTAAACATGTTTTAATTGGTTTTAGATTGTGGACTTGCATTTATATTTTTTGTATTGTTCTGTGTGATTCTATTGTATTTATTGTAATTGTTGTACACCGCCCAGAGAGCTATGCTAGTGGGGCGGTATAAAAATTCAATAAATCAAATAATATATAAAAATAAATCTGTCATGGACCACTCTGTTCAGATCTTGTAAGTTCAGGTCTGTGGCTTCCTTTATGGAGTCAATCCATCTCTTGTTTGGTCTTCCTCTTTTTCAACTCCCTTCTGTTTTTCCCAACATTATGGTCTTTTCTAGTGAATCATGTCTTCTCATGATGTGTCCAAAGTATGATGACCTCAGTTTCATCATTTTTGCTTCTAGTGATGTTGTTGTTGTGTGCCTCCAAGTCGACCATGACTTATGGCTTCCCTATGAATCAGTGACCTCCAAGAGTATCGGTCATGAACCACCCTGTTCAGATCTTGTAAGTTCAGCTCTGTGGCTTCCCTGATGGAATCAATCCATCTCTTGTTTGGCCTTCCTCTTTTTCTACTCCCTTCTGTTTTTCCCAGCATTATGGTCTTTTATAGTGAGTCCTGTCTTCTCATTATGTGTCCAAAGTATGATAACCTCAGTTTCATCATTTTAGCTTCTAGTGATAGTTCTGGTTTAATTTGTTCTAACACCCAATTATTTGTCTTTTTTGCAGTCCATGGTATGCGCAAAGCTCTCCTCCAACACCATGTTTCAAATGCGTTGATTCTTCTCTTATCCGCTTTTTTCACTGTCCAACTTTCACATCCATACATAGAGATCGGGAATACCAGGGTCTGAATGATGCTGACTTTAGTGTTCAGTGATACATCTTTGACATTTATACATAAACCTGACATAATGGAACAGGGGACCATACCATTAATTTTTGGAGAAAGGTTGATTCAAAATTTGGAGAGCAACGATAGTGGCCTGGTGTCCAGGATATATTGCGTTCTATTCATATACCCCAAATTTCTAAGGATATTGCAGACTGCTGTTAGGAAAGGTTTGCACTGTTAGCCTATACAATCAAGTTCCACCACATAACGTGAAACACATTCCAGTTCCCTGCAGAGATTGCAAGTTGTCCATGGCATTTACAGAGTAATGAAAGCAAAAGAATCCCCACACACTCCGAGCTCTCCAAGGACTTTGCCTTTTAACTTTTGACAGTGTGAGAAATAATAAAAGTAGGGTAGGAGGAAGGGAGTGTACATTCTTCTCTATGGCTTGAAGCCACTGCTTCTGCCTCTCTCCTCTGCAGGCAGAGTGGACACGCGTTTTGGGGAACGACTGTAACTCAGTAGTGGAGCATCTGCGTTGCATGCAGAAGGTCTCATGTTCAGTCCCAATGGCATCTCTGGGTAGGGCTGGGAGAGATTCCCTGCCTCCGAAACTGTGGAGAGCAACAGCCAATCATTGTAGACAATATTGAACTAGATGGATCAATGGGATGAGTCAGCTTCCGATGTCCCCCTTTTCTATCCAACAGCTCTTCCCTCAAATGTGATCCTTCTTTCTCTGCAGATAATCTCTGCCATCCCCATGGCTCTTGGCAATCAGACACAAGTGGCAGAGTTTGTTTTTCTGGGTTTCTCTGGGATCACAGATGGCCAGACCTATCTCTTTGTGGTGTTCTTAGTGATCTACTTGTTCACCATGTTGGGGAACATCATCATAGTCATCCTGATCCTGCTGGATTCCCGCCTTCACAGCCCCATGTATTTTTTCCTCAGCCATTTGTCCTGCTTGGATGTTTGCTACTCCTCTGTCACCGTCCCCAAGATCCTGGGAAATCTCCTTCGACATCAGCACACCATCTCCTACAACCAGTGCCTGGCCCAGATGTTCTTTCTGATGGCTTTCTCAGGTTCAGAGTGCTGGCTCTTGGCCGTCATGGCTTACGACCTCTATGCTGCCATTTGCCAGCCCTTGCGCTACTCCTGCCTCATGAGCTCACAGGTGTGTGTGCACCTAGCCGCCGTCATCTGGGTCTGGGGCTTCCTAGACGCAGCCGTTCACACAGCCTTGGCCTCCAAGTTATCCTTCTGTGGTGCTGTCCAGATGCACCACATCTTCTGTGACCTCCCACCACTGCTGAAAATTGCCTGCGGTGACAAACGTGTCAGTGAAATAGTGATGCACGTAGCCACCTTCTTTGCGGGTATGAGCCCGTTCCTGCTTGTTGTCATCTCATATGTCTACATCCTGTCCTCCATCTTGCAGATTCGCTCCAACACTGGCCGGCGCAAAGCCTTTTCCACCTGCACCTCTCACGTGATAGTGGTCATCATTTACTTTGGAAATGGACTATTGAACTACAACCGCCCAAGTGCTGGCTACTTCTTGGAGATCGACATCTTGGTCTCCACAGTGTATTGCATCCTCACCCCCATGCTGAACCCCCTCATCTACAGCCTCCGCAACAAGGAGGTGAAGGGAGCCTTGAAGAATGTTCTGGAAAGCCAGAGGAAGGTCTATGCTTCCTCTCAGAAGCAATGAAGGCAAAAGTGAGAGACTGAAGCACAGCATCAGCCCTCTTCCTTATGGTGTTCACCACAAAAATGGTGTATGAAAGGAGGTGCTGGATTCTCTTGGTCTCTGGTACTCACTAGGCAGCCTGCTTCCCACAGTCCCTCATTTCATCCTTTATGAAAACAGACAGACAGATAGGAGAGAAAGAGGGGTGGGTGTTGAGTTTTATTTCAGATTGGTCTAGAAAAAAGTCTGTGTGCTGTCAGTTTCCCAAGGAGTGAGAAGTTCCATGGGTCACACGGACTGGGTTTTGATCTCCTTTAAAGGAGAGATCAGTGGACCCTTCTGCCATTTTGTAATATTTGGTTTCTTCACAAACACACTAGTAGAGGATAGGGGGAGGCAAGCAGTGAAACACTCTTGGCATGCAGCTGACTCACTGCCCAGCACCAGATTTCCGGAGAGAGGCTCCCTGTACCTCACGATGGGATCCACCTTCACTTAAGCCTCCTCTGTCTCTGTTCCAAACATGAGCATCCTCAAGAGGAAAGAAGAGGGCACTCGCCCCACCCCAGATGAACCATAATCCTGAGATTCCCAGCTTTCTTTTTTAAAAAGTAGAAAATAATAAATCTCTAGCTTTTGTAGAACAGGAGATATGAGGCAAAATGTCCAAGTGCTATTCTTTTTCATTTGGGGGGGGGGGGAGAAACTTCCCTGCTTCCCCTTTTCCATGTTACACCTTTGCCTCCCACACCCTGGAAAATTCCTGGGGATGTGCCCATTGTTCTGAATCTTCTGCTTCTTCACATACTTGTCTTGTATCAGCAGGGTAGGGCAGGGGGCTGAAGGAGGTTTGTCCTCTTCTGTGTTCAGTTATTCTGCATGAATTTTTCTAATCCTGCTCAAAAGCCATCTAAGACCGTGGCCTTTTGCATCCCCACCCAAGGTGAGCAAATCCGCCACTTTCAGGTCCTTTCACTTTCTCAGTTTTCCAATCTTAAATTTAGTTCTCCACTAGACTTCCACATCAGTTTGCATTTTATTTCTTAAAAAAAGTCCTCATGAAAATTCATCCTTAGTTTAGTGCACCTTTCTCCTAATTAGGGCTGGAAGGACCTGGCCGTTTCCCTTCTCTCAGATTGTCATTTTTCTAATTGTAAAGTCAGTTCTCCACATTTCTGCAGCAATTTGCAATTTTTGGGGAAAAAATCCTTATGAAAGTTCTTCAGTATTTTAGTGCAAATTTCTCCTAATGTGTGCAGTTTTGACTAATGCACACATTTTTGCAGGCAACATATCCTAATATAATGCATTTTGTATATTTTCAATTAATGTATTAATTTTGTTTATACTTTCCCCTGATATATTAATTTTGTAAACATTGTTTGGCTGGAGAAACGTATTGCAAAATTCAAATAAGTGTGAATTTCGAAGGATGGCTGAGTTTTGGTTCTTGTATTGTTCAGAAAGTGTGAATTCAATAAATGCAGCTTTAAATGCAAAATAAATTGAATCTCTCCCCCATCCCTGCTCCTAATACATGCATGTTGGTATGCATGTTTGTGCAGAGAAATTTACCCTAATATAATGCATTGTTGTATGTTGTTTTCACTGATATGCGATATGCACACTTTATCATAGCTAGGGATGGAAGGATCTCCCAATTTTGATCCTCTCAGTTTCTCATTTTTCCAATCTTAAATTCAGTTTTCCACATTTCCACAGCAATTTACATTTTTTGTAAAAAAAATCCTCATGAAAATTCACCTGCATTTTAGAGCAGATTTCTCCTAATACTTATTGGTATCCAGTTTTTATTTTATTTATTTATTTATTATTAGATTTTTATACTGCCCGACTAGTATAGCTAGTACATATGTTTGGAAGCAATTTCTGCTAATATAATGCATTTTTATATATTATTTTCACTATGAGATGCATTTTTATGCGCCCTTTCCTCTAATATGTGCATTTTTGTAAACAGTGGTTGGTTGGAGAAGTGCAAAGTTTAGATAAGTGTGAATTTGGAAGGATGGCTGCATTCTGGTTCTCCTGTGTTTCAGAAAGTGCACATATGAGAGTCAACTTTAAATGTGAACTGAATCAAATTTCTCCCCTGTCCCAAATTGCAGCTGAGAATGTTATCTCCAGAGAGACTTCCTTGACTCTCATGCGGTAGTATTTTCAGTGCCAGGCGGGGGAAAGCCGTGTGCTGCTGCAACCAGTTGCTGGGAATCACAGGCGGGGAGAGTGTTGTTGCACTCTGGTCTTACCTGCAGGCTTCCCATGGGGGCATCTGTGAGAACAAGACGCTGCACCAGATGAGCACCCTTTCATCTAATCCAGCAGCAGGGCTGATCTTATATTCCTATAGACAAATTCATGGGGGACGATAAGGCTATCAATGACTCATAGCCACAATGGCTATATTCTCCCTTCCTGTCAGAAACAACATGCCCATTGCTGGGAATTTCAAGTTGGGAGAGCTGTTGTTACACCCCAGTCCTGCCTGTGGGTTTCTCACACAAATCTGGTTTGTCACTGTGAGGGGCCAGGATGCTGCACTGGATGGGCCTCCTTTGGTCTGATCCAGCAGCCAGGCTCTTCTTATGCTCTTATGGCCTTTTTATATTCCCAGGCCTTTTAAACTCTTAATTTTAAAAGTTTAAGATCTGTTTAATTATACAGCCACAAGAGTGGCTGTACACTATTGTCAGCATGGATCTTTTGCATTCCGCAATGTTAAATTGAAAATACTCCCCATGCCATTCTGATGCTTCCCATAAGCTCATTTCAGAACACAACCTTACAAAACTAAACGCCTCGATCTCAGAAACACTTGCTTAATAAACTTCTAAATTTTTATAACGATGCACAAAATAGTCAGAGAGAATCGAGCGTTCAAAGTGTAAAAAGAGAGTGAGAGAAAAGAGACCATGGTTGGACTTTTTTCTGTCAGAGTTCTCATAATTTGTTGAAATTAATTAAAAATCAGCCGTGTTCACAGTGTACCTGTAATCCTATTACTGACCTTGCCCCATACTCTGACCTTCACCTTCTGCAGTTTAAAGTTTAAAAAATGCCTGGCTGATTTTTAAATAATTTAAGAACTTTAGCATTGAGCTCAGTGGTAAGGCTGGGCATGCTTAGTAAGAACCGAATGTTAGTGTTCTAAAAGCCGGACTCACAGCTGCTGTGCTTGCCTAATTGGGGCCACACCCACACCAGACTTTGATTCCACTTGAGACAGTCATAGCTTCCCCCAAAGAATCATGGGAAGTGTAGTTTGTGAAGGAGGATGAGAGGAAACTTCTATTCCACTGACAGAGCTCCAGTGACCAGAGTGGTTGAACAGTCAGGTGCTCTGATTGAAACTCTGTGAGGGGAACAGGGCATCTCCTAGCAGCTCTCAGTACCCTTCACTAACTACACTTCCCAGGATTCTTTGGGGGAAGCCATGACTGTCTAAAGTGAAATAAAGGTCTGATGTGGATGTAGGCAGGGACAGCTTTGGTTTAAATTTGGGTGGGAGACTATATGTGCCTGCTGTGGAATAAAAAGGTGGGGGAAACCCTGAAAAAGAATGATACTTTTCACAATGTTTTCCTTTGGAAAGGAAAAGAGATTCCCCTCTGCCCAGTGCCCACTCACGCAATCCCCTCCCCTCCCTCTTCCCTCCTCCCTGCCCCTCCCCCAGGTCAGTTTCACCTATCCTAAGCATGATTGCACAGGAGTAAATCGCACTGAACTCAAAAAGCATGCAAATGGTCAAACCTGCCCTCCCATCCTCCTCCCTCCTCTCCCCTCCTTCTTGCCCCTTCCCTCCCCCTCCCTTCCCCCTTTTTCCCCTTCCAATCACCTCCTTCCTCTTCCTCCCCCTCCCCCTCCCCTCTGCCTCCACCCTCTGCCTCCCCAAGGCCAGTTTTACCTATCCTAGGACTACAACCTGCGAGACCAGGGTTTGAATCCCCAAAAAGCCATAACGCTCACTGGGTGGCCTTGGGCCAGTCACTGTCTCCCAGCCTCAGAGGAAGGCAATGGTAAATCTGAATACTGCTTACCATGAAAACCATATTCATAGGGTTGCCCTAAGTTGGAATTGACTTGAAGGCAGTCAATTTCATTTTCAAGCATGATTGTGTGAGGACCTTCCCTGGTTCTCCCTGTCAGGTTCCCACCTGCTTGTGGCTACTGCCTTTCACTAGGCACCACCAGGGACATCACCAGTCCGGACTGTCCTTTATATGGTTTCTCACTCCGCTCTAGCACAGATCTCACTAGACCGTGCACTTCCTTCCCTAGATGTAGGGTCTCAGCTTTCCCAGGCCCCACACGACTGCTAGGCACTCCTTCTGGACCGAAGAGTAGTTTCTTTCCCTTGACGACAGTTTGCGACTTAAGTAGGCAATGGGGTGCTTGATGCCCTCTCACTCTTGCATCAGCACAACTCTAAGAGCCAAATCAGATGCATCTGTTGCCACTATAAACGGTTGTTCAAAGTCCGGAGCTATCAATATCGGACCCTGACACAGCGCTTGCTTCAGTTGGTCGAAAGCCTTTTGGCACCGTTCATCCCATCTCACACACTCAGCACACTTTTTCTGCGTTAACTCATGCAGTGGGGTTGCTATCTCACCAAACCCCTTTATAAACTTTCTGTAAAAACCAGCCATACCTAAAAATGCTCTCCCTTGTTTCCTGATTTCCTCAAGCACTCTTTCATTCTGACTCACTCATTTGTGTAATGAGAAAGAAATAATCGGGCTTGGCTCCTTTAAACTACTGGGATGCTTGGGTAAGGTACATGTTATGTCTGCACCATGAAGCTTTTTAACCCCATGATCTAGAGTCATTAGGATTTTTACTTCTGTAGACAGACTAGTGAAGAAATCCTTCAAGAACCCCAGGGTATCCAGATCAATATCGAAACGAAGTGGCACTAATGACACTCGTAAACAACACTCTTGTGATCTGCCCGACTCAGGACACACCTGCAATGCTTTGACTGTCAACATATTAGAATGTGCCTTTCTAAACATTTCTTTACTACCGTAAAGGTATAGAAATTTATTTATCTGAGATGTATCCAAACGATCTCTGTTCTCAAGATCTTGAACCACAACCACTTGACAAGAAACTGGTTGCTTTAACAAGTTGACCTCACATTCTGATTCGCCAGATGGATACACTTCAGCCTTGAATCTCACCCTGCTTAATTGTATTTCCATCAAGAAATCTGGGTTCCTTCCTCTTTCCCCACAGGATGTATTACACCCATGCCTCTTGGATGTATGAGAAGAAAAACTCTGAAGACTAATATAGTTTTTAACCAAAGATGTAGGTTGTGCACTTCCAAAGTCCTTCCCCCCATAAAAGTACCAAATGGGTGAGGTTTCTTTCACAACATAGCACACCAATGGAATAGGAAATCTTAGTAGAGCTTTTGATTTCCCTCCACTTTTCCCCACATTTCCACAGTGGTTCTCCCATTCATTAGGCAACCTCAGCCTGTACAACACACCATTCTCCCACACAGTTTGATCCCTCAGAGTTTCTGTAAAGGGAATTCTGCTTTGGACGGCTTTTCCCTTCATTACATTCAAACTGCTATCACGTTTCAGCTCCTCCCTGAACTCTTGTGTCTCTGTGTCAGACCCCATTTGTAACACTGTTTCATTCATTCTAGGCATACTAACAGTTGTTATGGCAATGTCAGGCCCAATCACAGGTTCCACCCTGTTTTCTTTAGCCTCTGACAAAATGGCTTCTGCTGCTTTGCCAGGTTGTTGTCTAGTCACCACATAAATGTTTCCTCCTGCCCCCATAATATCTCTGCCCAGAATCACAGGTTCTTCTTGCTGAGCATTGATACCCACTCTGTACGTCTGCTCCTTTCCCCTCCATTTTAGTTTTATTAGGGCCATGGGAATGCTTTCTGGTTCGCCTCTTACCCCTTGGATGACCAGCTTTTCCTGAGGTAAAATGTCTTCAGATTTTATTCAATCTGGCCTCAGTAAGGTCTGAGCAGCCCCAGTATCTAGCAAAGCCCAATATTTTGCCCCTTGCACACATCTTCTCTCAAGCTTGAGTCCAAATCTTGGACCTTTGACCAGCTTATTTGACAAAACTGTATCTTTTTCGGTTCTCCCTCTCTCAGTTCACTCTTTACTGTCCTTCCTTGAACAGGATTACTGAGGGGGTTTACACTCTCACATTGAAAACGCAGATGGCCTGGCTTCCCACATTGGTAACAGATTTTCTCCTCTGTTTTAGGGAACACAGACCCAAACTGAGGTGTCCTGTGCCCTTCTGATTTTATTTGAGGGTTTACTCTCTGTGGTGCCACATCTTTTCTGCCACTGTTATTTGGTCTAGCTTTAAAATCTCTTAGTGGTTTTGCCATCCACCCAGATCTGTTTGAGGCAAAATGATCTGCTAGCTCCGCTGCTTCTGTTACAGATTTAGGGGCACGATCTTTCACCAGCAACCTAATTTCGGGCTGCAATTGATGGTACAACTGATCCAATATCATGAGTTTTTTCACCTCTTCCACAGACTGAGCCTTTGCACTTGTCAGCCATTTCCCAAATATGTCCATCAGTTTTGCCCCCAGCTCCACGAAAGACCTCATTGTCTGTATCTGGCAGTTTCTGAAAAGCTTTCTAAAATAATCAGGCCCCAGTCTGAATCTTTTAAACACTGCTTCTTTGAATTCAGCATATGTTACTGGCCTGTCTGAGGGGAAGTACTGATACACTTCAGCCAATTCCCCTTTAATCAGATTTGATAAATACTGCATGTATTTATCTTCAGGTAGCCCCCACATCTGAGCTGCCTTTTCAAACGTTGTGAGATAAATTTGAGGATCTTGACCAGGCTCATAGATAGCAAAGTCCTTTGGAGTAATTTTTATTTGTGCTCCATCTCTCTCTTTCCTTGTCTCCTCAGAGTGAAATTTCTCTCTATCCAATTTTAATCTTTCAGCCTCCATTCTCAACCTTTCAGTTTCCAACACACGTTGCTTTTCCTTCTCCTCCACCTCCATTTTCATTTTTACCATTGCAATCTCTCTGTCCTTATCTTTTACCTCACGTTCCCATCTTAACTTCTCTCTTAAATACTCTATATAGGCAGGATTACTTGAGCACCCTTCTGGGGTCTCCTCTCTTGCAGGTTCTTTGGTTTGGATTGTCGTATATCTTATTAATGCCACTCTCAATTCATCCACCCCTTTATCCTCATGAGGTAACTGGAACATTATACATTTTTCCACCAGCTCCTCTCTCTTCATCTTCATGAACTCAGCCATGTTTCTCGGAGCTCACTCACTCTTTGCCACACACTCTTTGCCACACACTCATAAGTAATCTTCATTTGTTATTCCTTTATGGTCACACCACTGTTTAGGGACTTTTGTTCGTATCCGGACTCTCCTTTTGTTCGTATCCTCTTTTGTTCGTATTCTCTGTTGTTCATATCCCACCGCTACAGCCACCACATGTGATGACCTTCCCTGGTTCTCCCTGTCAGGTTCCCACCTGCTTGTGGCTACTGCCTTTCACTAGGCACCACCAGGGACACCACCAGTCCGGACTGTCCTTTATATGGTTTCTCACTCCGCTCTAGCACAGATCTCACTAGATCCCACTGCTAGGCAGCACCACCAGTCACGTCCTGTAACCAATACTCCCAGAGACTTTGCCTGAGTCTCTCTCTGTTACTTTTGTGACTGCGTGCTTATGCTGTTCCCAACCCCCTGGTATCTTTATATATAAAGCATACAACTCTGGGTTGCTCTGGATACTTGACTTGTTACTATTTCTCCCTTCACCGCTGCCACCATTAGATACTGTTTCTGTTCAGCCTTGGTAATTACCTTGCCCTCCCTTCTGGTCTGTATATTCCCCAGCCAAGGATCAGGCCTTTGGTAAACCAAAGAAGTATTTATTTACTAATAACAGGAAATAGTAAGATTACTTTAGGAATGTTTCACAAGCCTATGGTTTCATATATGGTTACTCTTTATGTTTCTGTTCATATATATCCTCTTTAAATATCAGTCAAATCCAATCCACACTTCCCTCAGAACTCTGCCAACCAACTCAACAACCTCTCTCCAACCGACTCTCTAACCGACTCTCTCCCACCTTCCAACCGACCCCCTCTTCACTCACAAACCTCCATTTATACCTTCAGCCAGCCAGCCACTCAGCCAATCATCATCCAGCACACTTCAGCTTCTCACCCATGTACTCCTCCTTTCTCTCTCAGTCAATTACCATACATCACCCAATAGACCCGCACTTACCATATTTACAGATGCTAACTTACAGGAACATCACAGATTGCATAGGAGAAAATCCCATTGAACTCAATAAGCATGCAAATGATCAAACCTGCCCCCTCCCCTGGTCTTTCACAATCCAATCCACTTCCTGTGTAGCTTGCAAGAATTTGGTAACGTGTGCCTCTCAGCATATGGTGAGTGGTGCCAACACCTGCAATCAGCCCAAATAACCAAAACAAGACATGTCCTGTGCTGATCTTGTTTTAGCAGGGAGGAAGCAACATTATTAAAACAGATGATATCGTTCAGATCGTCACTCTAAATATGTTTGATTTACTTTGAAACTTTAGTGAAGTTTCCTATAGTAAATCATTTTCTTTTGCTTCTGTTTCTGTCATGATGTGAAGTACAGCAATACTAAAAAAAAGCTCCAAAAACAATTGTGGAATCATGGCACTGACTGTTCTGCAGAATAGTTTCCAATGGAAGTGAGGAGTGTCACTTTGCACAAGATAAAACAGTGGGAGGTGAAATATATTCTAGCAAAATTCTAAGTGTGCTCTATGTTTTTAATTGACCATGCCCACCTTTCCTTAAGTGGAGTGGTTTAAACATAGCAGGCTGAAAACATCCATCTTGGGCAGGCCAAGTTTGTTTTTTCCAACAGTTAGAGTCATTGCTTAAGTAGCAACATAATCAGTCTGATTTTACATCAAACTGCAGTTTCAGATTCAACGGTTAATGCATCCAAAATAGAAATAGAGCATAACCTCGTGTTTGAAACACAAAAGCTGTCTGCGCCATCATATGACATTGACCAATAAAAAGGCTTTGAAATTAATAGAAATAAATTTGACACAGATTTCTACGACGAATAATGAGAGAAATATAATTCTTTCCTGCTCCCCTGGTGCATTCACTATAGCTGCCCAATTTCCCTGCTTTTTAAAGTTTAACATCTCTTGGCTACAAGTATGGTCTTAAACCGCAAGGGTTTTTGCCTCTTAGTGAATTTATTTCCTGTTATTGCTGACCGTCAGTTTTGTTATATCAGCAAAAAAGTAATATTTTACTGTTATTGTAAGTTGCCCAGAAAATATCGTTTTTGGGTGGCATATAAATATTTTTAATAAGCTAACTAACTAAGGCTGCAATCCAACTCATATTTCTGCCAGGCTGGGAGGAGTTTGATGCAGTGGACTCCCAGCGCTGCCAGGTGCTGCCAGGCTCAGCCAGCAGAAGCCCCCCGCCACAGCCGAGCTGCACCACCACCAGGACCCTGCCGACACTGCCAGGGGTCTGTCAGGAATGGTCAGCCTGGTGGAAGACGAGCCAGTGGAAGCCAGTGGTAGCCTGAAAAATGGGTGCTCTGGAGCCGTGGTGGGGAGGAGCTCTGGGAGGCGACTTACGTGAGATACTCCTTGCATTCAGAGCCCTCCCCGGGTCCTGATCCGGCTGAAATCCCCAGTGGGCAAAAGGCCAGCAGCATAAACAAAAAAATGTAATGGGTGTCTGCAAGGAGCATTTACTCCCCAGGAGGCCAATCTGTGGGAGCTGGCTTTTTCTTTCCCGCTTGTGCATGCAGCTCCTCACAGAGCTGGTGCTTAGCCGGGCCAGTGGCTCTCGAGAAGGAAGTGCATGCCGCGGCGCTTTCCGCAGGTTCCTCCTCCGCCGGCTTCCCATCATTTGCATTGCTGTGTAACTAACGAAGGAAACTACCAGTGTAAGGGTGCTATGCCTGGGTGCTGAGTTTCTGCAGAGTGAAGATGGTGGGTGCCTGTCCTATCTCAACAGGAATGCTCTTCTGCCAAATAAGGCAGCCTCACTGAACGCCCTGCTGCTGGTGGAATGGGCTTCTGATATTTTAGGGACTCAAGGAGAGACTCTCCTGCAGAACACACTGAACTCCTGGGCATATAAGGGGTCAGGTGCTCTCCGACAAGGTGTTACATGCTGACAGTAGTTTGCCACCCAAAGCAGGCCAGCCACGGCGTTCTGCACTAGCTGCAGCCTCCAGGGTAGCCCCACATACTTGTCAGGATCTCCCCCATGGAAGATGATCTTCCTCCCTGCTCCCAGGCATAGTTAACAGTCTCTCAGACACTGCTGCACTTCGGGATCTGCTAAGTTGGCCACCAGTCCCTTGTTCTCACTGGCCTGTTATTAGGATGCCCGTCAGGATCTACCACCTGTGATGATATTCTCCTTTTTAGTCCAGCCATCTGCAGAAAACTCTAATGGCTGGCTGATGAGATATAAAATTTGATTGTGAAATGGCTCTTTCTCGCCTTCTCACATGGCTTAACAGCATTCACGCATGACCTCCAGTGGTAAAAGGAAGTCTCAAGGCAATTTAAATCTCGTTAGGACACTTTCCAGAACATGAGTGAATGGCTCTGAGATCACTGTTTCCCCCCCCCAACAATTAAGGGTGCTGCAATTAAGGAATATCATCCATTGTGCCTGGCTCCATCAGGCCTTCTAGAAAGCCCCCACATGGGAGGTGTTTATTCTCTGAGATCCCCACCCCATCCTGCCCCTAGCTTTACTCCTGGGGGGTTCCCAGTGCAAGAATATCCCCAAGGCCAACTCACAGAGTAACATTACTTTGCCTTCACACAGAAACAGCCACCCACAGGCAAGGCAGGCAGCAGAGAGATTTTGTTTTCCTCTGCGGGGGTGGGTCTTGCTGTTGCACCCAAACCTTCAAAGCCCTTGTTTGGTGTCACGTTTGGAGAGGAGGACCTTCAGCCATCCAGCAGGCTTTAGCCTGAGCTGCCTCAGTCGCATTCAGAACCCCAACTGGTAGAGAATGAAGGACTGGCATAACTTTTCTTTAAGGGATAAACCAGAGTTTGGTGTCTCCATTTCCTGATGTGAAGAGAAGGGATCCAAACTTGTCCAGCTATCGGTGACTAACATAGTGAGCAAATAAAGGTGCGTTGCTTTGTGGTTCATTACCTTCCAAAGGACGAGCATATTCTTTTATGTTCTTTGGTGGAGGACAGCATAAGGAGACGTCTAACAGTGTCAGCATGAAACAACAAGGGAGAGGTAAGTGGAAGAGCCCCTGAACTGCAGGCAGAGAGTCCCTGGCTCAGTCTTCAGCGTCTCCAGTTGATGGACAGTGTTGATCCTGGAAATCTGCTGCCCGTCAGAGTCTCTTGTGCAGCTAGGGCTGGACCTAAGGACCCACAGTCATGAGGGCCCCCAAATGGCCACCCAGACAGTGGCAGGGGATGGGGTCAGCACCAACAAGCCCCTGCTGGTGCTCACAGCACCCTTGCTTCTTATTTTAAAAGAAAGCAGTTATAGTCAGGAGGTGGGTGGCCAGGCATTCCCATGGTTACAGATGCTCATGTTATTCATATTACTTCGAATATATAATATCCGTTTCTCTAACAAAATAGTGCTTATTAGAAAGTGTATGCGTTTAACATCAGGGCTGCAGAAACAAAAGCCATTTTATTCCTATAGTCACAAATGTGCTCAGGGGATTTAAAATGCACTTGTATTGTTGTTCTGCTGTTATTCTCCCTCCCCTTCAATGTGAGGCAGGCGCCATCTCTGCTATCTTTTGGGTGCCTTTTGAAGACTTTCCTCTTCCAACAAGCCTTTTAAGTGGAGACCTATCCCAGTCTGCATCTGTGTCAGAATTGCTTTTAATATGTCTTTTAATATCTTTAACCCTTTTCTTTTTTAAAAAGATGTTTTTAAGGTTTTTTTAAAATGTTTTTAACGTTCTTTTGTTTTAATGTATTTTAAGGTCTTTTTATGATGTTTTAAAGTGTTTTCAGTGTTTCTGCCTGTCGCCCTGGGCTCCTGCTGGGAGGAGGGGTGGGATATAAATCAAATAATAAACAAACAAACAAACATATCGGGAATGCAGAACCTTGCAATGGAGCTGGCTTCACAACGGAAGAGCATAGGCACACAGGAAGCGCCTGATACTCAATCGGATCATTGATCCACCTAGTTCAGCACTGTCTGCACTGCCTAGAAGAGGCACTCCAGGGTTTCAGGCAAGGGTCTCTCCCAGCCTTCCTTGGGGATACCGGGGAGTGACCTTGGAACCTTCTGCATGCTGCTTCCCTGGGCTCCTGCTGGGAGGAAGGGCGGGATATACGTCAAATAATAGATGAATAAATAAATAATGGCTGTTTAAAGTGGGGGGGCTGATGCCATTGAATCCAGGCTCTTTAAACTACTGAGCCGTGCCACTGATCAGAGCAGACAAAATGGGCCAGATGCTGAACAATTTGTCTCATCTGGAATGCAGTCGCCTCCTATGACGCTATAAGGATCCCGTCCCCCTTCTGAGCAGATGCAGCTGTCCTAGTAGAAGGAGCCTGGCCGCTCATTCATCTGGTCCAGAGCTTGGAAAAGTTACTTTTTTGAACTACAACTCCCATCAGCCCAAGCCAGTGGCCATGCTGGCTGGGGCTGATGGGAGTTGTAGTTCAAAAAAGTAACTTTTCCAAGCTCTGATTTCTAGTCCAATACTGTCCCCTTGGACAGGTAGCAACCTTTCAGAGCATCCTTCTCAGAGCTTCGATCTGAGGCCACACCATACGTTTATTCCACTATTATCCCACTTTAAACAGTCACAGCTTCCCCCAAAGAATCATGAAGGGTACAATCGTGTAGTTTGTGAAGGGTGCTGAGAGCTGTTAGGAGACCCCTCTTCTCCTCACAGAGCTACAATTCCCAGAGTGGTTTTACAGTCAATGCCTCTTCTCAGGGAACTCTCGGAACTGAATATTTATGAGGGGAATAGGGGTCTTCTAACAACTCTCAGCACCCTTCACAAACTACAGTTCCCAGCATATTTGGGGGAAAGCCATGTCTGTTTAAAGTGGAATAATAGTCAAATAAATTTTTGAAAAAATCCTCACAAAAATTGATCAGTATTTAAGAATGCATTCTTTGCGTGTTATTTTCAGGAATGTATGTATTTTTGTGGAAACCTTACCCTGCAACATGCCATTTTTGTACACATTGTTTGGTTGCTGAACTGCATTGCAAAATTCAGGAAAGTACGAATGACAACGGATGGCTGTGGTTTGGTTCCTACATTTGTTAGGAAAGTGTGAATCCACTGCATCCATCTGCCTGAAATCCTGGACAGCCACTGCCGGTTAGCTTGGACAGTGCTGAGGTAGATTGCCCCAGTGGGTCTGACTCAGTGCAAGACACCTTCCTGCCTTCCTACATTACCACCATTAAAAGCAAAGGGAATCAAATTTCTCCTCTAACCCTGCTCTGAAGTGACACTTTGCATTGGGAGCAGATCTGTCGTTGGCAGCTTCCCTCCTGAGGCCAACGACAGCCCTGGGGAGGTCTGCTTTTGGGGGGACACAGCAGGGAAGGAAAAGGTTAATACCCTCCACTCCCCCCATGAGCCTGATCTGGACTTACAGCAAGGCTGGCAAACCTATAGCTGAAGGCCCCAGCACCCGACCGTGATCCACCCAAAGGGTCAAACCTCCACCAGGACCAGCTGAATCCCGGATTGCTCTTATTGCAAGGGATAGCGGCTAGCTGTTAGATTTTAGCATCTAAAATGGAGAGGGGCAGAGGAAGGCAAGCAGCCTGGGAGTGGCCCCTTCTGCCTGGCAAGCCCAGTCCCTAACCTGTGATGTGGGAAGGACTGTGGCTCAGTGGTTCCAGCATCTGCCAGGGAGAGTTGGGAAGCAGGGAGAGTCGATATAGATACAAGGCATGACAAGTCTGGAGAAGACACACCTTAATCAGGGCACAGGCGCTTGCGGAAAGAACTATCTTTCTGGCTGCTTTTCGAGATGTGAGTGGAAGAGAACCTGTAGACAGAGAAGACACAGTCTTTGAGATGACAAATGGTAATTAGATAACAGGGTATCGCTATGCTACTATAATATCTGTGGCACATGCAGAAGAAGCCCCAGGATGGATGGATGCCCACAACCATGAATTTGTGAGAAGAGATGTGCATGTTAGAGCCACAGGACTGGCAACTTGGTTGGGAACCACAACACAGCGTCCCCCTGGAGTAACCAAGTATGCACCAGTGGCTGTAAGAGCAACAGATCCCTGGGTTGATGAGGGTAGACATTACACCCCATTGACATCAGAAGAACTGCCAGGAGTAACCAACAGGAATGAGTCCACACGAGACGATAAGATCCTGAGAAGCCAATATTTGTTGCTAAGTCCATATGGCATATTTAGACAAATGTCGAAAGAAGAAGCTGTAAAGTTAGTGGTAGGGTGGTTAGCAACCATACCTGATGACTGCACGAGAACACATGTACCGCAGGAAGAGGCTGAAGAAGAAGAGGATGCACAAAGGATGCACAGCAAGTTTGAACCCTTGCTGAATCAAGTGGAAGCAGAAGCTCAGAGGAGCTCCAATGAGGAACAAGAAGAAGATGTGCGAGGGTGTCATCAGATGAAAGCCTTAGCGAATGTACCATCATATTAACCTGAATGTCATGAAGAAAGAGCCGCTTGGGAAGCAAGAGGACAAGCAGTAAGTGCCACTACTCCACAACAAGGAACAGGACACCACTCAGTCACCACACCATCAACCACAACTGCTCCAAGCTCACCATTAAAAACCACAGAAGCCAAAGATGTGTATAATGTACGTACAGCACGCCCAGATGAAGAGGGTGAAGAAGAAGCCATAGCAGACCTCAAAGATGAACAGTTTGCCTGAAGAAAGTCCAATGACTGACCTAATATGAGACCAAGTTGGGAACCACTGCCCTACCACAACCATTGAGTGTCTGAGGACAACCAATCAGCAGTAGAAATTTGCTATAACAATTAAGCCATGATTAAAAGTGATGTAATTTCCAGGATATATAAGAAAACATATCAGAAGCACCAGTACTCTGCACAGCCAGAGTTAAAAGCCTGAAAAGATACTTAAGAGCCAGAGAAAATCCTGCAGCACCATCAATGGCAAGTAAACCCCTATGCAAGGAAGATATTAACAAAATTGTTAATAGATTGTACTTGGTTGTAATAAATTAAATTAAATAAATAAAATAAATACTTTTGGGTGTATAAGATTGTAACCCTCCTGATGCTTAGTAGTCGTCACGAAGTTTTCTCAGCTATCTCATTGAGTTTGCAATTCCTCAGCCTCCCTGGGGGAGTCAAGGAGTTTGGCTTGCCATCGTATCCTTAAAGTACACAAGGATGAAGCGGGAAAACTATGGGACAAATTCTTGCTTTGCTGGCCACTGTTGGGTTCCTAGATCGACTTCTAAAGCCTAAAGAGAGTTTTTGGGAGCATGAAAGTATATTTCTATATATGTATGTTAATCTCTGTTTATAATCAAGTTGAACAGGTGAAAGCAATTCTTTATCCTGTTAGAGCAGAGCTGAGCCAGCTCTATAAAACAGACTGCAGAGGTCTAATCTAGAGAAACAGAGCTTCCTTTAGTTCCCTGAAGAGAATCACCAAAGTGCCATGTTTGAAAGATATCTACTGTTATGATGTATAACTAAAGCAGTAGGATCTTGATAGAGTAAGTAAGTAAGTCCCACTGATAGGCAAAGTGAGCCTCCAGTCCGGAAGAAGCCAGCAGAGAGAATCCATGGAAGGTGTATGCTATTTCAGGAGGGGTGTTCCTGAAGATGAATCAGCAACCCCCAGCACAGATGGAAGAAGTGAAGACATCAGAAGATGCCATGTTATTGTAATTGACTAAGAATCAATAACTATATGTATTTCAATTTTATATGTCAATGATTTCACCAAGTGGTGGTGTAACGGGAGAGCCCAGATAATGGCTTAAAATATGCATATAATGTGCTGACATCACCTGACACATGCTTAGATTTGCTTAGAAGATACTTAAGATGTAGTGAAATAATTTATAATGTTTGCTTTATGAATAAAAGCTAAACTGTAAAACAGGAGGAGTTGGAGACTGCCCCCCCTTTTTCTCCATCTCCTGACTACAGCTGTAATGTTCCTAAGAAACAACTGGAATAGACAAAGCATTATTTTCTCCTCAAGCTGAGTATGGTACAAGATAACAGGTCTGGGCAGACAGCCAATGTGTCATGTAGATTGTCAATATGAAATAAGAGGAAATCCTTATATGGTGAGGTTAAGCAGACTAGTTGAGAAAGGAAGACTCACCAGGAGCACCAGGATGAGAGCCTGATGAGAAACAGCAAAAAGCAGATAAGACCATAGCAACACGCCTTCCCTTGGAAAAGAAAGCATATAAAAGGCCAGGTTTTACAGCACATGGGGCCCTGCCACTCTGCTAGAGTGGGCGGTTGAAGGAAGCAGGAGAACCATCCATCTATTCCATCCGTGACATCTGATGGGTGAAGTATCATGACATGTATTTCCATGGATTTTGTTCTTTTGCTCTGAGATATGACTTAGAGTTTAACTCAGTCCTTCATCTGCTGTAACTTGTTTTAATTAAGTTGTGCCTCCAGAGTCTTACACTCTAGTGTTAAATGGATATCCAGCAATTTCTTTAATGCTGATATGTATTCCTATTCTTCTGTTTCTGCAGTGATGGCTCGGGCCACCTGGAATGCATTTTATTAGTTGTAGAGTGCAAGATATGAATAAAAAGCATATATGATAAAGCCAGAGCTTGGAAAAGTTACTTTTTTGAACTACAACTCCCATCAGCCCCAGCCAGCATGGCCCCTGGATTGGGCTGATGGGAGTTGTAGTTCAAAAAAGCAACTTTTCCAAGCTCTGATAAAGCCTGTTCTGCTGCCTGAAGTCTGTCACCCAAATAGAAAAGTTCTGGTACCTCCCAAGACTCAAGAATTCTTGAGTGGGGTCTCCTCTGTTCTATTCTCTGCATACGACTGCTGTTGATAACCTGTGAGCTTAGGTGACCTAACGTTTGGCATACAAGGACTCCGTGTAGATACGGGGGTAGGGAGAAAGCCAGAACCCTCCACCCTAGGCATTCACTGGCAATGGGGCTAGTCTTGCCAGTAACAGGGCCTTTATCGGGCTCCACCCAAAGGATCAAACCTTCTCCAGGACCAGCTGAATCCCGGATGGCTCTTATTGCAAGGGATAGCGGTTAGCATCTAAAATGGAGAAGGGGCAGAGGAAGCTAACCAGTCTGGGAGCAGCCCCTTCTGCCTGGGAAGCGCTGTCCCTAACCTGTGATGTGGGAAGAGCCATAGCTCAGTGGTTAGAACATCTGCTTGGCATACAGAAGGCCCCAGGTTCAATCCCTGGCATTTCCAGGTAGGACTGAGAGAGACCCCCTGCATGAAATGCTTGGAGAGCTGCTACCAGTCAGTGCAGACAATACTGAGCTAGATAGACCAATGGGTCTGACTAGGTATAAGGCAGTTTCCTAAGTCCTATCTCCTCCTGCATAAATATGTGACCCAGATTTAGCTATTGAGTGTGACTATCAATATTGATCTAACAGATCCCTGAAGCCTTTTGGCTTTCCTCAAATGCCACCTTTCTCTCCTTCCAGACACTCCTCTTTTCTTCTTCATGGACTCAGAGAATCAAACTCAGGTGGAAGAGTTTATCTTCTTGGGCTTCACCAACCTCCTGAGTGACCCGGCCACCCTCTTCCCGGCATTCCTAGCTGCCTATCTTGCCATCCTCACTGGCAACCTCATGATAATAACTGCGGTCCTCCTGGATTCCCATCTTCACAGCCCCATGTACTTTTTCCTCAGCAACCTGTCCTGCTTGGACATTTGCCTTTCCTCCGTTGTCGTGCCAAAGATCCTGGTGAACTTCCTACGTCAACGGTACACCATCTCCTACAACCAGTGCCTGGCGCAAACGTTCTTTCTGATGGGCTTTGCTGGATGTGAGCCGGCGCTGTTGGCCGTCATGGCCTATGACCGCTATGCTGCCATTTGCCAGCCTTTGCAGTACTCTCGCCTCATGAGCAACAGAGTGTGTGTCCAGCTCGCTGTGGCCCCTTGGGTCTGGGGCTTCCTGGACTCAACTATACACGCCATCCTGGCTTCCAAACTCAACTTCTGCGGAGTCAATGGGATCCCGCACATCTTTTGCGACGGGCCCCCACTCTTGAAGATTGCCTGCAGTGATACATACGTGAACGAGCTGGCCAATCACATCACCAGCATGATTGTGGGCCTGATCCCCTTCCTCTTCATCATCCTGTCCTATATCTACATCCTGGCCTCGATTCTACAGATTCGCTCACACACCAGCAGGCGCAAAGCCTTCTCCACTTGTGCCTCTCACATTGTTGTGGTCACCCTGTATCTTGGGAATGCAATATTGAACTACAACCAACCAAGCGCCGGCTACTCTCTGAAGACTGACACACTGATCTCCACAATGTTCTGCATCATCTCCCCCATGCTGAACCCCCTTGTCTACAGCCTCCGGAACAAGGAGATGAAGGAAGCCCTGAAGAAGGTTCTGAATGGCCAGAGGACAGTTTAAATTTCATCTTCTGGTGGGATGTACTGTGAGATTTCACTAGCACATGCCTGCTGGGAAGAGCGAAGCTGACAGGTGGGAGCTCACGAACGGGAAGTTACCAAAGGCACAATCACAGCAAAGCCAATGATCGAGAAAAGTGGGGGCACCTGGAGATGCCAGTCTGGCTGCACAAAAAGCTTAAGGAGGACCTGGTTTTTTTAAAAGAACAAGAACATGGATATAAAAAGTGGAACATAGGAGGATGGGAAGTAGAATTTATACCAAGTCAGGCCAATTGGTCCATCTAGCTCCGTTCTGTCTACACTGACTAGCAGCAGCTGTGCAGAGTTTCAGAAAGGGAGTCATTCCCAGCTCTACTGGGAGATGTTGGGGACTGAACCTGGACATTCTGCAGGCCAAGCAAGTGCTCTGCCTCTCAGGATAGGTGACCAGTACAAACAAGTAGCCCAGATCTGTAGGGGCAGCATCAGGAAAGGTGCTCAGGTGCTCTCTGATTGCATTCCGATGGTGTTATATGAAATGGATGTTGGTCATGTATTTTGTTCGGTAAATCAGTTGACATGGTTTTTAATGTACTTACTGTGCTTACTAGGGGCTTGACTCCGGCATGTTTTGCATGCCAACCCTACCACCTCACTCCGGACACACGACCCCAGGTACCCCCCACCCTCCTCACCACTGTGGGGTCCCCAGAGATTGCTGCACACGAGTGGCCGCTGCCTCACTTGCCCAGTGTTGGCACGCTCATGCTCCTCAGTCAGTCAGCAAGCCTCCTCCTCTCCTGCCCGTTAGACCTTCTCCCGTGGGTAGGAGAGAAGCAAGGGAGGTAGGCAGCTGGCCATGGCAGTCAGGAACAGTCGGTGCTGATTGGAGCAGCACTTCAGCAACTGTCCTGCTCTCCTGCCACTTCCCTCCTCCTCGCCTTCTGCCACTGGGGCTCAAACAGTACTGCCAGTCAGGTGGGGGTGGCGGCAGCAGAGCAGGGCAGTTGCAAAGGAGCTGCCCCAAATGTCCTGCCTGTTCCTCTATGGCTTGCCTTGGCTGCCTCGCTCGCCCTCCTTCAAATGATCCAACCTGCCCTCCCCTCAATAAGCATGCAAATGATCAAACCTGCCCCCTTCCCCGGTCTTTCACAGTCCAATCCACTTCCTGTGTAGCTTGCAAGAATTTGGTATCGTGTGCCTCTCAGCATATGGTGAGTGGTGGCAACACCTGCAATCAGCCCAAATAACCAAAACAAGACATGTCCTGTGCTGATCTTGTGGTAGCAGGGAGGAAGCAACATTATTAAAACAGTTGATATCGTTCAGATCGTCACTTTAAATATGTTTGATTTACTTTGAAACTTTAGTGAAGTTTCCTATAGTAAATCATTTTCTTTTGCTTCTGTTTCTGTCAATATGAAAATGGTGAGACCGAAATTAGCTCCATGGTTCTCAAAAGATCTATTAAAAATGAAACGCTCCTATCGGCGTCTAGAACGGCGCTGGAAAAAGTCAATGAGCTCATTCGATAAAATTCAAGCCAAAAAATGTGCAAAAACCTATGCCTCGGCGAGAGTGGCAGCTCGAAAATCTTTTTATTCGACCTCTATTGCTTCATCGGGTAATCATCCAAAAGAACTGTTCCGGATAGTGAATAATCTCCTACAGACACCACAAACAAATTCTCACTTAGTCTGTTCTCAAGCCCGCTGCCAAGAATTCGCCTCATTTTTTGAAGCTAAGGTGGATCAGATTCGTTCTACTTTAGATCATACTGCAATGGCAGATGCAAAGAACATCATATCAGAAAGTGACTGCCCCCCGCTTTTTGCCACCTTTCAATTAATCTCTCCAGACGACATTCCTCGATTTCTAAATGGAATGAATCCAACAACCTGCTTACTTGATCCATGTCCTTCCTGGTTGATAAAAACATCAAAATTGAAATTAGCAAGCTGGCTTAGTACAATCGTAAATTCTTCTCTTCAACAAGGCCACCTACCTGAATGCCTAAAAGAAGCAATGGTTACACCTTTACTAAAAAAAACCCTCTCTTGACCCTAAAATATTAAATAATTATCGACCGGTATCTAACCTACCTTTTCTGAGTAAAATCATTGAAAGAGTGGTAGCCTCACAGCTTCAAAAGTTTATAGACACCACTGACTGTTATAACCTCTTCCAATCTGGCTTCAGACCAAATCATGGGACTGAAACGGCTCTAGTCGCATTAGTCAACGATCTTCGACTAGAACATGATAAAGGCAATCTGTCCCTTCTAGTTTTATTGGATCTATCTGCCGCATTCGACACAATTGATCATAACATTCTGTTGGACCGTCTCTTTAAAATGGGTCTCAGAGGTACAGTTCTAAAATGGCTTCGCTCCTTTCTGGAAAAAAAGGCTTCAGAGAGTTGCCCTCGGGGATCACTACTCTGAACCCTGGCCATTAAAATATGGCGTCCCACAGGGCTCTGTTTTATCCCCGATGTTATTTAATATTTATGTAAGCCCTTTAGGAAAAATCATTCAAAAATTTGGGATTCATTATCATCAATATGCTGATGATACACAACTTTATTGTTCCTTTCCACCGAACACTGTAGAGACTGTCCACTGCCCTAATCAATGTCTCCTAGCAGTGCAAAATTGGATGAATAAAAACAAATTGAAACTTAACCCAGAAAAAACAGAGGTCATTCTCATTGGCAAAAATCTCCCCCAAGGAGCTGGACATCTGCCTTCACTTGACGGAGCTTTTCTCCCTTTAAAACCTCAAGTCCGTAGTTTGGGTATAATCTTGGACTCAGCCCTAACCTTTGAACATCAGGTTGCAGCCATTTCTAGAGCCACATTTGCAAAACTAAAACTGGTCCGTCAGCTTCGCCCATTTTTAGGAACATCAGAATTAATGAAAGTAACTCAGGCCTTAGTAACCTCTCGACTGGACTATTGTAATTCTTTATATGTTGGCCTTTCTGCTAGAGCACTCCGACCGCTCAAGCTGGTACAAAGAGCGGCCGTGAGGATGATCACTAAAACTGGCCCTCGGGTTCATACGTCACCTCTTCTTTACTATCTCCACTGGCTCCCTATTGGCTCCAGACATCAGTTTAAGATACTGGTCCTAACTTTTAAGGCACTTCATGGACTGGTGCCGGTATATTTGGCAAACCGTCTCGTTGAATTTAAAACCTATCGCCCTATGAGATTGATTTCTGAAGGCACTCTTATTATTCCTTCAACTTTTATGATCCACCAAATGAATACCAGGAGGAAGGCCTTCTCAGTCATAGCCCCTACTCTTTGGAATAATTTACCATCTGAGATACGACGTTCCTCTTCCCTCATTGAATTCCATCGGCGGATTAAAACATATTTGTTTCAACTAGCTTTTAAGGTTTGAATGAAATTGCTGTTGAATGTTTTTAGTATTAATTTACTTATTTGTTTTAGGTTATTATATTATGCTGTTTTTGTATTATTTCTGTTTTTAATGTTCACCGCTCTGAATTCTGAGTTTCGGACCTAGAGCGGTATATAAATTTTTAAAATAAATAAATAAAATAATATGTGAAGTACAGCAATACTAAAAAGAAGCTCCAAAAACAATTGTGGAATCATGGCACTGACTGTTCTGCAGAATAGTTTCCAATGGACATGAGGAGTGTCACTTTGCACAAGATAAAACAGTGGGAGGTGAAATATATTCTAGCAAAATTCTAAGTGTGCTCTATGTTTTTAATTGACCATGCCCACTTTTCCTTAAGTGGAGTGGTTTAAACATAGCAGGCTGAAAACATACATCTTGGGCAGGGCAGGTTTGGTTTTTTCCAACACCTGGAGTCATTGCTTAAGTAGTAACATATTGTCATCAGTCTGATTTTACATCAAATTGCAGTTTCAGATTCAACGGTTAATGCATCCAAAATAGAAATAGAGCATAACCTCGTGTTTGAAACACAAAAGCTGTCTGCACCATCATATGACATTGACCAATAAAAAGGCTTTGAAATTAATAGAAATAAATTTGACACAGATTTCTACGACGAATAATGAGAGAAATATAATTCTTTCCTGCTCCCCTGGTGCATTCACTATAGCTGCCCAATTTCCCTGCTTTTTAAAGTTTAACATCTCTTGGCTACAAGTATGGTCTTAAACCGCAAGGGTTTTTGCCTCTTAGTGAATTTATTTCCTGTTATTGCTGACCATCAGTTTTGTTATATCAACAAAAAAGTAATATTTTACTGTTATTGTAAGTTGCCCAGAAAATATCGTTTTTGGGTGGCATATAAATATTTTTAATAAGCTAACTAACTAAGGCTGCAATCCAACTCATATTTCTGCCAGGCTGGGAGGAGTTTGATGCAGTGGACTCCCAGTGCTGCCAGGTGCTGCCAGGCTCAGCCAGCAGAAGCCCCCCGCCACAGCCGAGCTGCACCACCACCAGGACCCTGCCGACACTGCCAGGGGTCCGTCAGGAATGGTCAGCCTGGTGGAAGACGAGCCAGTGGAAGCCAGTGGTAGCCTGAAAAATGGGTGCTCTGGAGCCGTGGTGGGGAGGAGCTCTGGGAGGCGACTTACGTGAGATACTCCTTGCATTCAGAGCCCTCCCCGGGTCCTGATCCGGCTGAAATCCCCAGTGGGCAAAAGGCCAGCAGCATAAACAAAAAAATGTAATGGGTGTCTGCAAGGAGCATTTACTCCCCAGGAGGCCAATCTGTGGGAGCTGGCTTTTTCTTTCCCGCTTGTGCATGCAGCTCCTCACAGAGCTGGTGCTTAGCCGGGCCAGTGGCTCTCGAGAAGGAAGTGCATGCCGCGGCGCTTTCCGCAGGTTCCTCCTCCGCCGGCTTCCCATCATTTGCATTGCTGTGTAACTAACGAAGGAAACTACCAGTGTAAGGGTGCTATGCCTGGGTGCTGAGTTTCTGCAGAGTGAAGACGGTGGGTGCCTGTCCTATCTCAACAGGAATGCTCTTCTGCCAAATAAGGCAGCCTCACTGAACGCCCTGCTGCTGGTGGAATGGGCTTCTGATATTTTAGGGACTCAAGGAGAGACTCTCCTGCAGAACACACTGAACTCCTGGGCATATAAGGGGTCAGGTGCTCTCCGACAAGGTGTTACATGCTGACAGTAGTTTGCCACCCAAAGCAGGCCAGCCACGGCGTTCTGCACTAGCTGCAGCCTCCAGGGTAGCCCCACATACTTGTCAGGATCTCCCCCATGGAAGATGATCTTCCTCCCTGCTCCCAGGCATAGTTAACAGTCTCTCAGACACTGCTGCACTTCGGGATCTGCTAAGTTGGCCACCAGTCCCTTGTTCTCACTGGCCTGTTATTAGGATGCCCGTCAGGATCTACCACCTGTGATGATATTCTCCTTTTTAGTCCAGCCATCTGCAGAAAACTCTAATGGCTGGCTGATGAGATATAAAATTTGATTGTGAAATGGCTCTTTCTCGCCTTCTCACATGGCTTAACAGCATTCACGCATGACCTCCAGTGGTAAAAGGAAGTCTCAAGGCAATTTAAATCTCGTTAGGACACTTTCCAGAACATGAGTGAATGGCTCTGAGATCACTGTTTCCCCCCCCCAACAATTAAGGGTGCTGCAATTAAGGAATATCATCCATTGTGCCTGGCTCCATCAGGCCTTCTAGAAAGCCCCCACATGGGAGGTGTTTATTCTCTGAGATCCCCACCCCATCCTGCCCCTAGCTTTACTCCTGGGGGGTTCCCAGTGCAAGAATATCCCCAAGGCCAACTCACAGAGTAACATTACTTTGCCTTCACACAGAAACAGCCACCCACAGGCAAGGCAGGCAGCAGAGAGATTTTGTTTTCCTCTGCGGGGGTGGGTCTTGCTGTTGCACCCAAACCTTCAAAGCCCTTGTTTGGTGTCACGTTTGGAGAGGAGGACCTTCAGCCATCCAGCAGGCTTTAGCCTGAGCTGCCTCAGTCGCATTCAGAACCCCAACTGGTAGAGAATGAAGGACTGGCATAACTTTTCTTTAAGGGATAAACCAGAGTTTGGTGTCTCCATTTCCTGATGTGAAGAGAAGGGATCCAAACTTGTCCAGCTATCGGTGACTAACATAGTGAGCAAATAAAGGTGCGTTGCTTTGTGGTTCATTACCTTCCAAAGGACGAGCATATTCTTTTATGTTCTTTGGTGGAGGACAGCATAAGGAGACGTCTAACAGTGTCAGCATGAAACAACAAGGGAGAGGTAAGTGGAAGAGCCCCTGAACTGCAGGCAGAGAGTCCCTGGCTCAGTCTTCAGCATCTCCAGTTGATGGACAGTGTTGATCCTGGAAATCTGCTGCCAGTCAGAGTCTCTTGTGCAGCTAGGGCTGGACCTAAGCACCCACAGTCATGAGGGCCCCCACATGGCCACCCAGACAGTGGCAGGGGATGGGGTCAGCACCAACAAGCCCCTGCTGGTGCTCACAGCACCCTTGCTTCTTATTTTAAAAGAAAGCAGTTATAGTCAGGAGGTGGGTGGCCAGGCATTTCCATGGTTACAGATGCTCATGTTATTCATATTACTTCGAATATATAATATCCGTTTCTCTAACAAAATAGTGCTTATTAGAAAGTGTATGCGTTTAACATCAGGGCTGCAGAAACAAAAGCCATTTTATTCCTATAGTCACAAATGTGCTCAGGGGATTTAAAATGCACTTGTATTGCTGTTGTGCTGTTACTCTCCCTCCCCTTCAATATTAGGCAGGCGCCATCTCTGCTATCTTTTGGGTGCCTTTTGAAGACTTTCCTCTTCCAACAAGCCTTTTAAGTTGAGACCTATCCCAGTCTGCATCTGTGTCAGAATTGCTTTTAATATGTCTTTTAATATCTTTAACCCTTTTCTTTTTAAAAAAGATGTTTTTAAGGTTTTTTTTAAATGTTTTTAACGTTCTTTTGTTTTAATGTATTTTAAGGTCTTTTTATGATGTTTTAAAGTGTTTTCAGTGTTTCTGCCTGTCGCCCTGGGCTCCTGCTGGGAGGAGGGGTGGGATATAAATCAAATAATAAACAAACAAACAAACATATCGGGAATGCAGAACCTTGCAATGGAGCTGGCTTCACAACGGAAGAGCATAGGCACACAGGAAGCGCCTGATACTCAATCGGATCATTGATCCACCTAGTTCAGCACTGTCTGCACTGCCTAGAAGAGGCACTCCAGGGTTTCAGGCAAGGGTCTCTCCCAGCCTTCCTTGGGGATACCGGGGAGTGACCTTGGAACCTTCTGCATGCTGCTTCCCTGGGCTCCTGCTGGGAGGAAGGGCGGGATATACGTCAAATAATAGATGAATAAATAAATAATGGCTGTTTAAAGTGGGGGGGCTGATGCCATTGAATCCAGGCTCTTTAAACTACTGAGCCGTGCCACTGATCAGAGCAGACAAAATGGGCCAGATGCTGAACAATTTGTCTCATCTGGAATGCAGTCGCCTCCTATGACGCTATAAGGATCCCGTCCCCCTTCTGAGCAGATGCAGCTGTCCTAGTAGAAGGAGCCTGGCCGCTCATTCATCTGGTCCAGAGCTTGGAAAAGTTACTTTTTTGAACTACAACTCCCATCAGCCCAAGCCAGTGGCCATGCTGGCTGGGGCTGATGGGAGTTGTAGTTCAAAAAAGTAACTTTTCCAAGCTCTGATTTCTAGTCCAATACTGTCCCCTTGGACAGGTAGCAACCTTTCAGAGCATCCTTCTCAGAGCTTCGATCTGAGGCCACACCATACGTTTATTCCACTATTATCCCACTTTAAACAGTCACAGCTTCCCCCAAAGAATCATGAAGGGTACAATCGTGTAGTTTGTGAAGGGTGCTGAGAGCTGTTAGGAGACCCCTCTTCTCCTCACAGAGCTACAATTCCCAGAGTGGTTTTACAGTCAATGCCTCTTCTCAGGGAACTCTCGGAACTGAATATTTATGAGGGGAATAGGGGTCTTCTAACAACTCTCAGCACCCTTCACAAACTACAGTTCCCAGCATATTTGGGGGAAAGCCATGTCTGTTTAAAGTGGAATAATAGTCAAATAAATTTTTGAAAAAATCCTCACAAAAATTGATCAGTATTTAAGAATGCATTCTTTGCGTGTTATTTTCAGGAATGTATGTATTTTTGTGGAAACCTTACCCTGCAACATGCCATTTTTGTACACATTGTTTGGTTGCTGAACTGCATTGCAAAATTCAGGAAAGTACGAATGACAACGGATGGCTGTGGTTTGGTTCCTACATTTGTTAGGAAAGTGTGAATCCACTGCATCCATCTGCCTGAAATCCTGGACAGCCACTGCCGGTTAGCTTGGACAGTGCTGAGGTAGATTGCCCCAGTGGGTCTGACTCAGTGCAAGACACCTTCCTGCCTTCCTACATTACCACCATTAAAAGCAAAGGGAATCAAATTTCTCCTCTAACCCTGCTCTGAAGTGACACTTTGCATTGGGAGCAGATCTGTCGTTGGCAGCTTCCCTCCTGAGGCCAACGACAGCCCTGGGGAGGTCTGCTTTTGGGGGGACACAGCAGGGAAGGAAAAGGTTAATACCCTCCACTCCCCCCATGAGCCTGATCTGGACTTACAGCAAGGCTGGCAAACCTATAGCTGAAGGCCCCAGCACCCGACCGTGATCCACCCAAAGGGTCAAACCTCCACCAGGACCAGCGGAATCCCGGATTGCTCTTATTGCAAGGGATAGCGGCTAGCTGTTAGATTTTAGCATCTAAAATGGAGAGGGGCAGAGGAAGGCAAGCAGCCTGGGAGTGGCCCCTTCTGCCTGGCAAGCCCAGTCCCTAACCTGTGATGTGGGAAGGACTGTGGCTCAGTGGTTCCAGCATCTGCCAGGGAGAGTTGGGAAGCAGGGAGAGTCGATATAGATACAAGGCATGACAAGTCTGGAGAAGACACACCTTAATCAGGGCACAGGCGCTTGCGGAAAGAACTATCTTTCTGGCTGCTTTTCGAGATGTGAGTGGAAGAGAACCTGTAGACAGAGAAGACACAGTCTTTGAGATGACAAATGGTAATTAGATAACAGGGTATCACTATGCTACTATAATATCTGTGGCACATACAGAAGAAGCCCCAGGATGGATGGATGCCCACAACCATGAATTTGTGAGAAGAGATGTGCATGTTAGAGCCACAGGACGGGCAACTTGGTTGGGAACCACAACACAGCGTCCCCCTGGAGTAACCAAGTATGCACCAGTGGCTGTAAGAGCAACAGATCCCTGGGTTGATGAGGGTAGACATTACACCCCATTGACATCAGAAGAACTGCCAGGAGTAACCAACAGGAATGAGTCCACACGAGACGATAAGATCCTGAGAAGCCAATATTTGTTGCTAAGTCCATATGGCATATTTAGACAAATGTCGAAAGAAGAAGCTGTAAAGTTAGTGGTAGGGTGGTTAGCAACCATACCTGATGACTGCACGAGAACACATGTACCGCAGGAAGAGGCTGAAGAAGAAGAGGATGCACAAAGGATGCACAGCAAGTTTGAACCCTTGCTGAATCAAGTGGAAGCAGAAGCTCAGAGGAGCTCCAATGAGGAACAAGAAGAAGATGTGCGAGGGTGTCATCAGATGAAAGCCTTAGCGAATGTACCATCATATTAACCTGAATGTCATGAAGAAAGAGCCGCTTGGGAAGCAAGAGGACAAGCAGTAAGTGCCACTACTCCACAACAAGGAACAGGACACCACTCAGTCACCACACCATCAACCACAACTGCTCCAAGCTCACCATTAAAAACCACAGAAGCCAAAGATGTGTATAATGTACGTACAGCACGCCCAGATGAAGAGGGTGAAGAAGAAGCCATAGCAGACCTCAAAGATGAACAGTTTGCCTGAAGAAAGTCCAATGACTGACCTAATATGAGACCAAGTTGGGAACCACTGCCCTACCACAACCATTGAGTGTCTGAGGACAACCAATCAGCAGTAGAAATTTGCTATAACAATTAAGCCATGATTAAAAGTGATGTAATTTCCAGGATATATAAGAAAACATATCAGAAGCACCAGTACTCTGCACAGCCAGAGTTAAAAGCCTGAAAAGATACTTAAGAGCCAGAGAAAATCCTGCAGCACCATCAATGGCAAGTAAACCCCTATGCAAGGAAGATATTAACAAAATTGTTAATAGATTGTACTTGGTTGTAATAAATTAAATTAAATAAATAAAATAAATACTTTTGGGTGTATAAGATTGTAACCCTCCTGATGCTTAGTAGTCGTCACGAAGTTTTCTCAGCTATCTCATTGAGTTTGCAATTCCTCAGCCTCCCTGGGGGAGTCAAGGAGTTTGGCTTGCCATCGTATCCTTAAAGTACACAAGGATGAAGCGGGAAAACTATGGGACGAATTCTTGCTTTGCTGGCCACTGTTGGGTTCCTAGATCGACTTCTAAAGCCTAAAGAGAGTTTTTGGGAGCATGAAAGTATATTTCTATATATGTATGTTAATCTCTGTTTATAATCAAGTTGAACAGGTGAAAGCAATTCTTTATCCTGTTAGAGCAGAGCTGAGCCAGCTCTATAAAACAGACTGCAGAGGTCTAATCTAGAGAAACAGAGCTTCCTTTAGTTCCCTGAAGAGAATCACCAAAGTGCCATGTTTGAAAGATATCTACTGTTATGATGTATAACTAAAGCAGTAGGATCTTGATAGAGTAAGTAAGTAAGTCCCACTGATAGGCAAAGTGAGCCTCCAGTCCGGAAGAAGCCAGCAGAGAGAATCCATGGAAGGTGTATGCTATTTCAGGAGGGGTGTTCCTGAAGATGAATCAGCAACCCCCAGCACAGATGGAAGAAGTGAAGACATCAGAAGATGCCATGTTATTGTAATTGACTAAGAATCAATAACTATATGTATTTCAATTTTATATGTCAATGATTTCACCAAGTGGTGGTGTAACGGGAGAGCCCAGATAATGGCTTAAAATATGCATATAATGTGCTGACATCACCTGACACATGCTTAGATTTGCTTAGAAGATACTTAAGATGTAGTGAAATAATTTATAATGTTTGCTTTATGAATAAAAGCTAAACTGTAAAACAGGAGGAGTTGGAGACTGCCCCCCCTTTTTCTCCATCTCCTGACTACAGCTGTAATGTTCCTAAGAAACAACTGGAATAGACAAAGCATTATTTTCTCCTCAAGCTGAGTATGGTACAAGATAACAGGTCTGGGCAGACAGCCAATGTGTCATGTAGATTGTCAATATGAAATAAGAGGAAATCCTTATATGGTGAGGTTAAGCAGACTAGTTGAGAAAGGAAGACTCACCAGGAGCACCAGGATGAGAGCCTGATGAGAAACAGCAAAAAGCAGATAAGACCATAGCAACACGCCTTCCCTTGGAAAAGAAAGCATATAAAAGGCCAGGTTTTACAGCACATGGGGCCCTGCCACTCTGCTAGAGTGGGCGGTTGAAGGAAGCAGGAGAACCATCCATCTATTCCATCCGTGACATCTGATGGGTGAAGTATCATGACATGTATTTCCATGGATTTTGTTCTTTTGCTCTGAGATATGACTTAGAGTTTAACTCAGTCCTTCATCTGCTGTAACTTGTTTTAATTAAGTTGTGCCTCCAGAGTCTTACACTCTAGTGTTAAATGGATATCCAGCAATTTCTTTAATGCTGATATGTATTCCTATTCTTCTGTTTCTGCAGTGATGGCTCGGGCCACCTGGAATGCATTTTATTAGTTGTAGAGTGCAAGATATGAATAAAAAGCATATATGATAAAGCCAGAGCTTGGAAAAGTTACTTTTTTGAACTACAACTCCCATCAGCCCCAGCCAGCATGGCCCCTGGATTGGGCTGATGGGAGTTGTAGTTCAAAAAAGCAACTTTTCCAAGCTCTGATAAAGCCTGTTCTGCTGCCTGAAGTCTGTCACCCAAATAGAAAAGTTCTGGTACCTCCCAAGACTCAAGAATTCTTGAGTGGGGTCTCCTCTGTTCTATTCTCTGCATACGACTGCTGTTGATAACCTGTGAGCTTAGGTGACCTAACGTTTGGCATACAAGGACTCCGTGTAGATACGGGGGTAGGGAGAAAGCCAGAACCCTCCACCCTAGGCATTCACTGGCAATGGGGCTAGTCTTGCCAGTAACAGGGCCTTTATCGGGCTCCACCCAAAGGATCAAACCTTCTCCAGGACCAGCTGAATCCCGGATGGCTCTTATTGCAAGGGATAGCGGTTAGCATCTAAAATGGAGAAGGGGCAGAGGAAGCTAACCAGTCTGGGAGCAGCCCCTTCTGCCTGGGAAGCGCTGTCCCTAACCTGTGATGTGGGAAGAGCCATAGCTCAGTGGTTAGAACATCTGCTTGGCATACAGAAGGCCCCAGGTTCAATCCCTGGCATTTCCAGGTAGGACTGAGAGAGACCCCCTGCATGAAATGCTTGGAGAGCTGCTACCAGTCAGTGCAGACAATACTGAGCTAGATAGACCAATGGGTCTGACTAGGTATAAGGCAGTTTCCTAAGTCCTATCTCCTCCTGCATAAATATGTGACCCAGATTTAGCTATTGAGTGTGACTATCAATATTGATCTAACAGATCCCTGAAGCCTTTTGGCTTTCCTCAAATGCCACCTTTCTCTCCTTCCAGACACTCCTCTTTTCTTCTTCATGGACTCAGAGAATCAAACTCAGGTGGAAGAGTTTATCTTCTTGGGCTTCACCAACCTCCTGAGTGACCCGGCCACCCTCTTCCCGGCATTCCTAGCTGCCTATCTTGCCATCCTCACTGGCAACCTCATGATAATAACTGCGGTCCTCCTGGATTCCCATCTTCACAGCCCCATGTACTTTTTCCTCAGCAACCTGTCCTGCTTGGACATTTGCCTTTCCTCCGTTGTCGTGCCAAAGATCCTGGTGAACTTCCTACGTCAACGGTACACCATCTCCTACAACCAGTGCCTGGCGCAAACGTTCTTTCTGATGGGCTTTGCTGGATGTGAGCCGGCGCTGTTGGCCGTCATGGCCTATGACCGCTATGCTGCCATTTGCCAGCCTTTGCAGTACTCTCGCCTCATGAGCAACAGAGTGTGTGTCCAGCTCGCTGTGGCCCCTTGGGTCTGGGGCTTCCTGGACTCAACTATACACGCCATCCTGGCTTCCAAACTCAACTTCTGCGGAGTCAATGGGATCCCGCACATCTTTTGCGACGGGCCCCCACTCTTGAAGATTGCCTGCAGTGATACATACGTGAACGAGCTGGCCAATCACATCACCAGCATGATTGTGGGCCTGATCCCCTTCCTCTTCATCATCCTGTCCTATATCTACATCCTGGCCTCGATTCTACAGATTCGCTCACACACCAGCAGGCGCAAAGCCTTCTCCACTTGTGCCTCTCACATTGTTGTGGTCACCCTGTATCTTGGGAATGCAATATTGAACTACAACCAACCAAGCGCCGGCTACTCTCTGAAGACTGACACACTGATCTCCACAATGTTCTGCATCATCTCCCCCATGCTGAACCCCCTTGTCTACAGCCTCCGGAACAAGGAGATGAAGGAAGCCCTGAAGAAGGTTCTGAATGGCCAGAGGACAGTTTAAATTTCATCTTCTGGTGGGATGTACTGTGAGATTTCACTAGCACATGCCTGCTGGGAAGAGCGAAGCTGACAGGTGGGAGCTCACGAACGGGAAGTTACCAAAGGCACAATCACAGCAAAGCCAATGATCGAGAAAAGTGGGGGCACCTGGAGATGCCAGTCTGGCTGCACAAAAAGCTTAAGGAGGACCTGGTTTTTTTAAAAGAACAAGAACATGGATATAAAAAGTGGAACATAGGAGGATGGGAAGTAGAATTTATACCAAGTCAGGCCAATTGGTCCATCTAGCTCCGTTCTGTCTACACTGACTAGCAGCAGCTGTGCAGAGTTTCAGAAAGGGAGTCATTCCCAGCTCTACTGGGAGATGTTGGGGACTGAACCTGGACATTCTGCAGGCCAAGCAAGTGCTCTGCCTCTCAGGATAGGTGACCAGTACAAACAAGTAGCCCAGATCTGTAGGGGCAGCATCAGGAAAGGTGCTCAGGTGCTCTCTGATTGCATTCCGATGGTGTTATATGAAATGGATGTTGGTCATGTATTTTGTTCGGTAAATCAGTTGACATGGTTTTTAATGTACTTACTGTGCTTACTAGGGGCTTGACTCCGGCATGTTTTGCATGCCAACCCTACCACCTCACTCCGGACACACGACCCCAGGTACCCCCCACCCTCCTCACCACTGTGGGGTCCCCAGAGATTGCTGCACACGAGTGGCCGCTGCCTCACTTGCCCAGTGTTGGCACGCTCATGCTCCTCAGTCAGTCAGCAAGCCTCCTCCTCTCCTGCCCGTTAGACCTTCTCCCGTGGGTAGGAGAGAAGCAAGGGAGGTAGGCAGCTGGCCATGGCAGTCAGGAACAGTCGGTGCTGATTGGAGCAGCACTTCAGCAACTGTCCTGCTCTCCTGCCACTTCCCTCCTCCTCGCCTTCTGCCACTGGGGCTCAAACAGTACTGCCAGTCAGGTGGGGGTGGCGGCAGCAGAGCAGGGCAGTTGCAAAGGAGCTGCCCCAAATGTCCTGCCTGTTCCTCTATGGCTTGCCTTGGCTGCCTCGCTCGCCCTCCTTCAAATGATCCAACCTGCCCTCCCCTCAATAAGCATGCAAATGATCAAACCTGCCCCCTTCCCCGGTCTTTCACAGTCCAATCCACTTCCTGTGTAGCTTGCAAGAATTTGGTATCGTGTGCCTCTCAGCATATGGTGAGTGGTGGCAACACCTGCAATCAGCCCAAATAACCAAAACAAGACATGTCCTGTGCTGATCTTGTGGTAGCAGGGAGGAAGCAACATTATTAAAACAGTTGATATCGTTCAGATCGTCACTTTAAATATGTTTGATTTACTTTGAAACTTTAGTGAAGTTTCCTATAGTAAATCATTTTCTTTTGCTTCTGTTTCTGTCAATATGAAAATGGTGAGACCGAAATTAGCTCCATGGTTCTCAAAAGATCTATTAAAAATGAAACGCTCCTATCGGCGTCTAGAACGGCGCTGGAAAAAGTCAATGAGCTCATTCGATAAAATTCAAGCCAAAAAATGTGCAAAAACCTATGCCTCGGCGAGAGTGGCAGCTCGAAAATCTTTTTATTCGACCTCTATTGCTTCATCGGGTAATCATCCAAAAGAACTGTTCCGGATAGTGAATAATCTCCTACAGACACCACAAACAAATTCTCACTTAGTCTGTTCTCAAGCCCGCTGCCAAGAATTCGCCTCATTTTTTGAAGCTAAGGTGGATCAGATTCGTTCTACTTTAGATCATACTGCAATGGCAGATGCAAAGAACATCATATCAGAAAGTGACTGCCCCCCGCTTTTTGCCACCTTTCAATTAATCTCTCCAGACGACATTCCTCGATTTCTAAATGGAATGAATCCAACAACCTGCTTACTTGATCCATGTCCTTCCTGGTTGATAAAAACATCAAAATTGAAATTAGCAAGCTGGCTTAGTACAATCGTAAATTCTTCTCTTCAACAAGGCCACCTACCTGAATGCCTAAAAGAAGCAATGGTTACACCTTTACTAAAAAAAACCCTCTCTTGACCCTAAAATATTAAATAATTATCGACCGGTATCTAACCTACCTTTTCTGAGTAAAATCATTGAAAGAGTGGTAGCCTCACAGCTTCAAAAGTTTATAGACACCACTGACTGTTATAACCTCTTCCAATCTGGCTTCAGACCAAATCATGGGACTGAAACGGCTCTAGTCGCATTAGTCAACGATCTTCGACTAGAACATGATAAAGGCAATCTGTCCCTTCTAGTTTTATTGGATCTATCTGCCGCATTCGACACAATTGATCATAACATTCTGTTGGACCGTCTCTTTAAAATGGGTCTCAGAGGTACAGTTCTAAAATGGCTTCGCTCCTTTCTGGAAAAAAAGGCTTCAGAGAGTTGCCCTCGGGGATCACTACTCTGAACCCTGGCCATTAAAATATGGCGTCCCACAGGGCTCTGTTTTATCCCCGATGTTATTTAATATTTATGTAAGCCCTTTAGGAAAAATCATTCAAAAATTTGGGATTCATTATCATCAATATGCTGATGATACACAACTTTATTGTTCCTTTCCACCGAACACTGTAGAGACTGTCCACTGCCCTAATCAATGTCTCCTAGCAGTGCAAAATTGGATGAATAAAAACAAATTGAAACTTAACCCAGAAAAAACAGAGGTCATTCTCATTGGCAAAAATCTCCCCCAAGGAGCTGGACATCTGCCTTCACTTGACGGAGCTTTTCTCCCTTTAAAACCTCAAGTCCGTAGTTTGGGTATAATCTTGGACTCAGCCCTAACCTTTGAACATCAGGTTGCAGCCATTTCTAGAGCCACATTTGCAAAACTAAAACTGGTCCGTCAGCTTCGCCCATTTTTAGGAACATCAGAATTAATGAAAGTAACTCAGGCCTTAGTAACCTCTCGACTGGACTATTGTAATTCTTTATATGTTGGCCTTTCTGCTAGAGCACTCCGACCGCTCAAGCTGGTACAAAGAGCGGCCGTGAGGATGATCACTAAAACTGGCCCTCGGGTTCATACGTCACCTCTTCTTTACTATCTCCACTGGCTCCCTATTGGCTCCAGACATCAGTTTAAGATACTGGTCCTAACTTTTAAGGCACTTCATGGACTGGTGCCGGTATATTTGGCAAACCGTCTCGTTGAATTTAAAACCTATCGCCCTATGAGATTGATTTCTGAAGGCACTCTTATTATTCCTTCAACTTTTATGATCCACCAAATGAATACCAGGAGGAAGGCCTTCTCAGTCATAGCCCCTACTCTTTGGAATAATTTACCATCTGAGATACGACGTTCCTCTTCCCTCATTGAATTCCATCGGCGGATTAAAACATATTTGTTTCAACTAGCTTTTAAGGTTTGAATGAAATTGCTGTTGAATGTTTTTAGTATTAATTTACTTATTTGTTTTAGGTTATTATATTATGCTGTTTTTGTATTATTTCTGTTTTTAATGTTCACCGCTCTGAATTCTGAGTTTCGGACCTAGAGCGGTATATAAATTTTTAAAATAAATAAATAAAATAATATGTGAAGTACAGCAATACTAAAAAGAAGCTCCAAAAACAATTGTGGAATCATGGCACTGACTGTTCTGCAGAATAGTTTCCAATGGACATGAGGAGTGTCACTTTGCACAAGATAAAACAGTGGGAGGTGAAATATATTCTAGCAAAATTCTAAGTGTGCTCTATGTTTTTAATTGACCATGCCCACTTTTCCTTAAGTGGAGTGGTTTAAACATAGCAGGCTGAAAACATACATCTTGGGCAGGGCAGGTTTGGTTTTTTCCAACACCTGGAGTCATTGCTTAAGTAGTAACATATTGTCATCAGTCTGATTTTACATCAAATTGCAGTTTCAGATTCAACGGTTAATGCATCCAAAATAGAAATAGAGCATAACCTCGTGTTTGAAACACAAAAGCTGTCTGCACCATCATATGACATTGACCAATAAAAAGGCTTTGAAATTAATAGAAATAAATTTGACACAGATTTCTACGACGAATAATGAGAGAAATATAATTCTTTCCTGCTCCCCTGGTGCATTCACTATAGCTGCCCAATTTCCCTGCTTTTTAAAGTTTAACATCTCTTGGCTACAAGTATGGTCTTAAACCGCAAGGGTTTTTGCCTCTTAGTGAATTTATTTCCTGTTATTGCTGACCATCAGTTTTGTTATATCAACAAAAAAGTAATATTTTACTGTTATTGTAAGTTGCCCAGAAAATATCGTTTTTGGGTGGCATATAAATATTTTTAATAAGCTAACTAACTAAGGCTGCAATCCAACTCATATTTCTGCCAGGCTGGGAGGAGTTTGATGCAGTGGACTCCCAGCGCTGCCAGGTGCTGCCAGGCTCAGCCAGCAGAAGCCCCCCGCCACAGCCGAGCTGCACCACCACCAGGACCCTGCCGACACTGCCAGGGGTCCGTCAGGAATGGTCAGCCTGGTGGAAGACGAGCCAGTGGAAGCCAGTGGTAGCCTGAAAAATGGGTGCTCTGGAGCCGTGGTGGGGAGGAGCTCTGGGAGGCGACTTACGTGAGATACTCCTTGCATTCAGAGCCCTCCCCGGGTCCTGATCCGGCTGAAATCCCCAGTGGGCAAAAGGCCAGCAGCATAAACAAAAAAATGTAATGGGTGTCTGCAAGGAGCATTTACTCCCCAGGAGGCCAATCTGTGGGAGCTGGCTTTTTCTTTCCCGCTTGTGCATGCAGCTCCTCACAGAGCTGGTGCTTAGCCGGGCCAGTGGCTCTCGAGAAGGAAGTGCATGCCGCGGCGCTTTCCGCAGGTTCCTCCTCCGCCGGCTTCCCATCATTTGCATTGCTGTGTAACTAACGAAGGAAACTACCAGTGTAAGGGTGCTATGCCTGGGTGCTGAGTTTCTGCAGAGTGAAGACGGTGGGTGCCTGTCCTATCTCAACAGGAATGCTCTTCTGCCAAATAAGGCAGCCTCACTGAACGCCCTGCTGCTGGTGGAATGGGCTTCTGATATTTTAGGGACTCAAGGAGAGACTCTCCTGCAGAACACACTGAACTCCTGGGCATATAAGGGGTCAGGTGCTCTCCGACAAGGTGTTACATGCTGACAGTAGTTTGCCACCCAAAGCAGGCCAGCCACGGCGTTCTGCACTAGCTGCAGCCTCCAGGGTAGCCCCACATACTTGTCAGGATCTCCCCCATGGAAGATGATCTTCCTCCCTGCTCCCAGGCATAGTTAACAGTCTCTCAGACACTGCTGCACTTCGGGATCTGCTAAGTTGGCCACCAGTCCCTTGTTCTCACTGGCCTGTTATTAGGATGCCCGTCAGGATCTACCACCTGTGATGATATTCTCCTTTTTAGTCCAGCCATCTGCAGAAAACTCTAATGGCTGGCTGATGAGATATAAAATTTGATTGTGAAATGGCTCTTTCTCGCCTTCTCACATGGCTTAACAGCATTCACGCATGACCTCCAGTGGTAAAAGGAAGTCTCAAGGCAATTTAAATCTCGTTAGGACACTTTCCAGAACATGAGTGAATGGCTCTGAGATCACTGTTTCCCCCCCCCAACAATTAAGGGTGCTGCAATTAAGGAATATCATCCATTGTGCCTGGCTCCATCAGGCCTTCTAGAAAGCCCCCACATGGGAGGTGTTTATTCTCTGAGATCCCCACCCCATCCTGCCCCTAGCTTTACTCCTGGGGGGTTCCCAGTGCAAGAATATCCCCAAGGCCAACTCACAGAGTAACATTACTTTGCCTTCACACAGAAACAGCCACCCACAGGCAAGGCAGGCAGCAGAGAGATTTTGTTTTCCTCTGCGGGGGTGGGTCTTGCTGTTGCACCCAAACCTTCAAAGCCCTTGTTTGGTGTCACGTTTGGAGAGGAGGACCTTCAGCCATCCAGCAGGCTTTAGCCTGAGCTGCCTCAGTCGCATTCAGAACCCCAACTGGTAGAGAATGAAGGACTGGCATAACTTTTCTTTAAGGGATAAACCAGAGTTTGGTGTCTCCATTTCCTGATGTGAAGAGAAGGGATCCAAACTTGTCCAGCTATCGGTGACTAACATAGTGAGCAAATAAAGGTGCGTTGCTTTGTGGTTCATTACCTTCCAAAGGACGAGCATATTCTTTTATGTTCTTTGGTGGAGGACAGCATAAGGAGACGTCTAACAGTGTCAGCATGAAACAACAAGGGAGAGGTAAGTGGAAGAGCCCCTGAACTGCAGGCAGAGAGTCCCTGGCTCAGTCTTCAGCGTCTCCAGTTGATGGACAGTGTTGATCCTGGAAATCTGCTGCCCGTCAGAGTCTCTTGTGCAGCTAGGGCTGGACCTAAGGACCCACAGTCATGAGGGCCCCCAAATGGCCACCCAGACAGTGGCAGGGGATGGGGTCAGCACCAACAAGCCCCTGCTGGTGCTCACAGCACCCTTGCTTCTTATTTTAAAAGAAAGCAGTTATAGTCAGGAGGTGGGTGGCCAGGCATTCCCATGGTTACAGATGCTCATGTTATTCATATTACTTCGAATATATAATATCCGTTTCTCTAACAAAATAGTGCTTATTAGAAAGTGTATGCGTTTAACATCAGGGCTGCAGAAACAAAAGCCATTTTATTCCTATAGTCACAAATGTGCTCAGGGGATTTAAAATGCACTTGTATTGTTGTTCTGCTGTTATTCTCCCTCCCCTTCAATGTGAGGCAGGCGCCATCTCTGCTATCTTTTGGGTGCCTTTTGAAGACTTTCCTCTTCCAACAAGCCTTTTAAGTGGAGACCTATCCCAGTCTGCATCTGTGTCAGAATTGCTTTTAATATGTCTTTTAATATCTTTAACCCTTTTCTTTTTTAAAAAGATGTTTTTAAGGTTTTTTTAAAATGTTTTTAACGTTCTTTTGTTTTAATGTATTTTAAGGTCTTTTTATGATGTTTTAAAGTGTTTTCAGTGTTTCTGCCTGTCGCCCTGGGCTCCTGCTGGGAGGAGGGGTGGGATATAAATCAAATAATAAACAAACAAACAAACATATCGGGAATGCAGAACCTTGCAATGGAGCTGGCTTCACAACGGAAGAGCATAGGCACACAGGAAGCGCCTGATACTCAATCGGATCATTGATCCACCTAGTTCAGCACTGTCTGCACTGCCTAGAAGAGGCACTCCAGGGTTTCAGGCAAGGGTCTCTCCCAGCCTTCCTTGGGGATACCGGGGAGTGACCTTGGAACCTTCTGCATGCTGCTTCCCTGGGCTCCTGCTGGGAGGAAGGGCGGGATATACGTCAAATAATAGATGAATAAATAAATAATGGCTGTTTAAAGTGGGGGGGCTGATGCCATTGAATCCAGGCTCTTTAAACTACTGAGCCGTGCCACTGATCAGAGCAGACAAAATGGGCCAGATGCTGAACAATTTGTCTCATCTGGAATGCAGTCGCCTCCTATGACGCTATAAGGATCCCGTCCCCCTTCTGAGCAGATGCAGCTGTCCTAGTAGAAGGAGCCTGGCCGCTCATTCATCTGGTCCAGAGCTTGGAAAAGTTACTTTTTTGAACTACAACTCCCATCAGCCCAATCCAGTGGCCATGCTGGCTGGGGCTGATGGGAGTTGTAGTTCAAAAAAGTAACTTTTCCAAGCTCTGATTTCTAGTCCAATACTGTCCCCTTGGACAGGTAGCAACCTTTCAGAGCATCCTTCTCAGAGCTTCGATCTGAGGCCACACCATACGTTTATTCCACTATTATCCCACTTTAAACAGTCACAGCTTCCCCCAAAGAATCATGAAGGGTACAATCGTGTAGTTTGTGAAGGGTGCTGAGAGCTGTTAGGAGACCCCTCTTCTCCTCACAGAGCTACAATTCCCAGAGTGGTTTTACAGTCAATGCCTCTTCTCAGGGAACTCTCGGAACTGAATATTTATGAGGGGAATAGGGGTCTTCTAACAACTCTCAGCACCCTTCACAAACTACAGTTCCCAGCATATTTGGGGGAAAGCCATGTCTGTTTAAAGTGGAATAATAGTCAAATAAATTTTTGAAAAAATCCTCACAAAAATTGATCAGTATTTAAGAATGCATTCTTTGCGTGTTATTTTCAGGAATGTATGTATTTTTGTGGAAACCTTACCCTGCAACATGCCATTTTTGTACACATTGTTTGGTTGCTGAACTGCATTGCAAAATTCAGGAAAGTACGAATGACAACGGATGGCTGTGGTTTGGTTCCTACATTTGTTAGGAAAGTGTGAATCCACTGCATCCATCTGCCTGAAATCCTGGACAGCCACTGCCGGTTAGCTTGGACAGTGCTGAGGTAGATTGCCCCAGTGGGTCTGACTCAGTGCAAGACACCTTCCTGCCTTCCTACATTACCACCATTAAAAGCAAAGGGAATCAAATTTCTCCTCTAACCCTGCTCTGAAGTGACACTTTGCATTGGGAGCAGATCTGTCGTTGGCAGCTTCCCTCCTGAGGCCAACGACAGCCCTGGGGAGGTCTGCTTTTGGGGGGACACAGCAGGGAAGGAAAAGGTTAATACCCTCCACTCCCCCCATGAGCCTGATCTGGACTTACAGCAAGGCTGGCAAACCTATAGCTGAAGGCCCCAGCACCCGACCGTGATCCACCCAAAGGGTCAAACCTCCACCAGGACCAGCTGAATCCCGGATTGCTCTTATTGCAAGGGATAGCGGCTAGCTGTTAGATTTTAGCATCTAAAATGGAGAGGGGCAGAGGAAGGCAAGCAGCCTGGGAGTGGCCCCTTCTGCCTGGCAAGCCCAGTCCCTAACCTGTGATGTGGGAAGGACTGTGGCTCAGTGGTTCCAGCATCTGCCAGGGAGAGTTGGGAAGCAGGGAGAGTCGATATAGATACAAGGCATGACAAGTCTGGAGAAGACACACCTTAATCAGGGCACAGGCGCTTGCTGAAAGAACTATCTTTCTGGCTGCTTTTCGAGATGTGAGTGGAAGAGAACCTGTAGACAGAGAAGACACAGTCTTTGAGATGACAAATGGTAATTAGATAACAGGGTATCGCTATGCTACTATAATATCTGTGGCACATGCAGAAGAAGCCCCAGGATGGATGGATGCCCACAACCATGAATTTGTGAGAAGAGATGTGCATGTTAGAGCCACAGGACTGGCAACTTGGTTGGGAACCACAACACAGCGTCCCCCTGGAGTAACCAAGTATGCACCAGTGGCTGTAAGAGCAACAGATCCCTGGGTTGATGAGGGTAGACATTACACCCCATTGACATCAGAAGAACTGCCAGGAGTAACCAACAGGAATGAGTCCACACGAGACGATAAGATCCTGAGAAGCCAATATTTGTTGCTAAGTCCATATGGCATATGTAGACAAATGTCGAAAGAAGAAGCTGTAAAGTTAGTGGTAGGGTGGTTAGCAACCATACCTGATGACTGCACGAGAACACATGTACCGCAGGAAGAGGCTGAAGAAGAAGAGGATGCACAAAGGATGCACAGCAAGTTTGAACCCTTGCTGAATCAAGTGGAAGCAGAAGCTCAGAGGAGCTCCAATGAGGAACAAGAAGAAGATGTGCGAGGGTGTCATCAGATGAAAGCCTTAGCGAATGTACCATCATATTAACCTGAATGTCATGAAGAAAGAGCCGCTTGGGAAGCAAGAGGACAAGCAGTAAGTGCCACTACTCCACAACAAGGAACAGGACACCACTCAGTCACCACACCATCAACCACAACTGCTCCAAGCTCACCATTAAAAACCACAGAAGCCAAAGATGTGTATAATGTACGTACAGCACGCCCAGATGAAGAGGGTGAAGAAGAAGCCATAGCAGACCTCAAAGATGAACAGTTTGCCTGAAGAAAGTCCAATGACTGACCTAATATGAGACCAAGTTGGGAACCACTGCCCTACCACAACCATTGAGTGTCTGAGGACAACCAATCAGCAGTAGAAATTTGCTATAACAATTAAGCCATGATTAAAAGTGATGTAATTTCCAGGATATATAAGAAAACATATCAGAAGCACCAGTACTCTGCACAGCCAGAGTTAAAAGCCTGAAAAGATACTTAAGAGCCAGAGAAAATCCTGCAGCACCATCAATGGCAAGTAAACCCCTATGCAAGGAAGATATTAACAAAATTGTTAATAGATTGTACTTGGTTGTAATAAATTAAATTAAATAAATAAAATAAATACTTTTGGGTGTATAAGATTGTAACCCTCCTGATGCTTAGTAGTCGTCACGAAGTTTTCTCAGCTATCTCATTGAGTTTGCAATTCCTCAGCCTCCCTGGGGGAGTCAAGGAGTTTGGCTTGCCATCGTATCCTTAAAGTACACAAGGATGAAGCGGGAAAACTATGGGACGAATTCTTGCTTTGCTGGCCACTGTTGGGTTCCTAGATCGACTTCTAAAGCCTAAAGAGAGTTTTTGGGAGCATGAAAGTATATTTCTATATATGTATGTTAATCTCTGTTTATAATCAAGTTGAACAGGTGAAAGCAATTCTTTATCCTGTTAGAGCAGAGCTGAGCCAGCTCTATAAAACAGACTGCAGAGGTCTAATCTAGAGAAACAGAGCTTCCTTTAGTTCCCTGAAGAGAATCACCAAAGTGCCATGTTTGAAAGATATCTACTGTTATGATGTATAACTAAAGCAGTAGGATCTTGATAGAGTAAGTAAGTAAGTCCCACTGATAGGCAAAGTGAGCCTCCAGTCCGGAAGAAGCCAGCAGAGAGAATCCATGGAAGGTGTATGCTATTTCAGGAGGGGTGTTCCTGAAGATGAATCAGCAACCCCCAGCACAGATGGAAGAAGTGAAGACATCAGAAGATGCCATGTTATTGTAATTGACTAAGAATCAATAACTATATGTATTTCAATTTTATATGTCAATGATTTCACCAAGTGGTGGTGTAACGGGAGAGCCCAGATAATGGCTTAAAATATGCATATAATGTGCTGACATCACCTGACACATGCTTAGATTTGCTTAGAAGATACTTAAGATGTAGTGAAATAATTTATAATGTTTGCTTTATGAATAAAAGCTAAACTGTAAAACAGGAGGAGTTGGAGACTGCCCCCCCTTTTTCTCCATCTCCTGACTACAGCTGTAATGTTCCTAAGAAACAACTGGAATAGACAAAGCATTATTTTCTCCTCAAGCTGAGTATGGTACAAGATAACAGGTCTGGGCAGACAGCCAATGTGTCATGTAGATTGTCAATATGAAATAAGAGGAAATCCTTATATGGTGAGGTTAAGCAGACTAGTTGAGAAAGGAAGACTCACCAGGAGCACCAGGATGAGAGCCTGATGAGAAACAGCAAAAAGCAGATAAGACCATAGCAACACGCCTTCCCTTGGAAAAGAAAGCATATAAAAGGCCAGGTTTTACAGCACATGGGGCCCTGCCACTCTGCTAGAGTGGGCGGTTGAAGGAAGCAGGAGAACCATCCATCTATTCCATCCGTGACATCTGATGGGTGAAGTATCATGACATGTATTTCCATGGATTTTGTTCTTTTGCTCTGAGATATGACTTAGAGTTTAACTCAGTCCTTCATCTGCTGTAACTTGTTTTAATTAAGTTGTGCCTCCAGAGTCTTACACTCTAGTGTTAAATGGATATCCAGCAATTTCTTTAATGCTGATATGTATTCCTATTCTTCTGTTTCTGCAGTGATGGCTCGGGCCACCTGGAATGCATTTTATTAGTTGTAGAGTGCAAGATATGAATAAAAAGCATATATGATAAAGCCAGAGCTTGGAAAAGTTACTTTTTTGAACTACAACTCCCATCAGCCCCAGCCAGCATGGCCCCTGGATTGGGCTGATGGGAGTTGTAGTTCAAAAAAGCAACTTTTCCAAGCTCTGATAAAGCCTGTTCTGCTGCCTGAAGTCTGTCACCCAAATAGAAAAGTTCTGGTACCTCCCAAGACTCAAGAATTCTTGAGTGGGGTCTCCTCTGTTCTATTCTCTGCATACGACTGCTGTTGATAACCTGTGAGCTTAGGTGACCTAACGTTTGGCATACAAGGACTCCGTGTAGATACGGGGGTAGGGAGAAAGCCAGAACCCTCCACCCTAGGCATTCACTGGCAATGGGGCTAGTCTTGCCAGTAACAGGGCCTTTATCGGGCTCCACCCAAAGGATCAAACCTTCTCCAGGACCAGCTGAATCCCGGATGGCTCTTATTGCAAGGGATAGCGGTTAGCATCTAAAATGGAGAAGGGGCAGAGGAAGCTAACCAGTCTGGGAGCAGCCCCTTCTGCCTGGGAAGCGCTGTCCCTAACCTGTGATGTGGGAAGAGCCATAGCTCAGTGGTTAGAACATCTGCTTGGCATACAGAAGGCCCCAGGTTCAATCCCTGGCATTTCCAGGTAGGACTGAGAGAGACCCCCTGCATGAAATGCTTGGAGAGCTGCTACCAGTCAGTGCAGACAATACTGAGCTAGATAGACCAATGGGTCTGACTAGGTATAAGGCAGTTTCCTAAGTCCTATCTCCTCCTGCATAAATATGTGACCCAGATTTAGCTATTGAGTGTGACTATCAATATTGATCTAACAGATCCCTGAAGCCTTTTGGCTTTCCTCAAATGCCACCTTTCTCTCCTTCCAGACACTCCTCTTTTCTTCTTCATGGACTCAGAGAATCAAACTCAGGTGGAAGAGTTTATCTTCTTGGGCTTCACCAACCTCCTGAGTGACCCGGCCACCCTCTTCCCGGCATTCCTAGCTGCCTATCTTGCCATCCTCACTGGCAACCTCATGATAATAACTGCGGTCCTCCTGGATTCCCATCTTCACAGCCCCATGTACTTTTTCCTCAGCAACCTGTCCTGCTTGGACATTTGCCTTTCCTCCGTTGTCGTGCCAAAGATCCTGGTGAACTTCCTACGTCAACGGTACACCATCTCCTACAACCAGTGCCTGGCGCAAACGTTCTTTCTGATGGGCTTTGCTGGATGTGAGCCGGCGCTGTTGGCCGTCATGGCCTATGACCGCTATGCTGCCATTTGCCAGCCTTTGCAGTACTCTCGCCTCATGAGCAACAGAGTGTGTGTCCAGCTCGCTGTGGCCCCTTGGGTCTGGGGCTTCCTGGACTCAACTATACACGCCATCCTGGCTTCCAAACTCAACTTCTGCGGAGTCAATGGGATCCCGCACATCTTTTGTGACGGGCCCCCACTCTTGAAGATTGCCTGCAGTGATACATACGTGAACGAGCTGGCCAATCACATCACCAGCATGATTGTGGGCCTGATCCCCTTCCTCTTCATCATCCTGTCCTATATCTACATCCTGGCCTCGATTCTACAGATTCGCTCACACACCAGCAGGCGCAAAGCCTTCTCCACTTGTGCCTCTCACATTGTTGTGGTCACCCTGTATCTTGGGAATGCAATATTGAACTACAACCAACCAAGCGCCGGCTACTCTCTGAAGACTGACACACTGATCTCCACAATGTTCTGCATCATCTCCCCCATGCTGAACCCCCTTGTCTACAGCCTCCGGAACAAGGAGATGAAGGAAGCCCTGAAGAAGGTTCTGAATGGCCAGAGGACAGTTTAAATTTCATCTTCTGGTGGGATGTACTGTGAGATTTCACTAGCACATGCCTGCTGGGAAGAGCGAAGCTGACAGGTGGGAGCTCACGAACGGGAAGTTACCAAAGGCACAATCACAGCAAAGCCAATGATCGAGAAAAGTGGGGGCACCTGGAGATGCCAGTCTGGCTGCACAAAAAGCTTAAGGAGGACCTGGTTTTTTTAAAAGAACAAGAACATGGATATAAAAAGTGGAACATAGGAGGATGGGAAGTAGAATTTATACCAAGTCAGGCCAATTGGTCCATCTAGCTCCGTTCTGTCTACACTGACTAGCAGCAGCTGTGCAGAGTTTCAGAAAGGGAGTCATTCCCAGCTCTACTGGGAGATGTTGGGGACTGAACCTGGACATTCTGCAGGCCAAGCAAGTGCTCTGCCTCTCAGGATAGGTGACCAGTACAAACAAGTAGCCCAGATCTGTAGGGGCAGCATCAGGAAAGGTGCTCAGGTGCTCTCTGATTGCATTCCGATGGTGTTATATGAAATGGATGTTGGTCATGTATTTTGTTCGGTAAATCAGTTGACATGGTTTTTAATGTACTTACTGTGCTTACTAGGGGCTTGACTCCGGCATGTTTTGCATGCCAACCCTACCACCTCACTCCGGACACACGACCCCAGGTACCCCCCACCCTCCTCACCACTGTGGGGTCCCCAGAGATTGCTGCACACGAGTGGCCGCTGCCTCACTTGCCCAGTGTTGGCACGCTCATGCTCCTCAGTCAGTCAGCAAGCCTCCTCCTCTCCTGCCCGTTAGACCTTCTCCCGTGGGTAGGAGAGAAGCAAGGGAGGTAGGCAGCTGGCCATGGCAGTCAGGAACAGTCGGTGCTGATTGGAGCAGCACTTCAGCAACTGTCCTGCTCTCCTGCCACTTCCCTCCTCCTCGCCTTCTGCCACTGGGGCTCAAACAGTACTGCCAGTCAGGTGGGGGTGGCAGCAGCAGAGCAGGGCAGTTGCAAAGGAGCTGCCCCAAATGTCCTGCCTGTTCCTCTATGGCTTGCCTTGGCTGCCTCGCTCGCCCTCCTTCAAATGATCCAACCTGCCCTCCCCTCAATAAGCATGCAAATGATCAAACCTGCCCCCTTCCCCGGTCTTTCACAGTCCAATCCACTTCCTGTGTAGCTTGCAAGAATTTGGTATCGTGTGCCTCTCAGCATATGGTGAGTGGTGGCAACACCTGCAATCAGCCCAAATAACCAAAACAAGACATGTCCTGTGCTGATCTTGTGGTAGCAGGGAGGAAGCAACATTATTAAAACAGTTGATATCGTTCAGATCGTCACTTTAAATATGTTTGATTTACTTTGAAACTTTAGTGAAGTTTCCTATAGTAAATCATTTTCTTTTGCTTCTGTTTCTGTCAATATGAAAATGGTGAGACCGAAATTAGCTCCATGGTTCTCAAAAGATCTATTAAAAATGAAACGCTCCTATCGGCGTCTAGAACGGCGCTGGAAAAAGTCAATGAGCTCATTCGATAAAATTCAAGCCAAAAAATGTGCAAAAACCTATGCCTCGGCGAGAGTGGCAGCTCGAAAATCTTTTTATTCGACCTCTATTGCTTCATCGGGTAATCATCCAAAAGAACTGTTCCGGATAGTGAATAATCTCCTACAGACACCACAAACAAATTCTCACTTAGTCTGTTCTCAAGCCCGCTGCCAAGAATTCGCCTCATTTTTTGAAGCTAAGGTGGATCAGATTCGTTCTACTTTAGATCATACTGCAATGGCAGATGCAAAGAACATCATATCAGAAAGTGACTGCCCCCCGCTTTTTGCCACCTTTCAATTAATCTCTCCAGACGACATTCCTCGATTTCTAAATGGAATGAATCCAACAACCTGCTTACTTGATCCATGTCCTTCCTGGTTGATAAAAACATCAAAATTGAAATTAGCAAGCTGGCTTAGTACAATCGTAAATTCTTCTCTTCAACAAGGCCACCTACCTGAATGCCTAAAAGAAGCAATGGTTACACCTTTACTAAAAAAAACCCTCTCTTGACCCTAAAATATTAAATAATTATCGACCGGTATCTAACCTACCTTTTCTGAGTAAAATCATTGAAAGAGTGGTAGCCTCACAGCTTCAAAAGTTTATAGACACCACTGACTGTTATAACCTCTTCCAATCTGGCTTCAGACCAAATCATGGGACTGAAACGGCTCTAGTCGCATTAGTCAACGATCTTCGACTAGAACATGATAAAGGCAATCTGTCCCTTCTAGTTTTATTGGATCTATCTGCCGCATTCGACACAATTGATCATAACATTCTGTTGGACCGTCTCTTTAAAATGGGTCTCAGAGGTACAGTTCTAAAATGGCTTCGCTCCTTTCTGGAAAAAAAGGCTTCAGAGAGTTGCCCTCGGGGATCACTACTCTGAACCCTGGCCATTAAAATATGGCGTCCCACAGGGCTCTGTTTTATCCCCGATGTTATTTAATATTTATGTAAGCCCTTTAGGAAAAATCATTCAAAAATTTGGGATTCATTATCATCAATATGCTGATGATACACAACTTTATTGTTCCTTTCCACCGAACACTGTAGAGACTGTCCACTGCCCTAATCAATGTCTCCTAGCAGTGCAAAATTGGATGAATAAAAACAAATTGAAACTTAACCCAGAAAAAACAGAGGTCATTCTCATTGGCAAAAATCTCCCCCAAGGAGCTGGACATCTGCCTTCACTTGACGGAGCTTTTCTCCCTTTAAAACCTCAAGTCCGTAGTTTGGGTATAATCTTGGACTCAGCCCTAACCTTTGAACATCAGGTTGCAGCCATTTCTAGAGCCACATTTGCAAAACTAAAACTGGTCCGTCAGCTTCGCCCATTTTTAGGAACATCAGAATTAATGAAAGTAACTCAGGCCTTAGTAACCTCTCGACTGGACTATTGTAATTCTTTATATGTTGGCCTTTCTGCTAGAGCACTCCGACCGCTCAAGCTGGTACAAAGAGCGGCCGTGAGGATGATCACTAAAACTGGCCCTCGGGTTCATACGTCACCTCTTCTTTACTATCTCCACTGGCTCCCTATTGGCTCCAGACATCAGTTTAAGATACTGGTCCTAACTTTTAAGGCACTTCATGGACTGGTGCCGGTATATTTGGCAAACCGTCTCGTTGAATTTAAAACCTATCGCCCTATGAGATTGATTTCTGAAGGCACTCTTATTATTCCTTCAACTTTTATGATCCACCAAATGAATACCAGGAGGAAGGCCTTCTCAGTCATAGCCCCTACTCTTTGGAATAATTTACCATCTGAGATACGACGTTCCTCTTCCCTCATTGAATTCCATCGGCGGATTAAAACATATTTGTTTCAACTAGCTTTTAAGGTTTGAATGAAATTGCTGTTGAATGTTTTTAGTATTAATTTACTTATTTGTTTTAGGTTATTATATTATGCTGTTTTTGTATTATTTCTGTTTTTAATGTTCACCGCTCTGAATTCTGAGTTTCGGACCTAGAGCGGTATATAAATTTTTAAAATAAATAAATAAAATAATATGTGAAGTACAGCAATACTAAAAAGAAGCTCCAAAAACAATTGTGGAATCATGGCACTGACTGTTCTGCAGAATAGTTTCCAATGGACATGAGGAGTGTCACTTTGCACAAGATAAAACAGTGGGAGGTGAAATATATTCTAGCAAAATTCTAAGTGTGCTCTATGTTTTTAATTGACCATGCCCACTTTTCCTTAAGTGGAGTGGTTTAAACATAGCAGGCTGAAAACATACATCTTGGGCAGGGCAGGTTTGGTTTTTTCCAACACCTGGAGTCATTGCTTAAGTAGTAACATATTGTCATCAGTCTGATTTTACATCAAATTGCAGTTTCAGATTCAACGGTTAATGCATCCAAAATAGAAATAGAGCATAACCTCGTGTTTGAAACACAAAAGCTGTCTGCACCATCATATGACATTGACCAATAAAAAGGCTTTGAAATTAATAGAAATAAATTTGACACAGATTTCTACGACGAATAATGAGAGAAATATAATTCTTTCCTGCTCCCCTGGTGCATTCACTATAGCTGCCCAATTTCCCTGCTTTTTAAAGTTTAACATCTCTTGGCTACAAGTATGGTCTTAAACCGCAAGGGTTTTTGCCTCTTAGTGAATTTATTTCCTGTTATTGCTGACCATCAGTTTTGTTATATCAACAAAAAAGTAATATTTTACTGTTATTGTAAGTTGCCCAGAAAATATCGTTTTTGGGTGGCATATAAATATTTTTAATAAGCTAACTAACTAAGGCTGCAATCCAACTCATATTTCTGCCAGGCTGGGAGGAGTTTGATGCAGTGGACTCCCAGCGCTGCCAGGTGCTGCCAGGCTCAGCCAGCAGAAGCCCCCCGCCACAGCCGAGCTGCACCACCACCAGGACCCTGCCGACACTGCCAGGGGTCCGTCAGGAATGGTCAGCCTGGTGGAAGACGAGCCAGTGGAAGCCAGTGGTAGCCTGAAAAATGGGTGCTCTGGAGCCGTGGTGGGGAGGAGCTCTGGGAGGCGACTTACGTGAGATACTCCTTGCATTCAGAGCCCTCCCCGGGTCCTGATCCGGCTGAAATCCCCAGTGGGCAAAAGGCCAGCAGCATAAACAAAAAAATGTAATGGGTGTCTGCAAGGAGCATTTACTCCCCAGGAGGCCAATCTGTGGGAGCTGGCTTTTTCTTTCCCGCTTGTGCATGCAGCTCCTCACAGAGCTGGTGCTTAGCCGGGCCAGTGGCTCTCGAGAAGGAAGTGCATGCCGCGGCGCTTTCCGCAGGTTCCTCCTCCGCCGGCTTCCCATCATTTGCATTGCTGTGTAACTAACGAAGGAAACTACCAGTGTAAGGGTGCTATGCCTGGGTGCTGAGTTTCTGCAGAGTGAAGACGGTGGGTGCCTGTCCTATCTCAACAGGAATGCTCTTCTGCCAAATAAGGCAGCCTCACTGAACGCCCTGCTGCTGGTGGAATGGGCTTCTGATATTTTAGGGACTCAAGGAGAGACTCTCCTGCAGAACACACTGAACTCCTGGGCATATAAGGGGTCAGGTGCTCTCCGACAAGGTGTTACATGCTGACAGTAGTTTGCCACCCAAAGCAGGCCAGCCACGGCGTTCTGCACTAGCTGCAGCCTCCAGGGTAGCCCCACATACTTGTCAGGATCTCCCCCATGGAAGATGATCTTCCTCCCTGCTCCCAGGCATAGTTAACAGTCTCTCAGACACTGCTGCACTTCGGGATCTGCTAAGTTGGCCACCAGTCCCTTGTTCTCACTGGCCTGTTATTAGGATGCCCGTCAGGATCTACCACCTGTGATGATATTCTCCTTTTTAGTCCAGCCATCTGCAGAAAACTCTAATGGCTGGCTGATGAGATATAAAATTTGATTGTGAAATGGCTCTTTCTCGCCTTCTCACATGGCTTAACAGCATTCACGCATGACCTCCAGTGGTAAAAGGAAGTCTCAAGGCAATTTAAATCTCGTTAGGACACTTTCCAGAACATGAGTGAATGGCTCTGAGATCACTGTTTCCCCCCCCCAACAATTAAGGGTGCTGCAATTAAGGAATATCATCCATTGTGCCTGGCTCCATCAGGCCTTCTAGAAAGCCCCCACATGGGAGGTGTTTATTCTCTGAGATCCCCACCCCATCCTGCCCCTAGCTTTACTCCTGGGGGGTTCCCAGTGCAAGAATATCCCCAAGGCCAACTCACAGAGTAACATTACTTTGCCTTCACACAGAAACAGCCACCCACAGGCAAGGCAGGCAGCAGAGAGATTTTTTTTTCTCTGCGGGTGTGGGTCTTGCTGTTGCACCCAAACCTTCAAAGCCCTTGTTTGGTGTCACGTTTGGAGAGGAGGACCTTCAGCCATCCAGCAGGCTTTAGCCTGAGCTGCCTCAGTCGCATTCAGAACCCCAACTGGTAGAGAATGAAGGACTGGCATAACTTTTCTTTAAGGGATAAACCAGAGTTTGGTGTCTCCATTTCCTGATGTGAAGAGAAGGGATCCAAACTTGTCCAGCTATCGGTGACTAACATAGTGAGCAAATAAAGGTGCGTTGCTTTGTGGTTCATTACCTTCCAAAGGACGAGCATATTCTTTTATGTTCTTTGGTGGAGGACAGCATAAGGAGACGTCTAACAGTGTCAGCATGAAACAACAAGGGAGAGGTAAGTGGAAGAGCCCCTGAACTGCAGGCAGAGAGTCCCTGGCTCAGTCTTCAGCATCTCCAGTTGATGGACAGTGTTGATCCTGGAAATCTGCTGCCAGTCAGAGTCTCTTGTGCAGCTAGGGCTGGACCTAAGCACCCACAGTCATGAGGGCCCCCACATGGCCACCCAGACAGTGGCAGGGGATGGGGTCAGCACCAACAAGCCCCTGCTGGTGCTCACAGCACCCTTGCTTCTTATTTTAAAAGAAAGCAGTTATAGTCAGGAGGTGGGTGGCCAGGCATTTCCATGGTTACAGATGCTCATGTTATTCATATTACTTCGAATATATAATATCCGTTTCTCTAACAAAATAGTGCTTATTAGAAAGTGTATGCGTTTAACATCAGGGCTGCAGAAACAAAAGCCATTTTATTCCTATAGTCACAAATGTGCTCAGGGGATTTAAAATGCACTTGTATTGCTGTTGTGCTGTTACTCTCCCTCCCCTTCAATATTAGGCAGGCGCCATCTCTGCTATCTTTTGGGTGCCTTTTGAAGACTTTCCTCTTCCAACAAGCCTTTTAAGTTGAGACCTATCCCAGTCTGCATCTGTGTCAGAATTGCTTTTAATATGTCTTTTAATATCTTTAACCCTTTTCTTTTTAAAAAAGATGTTTTTAAGGTTTTTTTTAAATGTTTTTAACGTTCTTTTGTTTTAATGTATTTTAAGGTCTTTTTATGATGTTTTAAAGTGTTTTCAGTGTTTCTGCCTGTCGCCCTGGGCTCCTGCTGGGAGGAGGGGTGGGATATAAATCAAATAATAAACAAACAAACAAACATATCAGGAATGCAGAACCTTGCAATGGAGCTGGCTTCACAACGGAAGAGCATAGGCACACAGGAAGCGCCTGATACTCAATCGGATCATTGATCCACCTAGTTCAGCACTGTCTGCACTGCCTAGAAGAGGCACTCCAGGGTTTCAGGCAAGGGTCTCTCCCAGCCTTCCTTGGGGATACCGGGGAGTGACCTTGGAACCTTCTGCATGCTGCTTCCCTGGGCTCCTGCTGGGAGGAAGGGCGGGATATACGTCAAATAATAGATGAATAAATAAATAATGGCTGTTTAAAGTGGGGGGGCTGATGCCATTGAATCCAGGCTCTTTAAACTACTGAGCCGTGCCACTGATCAGAGCAGACAAAATGGGCCAGATGCTGAACAATTTGTCTCATCTGGAATGCAGTCGCCTCCTATGACGCTATAAGGATCCCGTCCCCCTTCTGAGCAGATGCAGCTGTCCTAGTAGAAGGAGCCTGGCTGCTCATTCATCTGGTCCAGAGCTTGGAAAAGTTACTTTTTTGAACTACAACTCCCATCAGCCCAATCCAGTGGCCATGCTGGCTGGGGCTGATGGGAGTTGTAGTTCAAAAAAGTAACTTTTCCAAGCTCTGATTTCTAGTCCAATACTGTCCCCTTGGACAGGTAGCAACCTTTCAGAGCATCCTTCTCAGAGCTTCGATCTGAGGCCACACCATACGTTTATTCCACTATTATCCCACTTTAAACAGTCACAGCTTCCCCCAAAGAATCATGAAGGGTACAATCGTGTAGTTTGTGAAGGGTGCTGAGAGCTGTTAGGAGACCCCTCTTCTCCTCACAGAGCTACAATTCCCAGAGTGGTTTTACAGTCAATGCCTCTTCTCAGGGAACTCTCGGAACTGAATATTTATGAGGGGAATAGGGGTCTCCTAACAACTCTCAGCACCCTTCACAAACTACAGTTCCCAGCATATTTGGGGGAAAGCCATGACTGTTTAAAGTGGAATAATAGTCAAATGAATTTTTGAAAAAGTCCTCACAAAAATTGATCAGTATTTAAGAATGCATTCTTTGCGTGTTATTTTCAGGAATGTATGTATTTTTGTGGAAACCTTACCCCGCAACATGCCATTTTTGTACACATTGTTTGGTTGCTGAACTGCATTGCAAAATTCAGGAAAGTACGAATGACAACGGATGGCTGTGGTTTGGTTCCTACATTTGTTAGGAAAGTGTGAATCCACTGCATCCATCTGCCTGAAATCCTGGACAGCCACTGCCGGTTAGCTTAGACAGTGCTGAGGTAGATTGCCCCAGTGGGTCTGACTCAGTGCAAGACACCTTCCTGCCTTCCTACATTACCACCATTAAAAGCAAAGGGAATCAAATTTCTCCTCTAACCCTGCTCTGAAGTGACACTTTGCATTGGGAGCAGATCCGTCGTTGGCAGCTTCCCTCCTGAGGCCAACGACAGCCCTGGGGAGGTCTGCTTTTGGGGGGGCACAGCAGGGAAGGAAAAGGTTAATACCCTCCACTCCCCCCATGAGCCTGATCTGGACTTACAGCAAGGCTGGCAAACCTATAGCTGAAGGCCCCAGCACCCGACCGTGAGCCACCCAAAGGGTCAAACCTCCACCAGGACCAGCGGAATCCCAGATTGCTCTTATTGCAAGGGATAGCGGCTAGCTGTTAGATTTTAGCATCTAAAATGGAGAGGGGCAGAGGAAGGCAAGCAGCCTGGGAGTGGCCCCTTCTGCCTGGCAAGCCCAGTCCCTAACCTGTGATGTGGGAAGGACTGTGGCTCAGTGGTTCCAGCATCTGCCAGGGAGAGTTGGGAAGCAGGGAGAGTCGATATAGATACAAGGCATGACAAGTCTGGAGAAGACACACCTTAATCAGGGCACAGGCGCTTGCGGAAAGAACTATCTTTCTGGCTGCTTTTCGAGATGTGAGTGGAAGAGAACCTGTAGACAGAGAAGACACAGTCTTTGAGATGAGAAATGGTAATTAGATAACAGGGTATCACTATGCTACTATAATATCTGTGGCACATACAGAAGAAGCCCCAGGATGGATGGATGCCCACAACCATGAATTTGTGAGAAGAGATGTGCATGTTAGAGCCACAGGACGGGCAACTTGGTTGGGAACCACAACACAGCGTCCCCCTGGAGTAACCAAGTATGCACCAGTGGCTGTAAGAGCAACAGATCCCTGGGTTGATGAGGGTAGACATTACACCCCATTGACATCAGAAGAACTGCCAGGAGTAACCAACAGGAATGAGTCCACACGAGACGATAAGATCCTGAGAAGCCAATATTTGTTGCTAAGTCCATATGGCATATTTAGACAAATGTCGAAAGAAGAAGCTGTAAAGTTAGTGGTAGGGTGGTTAGCAACCATACCTGATGACTGCACAAGAACACATGTACCGCAGGAAGAGGCTGAAGAAGAAGAGGATGCACAAAGGATGCACAGCAAGTTTGAACCCTTGCTGAATCAAGTGGAAGCAGAAGCTCAGAGGAGCTCCAATGAGGAACAAGAAGAAGATGTGCGAGGGTGTCATCAGATGAAAGCCTTAGCGAATGTACCATCATATTAACCTGAATGTCATGAAGAAAGAGCCGCTTGGGAAGCAAGAGGACAAGCAGTAAGTGCCACTACTCCACAACAAGGAACAGGACACCACTCAGTCACCACACCATCAACCACAACTGTTCCAAGCTCACCATTAAAAACCACAGAAGCCAAAGATGTGTATAATGTACGTACAGCACGCCCAGATGAAGAGGGTGAAGAAGAAGCCATAGCAGACCTCAAAGATGAACAGTTTGCCTGAAGAAAGTCCAATGACTGACCTAATATGAGACCAAGTTGGGAACCACTGCCCTACCACAACCATTGAGTGTCTGAGGACAACCAATCAGCAGTAGAAATTTGCTATAACAATTAAGCCATGATTAAAAGTGATGTAATTTCCAGGATATATAAGAAAACATATCAGAAGCACCAGTACTCTGCACAGCCAGAGTTAAAAGCCTGAAAAGATACTTAAGAGCCAGAGAAAATCCTGCAGCACCATCAATGGCAAGTAAACCCCTATGCAAGGAAGATATTAACAAAATTGTTAATAGATTGTACTTGGTTGTAATAAATTAAATTAAATAAATAAAATAAATACTTTTGGGTGTATAAGATTGTAACCCTCCTGATGCTTAGTAGTCGTCACGAAGTTTTCTCAGCTATCTCATTGAGTTTGCAATTCCTCAGCCTCCCTGGGGGAGTCAAGGAGTTTGGCTTGCCATCGTATCCTTAAAGTACACAAGGATGAAGCGGGAAAACTATGGGACGAATTCTTGCTTTGCTGGCCACTGTTGGGTTCCTAGATCGACTTCTAAAGCCTAAAGAGAGTTTTTGGGAGCATGAAAGTATATTTCTATATATGTATGTTAATCTCTGTTTATAATCAAGTTGAACAGGTGAAAGCAATTCTTTATCCTGTTAGAGCAGAGCTGAGCCAGCTCTATAAAACAGACTGCAGAGGTCTAATCTAGAGAAACAGAGCTTCCTTTAGTTCCCTGTTCTTTTGCTCTGAGATATGACTTAGAGTTTAACTCAGTCCTTCATCTGTTGTAACTTGTTTTAATTAAGTTGTGCCTCCAGAGTCTTACACTCTAGTGTTAAATGGATATCCAGCAATTTCTTTAATGCTGATATGTATTCCTATTCTTCTGTTTCTGCAGTGATGGCTCGGGCCACCTGGAATGCATTTTATTAGTTGTAGAGTGCAAGATATGAATAAAAAGCATATATGATAAAGCCAGAGCTTGGAAAAGTTACTTTTTTGAACTACAACTCCCATCAGCCCCAGCCAGCATGGCCACTGGATTGGGCTGATGGGAGTTGTAGTTCAAAAAAGCAACTTTTCCAAGCTCTGATAAAGCCTGTTCTGCTGCCTGAAGTCTGTCACCCAAATAGAAAAGTTCTGGTACCTCCCAAGACTCGAGAATTCTTGAGTGGGGTCTCCTCTGTTCTATTCTCTGCATACGACTGCTGTTGATAACCTGTGAGCTTAGGTGACCTAACGTTTGGCATACAAGGACTCCGTGTAGATACGGGGGTAGGGAGAAAGCCAGAACCCTCCACCCTAGGCATTCACTGGCAATGGGGCTAGTCTTGCCAGTAACAGGGCCTTTATCGGGCTCCACCCAAAGGATCAAACCTTCTCCAGGACCAGCTGAATCCCGGATTGCTCTTATTGCAAGGGATAGCGGTTAGCATCTAAAATGGAGAAGGGGCAGAGGAAGCTAACCAGCCTGGGAGCAGCCCCTTCTGCCTGGGAAGCGCTGTCCCTAACCTGTGATGTGGGAAGAGCTGTAGCTCAGTGGTTAGAACATCTGCTTGGCATACAGAAGGCCCCAGGTTCAATCCCTGGCATTTCCAGATAGGACTGAGAGAGACCCCCTGCATGAAATGCTTGGAGAGCTGCTACCAGTCAGTGCAGACAATACTGAGCTAGATAGACCAATGGGTCTGACTAGGTATAAGGCAGTTTCCTAAGTCCTATCCCCTCCTGCATAAATATGTGACCCAGATTTAGCTATTGAGTGTGACTATCAATATTGATCTAACAGATCCCTGAAGCCTTTTGGCTTTCCTCAAATGCCACCTTTCTCTCCTTCCAGACACTCCTCTTTTCTTCTTCATGGACTCAGAGAATCATACTCAGGTGGGAGAGTTTATCTTCTTGGGCTTCACCAACCTCCTGAGTGACCCGGCCACCCTCTTCCCGGCATTCCTAGCTGCCTATCTGGCTATCCTCACGGGCAACCTCATGATATTAACCGTGGTCCTCCTGGATTCCCATCTTCACAGCCCCATGTACTTTTTCCTCAGCAACCTGTCCTGCTTGGACATTTGCCTTTCCTCCGTTGTCGTGCCAAAGATCCTGGTGAACTTCCTACGTCAACGGTACACCATCTCCTACAACCAGTGCCTGGCACAAACGTTCTTTCTGATGGGCTTTGCTGGATGTGAGCCAGCGCTGTTGGCCGTCATGGCCTATGACCGCTATGCTGCCATTTGCCAGCCTTTGCAGTACTCTCGCCTCATGAGCAACAGAGTGTGTGTCCAGCTCGCTGTGGCCCCTTGGGTCTGGGGCTTCCTGGACTCAACTATACACGCCGTCCTGGCTTCCAAACTCAACTTCTGCGGAGTCAATGGGATCCCGCACATCTTTTGTGACGGGCCCCCACTCTTGAAGATTGCCTGCAGTGATACACACGTGAACGAGCTGGCCAATAACATCACCAGCATCTTCGTGGGCCTGATCCCCTTCCTCTTCATCATCCTGTCCTATACCTACATCCTGGCCTCGATTCTGCGGATTCACTCACACACCAGCAGGCGCAAAGCCTTCTCTACTTGTGCCTCTCACATTGTTGTGGTCACCCTGTATCTTGGGAATGCATTATTGAACTACAACCACCCAAGCGCCGGCTACTCTCTGGAGACTGATGCTTTGATCTCCACAATGTTCTGCATCATCACCCCCATGCTGAACCCCCTTGTCTACAGCCTCCGGAACAAGGAAATGAAGGAAGCCCTGAAGAAGGTTCTGAATGGCCAGAGAACAGTTTAAATTTCATTTTCTGGTGGGATGTACTGTGAGATTTCAGTAGCACATTGCCCCACAATTAACTCATGGCCTGAGAGTGCTAGGAGTAGGCCCCAAGATGGACCGACAAAGATGTTAAATTACTGAAGGTTCAGTGGGCATCAAGGCAGATTATTAAAGGCCACTGAGCACAAGATTTAAAAGGAAAGTTTGGAACAGATGGCTGCCTTTTTCCGAGCCAGATCAGAGGTCTTCTCCAGTAGAGTGCCACTCTACAGAGTCTCTTGAACATGGGAATCGTCCACCTTTCAGTGGAGAACCTCTAGATTGAAATTGGAACCTCCATATGTGAAGCCTTCTAAACATCTGCATAAAACCCCTGTGCTTCACTGGTCTAGACTTCATTAGACCTTAGCTACGGAGAGTAACAGGACATAGGTGCAAGGCCAGAAATAAATAAAAATGCAAGAAATGATATGTTGTCTGTTGATGGGGACAGCTGGACAGGTGCAAATTTGCAAAATAACATAGGAAGGAATGAGGACGGATTGCGAGGCATTTGGGGAACCATAAGGGATGCTGTGAGAAGGGTGGAACCTCTTCAGTGAGGGATGAAATGTCGTGCTAAATTCACTACATGTGATGGGACATGGGATGGAAGTAAGTTACCAGCAGAGGCTGTCTGCAGCACTTGCAGTTACAGATGATGCAAAAATGTGAAAATCCACCATCCTAACTTGGGAAGGGCTGTAGGTCAGTGGCAGAGTGTCTGCTTTGCGTGCGGAAGGTCCCAGGTTTGATCACTGGCATCTCCAGCTAAAGATGTGAGAGACTCCCTGTCTGACATCCTGGAGCACCGCTGCCAGTCCGTGCAGACAATACTGAGCTAGATGGACCAATCTTCTGACTCAGTATAAGGCAGCTTCCTAAGTCCTGTCTCCTCCTGCATAAATATGTGACCCAAATTTAACTATTACACCCCCACTCTCACCCCCCCACCCTCTCGTATGGCTGGTTATGCTTTCCCAAGGTGTTGTGCGAAGGACAACGAGGGCAGCTGTTGAGACGCAAGATTAACTACAAGCTATTGAATACATGTTATCTTCTTCTTTGGCAGGCTTCCCTTAGGCACCGCAGTGAATCCCATTGTTCTAAGTATTGGAAGTAGCCTGAGTTTTCTCAGGGTCAGCTAGAAATATACATAAACACACAAAATCATCAGATTCCCAGACCCCTCCTTGGCAGGAGGGGGAGAGAGAGAAATCTAGGAGAAGAGAAAGGGGGCCGAAGGGTGATCAGAGCTCCAACAAGTGTACTACTCTCTCAAGGAACGCAGCGAGGGACTGCAGGGACAGAACCGGGGAGAGACTCTGGGTCTCGGTGCAAAACCTTGAGACCAAGAGATTCCTTCCTGGTTTTGGATCAGAGCACATAGCTTCAGCTGTATTCAACCGCCCACTCTGGGCATAGGATAGGTAATCATTCCTACCTGTCACTCTTTATAGTAATAGGGTCCTTGGATCCCTTTAGTTTAAAGTTATGAATGGGTTAGGATATCAATGATTAATGCTGCCACGCACCCAAGTAATTCTGTAGTGCTTATCTACTCTTTCTCTCAATAAAAGAAAGCTCTGCTTTATCTTGGTTTGGACCTGCATTTCTTGGGTTAAATATATATACACCATTTAGGCACATTTCAGGGCAAAGCGCTTGTTCTTATTCCTAGCAAGAGATCCCCTCCTCTCAAGGAGATGTGTTTCATGGGACATGTGGGTGGCAAGTTCACGCACTCATGTTCCCAAGAGCACTTGTCGTAACAACCGTCAGCCCACCATCCTCACTTGCCTCACACTCACCCCACCCTGCCCCACAGAATGCCATTGTCACACTGCGTGATGGCTTACAAAAATGTTATATGGTTAGATACATATGTACTGTATTGTAAACCGCTTCAAGACCTTTCAGATAGTAATCAGTCTATAAATGAAATAAAATGAAGCAAAGAAAAATCTGGGCAGACAGGCTTGGCATTGAGATTTTCTGAAGATCCCATCCCCAACTTCTGCAGACCTTGAGGTCCCCCAAAGCCTGCTACCACCTCCTTTGTGTGTGTATGTGGGGGTGTCATTCAGCACTCTCCTTGGAACACAGAGGGAATGAAGTTGCAACTTGCCCTGGACAGCTCTCTGCCTCTGCCTTCATCCTCCAGGGCTCCAGTGTGCCTTCTAGAAAGCCTCATGTCGCCAACTGTTTTCTATGAGTTCCCCCTCCCAGCTCACTCCTGGCAGCCGTCCTCTGCAATAGCATCCTTAAGGCCCCTCCCCCGCACAATATATCCTGCTCTGTAGACACTGCTGTCCTCATAAAACAGCAGAGACCTGCTCTTGGGCGTTATTCAAGGTGTGGTGTCCACATGCCAGCACCAATACCTACTGAAGGTGCCACATTTGGGATATTTCAGCATCTAACATTCTGCAGGCTTTCACATAAGCTGCATATCCTGCCCAAATGTATCCCTTGCTTACACAAGCAGCGAAGATCAGCCTTTTCCCAGGATGAACCAGACATGAATGCATCCATTCCTGGCAGGAGAAGAAGGAATCCAGCCATGGTGAGCCATCTGTGGCCAGGCCAGCCATGCAGAGGTGAGTATCTATGTGGCCACAGGACAGGAGTCTTTCTTGATGGTCCTTGGTGGGGAAATGCTTAAAGATCCTGCATGTGAAAGTCCTCAGCCCATGCTGCGAGCCATTGCAACATGCAAAGGGCAGCATTTACTGCCTTCTTCCAAAAATTGGGATTATGGTTGTGATTGCAGATGCACAACCAGCTCACCATGGGCTGGGTGCACACAGAGGCTGGCGTTTCTAATGCCCCACAATTAACTCATGGCCAGAGAATGCTAGGAGTAGGCCCCAAGATGGACTAACAAAGATGTTAAATTACTGAAGGTTCAGTGGGCATCAAGGCAGATTATTAAAAGGCACTGAGCACAAGTTTTGTATGGAAAGTTTGGAACAGATGGCTGCCTTTTTCTGAGCCAGATCAGAGGTCTTCTCCAGTAGAGTGCCACTCTACAGAGTCTCTTGAACATGGGAATCATCCACCTTCCAGTGGAGAAGCTCTAGATTGAAATTGGAACCTCCATATGTGAAGCCTTCTAAACATCTGCACAAAACCCCTGTGCTTCACTGCTCTAGACTTCATAAGACAGCTGCCAGTCAGTGTAGACAATACTGAGCTAGATGGACCAATCTTCTGACTCATGTCTTGAATGCCAGAATTTGTTTTTCTCTCTGATCTATTTTATTGTGTTCTGGCATTTCATAAAGTTATTCAAATATTTTATAAATACAATGAAACCAGAAGGTTCACACATCTTCTCAGGGTTTATTAAGCCAAATCTCTACGCATTCTCTGTGTATCTTTCACCTAACGACAGAACGGAACTCATCAACAAGGGCTCCTGACTTTGGAGGTGGAAAGATGCTCACAAGGAAGATGGTGGCTGTCAACTATGCTGCCAGCTGGTCTCTCTGCACTGATGCTCCCTCTGGTGGACCTGCATAAGGATGAGCAGACGTATCTGTTTCGCTTTCTCTCAAGTTCACTCACTTTCTCACTTTTCCAATCTTCAGTTCTCCACATTTGCACGAGTTTATGATTTTTTTAAAGAAGAAAAGTCCTCATGAAAATTTATCAGCTTTCTAGTGTGAATTTCTCCCCATAGACACATTTTTGTGTGCAACGTTGGCTAATTTGCAAAGCAATTTCCCCTAATATAATGCTTATGTATGTTATTTTCTCTAACATAGGCATTTGTACACACTCTTTGCCCTAGTATATGCTTGTACATATGACTTGGCTGGAGACGGCACTGCAAAATTCAGAGAAGTGCGGATTTCGAAGGGTGGCTGTATTTTGGTTTGGCTGTTGTTTTGGAAAATGTGAACTTGATAACTTTGCCTTTAAATGTGAATTGAATCGTATTTCTCACCATCACTAGCCACCTGCGGCAACAAAGGGTAACTGGAGTTTCTAATTGCTGTTGATGCATTCTTCCACTGAGATACCACCTCCTTCCTTCCTTCCTTCCTTCCTTCCTTCCTTCCTTCCTTCCTTCCTTCCTTCCTTCCTTCCTTCCTTCCTTCCACTATGCACTTTGGTTGGTCTAGCTGTGTTTTCCATATGACAACAGCTATAAGGATCCAGGGCACACCCTCAAGCCATACCTAAAGCACTTGCTGAATCCAGCTGTAGGCAAAATGTGTTTTTTATACACATTTCTCTCCTTGTAAATGAATTTTGTGGTCTCAATAGAAGCCAAGAATCAGACCCAGTGGATGGAGTTTGTCTTTCTAGGGTTCTCTGGCATTCTAGATGGTCAGGCATACCTCTTCTTGGTATATTTAGCCATTTACTTGGTGACCATAACAGGGAACATTGTGATTTTCACCCTGATCCAGCTAGATGCCCACCTTCACAACCTCATGTACTTTTCCCCAGAGATTGGAAAAGTTACTTTTCTTGAACTACAACTCCCATCAGCCCAATCCAGTGGCCATGCTGGCTGGGGTTGATGGGAGTTGTAGTTCAAAAAAAGTAACTTTTCCAAGCTCTGCTTTTTCCTCAGCCATTTGTCCTGCTTGGATGTCTGTCTCTCTTCAGTCACCATCCCCAAGATCCTGGTGAATCTCCTGTACCAGCAACACACCATCTCCTACAACCAATGCCTGGCACAGATCTTCTTCCTGCTGTCCTTCATGGGGACGGAGGCTGCATTGTTGGCTGTCATGGCCTATGATCACTACGCCGCCATCTGCAAACCTTTGCACTACTCCCACCTCATGAACACCAAGGTGTGTGTCCTGCTAGCCTCTGCCACTTGGGTCTGGGGCTTCCACGATTCTGCTCTTCACACCTCTCTGAGCTCCAGCCTGTGTTTCTGCGGAGTCAACCAGATTCGGCACATTTTCTGCGATGTCCCCCCGCTGATGAGGATTGCCTGCAGAGATACACACATCAGTAACTTGGCGACTTGGGTGGCCAGTGTTTCTATGGGCCTGGGGCCCTTCCTAGCCATAATCCTCTCCTACTTCTACATCCTGTCCTCCATCTTGAGGATTCAGTCAAACACTGGCAGGCACAAGGCTCTTTCCACTTGCACTTCTTACATGATTGTGATCACCATTTACTTCGGGAATGGTTTGGTTAACTACAACCAGCCAAGACTGGGCTACTCACTGGAGATAGTCACGCTGGTCTCCATGTATTGCATAGTCCCCCCTATGCTAAACCCCCTGATCTACAGCCTCCGCAACACAGAGGTGAAGGGAGCCCTGAAGAGGTTTCTGGAGAGCCAGAGAAAGTTGTATACGTCCTCAAGCAGAAGGTGATGGCAAATGGGAGACCCTTTGCTGTACTCTGAGTTACCTTGCAGGTGTGCTGGGATGGAATGGAGGTTGGGCAGACCCAGACCCAGCACCTGGTTTCAGGGTAGCCCTGCCAAGCTGTACTACATCTGCCAGTTGCTGGAGACCACTGGAGGGGAGAGTGCTCTTTGCACTCAGATCCTGCTTGTGGGCTCTCCATTTGGGCATCTGGCTGGACACCGTGAGAACAGGATGCTGGTCTAGATGGGCCCCTGTTGGCCTGGTCCAGCCCTGCAGGGCTCTTCTGATGTCCTTTTGCGTGCCCCAGCAGGTGCCTGTTCTGTTTCTCTCATGCATGTCTTTGGGGTGGAAAAGTGAGACTGAAACTGTTATAAGTGAATGAATGAATGAATAACTGTCCAAAGTGGGGCAGTTAAATATTTATATATATATTGTTACCATTAAATAGCACTTCTGAGCCATGTTTTTATGGTATTGGGAATTGTGAAGATGTCTTCCTGGGGTCTCTTTCAACCCTAATATCATTCCATAATTGCATGAAACCTTGCTGCTCCTGGCCTCCAGAACTACGCAGAGGTGATCTGGAGAGTTTCCATGCAATTAGATTAAAGTTGCCAAGGAGTGTGGCCCCCAAATGCAAGCAATTTGGGGTAACCTCCTTGTGAAGCCTATGAATTTATCTGACAATTTCTCAAGTGCAGAATTGCTTTACAGGGCACGGCATTGCCATGTGGATTATGGTGGCAACTTGCTAACGCAGCTCCATTGCCCTACGAAGACAAAAATGCTCTTGCCATTAAGGACATTGCCAGCAGGGTTTCTCCCTGCTATGCTCACCCGAGTCTCTGAGCACTGCACGAGGTTGCAGGGGTGGCAGTATATATTTTGAGCCTGGTTTCCTTGCAATGAAGGTGAATGGAGACTGATGGTGTTTCTGTGATACAAGGGTTTGTTTGCATACATAGAGAGAGAGGCTGAGCATGAGATGGATGGTTCCAAGCCTCAGCCCTTCAACAGATCCTGTTCGCCGTCAAGCTTCTAGGGGGATGGCTACCCAATGCTTCATAGGACTGGACTGTCATGCAGAGCAAGCCAAACCTCTATGTCACTTCCAGATGGCCTGTTTATTGAGCTTTCATCCTGATTTTATTTGCACAAAGTTTGCGGGGAGGTTAGACAACATTGGCTATTTATTGGGCATTCACTCTGATTTGTTTGCAGGGAGGTTAGATGTCGTTGTGTCAAAGCAAGTGTGTTATTCCACGCTTTCCAGAGCATTTCCCCTTTTACTTTCCTTATCGCTAAAAGTCTGGGTTTTTTGGGAAAGAGGCTTTGTTGTGCAACCTGATTTTGCTGGTGTGTGACTGAAAGCGCTCTCAGTTCCAAGACAGTCCATCTATTCTCTTTCACACACACACACAGCAGAGGGAGAGAAAGGCATGTCCCCTTCAGTTCCCTTCCAAGCTTACATAAGAAAGGAGATGCTTAACAGACCTTACCAGGGCTCTTTACTTAGCAAAAGAAAGTGGTGCAACCACTCTGGCAGTCTCTTTTCAGAATCACATGGACTGGAAAGGCCTTCCAAAAACCCATTTAATCTAAACCCAATCTCTTTACAGCTCCATCATGGGCTGAGGGACATCCAGCTCCTCAACCCCACTCTTTTGCCTCAGAGGTTGTCAGTGGGCTCTGTTGCCTAGTGGGCAGATGCCAAAGGACACCACCAGTGAAGTCCAAGGATGAGGGCAAGGAATGCTCCCTGAATAATCCAGGCACTGGAGGATTGCTATTTCCATTCCTGGTACCACACTTGAATTGGATTTTTATTATGAGAAACTTTTGTACAATGCTTTGGGAACTTGGGATAGAAGCGTTCTAAATAAAGAAAGCCTAGCAAGCAAGGCATCTTTTACTGGCTGTTCTCATGAGATCACTGATTGGCTGCTGCATCAATGATCACCAATACTGCTATTGGATGATATTTGCAGGAGGCCCTCACCTGTAGAGCCAGTGATCGACTGGGTATATAACGGGCAAGACAGTCTTTCAGGTATCCTGGTCCCAAGCTATATAGGGCTTTATAAACCAAAACTAGAACCTTGAACTTGGCCCAGTAGCTAATGGACAACCAGTGCAATACTTTCAGCAGTGGGGTAGCATGTTGACAATACCCCGCCCCTGTAAGTAGTCACGCAGCTGCATTTTGCACCAGCTGCAGCTTCCGGACCAACCTCAAGGGCACCCCACATAGATTGCATTACAGTAATCCAGCCTGGAGGTTACCAATGCATGGACAACAGTGGTCAGACTATCCCAGTCCAGAAATGGCCGCAGCTATCTTACCAGCCAAAGCTGGTAAAAGGCACTCCTAGCCACTGAAGTCATCTGGGCCTCTAACAAACAAACAAAGATGGATCTAGGAGCACCCCCAGACTATGGAGTTGCTTTTTCAGAGGGGGTATGTGTTGGAATTGCGAAGTGCCTGTTAAGGCAATGCGTGTGCCAGTGTGACACAGTATAAACCAGCACGAATAGATTAGAGACAACACACTTGGAGTCTTGTAAGATGAATCCTTTTACTGATTCAAAAGCTTAACGCAGTTACACAAGTTCCTATCTCCTTCACTTTCGACAATGCACCCCCCCCACACAGAGATGTTTTCCAAGCAACTATATAGCCTTGGCAGCAGTCCTGCCAGCTGCAGTCTCCGCTTTGCTCCGCGGCCTTGGACTCTAGAGTGTGCTTTTAACTCTTTCCATGTCTTTTGGAACAAGTGCACATCACAGCACCCAACAATCCCCCACCTTCCAAACAGACATGGCCATTTATACATTTGTTCTGTTTCCCATGTACATTTACATTTCACAGTTTTACAGTTTTACAGTTTACATTTCTCTTTTCATTTGTCTTCTTTCTCTTTATTGTTACATTTCCATTATTTCACATTACACATTCCCATTCTTGCATGTATTTCTGTATTCCATCAGTCAACACATCAGTCAGCATTTATTTTTGGTTTGAAACATGTCAGATATAACGTTTCCTCCTCTGTCCTGCTTTCTGGTACCTCTGAATACCCTGTATACCCATGCATGTCATTATGTGTTTGTATGCAACTGACTTGAAACCTGTCCGGCGGTTTCCCTAGATTAGATCTCTCAGACCTTCTCAACACAACTTCTGGTTTGGGGCTGCTGTGTGTTTCTGGACTAACAAGAGCATGTTCTTCTTCTTCTTGTTTCACTGTTTGCTCTTCTTGTTCAGTGCTATTGTGTGTGTGTGCTTCAGCTCAATCAACACAGATTCATCCCAGTCCTCCTCCTGAGCTTTTACACTTCGGCTAAATATCACCCTTTTCTCCTGTGGAAGCCAAATGCGATAATAGGCATTCTGAAAGCCCATTATGATTCTCTTCTGGGCCCTGGGTGCTAATTTCCCCCTATGCTTTCCCTTGGGGACGTGAACCCAGCATTTTGCACCAAACTTTAGAATATGCTGGAGCTTAGGTTTCTTCCCATACATCTTCTCATAGGGCGTCATGTTTATAGCACTGTGGAACAATCTGTTTTGGATGTGTGTTGCATATAATATGCATTCTCTCCAGAACGCATTCGTCAGATTAGCATCTCTTATCATTGCCCTTGTGGCGTCCTGCAAGGACCTGTTTTTCCTCTCCGCCAGACCATTCTGATACGGGGAAAATTGTGCAGTTAAAGCATGTTTAATTCCATTTCTTTCTAAATATTGCGCCAAAGACTGACCTGACTCACCCCCTTGGTCTGATCTGATTTGTTGTATGCGCATACCATGTTGCACCTTCACTTTCTGTATGAACTTTTTCAGCTTCCCTTCTGCTTCGTTCTTTGAATGCAACAGGTAAACTGTACTATATCTCGTGTACTCATCAACAATGACCAAGAAATACCTGGCTCCACCCTGTGACCCCTGAAATGGTCCTGCCAGGTCTATATGAATTGTTTGGTATGGCTTATTTGTGTGACTCTCAGCTTCCTTCTGTTTGGGAGCCACTGTTGCCTTTGTCTGTTTGCATATCTCGCAATCAACATATCTTTCACATGTCTTTAACGTAACATCATTGCTTAGGTTAGGCAACTTCTTAATTGCTTCATAATTGGCATGCCCTAGCCTCCTATGCCAGGAGTGTATGCAACTATCATGTGGCTTCTTGTTGGAAAACATCATTACATTTTCCTTGTCAGTAGGGCTTAGTTTTACATAAAACAGGGAATCCCTGAGAAACCCTCTCAAGCATACATTTTCCCCTGCTCGCAGCTCACACGTTCTGTTTCTAAATATAACAGTAAACCCCATGGCATTTAGTTTAGACACAGACAGAATATTACATTTGATATCTGGCATGTACAAAACATCTGTCATTATGGTATTTAAAGCACATATTTTCACTGTCCCCTTGGCTAGTACCTGTTTTCTTGTTCTGTCAGCCAACATAACTTCCGACGTTGCTGGAACCATGGTTCTGAACACTTTTCTCTTATTAGGCTGTGTGAAGCCCCCGAATCATTTATCCAATTACTTTCATGTTCACAGTCTCTGTCTTTATTGTCGCCTCCGTCAGCTTTCTTTTTGAGCATTGATATAGTGAGCATAACCGAGACCTGGTGGAATGGAGAAAACCAGTGGGATATGGTTATCCCTGGATATAAACTATATCGGAAGGACAGGGAAGGACGTATTGGTGGCGGAGTCGCTCTATACGTGAAAGAAGGCATTGAATCCAGCAAGCTCGAAACCCCAAAAGAGGCAGACTCCTCCACAGAATCGTTGTGGGTGGTGATACCGTGCCCCAGGAGGGACTTAATACTGGGAACGATCTATCGTCCCTCTGATCAAAATGCTCAGGGAGACCTTGAGATGAGATATGAAATTGAGGAAGCATCCAAACTAGGAAATGTGGTAGTAATGGGTGACTTCAACTACCCGGACATAGACTGGCTGCATATGTGTTCCAGTCATGACAAAGAAGCAAAGTTTCTAGATATTCTAAATGACTATTCCCTAGATCAGTTGGTCATGGAACCGACCAGAGGGACGGCAACCCTGGACTTAATCCTCAGTGGGGACCGGGACCTGGTGCGAGATGTAAGTGTTGTTGAACCGATTGGGAGCAGTGACCACAGTGCTATTAAATTAAACATACATGTAACTGGCCAATTGCCAAGAAAATCCAACACGGTCACATGTGACTTCAAAAGAGGAAACTTCACAAAAATGAGGGGATTGGTAAAAAAGAAAGCTGAAAAACAAAGTCCAGAGGGTCACATCACTCGAAAATGCTTGGAAGTTGTTTAAAAACACTATATTAGAAGCTCAACTGGAGTGCATACCGCAGATCAGAAAAGGTACCGCCAGGGCCAAGAAGATGCCAGCATGGTTAACGAGCAAAGTCAAGGAAGCTCTTAGAGGCAAAAAGTCTTCCTTCAGAAAATGGAAGTCTTGTCCGAATGAAGAAAATAAAAAAGAACACAAACTCTGGCAAAAGAAATGCAAGAAGACAATAAGGGATGCTAAAAAAGAATTTGAGGAGCACATTGCTAAGAACATAAAAACCAACAACAAAAAATTCTATAAATACATTCAAAGCAGGAGACCATCTAGGGAGACAATTGGACCCTTGGATGATAAGGGAGTCAAAGGTGTACAGTGGAAGATATAGGGCAGATCCCTGAACCTGAACTAACATTTGCAGGAAGGGATTCTGAGGAACTGAGACAAATAGTGGTAACGAGAGAGGAAGTTCTAAGCTTAATGGACAATATAAAAACTGACAAATCATCGGGCCCGGATGGCATCCACCTGAGAGTTCTCAAAGAACTCAAAGGTGAAATTGCTGATCTGCAGGCCAGTTAGCTTAACTTCTGTCCCTGGAAAACTGGTAGAAAGTATTATTAAAGCTAGATTAACTAAGCACATAGAAGAACAAGCCTTGCTGAAGCAGAGCCAGCATGGCTTCTGCAAGGGAAAGTCCTGTCTCAGTAACCTATTAGAATTCTTTGAGAGTGTCAACAAGCATATAGATAGAGGTGATCCAGTGGACATAGTGTACTTAGACTTTCAAAAAGCGTTTGACAAGGTACCTCACCAAAGGCTTCTGAGGAAGCTTAGCAGTCATGGAATAAGAGGAGAGGTCCTCTTGTGGATAAGGAATTGGTTAAGAAGCAGAAAGCAGAGAGTAGGAATAAACGGACAGTTCTCCCAATGGAGGGCTGTAGAAAGTGGAGTCCCTCAAGGATCGGTATTGGGACCTGTACTTTTCAACTTGTTCATTAATGACCTAGAATTAGGAGTGAGCAGTGAAGTGGCCAAGTTTGCTGACGACACTAAATTGTTCAGGGTTGTTAAAACAAAAAGGGATTGCGAAGAGCTCCAAAAAGACCTCTCCAAACTGAGTGAATGGGCGGAAAAATGGCAAATGCAATTCAATATAAACAAGTGTAAAATTATGCATATTGGAGCAAAAAATCTTAATTTCACATATACGCTCATGGGGTCTGAACTGGCGGTGACCGACCAGGAGAGAGACCTCGGGGTTGTGGTGGACAGCACGATGAAAATGTCGACCCAGTGTGCGGCAGCTGTGAAAAAGGCAAATTCCATGCTAGCGATAATTAGGAAAGGTATTGAAAATAAAACAGCCGATATCAAAATGCCGTTGTATAAATCTATGGTGCGGCCGCATTTGGAATACTGTGTACAGTTCTGGTCGCCTCATCTCAAAAAGGATATTATAGAGTTGGAAAAGGTTCAGAAGAGGGCAACCAGAATGATCAAGGGGATGGAGCGACTCCCTTACGAGGAAAGGTTGCAGCATTTGGGGCTTTTTAGTTGAGAGAAAAGGCGGGTCAGAGGAGACATGATAGAAGTGTATAAAATTATGCATGGCATTGAGAAAGTAGATAGAGAAAAGTTCTTCTCCCTCTCTCATAATACTAGAACTCGTGGACATTCAAAGAAGCTGAATGTTGGAAGATTCAGGACAGACAAAAGGAAGTACTTCTTTACTCAGCGCATAGTTAAACTATGGAATTTGCTCCCACAAGATGCAGTAATGGCCACCAGCTTGGATGGCTTTAAAAGAAGATTAGACAAATTCATGGAGGACAGGGCTATCAATGGCTACTAGCCGTGATGGCTGTGCTGTGCCACCCTAGTCAGAGGCAGCATGCTTCTGAAAACCAGTTGCCGGAAGCCTCAGGAGGGGAGAGTGTTCTTGCACTCGGGTCCTGCTTGCGGACTTCCCCCAGGCACCTGGTTGGCCACTGTGAGAACAGGATGCTGGACTAGATGGGCCACTGGCCTGATCCAGCAGGCTCTTCTCATGTTCTTATGTTCTTTCACTAGCTGCACTTGCAATGGCTTTTCTCTTTGCCTTTTCTGCTGCAACTCACAGTCCCTTTGAAGATGAGTTAATGACCCACAGCGATAGCATGCCTTTGTTCCAAACGACCTGCCATTTAACTCAGTCCTGTCACTTCTTCTTTCTGGCTTCTCTTTTCTCTCCTGTTCTTTAGACTCCTGACGCCTCTCCCATTGCTGCATCAATTTGCCTGTCACATATGGGAGCGATAGATCCGTGTCAGGCTGCGCTTCCAGAGAGCTTATCAAATTGTCCCATGAAGAATTTAACGTTGCTAAGATTATATATATTTTCTGTATTTCCGAATACATCACATCTCTTTCCTGCAACTCAGCAAATAGCCTTGAAATGCATAACAAATGTTCAGACATTGTGACATCATCTGTAAGCCTGAGTTGGTATAACTTTCTGGCTAGGTTTATTTTGCTACTCGCTGTTTTACGAACATGAGCTTCATTCAAGGCTTTCCAAGCCAATTTAGCAGTTTGTTTGTCCTGCACGTGTAGTAACTGCGAATCACTTACAGCCAGGATGATATACGATCGAGCACATTCATCCAGCCTCACCCACTGTGCTGGTGGGGGATTCGATGGGGGGGTCCTCCATTACGACTCTCCACAAATCTTCCTTTGTGAGAAACGCCTGCATTCTCAGTCTCCAGTTTAGGTAATTTGTTTCGTTCAGGCGCTTCAGTGGCATTCCTTGCGAAAGTGAAACTGCCATTTTCACAGACACTGCTTCACTGTGTCTCACCGAAAACTCCATCGGTCAGCTTTGCCACAGCCGATTTCTCTGAACTCCAGTCCACTTCCACTGGACGTCCTGCACTGGTTTAACTGGGCAATCTGGGCCCATAACCCTTTGTTGGAATTGCGAAGTGCCTGTTAAGGCAATGCGTGTGCCAGTGTGACACAGTATAAACCAGCACGAATAGATTAGAGACAACACACTTGGAGTCTTGTAAGATGAATCCTTTTACTGATTCAAAAGCTTAACGCAGTTACACAAGTTCCTATCTCCTTCACTTTCGACAATGCACCCCCCACACACAGAGATGTTTTCCAAGCAACTATATAGCCTTGGCAGCAGTCCTGCCAGCTGCAGTCTCCGCTTTGCTCCGTGGCCTTGGACTCTAGAGTGTGCTTTTAACTCTTTCCATGTCTTCTGGAACAAGTGCACATCACAGCACCCAACAGTATGACCCCACCCAAAGAAGGCAACTGACCAATTATCTGAAGTCAGGAACCACCAACTCATAGTGCCTCTGTCTTGATAGGATTCAGATTCAGTTTATTGGCCCTCATCCAGCCCACCACCAGGTCCCATAACCAGGCCTGAATCCAGATTGGAATGGGTCACAATAATCTATTTCATCCTAAAGTACTTGCAAATGCTGCACCACAACCCTCTCAATCACCTGCCCTAAAAAGGAGATATTTGTAATCAGGTGGTAATTGTCACAAACCAATGGGCCCACGGTGGGCTTTTCCAGGAGTGGTCAGATCGCTGCCGCTTTCAGGGTCGCTGGGACCACTCCCTCCCACAAAGACACATTGACCACACCCTGAATCCACTCAGTCATACCGCCTTGCCAAGCTTTAATAAGCCAAGAAGAGCAAGGGTCGACAGGATACCTTGCTGGCCGCATCATTGCAAGCACCTTGTCCACATCATCAGGCCGCATCAACTGAAACTGTTCCTAAGAGGTTGCAGCAGATGTTGCACTGGACACATCACTGTGGACTACAGTAGATGTGGATGGGGCATCAAGATTGCAACCCATAGGAAGAGAGCTTTAGAAGAGCACCTTTACCCTCAAAGTGCCTTCCAAAAAATTCACAGTGGGACTCCGAAGGGTCTAAAACTCCATTTCCTGGAGTTGATGACAATAGACCGCTGACAATATGGAAAATCTCCACTGGAGAATTACTTGAAGATGCGACGGTGGCAGAGACGTGGGCCTTCTTCGCCACCCTCGCTGCCACATAGTAGGCATATTTATGATGTTTCACTCATGCCTGATCGTCATCACAGCACGTCTTTTACCACTTGCGCTCTAGCTGTCATCCAGCCTGTTTCATTGCCCTTTGTTCACTGGTGTACCAAGGTACATTTTTGTACATGTAGCTAGGCTAGAGAACTGCATTGCAAAATTCAGTTTGGAAGGAAGGCCGTGTTTCAGTTCACATATTGTTTTGGAAAGTGCAAATAAAGTGGGTTCATCATTAAATGTAAGTAGAATTGAACTTCTTCCCCAGTGTTAACTAAGAGCCAGCCCCTTCTGGCTTGAACATTGCTATTCGCTGACTACCGAGGCCCCACCCTTTGTTCTTGGCCCCACCCTTTTCTGCCAGGAAAAACAAACTGCCTGTGCCAAGGGGGAGATGTCTTTTCCTGAGCTTCTTGATTTTCCTTCCTTGTGATGCAGAGGAATCTTCTCCAGGGGCTGCTCAAGCTCTCAATAAAAGTCCTCTTCCCTGCCAGAGTTGGCCCTACAGGACACAGGCAGAAGACAGCCTCTTCTGGGGCACATGGTGGTGTCTGAAGGTCCAGAAGTAGCCAGAAACCAGGACCTTTCTTGGGGAGACCTTCAGGGCCAGTCTTGGTCTGTCTCTGGTCCTGACAAGGGGAAGGTGGGAACCCTCAACCTTTCTGCCTTCTCTATTCCCCTCACTGACTCTTGCCCTGAGATCCTCCTAGCCGGCCCCCTGACCAGGTCAGCTGGAAGAAGCAGCATCCAAAATTGACCATCTCCACATCCTTCCAAGAGCAACAGCAAGAACCCGAGTTCATTCAGCAGGAAGATGCCAGGTGAGGAGCAGATAAACAAAGTCCTCCCCAGACTAGGAAAGGTCCCATTTGCAATGGGGGTGGGGGAGGAATAGTTCAATTGCACACACCCATTTGGGTAAAGGCAATAAATGCTTAAATCAATCAGTCACTCAAACGCATAAACTTGGGAAATGGGGAAATGATCCAGGATATCTGATTTATAGCTGGCCACAAAGCTATGCAATGCTCCATGCAGGAGTGATGCTTAGAAATAGTTGCCATGTTTACCAATCTGCTTGCTCAGCGTCCCTGTCTCCAGTGTGTGTGTGTGTGTGTGTGTGTGTGTGTGTGTGAGAGAGAGAGAGAGAGAGAGAGAGAGAATCTCTCCATTTTGGTTTCTCTCTCATTTCTCCAGTCTTAAGTTTGGTTCTCTACATTTCCATCACAATTTGTGATTAAATAACGAAAAAGCTCTCCCAATGTACATGTTTGTATGCAAATGTTTCCTAATATAAACATTTTTGCAAGGCAGTTTTCCTGATATCATGCATGTGTCTATGTTATTTGTAGTAATATATGCATTTGAATGCACATGTGGCCCCAGCAATTTCTGCAGATTTCTTGGCTGGAAAACTGCATTGCAAATTTCAGAGAAGTGAGGATTTCGCAGGGTGGCTGGTTTCAGAAGGTGAAGATCAGAATCACCTTTGGATGAGAAGTGGATCACAGTTATCTGCCATCCAGAGTTATTTTATGCATCGGCTTCATTCTTTGGCTGTAGATTCAGGACAGATACCTCCACTCTCCAAAAGCACTGCTTCTCACAGTGCAGAGGAACACAGCAAGCTGCCTTGTCCCGCTGGTCCAGATAGCTCAGTATTGCCTGCCCTGACTGGCAGCCGCGCTCCAGGGTTTCAGGCAGGGGTCTCTCCCAGCCCTACCTGGAGATGACCTACCTGGAGACTGCCTGATCCCTTATATTATTTTTATTTATTATTTATTAAATTTCTATCTCACCCTTGCTCCCATTAGGAGCACAAGGTGGCAACATGGAAAACATCTTAAAAACAAAACATATTTGAAACATCTTTAAAAACACCTTTTTAAAACACATCTTAAAAAGCAATTCCAACACAGACGCAGACTGGGACAAGATCTCTACTTAAAAGGCTTGTTGAAAGAGGAAAGTCTTCAATAGGTGATGAAAAGATAACAGAGATGGCGCCTGTCTAATATTTGAGGAGAGGGAATTCTGCAAGTTAGGTGCCACCACACTAAAGGTCCACTTCCGATGTTGTGCAGAACGGACCTCCTGATAAGATGGTGTCTGCAGGAGGCCCTCACCTGAGATTTTGTGGGGAGTCCCTCTTAGTGGATCCCCACGACTCAGATGGACAGCTCTAGAAGCCGTGCATTCAGTATCATGAACCTAGTTCCATGGAATTCCCTCCCAGCTGAGATCAGGCAGGTACTCAACAAAGTCCTTTCTATTTCAGCAGGCAGAGGTTTTCTGTTTTTATGATTAATTGATTTTATCCACAGTATACTTTTTGTCACCTTGATGTACACCACTTAGAAGTGCTGGTGATGAAGTGGCAAATTGCTCCGGTAATAAATAACAGTCCAAGTCCAGGACTCTAACCACTGAACCACACTGGATTAATACATAATCCCTTTTTGCTATTCTATCAATTCTTGGGGACAGGAAGATAAAGAAGATAAAGAAACAGTTTCTGATTTCTCCAATTTGTACTGATGGTGTGGAGTCAAATGTACATTTGGGGAGTGGTAGCCTGTGGGCATCTGCCAGGCAGAAAATGTGACTCTCTCAAACCTTTTTAGCTGACACCAAAAAGGACTCTGTGGAGCCCCTTTGAAGCTATATTTGCATGTTGTCTGTGCCAAACAATCTTAGAACTGTAGCCAAACTAAGTTAGATTTAGTATAGGCCTGTTAAAAACTAGCAGGCCTTAGATATGCCCATTTATTTCAGTGGGTCTGCTTTGAATAGGACTCACCTTGGATACAACTTTAAGCCTGATACGTGAAGTGCCCTGCAGGGGCAGGTAAAGGAAGCAGCCCCTCCTTGCGCCATTGTTCAGTAAAGACAGGAGACCACCATCACCTCCAGAGGAAATAGTCGCCACTGGTGACAGTGACACCTTCAGCCGTTCTATCCGCCTGGGAAAAGCCAGAGGGGCTTCCTGAGGAAAGACCCCCGGGGCTGAGTTCAGTTCACCTGTTAAGTCCTAGGCAGAGCTGGGTCCTTCTCATACCCAAAGCAGTGTGTTGGGAGCATCAGATGGTTGGCAGGAAGGTTGGCTGCCAGATGGGAACTCACTGTGAGAAGAGCCCCACAGCTGGAGCAGACTCTAGTCCCACCCAGTCCACCATCCTGTTCCTCTCACAGTGGCCGTTATGGGAAGCCCATGAGCAAGACCTGAGCACACAGCAGCAGCGCTCTCCTCTCTTGCCGTTTCCCAGAAACTGGCATTTGGAGGCTTTTTGGATTTGCTCCTTTGTTCGTAGCATTGTGAGTATTTTAGGTTGTATTTCTGCTTGGGTTTTTTATATCTATTTTTTTATTTGATTTTGTAAGTCACATTGAGTTAATTTTTTTAAAACAGTGACATGATGATGATGATGATGTCTCCGACAGTGAAGGCAGAACATAACCATCCTGGCTAGCAGCCACTGATAGCTTTATACTTCATGAATTTCTCTAATTCCCTTTTAAAGCCAGCTAAGTTGGTGGCCATCACCAATTCATTGGTCTTGCATAGTCCCCTTTCAGCACCATCTAATTTAGCACATAATTACCCTTTTCTGCTGCTTTTGGACCTCCATAATCTCCAATTTTTAAACGTCTGGCAACCAGAACTGTCCATAGTATTCCAAGTGTGTTCACACCATGCATTTCTACAAAGGCATTGTAATGTCAAATGCCTAACTCTGGCCAAGCACAAGACAATTGAGTTTGGAATCTCAAAAGGACAATGAACACGCTGGTGGTGAAAAAGATTAAAGGTTTATTAGAGCAAACTGTTTAAATTTGGGCTGTCATTATTTGCAAGCAGTAAAACACATTTATAGCTTAAAATCCCCCCCCCCTGGCAGGGCACACCTTACACCTATTAGATCAGTATCTTCCCATCATCCAGATTGCTGGTTTAACCATCAGGTGATGTCTCCTGACCCTGCACGTGGTACAGCTTCAGCTTGAGAACTCAGCTACACCTCCAACTTAATGGCTTGTTTTGACTATCAAGTGCTTTTGTTTACATTAGCAAAGTGAGAACATTCGTAAGCTAATTACCTCACTGTCCCTTCAAAGCTTGAGAAAGCTACAAACAAGCCTACCTGATAAACAGGAGGGGGAGACAATCTGGATTGTTTTGATTAACTGAATAACTTTTTCCAAAGTGCTGTTTTTTGAACACAGAGTGAAACATTATGAAACTTAATGTCAGAGAGCCTGCTTTTTGAACTCTCCAGCTTCCAATTCATTGCAGTTACAGTATGCAAAGCAGTCCACACCCCAAGCTTTCCCACTGAGCTATGGATTTTCAGCTTGTGCAGATGAGGCTACACAAAAATCCAGAAGCAGAACTGCTCCCCTCTCTCCCACCCTCTCCACACAAACATATTCATCAATCATGGCAATCAGTTCATTCAGACACTCCCTTTGGAGCCCATTTTGAGTCTCTGATTCTGCTCTGCACACACATGCATCCAATCAACAGTCTGTCCCTATATGTTGGCCCACCGCAAACAATTGCTTCCCTCACAGAGAAAGCCTTTAGCAGTTTCCATTCAAAATAGCCTGGTAGGGAGGCCAAACTCAACAGTCCTCCATTCAGCCACCTTTCCTTGTGACTGGCAGCACTTGGCCAATCAGGAATCCTTGGGACACAGTCATTTGCATGAAAGGGGGCGCTCCTGCCTTAAGTCCACAGCCAAACATGGGCTTGCTCTGAAGTTTCAACTTCCCTGTGCCTGTGTGGTGCACTGTAACAGGCTCCTGACTGAGCTGCCTCCTTTCCTCTAAGTGCAGTGGTGTGCTGTTGAGCGAGGCAACTGCTGAAGAGCAAAGGAGGACAGCCCGGCAGACTCCCGAAACTGGAGGGAAGCAGGTGTACCTCTTTCTTGGGTCCTATGGGGCTCTTTGAAATGAATACTGCAAACACAATTACAAAATTGTTTTATATATATATATATTAAGTAATAATTGAAAAGAACATAACACAATATATGCCAACAGAATATATCATATGTCTTCATAACATAATAATCCCCAAAGTCCTATGCATCCAGCAAGGTATCAATGAAGAAGTTGATTGTAGAAGGTCCAGGAGAGAAAGTTCAGAAGTTTCCCATACACAATCTTAAAGCCCTAAATAAAATATAAAATGAATTCAAATACATAAAGCCACAAAAAAAAGAAAGAATTTACTCTTCCATTCCCTTTTACACACATAATTTAAAACCCCATTACCTAATTCAAGGTGGCAAGGACCTAATCCTTACTCCCTGGCAATAACAGCTCCTTTTCTCTTCAGCCCTCACGTTTGCTAGTCTCAAACTCCCAAGTACGATCCTTCCTTAAGGTTTCTCCACCCACTGGACCAAACCAATAATCCATAGGGGTTACACAGGCAGAAACAGAAGCGGGTATCCCAGCAGAGGGAACTTCCCTTGCTTTTATAGTCGCCAGGGAGAAATTATGGGAGGGGAGAACGGGGGCTGCTCTGCAGTAGGGATGGGAGGAGCTGCCAATTTCGGTTCTCTGTTATTTTTCCAATCTTAAATTTCATCCTCCACATTTCTGCAGCAGTTTGCAAAACTTCTCCAGCATTTCAGTGAGAATTTCTCCTACTAAATATGTAGTTTTGTATGCAGTTTTGACTAATGCACACATTTCTGCTAGCAATTTCTCCTAATGTGATGCATTTTTGTCTGTTATTTTCACTGAGAAATTCATCTTTTGCATGCTTTCCCCTAATATAGGCATTTTTGCAAACATTGCTTAGTTGGGGAACTGCATCACAAAACTCAGATAAGTGAGATTTTCAAAGGTTGGTCATGTTTCGCTTCTTATTCTGTTTTGGAAAGTGAAGATTTCACACATTCGACTTCAAATGTGAACTGAATCCAACTTCTTGCCCCTCCCTGCTCTGCAGCTGTGAGCTTATCTCTGGAGCAGCCTCATTTGCAAAAGAACTGCTGGGCAGAGCCTGGGAGCTTAGCTGCAATCTGCTGGGTCTGTGCAGGCACTCAGAATTGGCCCCAACTTTGAAGTAAATGGGAAACTGCTGGTCATGCAGACACTGAAGCTACAGGATTAGGGGGGGTGCAGGCCCCTGGTTTTTTCCAAAGGGGTCTCCGTAACACAAGACGTAGAAACGTAGTCTTGCTGAAGCAATGACAAAAATAATGACAGCAGAGAGATCCTTGGGGATCCAACTCTGTGTGGGATTCCACATACACCTGTTTGCGAGGAATAGGCAATCCATCCATATTAATCTCTCTGGCCTTCCTGGTTCTCTTCTCAGAGCTGACCTCGATGGAACCCAGGGGAGGTGGCAATCAGACAGCGGTGACTGAATTCTTCTTCCTGGGTTTCTCTGGGGTCCGCAAGGGTCAGGCCTTCCTCTTCCTGCTGTTTCTGGTCATCTACCTCATCACCCTGGTGGGAAACTCTGTGATCTTCACCCTGATCCAGCTGGACTCCCGCCTTCACAGCCCCATGTACTATTTCCTCAGCCACTTGTCCTGCTTGGACATTTGCTACTCCTCCGTCACCGTCCCGAAGATCCTGGTGAACTTCTTACGCCAGAGACACACTATATCTTACAACCAGTGCATGGCCCAGATGTTCTTCCTGATGTCAATTGCAGGGTCTGAGAGTGCCCTGTTGGCCGTCATGGCCTATGACCGCTATGCTGCCATTTGCCAACCCTTGCGCTACGCTCACCTGATGAGCAGGAGGGTGCGTGTCCCCCTGGCCACTACTTCTTGGATCTGGGGCCACCTGGACTCTGTCATTCACACTGCACTGGCCACCAACTTGGCCTTCTGTGGGGCCGACCAGATTGACCACATCTTCTGTGACGTCCCACCACTTCTGAAAATCGCCTGCAGTGACACCTATGTCAACGAGATGGCTCTTCACATGGCAAGTGTTTTTGTGGGGCTCAGTCCTTTCCTACTCGTCGTCATCTCGTACATCTACATCCTGTCCTCCATCTTGCAGATCCGCTCAAACACTGGCAGGCGCAAGGCCTTCTCCACCTGCGCAGCCCACTTGACTGTGGTCATCATCTATTTTGGGATGATAAACCTGAACTACAACCGCCCAAGTGCCGGCTACTCCTTGGAGATTGACACCTTGATCTCCATACTGTATTGTATCATCTCCCCCATGCTGAACCCCATCATCTACAGCTTCCGCAACAAGGAGGTGAAGGAAGCCCTGAGGAAGGTTCTGGGTGGCCAGAAGGCGGGGAATAATTTCCCTCAACAACCAGAAGCAAAATGTTAGGTCAAGATTCTGTTCCCTTCTAAGTTTTAATCTGAACTTTCCTTGAACGTTGAGCTGATTCACAGCCCCACTGACATTGAAGCTATCATTGTCCACTGTGTGTGGTGGATGCAGACACTGGGTGATGGGTGACATAAAATGAGAGAGTAGTCTTGGATGATCCTAGTAATACTTCTGGGGGAAAGGATTACTAGGCCAAGGGGGGCAGGTGGAAGAATGGAGTTAAGAAGCAGAACCATTTTAAAAGCTCGGGAGAATGAGGGCAAGGAGTGGGTAGAGTGATGGACTGAGGTGGGACAAGGGAAGGGTGGGAAGTAGAGGAACAAAGGGGGTGGGAGGCGGAAGTGGACTGGATTTCTCAGACAACTAAAAGTTGTATTTGTGTTTATTTCTGTATAGCTTTCTTAGGTCACATCTGACCTGTACATTTAAAGCACATTCATACCACTGTAATGGCTTCCCCCAAAGAATCCTGGGAACTGTAGTTTATCCCTCACAGAGCTGTTATTTCCAGCATCTTTAAGAAACTACAGCTCCCAGAATTCTCTGGCAGAAGCCATGTATGGTGTGGATGTGACCTTAATTTTGTTTGTGTGTTTTTCACTTGGCTTTTGTATGCAACTTCCAGTAATATATGCCTTTTTATGCACACTTGGCCCAAGTATATGCATTTTTGTACACGTTTTCTGGCTGGAGAATGGCATTGCAAAATTCAGAGCAGTGTGAATTTGAAGGATGGCTGTGCTTCAATTCCCACTTTGTTTTGGAAAGTGCAAATTAGGAGGTTCACCTATAATGTGAACTGAATCAAATTTCTCCCCCATCGCTAGAGAGGAGCTTCACTGTATATGACATTTAAGGGGCTTGCAATGAAAGGAGGTCTTATGCTCACCAGAAAGAGGAACTTGCATCTGCCAGAGCCAGGGGGCATCATGGGACAATCAGAAACAAACGTGATTAATGCTTGACTAAGGCAAAGTTTTATTTTCATTGGCTGAGGGAATGATGTGTGAGGATTCCTAGGACCCCCGAGGACCTCTTTGGAAGCACACCATTCTCAGTGGCAAAGTGCAGAGTCTCCACCCGCAGAAACCGAGAGCACCAATGCATATTGCAGCAGCCTTCCCCAACCCGTTGCCCTTCAGATGTTTTGAACTACAGCTCTCATCAGCCCCAGCTTCCTATGGCTGGCTGACATACTATATCAATCACATGCAAAAGAGTTCTGCGTTAATACAGAAGTCTTTATGTGTTTATTAATCCTTCTATGTACATTGTGTGTGGAGCAACATCTATTTTTCACCTGGGAGCACCTACCACAGGAGAAACAGACATACAAAAAGAGAAGCAACTCTTCCCCGTGTTTCACAGCGAGAGAGCGAGAGAGCGAGCACACAAGAGCCAGCTGTGGAGCTGCTAACCTCCTTGCACGTGAGGACGCCCAAGGTGGGGGGTTTGGCCTCTGGAGTACTTCCTTCTGGCCACTCCAGCATGCTGGCTCCTCCCCAGAGATCTCCTGCTTCCATTTGCGTTCTTCATTTTCGTGCTGCTGGCTTGGTCTGAGGAGAGCATCCTTTTGGCTTAATTGGGAAACGAGGGGGAGAGGAAGCGAGGCTCTTCTCCAATTCCCCCACCTTGGGGGGGCTGGATTGGGGCCTCTTGTGACACAGGAGCATGTGACGATGCCCAAAGTGTGTGTGGGGGGGTTGGGCTTGCCTCTTGAGTACTTCTTCCTAGCCACTGCAGCATGCTGAGAGAAGAGTCCTATTCCACTGACAGAGCTTCAGTGGCCAGACTGGTTTAATAGTCAGTCAGTCTGATTGAAGGTCTGTGAGGGGAACAGGGCGTCCCCTAGCAAATCTCAGCACCCTTCACTAACTACACTTCCCAGGATTCTTTGGGAGAAGCCATGACAGTCCAAAGTGAAATAAAGGCCTGGTGTGGATGTGGCCAGGGACAGCTCTGGTTTAAATTTGAATGGGAGGCTACAGGTGCCTGCTGTAGAATAAAAAGGTGGGGGAAACGCTGAAAAGCAATGATATTGCTCACAATGTTTTCGTTTGGAAAGGAAAGGGTCTTCCACTCTGCCCAGTGCCCCCCACCCAATCTCCTGCCCTCCCACTCCCCCTTTCTCCCTCCCCGTCCCCTTCCTGCCCTCCTCCGGCCCTCCCTCACATCAGTTTCACCTATCCTAAGCGTGATTGCACAGGAATTAATCCCATTGAACTCAGAAAGCATGCAAATGATCAAACCTGCCCTTCCCTCCTCCTCCCTCCTATCCCCTCCCTCTTGCCCCACCTTCCTTCTCCCTCTCCCCTCCCACTCCTCTTCCCACATGGTCAGTTTTACCTATTTTAAGCATGATGCTAGAACACATTTAAGGGGTGCAGGCGGGGAGTGGGGGATAACGTTCGGTTGCACAAGCAGAAATCCTTGTATTGAGGAAACATTCACATTGTGCTACTTTGGATACAGCCCTACAATGATAAACCTGCTCCTCAATTAAAGGAACCACCAGGCAAAATTTGGTTAAAATCAGTGCAGTTTTGAAAGGTTCAGTTCGCCATGTGGATTCAAAAGGTTGTATCCAAGCAAAGACAGAAACCTGCCACTTGATCTCAGGAACCATCATGCAAAACTTGGATACAATATCTCAAGAGGCGTCCAAATGTATAGTTGACAAACAAACAATATTCCAATATATATAGTAGATAATAGATTTGGTGGACTTTTGAGGTCATCTAGTCCAGCCCCTACTCAGTGCCGCTCTAAGGTGCTGATGCAGATATCTATCTTTCCCTAGAGGTGTACCATTCATCATGGACCCTTGTGGGGCATTGCCATGGATGAAGGAGACCTTGCTCTATCCCATGATGCATCTTCTCACAAAATTGCACAGGTTGGTCTGGAGAAAGACTTACCGGCCTCCAGGGGTTTCGTCTTCTCATATGAGGATGTTGGTGCTTCCATCTCACTGAAACCAGCAGCACTCTGCAAAGAGAAGTCTACAGAAGGCCCAGCTAGCCAAAACGGAGATGCCTCAGGTTCCACAGCTGGGACCTTACCACAAGAGGGCACTGAAGAGCCAGGTTGAAGGTCCTGGCATTAATTTACAAAGCCCTCAACAACTTAGGTCCAGGGTATGTTAGGGACCATCTGAACCCTTCTATCCCAGCTCAGTCACTGAGATCATATGTGGGAGCGGCTCTGGTCATCCCCCGAGTGTGCGAGGCTCATTTAACACTGACATGAAATTGAGCCTTCGGTGTCTTTGGCCCAGTTCTCTGGATTGCTCTGCCAACAGAGATTCAGCAGGCACCTTCTGTTTTAACTGTTGAGAGCCTGCTGGAAACCTTTCTGTTCTGCCAGGCTTATGCAGGGAACTAAGAGTATATCTTTTTGCAACAGGTGACCTTTGTTTTTACTGTATTTTAATGGCTTTAGTGTAGTTTATTTTGCTTCCTATAAACTGTTCTGATGTTTTTTAATGAAACAGCAGTAAGTAAGTAAATAAATAAATAGAGGCACGTCATTTCCTCCCATAACTAGATTTTGAGAAGGTCAGTCATGTCAGGGTGTTCACAAGGTCAATTAACATGGATTTTCTACCCCTTAGAATACTCACTGAGATCATCTGCAGGAATGGAATAGCTATCTTGATCACATGCTTTCAGGATGCTTAAAATGTGCAAAAAAGGTGTATCTTCTGCATGCCTTCAAAGAGCATCTATGTCCAAACAGTAGCTTTCTCCACAGTAGACTTTGGGGTTTGCAATACAATTGGTCTTTTGAATCATTTTTCCTACAGCTTCAGGTTTCTTTAAATCCCCACTTCACTAGCAGTAATTAAGTGAGACTAGCAGTAACTAAGAGAGCCCGGGCAGAGAAGGCATATGATTACGGATGGATGAGAATTCACTAAAATTGAACTTGGCACTGGACTTCCCAATAGTTTGCGCGTTTGCTACCTTTGCAGCCTGATCCTGAATGCTGCGAGCTTCCATAGCTTTCCTGACACCAGATTTTTCCAAACATGAAACCGACCAGCCTGAGTCTATGCTTGGCTAACATGAAACTGACCTTACCATAACAGTAAAAGCGGAAAACAAACGAACACTGAATGGAACCGCCTGCCAGTTCAGTGGAAGCCAGAGGGAGTACGACTCCTTCCAAAGCAGGCAGCTGACCAATTATCTGAAATCAGGAACCACCAACCCACAGCACCTCTGTCTTGCTAGGATTCATACACAATTTATTGGCCCTCATCCAGCCCACCACCGAGTCCAGGCATTGGTCCAGGGCTTGCACGGCCTCTCCCAATTCAGATGTTACAGAAAAATAGAGCTGGGTATCATCAGTGTACTGCTAACACCTCACCCCAAATCTCCTGATGATCAGTCCCAAGGGCTTCATATAGATGTTCAGCAGCTTTGGAGATGAGATGGTGCCTTGCCACACCCCACAGCACAACTGCCAGGGGGCTGAATGACAATCACCCAATGCTAAATTGTGACTCCAGTACCCATCTCACCAAGTCAGCTCAGAAGGATACCATGGTCAATGGTATGAAAAGCCACCGAGTGATCAAGTAAGAGTAACAGGGTCGCACTCCCCCTGTCCTTCTCCTGATAAAGGTCATCCATCATGGTGATCAAGGCCGATTCAGTCACATAACCAGGCCTGAACCCAGACTGGAACAGGTCAAGATAATCTGTTTCATCCAAGAGTACTTTCAAATGCTGCGGCACAACCCTCTCAATCACCTGACCTAAAAAGGGGGTATTTGCAACTGCGTGGTAATTGTCACAAACCAATGGGCCCATGGTGGGCTTTTCCAGGAGGATTGGATCACTGACATTTTCAGGGTGGGTGGGACCACTCCCTCCCACAAAGACATGTTGGCCACACCCTGAATCCACTCAGTCATATCCCTTTGGCAGAGCTGTTGTACTCTCAGAAGTAAATGTATTTCCACAAGAACAGTAAAACAGGCAATTATGGGGTTAAGCCAGCAATGAGTTCGTGCCAAGGCCAAACTGCAGATGTTGCTGAGCAAGGGCACGGAATGAGATATAAGCGCTGGGCAAACCAAAAGCAAGTGGGGGGGTTGTGTTTGGAGCTTGTAATTCTTGTACCGTAATGTCTATTGGAATAAAGACTCTTAAACCTTTTAACGCGTCTAAATCTCTAATGGACATGAAATCCTTTAACCAGGATACTCTTAGCAATCTCTTGTGTAAGAGGGGTGAGCTGCATTTCACAGAACAACAAGGGTTATGTGCCCAGCCCATCACGTGTAATGCAGAGGTTGCAGGTTCGAGAAGACGTGTGAAGTTTGTGGCTGAGTGTTGGAGAGGTGAGCAGAAGCATACTGCTGAGTATGGCTGTGACGATGTCAGCCGGGTTACCTCTGGAGCGGCTTACAGAGAGGAATTACAGTAGCTGGAAACTGAGGATGAAGGCATTCCTGATTAAGGAGGACCTCTGGGAGGTGATTGAAGCAGCCCCACCGGCAGCTCTGCAGAACGAATGGATACGTCAAGATGAAAAGGCAAGAGCGTTTATAATACTGTCATTGTCAGATTCTCAATTGCTATATGTGCAGAATGAGCCAACTGCTAAACGGATGTGGACTGTGTTAAATGGAATTCATGTCAGACAGACAGCGGGGTCTCAGATATTTCTGGCTCGGAAGTTATGTCAGATGAGACTGGAAGAAGGCTGTTCCATGTCTGAGCATCTAATGGAATTCAGACGGCTGTTCGCGGAATTGGAGGAGAGAAACGTGGCACATTCTAGGCTTCAAAGAGTGTTTATAATCTTGTCATCTCTTGATAAATCGTGGGATTCTCTTGTGACGTTGATCGAAGCGATGCCTGAAGCTGGTCTTAATGAGGAATATATTACGTCTAAACTTCTTCAGGAATGGCAGAGAAGGGAAGAATGAGAAAAGACGGAGCAAGAAAGAAGCAAGAAGCAAAACTTCAAAGACACAGTGAATGGACAGAAAGCACGTTATTCTTGTGGAGCTAAAACGCACCTACAGCGAGACTGTGCAGCCAAGCGTGGCAGACGAGGCTGGCAGCAATCGAGCGTGAAGATGGTGAGTGGAAAAGCTCATAAATCAGAACCTTGTGAATGGTTATGTGATTCGGGAGCATCTCATTGTTTAATAAATGATCCAGAACTGTATCATACATCAAGATCTGTATCAGAGACAGTGGTATTAGCGGATGGAACAAGAAGAGAAGTCCTGGCTAGAGGAACATTGAAATTAAGTAAGCTGAAAACTATTATAACAGATGTATTGTTTGTTCCACAATTGGATTGTAATATATTATCAGTCAAGAAATTAAATGAAATGGGTTATTCTGTGTTATTTGACAAAGGGAAATGTAAAGTGATTAAGAACAATGAGGTCTGTATGGAGGCATGCCTTAAAGACGCTCAATATGTGATTCAAAACAAACAAGCAGGGTGTGCAACATTAAAAGCAAACAGGCAAACACATGAGAGTTGCGTGCACACATGGCACAAGAATCTAGGGCATGCTAATTATGAAACCATTATGAAAACTCCAGAACATTGTGAAGATTTGCATATAAAGGAGTGTGGGCAATTTATGGATTGTGAAGCATGTCACAAACCAAAAGACACTGTAGCACCAAAGAACAAAGAGGCTGAGAGTAGCACTGACGCACCATACCAATTAATACATGTCGATTTGGCAGGACCGTTTCAAAGTTCAAAAGGAGTGAAGCGAGTATTGCGCTATTTACAAGGCACAAAGACAAAGGGTCTAGTTTTCTCTGTTGAGCACGAAGGGGGTTTAGAGTGTTACGTGGACGCTGATCACGCAGGTGAGCTGGAAAGCCGAAAGTCAACCACAGGTATAATTGTAATGCTACATGGATCAGTGGTTGACTGGAGCAATAGGAAGCAGGCTGTAGTTGCCACTTCCAGTTCGGAAGCTGAATATGTTGCTTTGTCCAACGCTTGTAATGAACTTCAATGGTTTGAAACGTTCATGCAGGAAGTGGGCATGGAGATAAGGATGCCCATAACAGTCCATGAAGACAATCAAACGTGCATTAAAATGGCCACCTCAGAGGCACACACTAAACGGACAAAGCACATAAGTGTGAGGTATCATCACGTCAGAGACAACATAAAAAATGGGTTTATCAACATAACATATTGCAGCACTGACAACATGTTGGCTGACATAATGACCAAACCATTGTGTGAGGACAAGTTCACCAAATTAGTGAAAAAGCTTGGTGTGCTAAATTTATGTGAATAAAGGAAGTGAATGTGTGTAAACTGATGAAATTGAAATGAACTGAAATGGGAAATGTAATGTAATGTAGAAATTGTCCACTGTCTTGTGGAGGTGGGGGCTGTTGTACTCTCAGAAGTAAATGTATTTCCACAAGAACAGTAAAACAGGCAATTATGGGGTTAAGCCAGCAATGAGTTCGTGCCAAGGCCAAACTGCAGATGTTGCTGAGCAAGGGCACGGAATGAGATATAAGCGCTGGGCAAACCAAAAGCAAGTGGGGGGGTTGTGTTTGGAGCTTGTAATTCTTGTACCGTAATGTCTATTGGAATAAAGACTCTTAAACCTTTTAACGCGTCTAAATCTCTAATGGACATGAAATCCTTTAACCGGGATACTCTTAGCAATCTCTTGTGTAAGCGGGGTGAGCTGCATTTCACAGAACAACAAGAGCTTGGAAAAGTTACTTTTTTGAACTACAACTCCCATTAGCCCCAGCCAGCATGACCACTGGATTAGGCTGATGGGAGTTGTAGTTCAAAAAAGTAACTTTTCTAAGCTCTGCCCTTTGGCAAGCTTTAATAAGCCAAGAAGGGCAAGGGTCTAGAGCAGCCTTTCCCAACCAGTGTGCCTCCAAATGTTGGACCACAATTCCCATCTTTCCTGACCATTGGCAATGCTGGCTGAGGCTGATGGGAGTTGTGGTGCAACAACATCTGGAGGCACACTGGTTGGGAAAGACTGGACTAGAGAATACCTTGCTGGCTACATTGTTGCAAGCACCCTATCCACATCATCAGGCTACATCACCTGAAACCAATCCCAAGAAATTGCAGCAGATGTTGCACTGGACAGCTCACTGGGACTACAGTAGATGTGGATGGGGCATCAAGATAGCAATAGAGGTGAGCACCTTTACCCTCAAAGTGCCTTGCAAACAATTCCCAGTGGGCCTCTGAAGGGTCTAAAACTCCATTCCCTGGACCTGACAATATGGAAAAGCTCCACTGGATGGCTACTTGAGGATGTGATTGTGGCAGAGAAGTGGGCCATCTTCGCCACCCTCACCACCACACAGTAGGCACTGTTATGTTTCACTCATGCCTGATTGTCATCACAGCACGTCTTTTGCCATTTGTGCACTAGCTGTCATCCAGCTTGTTTCTTTGCCCTTTGTTCACTGGTGTACCAAGGTGCATTTCTGTACACATAGCTTGGCTAGAGAACTGCATTGCAAAATTCAGTTTCGAAGGATAATTGTTTCAGTTTACATATTGTTTTGGAAAGTGCAAATTAAGGGGCTTCACCTTCAAATGTAAGTAGAATTGAACTTCTTCCCCAGTGTTAACTAAGAGCCAGCCCCTTCTGGCTTGAACATTGCTATTCGCTGACTACCGAGGCCCCACCCTTTGTTCTTGGCCCCACCCTTTTCTGCCAGGAGAAAAAACTGCCTGTGCCAAGGGGGAGATGTCTTTTCCTGAGCTTCTTGATTTTCCTTCCTTGTGATGCAGAGGAATCTTCTCCAGGGGCTGCTCAAGCTCTCGATAAAAGCCCTCTTCCCTGCCAGAGTTGGCCCTACAGGACACAGGCAGAAGACAGCCTCTTCTGGGGCACATGGTGGCATCTGAAGGTCCAGAAGTAGCCAGAAACCAGGACCTTTCTTGGGGAGACCTTCAGGGCCAGTCTTGGTCTGTCTCCGGTCCTGACAAGGGGAAGGTGGGAACCCTCAACCTCCCTGCCCTCTCTGTTCCCCTCACTGACTCTTGCCCTGAGATCCTCCTAGCCGGCCCCCTGACCAGGTCAGCTGGAAGAAGCAGCATCCAAAATTGACCATCTCCACATCCTTCCAAGAGCAACAGCAAGAACCCGAGTTCATTCAGCAGGAAGATGCCAGGTGAGGAGCAGATAAACAAAGTCCTCCCCAGACTAGGAAAGGTCCCATTTGCAATGGGGTGGGGGAGGAATAGTTCATCTGCACACACCCATTTGGGTAAAGGCATGAAAAATTTAAATTGACCTTCATCTTACACTGTGCGGGATGCTTAAATCAATCAGACACTGAAACACATAAACCTGGGAAATGGGGAAATGATCTAGGGCGGCTGTCTCATTTATAGCTGGCCACACAGCCATGCAGTGCTCCATGCAGGAGTGATGCTTAGAAATAGTCGCCGTGTTTAGCAATCTGCTTGCTCAGCGTCCCTGTCTCCAGTGTGTGTGTGTGAGTGTGTGTGTGTGAGAGAGAGAGAGAGAGAGAGAGAGAGAGAGAATCTGTCCATTTTGGTTTCTCTCTCATTCCCACCTCAATTTGTGATTAAATAACAAAAAAGCTCTCCCAATGTACACATTTGTATGCAAACATTTCTTAATATACACATTTCTTGCAAGGCAGTTTTCCTGATATCATGCATGTTTCTATGTTATTTGTAGTAATATATGCATTTGAATGCACATGTGGCCCCAGCAATTTCTGCAGATTTCTTGGCTGGAAAACTGCATTGCAAATTTCAGAGAAGTGAGGATTTCGCAGGGTGGCTGGTTTCAGAAGGTGAAGATCAGATTCACCTTTGGATCACAGTTATCTGCCATCCAGAGTTATTTTATGCATCAGCTTCATTCTCTGGCTGCAGATTCAGGACAGGCACCCCCACCCTCCATAAGGGTTGTCCAGTTGCTTAGTTTTGTGCCTAGTAATTACCACCAAAAAGTGAGAGAGGATGTGAGGAATCTTTTTGTAAACCTTACATCTTCAGTCTTCAATGCGTAGACTCTAGTTTCCAACACTATGGAAGATCTACTTATTTATTAAGAGGATTTCTATCCTACAACCATAACAAAATCAAGAAAAATACACAACCAATATAAAAACACAAGATAGGAACCAACATAAAACAAGCCAGTGCAGCGGTCTACAAATCCAGCTTAAAGCAAAAAGCCAGCAAAACGTCAATTAAAATTGCTACACCTCGCAACACAGATAGAAATCAAGATTTCAATATTATCAGTGCAGTCAGTCATCTTATCTACAGAGAGCAGCGTCTGAGCATGTGAAAAATGTCTTTAGTACACTGATTCTCACATATCAGATCAGGGAAAGGCGAAACAGCTTTCTATCATAAAGGCTGGAATGTGATTGAGATGTGAGAGCTGGCACCTCTTTTGTAAATAAATAAATAAACACAGTGAATTCTAGAGACCTGTCAAGCTGTGCTAGCATTAGTCAGGTCAGCTGTTCCATTCCTATTGGTCTTACGGGGAGGAATGTTGCACCCCCTGCATTAAATAGACAGACAGACAGACAGACAGACAGACAGATAGATAGATAGATAGATAGATAGATAGATAGATAGATAGATAGATAGATAGATAGATAGATAGATAGATAGATAGATAGATAGATAGATAGATAGATAGATAGATAGATAGATAGATAGATTCTGTCTCTGTGTATATACGTACCTGCGGAGGAAATGAAGTAGGGTGATCTTTGGTTGGAAGATGCCTGCCAGTCATTTTGAAGAATACCTTTTGGCCTTTTCTGATTTGCTGAACAGACCCTCTGCTGGGCAACAGGGTGACTGAGGCTGCATTTCAAGGCAACTTTACTTGGGAGTAAGCACCATTGAACAGGAAGGGGGCAGAGCCAAAAAATGCAAATACAAATACCTCAGCCTTTTCTACAGGGAAGTTTGCTTTTATATTTTGTAGTTGTGCAGGGGAGGGAGCATTTGGTGGATTCAGACCCCTTTCTTCCATCTTCCCATTGCAGACGCTCCCATTGCATTCACCTCTTAAGACACATAACTTGAGACACAGGGGGAAAGGAGATGAAGGCTGATTCTCCTTGCGGACTCAACTAGAAAGTATCTTGATAAGGGGCAGAGCTGCATGTGGTGATCAAATGAACATGTGCTGTTTTCTAAACTGAAGAGATTCTACAGCAGGCGGGGAGGATTATTTTAATAATATATACATTTAATAATAAATAAATAATAAAATAAAAGTTGTTTTTAAAAACATATTAAACACATATTTAAATAAAATTAATATTTAAATATGTATTTAAGTGTACATGTTCTCTCAGAATATATATTTAAGTGCATAAGTTACCTTTAAATGGTTGAAAACCTGAGCTGCAGCCTTTGAAGATGTTAGAAAACCATTCAATAGATGATAAACTCCAGCCATCCCATTAACTGGAGAGGGGCAGGGCAGGGCAGGTCAAGTCATTTGTTAGGCAACTTAGCAAAGTCTGACATCTCCCAAGACCCAGCCACAAACTGTGTTGTGTATTTATAATAATTACATCATTATGACTTCATTATTGCAACGTGCTCTATGTGGAGCTACCTTTGGGCCTGGTCTGGGGGCTCCAGGCGGTGCAGAATGCTGCAGGCGAACTCTTGCTGGGGACAGAGTACCCCCAGCACCTAGCTCCGGTGCATAAAAGCTTACACTGGCTGCCCGTATGTTACTGGGTTAAGCACAGGGCCCTGGTGTTAATCTCCAAGGCCCTTAACACCTTCGGTCCATGTTGCCTTAAAGACTGCCTCATCCCTTATATTATTTTTATTTATTAAATTTCTATCGCCCTTCCTCCCAGAAGGAGCCCAAGGTAGCAAACATGTGATAAAACACTGAAAACATCTTAAAAACAAAACATCTTTAAAAACACCTTTTTTAAAAACACATCTTAAAAAGCAGTTCCAGCACAGACACGGACTGGGATAAGGTCTCTACTTAAAAGGCTTGTTGAAAGAGGAAAGTCTTCAGTAGGTGCCAAAAAGATAGCAGAGATGGCGCCTGTCTAATATTTCTGGGGAGGGAATTCCAAACAGTAGGTGCTGCCACAATAAAGGTCCGTTTCCTATGTTGTGCGGAACGGACCTCCTGATAAGATGGTGTCTGCAGGAGGCCCTCACCTGAGATTTTGTGGGGAGTCCCTCTTAGTGGATCCCCACGACTCAGATGGATGGCTCTAGAAGCCGTGCATTCAGTATCATGAACCTAGTTCCATGGAATTCCCTCCCAGCTGAGATCAGGCAGGTACTCAACAAAGTCCTTTCTATTTCAGCAGGCAGAGGTTTTCTGTTTTTATGATTAATTGATTTTATCCACAGTATACTTTTTGTCACCTTGATGTACACCACTTAGAAGTGCTGGTGATGAAGTGGCAAATAAATAGCTCCAGTAATAAATAGGTACCTTGTGAGGTAGACTCGGAGGAGAGATAAGTGATGGGGGCTCAAGCTCACCTGGTGAAGTTTATAAGTGAGTGGGGGTTTGAACCTGGGTCTCTGTCCTCAGTCCAAGTCCAGGACTCTAACCACTGAACCACACTGGATTAATACATAATCCCTTTTTGCTATTCTATAAATTCTTGGGGACAGGAAGATAAAGAAACAGTTTCTGATTTCTCCAATTTGTACTGATGGTGTGGAGTCAAATATACATTTGGGGAGAGGAGTGGTGGCCTGTGGGCATCTGCCAGGCAGGAAATGTGACTCTCTCAGATCTTTTCAGCCCCCCCCGACTCCCGACTGTGCAGAAGGGGAGCAGCAGAGGGCAGCAGAGGCAGAAAAGCGAAGAGGTGCCAGGAAAGGTGCCACCCTTGAGATGTGGGGCGGGTGGAAAGGCTGGGCCCCCCCTAGATATCCTTTCTAATGTGCCTTCATGATTATTTGTGCTCAAGATGGCACTGGGGAGGTTATACGTGATCCCATGTGTTTACACCTGTACAAATCTTGGGGCGGACAGACTGCTTCGTTTCCAATTAGTGCATGTCCTGTAACTTCCTGCTGAAATTCTGTCACTTTGTATGCCACAAACGTTCCAGGTGTGTGGGGGGTTGGGTGTGTGTGTGTGTCCAACTTTTGTTACACCATAGCGCAAGAGTGCCCCTCCAGAGGGCACGAGATTGCATTGAGAAAGCATTGCGGAACAACTGACGGAGCAGAATGATGTGCAGGCGGTCCAGTATCAGTCCATCACAAAGGCACTATGGCTTTGCTGATGACCTGTTGCAGAATACACCTGCTAAAAAATGGCAGTCTGGCAGGACCCTTAAAGGAGGAGGGAGAAACTGCCTGTTGAGCAGAGATGGGCATTGGGGCGGCAGGAGGCAATTACAAGCAAAACTGGCAGGAGACATGGAGCCAGGAGTTGGGGTGGGAGTAGGACTGGAGAATGACTACGACTTTCTCACACGTGACACCAAAAAGGACTCTGTGGAGCCACATTTGCATGTTGCCTGTGCCATGCAGAATTGTATCCAAATTAGGTTAGATTTAGGATTCGCCTATTAAAAACTAGCAGGCCTTAGATATGCCCATTTATTGCAGTGGGTCTGCTTTGAATAGGACTCACCCTGGATACAACTTTAAGCCTGATATGTGAAGTGCCCTGCAGGGGCAGATAGAGTGGATGCAGCCCCTCCTTGCCCCATTGGAGATGCCAGGGATTGAACCTGGGATCTTCTTCGTGCTAATCAGATGCTCTCCCACTGGGCTATGGTTTTTCAGCGTGTACAGATGAGGCTACACAAAAATCCAGAACTGCTCCCCTCTCTCCCACCCCTCTCCATACACACATAGTCATCAATCATAGGAATCAGTTCATTCACACAGTCCCTTTGGAGTCCATTTTCAGTCTCTGTACCTATATGTTGACCCACCCATCTCCAGGGAAAGAACACCCATTTCCCCCAAACAATTCCAATTCCTCACAGAGAAAGCCTTTAACAAGTATCCCAGCAGAGGGAAATGCCCTTGCTTTTATATTCCCCTTTGCCAGGGAGAAATTGTGGGAGGGGAGAACAGGGATGGGAGGAGCTGTCAATTTCGGTCTTCTGTCATTAAATCTTAAATTTGGTTCTCCACGTATCTTCAGCAATTTGCAAAAGTTCCCCAGCATTTCAGTGAGAATTTCTCCTACTAAACACATTTTTGTATGCGGTTTTGACTAATGCAAACATTTTTGCAAGCAATTCTCCTAATCTGATGCATTTTTGCATACATTCCTAATATAGGAATTTTTGCAAATGTTGCTTAGTTGGGGAACTACATCACAAAACTCGGATAAGTGTCGGAAGGCAGAGCTGGGGTCCCAATCCCGGGGAGCTGGATCCCGGAGAGTTGGGAGAAGAGTATTCGGATGGATGGCAGAGGGAAGGGGGAGGAACTTCCCCCCTTTGGAGCGAAGACGAAACAGAGGAACTGCCAGTGATAAGGTCGCTTAGCAACGGGGAGCCTGAGCCCTCCCTGGACATTCTCACGCCTCCCCCTCTTTCAGGCTCAGAGCAAGAGGGGGAAGAGGGAGGGCTGCTCACAGCCAAAAAGCGGGGAGGCAGTTTACCATCAGCCCCTCCCCTATCCCCCATCCTGGAATCGGAAACTTCAGAAGAGGAGGGGGTGATGCTTCCCCCCTCACCGCGCACACGCAGACAGCTGAAAAGACAGGAGAGAAGGGGGGGAAGGCGGGCAGTACCTGAGGGGCAGTTAAGGAGGAGCGAAAGATTGCGCACCCGTTTGGCCCCTTCTTAAAGAACAGGCGGGAAGAAGTCCCTTGCTCTGTCAACTTTCTCCCAATGCCGCAGGACCTGTATCCCTGTATTGCTTCATGAGAAAACGCAGTCTTTGTTTGGACATTACCCTAATAAAACACGAATTAACTACAATCGTTGGTCTGGTTCCTGAGTCACATCCTGGGCCTGACAGCTTGACAGAGCCACCTAAATCACCCTCAACGCTCTCTTCACTTGACTGGGACAAGATGTCAAAGGGAGCAGCGGGGGGGACGAACCCCACTTCTGAGACGGAAGAAGTGGAACTCCTGAGGACTAAGGTAGCTGATTTGCAGACGGATGTTCAAGCCCTGCTAGCAGCAGTCAAGGCGCTGAAGACGGATAATCAAACCTTGAAGGCCACGATAGACCAGATGCAAACAGCCCCTCCAGCTGCCGTAGTAAAGGTTCCCATTGGATTGCCCCCAAAATACGCGGGACAAAGTGATCAGTTGGCAACCTTCGTGGCTCAATGTGAGTTATATCTGGATGTCAGGCACATGGAATTTCCAGACGATGGGGCTAAAGTAGCTTTCGTGATTAGCCTCCTGGAGGGAGAAGCTGCAAAATGGGTGACTCCGTATCTCGTGAGAAAGGATACTGTCTTAGGAAGGTACAGAGGATTTATACAGGAGATGACCGAGATGTTTCAAGACCCGCAAAGGGCTGAAACAGTAGCGCGGCAACTAGGCGCTCTGAAGCAAGCTAAAGGGACTGTTTCCGAGTACACTAACGCTTTTAAAATTCTGTCCCAGGAAACTGGTTACAATGACGCCGCCCTGATGTTTATGTACCGAAGTGGATTAAATGCTGAAATCCTGGATGAGTTGGCCAGGACCTCCCCCCCCCGCTGACCTACCAGGGCTCATCCGGCTATGCCTACAGATAGATCACCGGATGGAAGGAAGGCGCCTGGAAAGGAAGCAGGAGGTCCCGAGATACTCAGCCTCGGCATCCCGCAACAAGACCCTTCCCACTGCAGGGATGGCAGGTAATGCAACTGAGGGACAGGGAGGGGCTAGGCCAAGACTGTCGGAAGAAGAGAAGGAAAGATGATGCCGGGAATGTTTATGCTTTTATTGTTCAAAGCCGGGCCATGTGGCCAGAGACTGTGGACTGAAAGGGGGGAAAGCCGAGCCATCGGGAAACTAGAACACCCAGTCCACGTGCAGGCCGGTGGACTGGGGGCAGCGTTGTATAAAGGCCCCCCAACGATCCAACCTCCCTCAAAGGGGGTGTTGGTCTTGCCTATTCGGATTACAGCTTCCAGAGGAGTGGTGTTTAATTCCACTGCCTTAATTGACAGTGGAGCCTCCACAAATTTTATTGATGCAAAGTTAGTCAAGCGTCATGGAATTTCCCGGTGGAAACTGGACGCTCCCCTAGCTGTGGAGACCATCGATGGGAGACCCCTGAAGTCAGGAGGGGTGACACAAGCCACGGAGGAAGTGAAACTTCAAATCCCTGGGCACGAAGAGTTCATTTCGCTATACGTGTCAGATCTCTCAAACTTTGAGGTGATTCTGGGAATGCCCTGGCTAGCAAAGCATGAACCCAAAATAAGTTGGAAGGAGGCGGTGGTGTGGTTCACCTCACAGTATTGCCAGGAGAACTGTCAACCTGAAGGAATCAAGAACACCTTAGCGGGGGCAGTGCAAGAGATCGAGCAAGTGACCCTGCCGCCAAAGTATGAAGAATTCAAAGATGCGTTTGATGAAAAAGAGGCAGAGACTTTACCCCCCCACCGCCCTTACGACTGTGCGATTGATCTAGTGCCAGGAGCCAGCATCCCATCAGGGAGAATCTACTCTCTCACAGAGAATGAGAGGGAGGCCCTGAAGGAATTCCTGGATAAAAACCTGAGGCGAGGATTCATACGCCCCTCACAATCCCCTGCTGGAGCGCCACTATTGTTTGTGAAAAAGAAGGGGGGGAACTCAGACCCTGTAACGACTATCGCGCATTGAACCAGATCACCATCCCCAACAGCTACCCGCTGCCCCTGATCTCAGAGTTGCTGGACCGACTGCGCTCTGCAAAAATCTTCACGAAGTTGGATTTGAGAGGAGCGTACAATCTGATCAGAATGAAGGAGGGAGATGAATGGAAAACAGGATTCTTGACCGCTTACGGACAGTATGAATACCTGGTCATGCTGTTCGGGCTTTGTGGAAGTCCAGGAATTTTTCAAAAATTCAGTTTAAATTTAAGTTTAGAGACTTGTTGGACACGTATGTAATCTGTTACTTAGATGATATCCTGGTGTTCTCAAAGAACCAGGAAGACCACGACCAGCATGTGAAGACGGTGTTGAAGAGACTGAGAGAAAATCACCTGTATGCTAAATTAGAGAAATGTGGATTTGACCTCAAGTCTCTAGACTTCCTTGGATATCGAATCTCAGCGGAAGGCGTGGAGATGGACCCAGAGAAAATAAGTTGCATATTGGACTGGGGCCAACCTGTCACCAAAAAGGATGTACAACGGTTTTGGGGGTTTGCCAATTATTACAGAAAGTTCATTCCAGGGTTTTCCAAATTAACAGCTCCTCTGACTGACTGTTTAAGGGGGAAGAAGAAGTTTCAATGGACAGAGAACGCCACCGAGGCCTTTGAGGAGCTGAAGAGAAGGTTTGCTACTGAGCCCATTCTGCGCTTTGCTGATCCGAACCGCCCTTTCGTAGTGGAAGCAGATGCTTCAGATTTTGCCATCGGGGGGGTCCTGCTACAATTAGACCAAGAAGGGAAGGAGCTGCACCCCTGTGCGTACTTCTCTCGGAAGTTAAAGCCTGCAGAGAAGAACTACACAGTTTGGGAGAAGGAGCTGCTGGCCATCAAGGACTCTTTTGAAAACTGGAGACAATACCTAGAGGGGACCTCTCATCGAATTGAAGTGCGCTCCGACCACAAGAATCTTGAAAGCCTCCAAACAGCCAGAAAGCTGAACCAGAGACAGATAAGATGGTCCCAGTTCTTCACTAGGTTTAACTTCCAGATTACTTACCATGCCCAAGCCAAAAACCAGAGAGCGGATGCCTTATCCAGACAGCCACAATACAAAGAAAGTGAATCCAAGGACCAGCCTCAGTACGTAATCCCGCCAGAGAAATTAACGTTGGGAGTATGCCAGCCTTCATGGGAAGAGGAACTCAAAAAGGCACAACAAGAAGATGCAGACATGCTAAAATATCAGCAGGAGACGGGACAAGGTCAAGACTCAGAAGTAACCTTTCACTGGAGAAATGGACTGTTATGGTTCAAAACCGCCAGATATGTGCCAGAAGGGGAATTAAGGCTCAGAATCCTACGCCAGTGTCATGATTCCATCACAGCGGGACACTTTGGGATTTACAAGACCATTCAGAACGTGGCCAAGGACTTCTGGTGGCCTAAAATGCGTCGGGATATTGAGAGTTATGTAAAGTCCTGCTCTGTCTGTCTGTGGACAAAAACACAAACAGGGACACCAGCAGGACTGTTACAACCGTTGCCTGTCCCACACGAACCCTGGAAGGACCTCTCCATGGATTTTATAACTGATCTACCCAAGTCCCAAGGAATGACAGCCATCTTAGTAGTGGTGGATCTACTTACCAAAATGGCACACTTTCTTCCTTGTGCAGGGGCCTTAGAGGCTAAAGAAATGGCCAAGTTATTCATAAAAGAAGTCTACCGGCTGCATGGATTGCCAAACAGCGTAGTCTCAGACCGAGGAACTCAGTTCACAGCCAAATTTTGGAGAGCAATGTGGAAACAGCTGCAGACGGAATTAAAACTCTCCTCTGCCCATCACCCCCAGACAGATGGGCAGACGGAACTCTTGAACGCCATTTTGGAAAGATATTTACGAAGTTATGTGTCCTATCAACAGACTGACTGGGTATCATATTTGCATTTTGCAGAGTTCGCCTACAACAATTCTCTGCACTCCAGCACTCAACAAACCCCGTTCTTCGCTAATTATGGATTCCATCCTAAAGTCTTTCCAAGCAGCTCAGAAGGAATGCTGGTACCGGCAGCTGAGAACTTCCTTAAGGAATTGCAAGCGGCGCAACAGACACTGAAACAGCAGTTAAACGAAGCCAAAACGGAGTACAAGCGAGTTGCTGACCTGCACAGGAAGGAGGGCCCCCCCCTTCAACCGGGAGACCAGGTATGGCTGTCCACCCGCTTCCTCCAGATGCCGGGCAAATGTAGAAAATTACAAGACAAGAGGGTGGGTCCTTTCGAAATAGAAACTCAAATCAATCCCGTGGCGTACCGACTGAAGCTGCCTGACACGTTTAAAATACATCCTGTGTTCCATCGATCCCTCTTAACGAAAGCCGCCCCTCCCAGTGAGTTACGGCCGGAGGAACCTCCCGGAGCTCCACTCCTGGTAAATGAGCAGCTTGAGTTTGAAGTTGAGGAGATCTTAGATTCCAGGATCAGACGCCACAAGCTGCAGTACTTGATTCACTGGAAAGGCTATGGGGTGGCTGAGAGATCATGGGAAGATACAGCTGATGTGCATGCTCCAGAATTGGTAAAACTTTTCCATCAACGTTTTCCCCACCGTCCCAAGCCAGACAAGGGGAGGGGGGCACAGCCTGGGAGGGGGGATGGTGTCGGAAGGCAGAGCTGGGGTCCCAATCCCGGGGAGCTGGATCCCGGAGAGTTGGGAGAAGAGTATTCGGATGGATGACAGAGGGAAGGGGGAGGAACTTCCCCCCTTTGGAGCGAAGACGAAACAGAGGAACTGCCAGTGATAAGGTCGCTTAGCAACGGGGAGCCTGAGCCCTCCCTGGACATTCTCACGCCTCTCCCTCTTTCAGGCTCAGAGCAAGAGGGGGAAGAGGGAGGGCTGCTCACAGCCGAAAAGCGGGGAGGCAGTTTACCATCAGCCCCTCCCCTATCCCCCATCCTGGAATCGGAAACTTCAGAAGAGGAGGGGGTGATGCTTCCCCCCTCACCGCGCACACGCAGACAGCTGAAAAGACAGGAGAGAAGGGGGGGAAGGCGGGCAGTACCTGAGAGGCAGTTAAGGAGGAGCGAAAGATTGCGCGCCCGTTTGGCCCCTTCTTAAAGAACAGGCGGGAAGAAGTCCCTTGCTCTGTCAACTTTCTTCCAATGCCGCAGGACCTGTATCCCTGTATTGATTCATGAGAAAACGCAGTCTTTGTTTGGACATTACCCTAATAAAACACGAATTAACTACAATCGTTGGTCTGGTTCCTGAGTCACATCCTGGGCCTGACAATAAGTGGGAATTTCAAAGGTTGTCTGTGTTTCGATTCTCATGCAGTTTCGGAAAGTGCGGATTAGACAAATTCGGCTTTAAATGCAAGCTGAATCAGATTTCTCACCCATTCCTACTCTGCAGTGGTAGCTGTGGGATGAAAAAGGAGCTTTAGCAGCTGTGTGTGCGTTTTAGGGGGAGGTCATCTCCTCTCTCCTCCAGTCTCTCTGCATTCCCCCTTCTTTCTCGCTCCTTTGATTGGTATCTTCTCTCTCTCTCCCTCCTAAAGGCAAGGTGGGGATGGTTGCCTTCATTCCCTCTTGCATTTAGAGCTGTTGTTTGCATTTGAAGATAGGGGAAATTGCCTAGCTGGGATTAATCTTGCCCTGTGTTTCTTTCAGTGTGGGGCTCCTATGGAAACATATCTAGATCTAGTGATTAAAAAGCAGGATTTTAGGATCAGAGGGCGCACAGAGGAGTGGTAGGGAGTAGGCTGATATATAATTCATACTTTCGAAGGGGAAGGCATTAATAGCAGAATGCAGGAGTGATCTCTTTGCTCTACAGATCTCTCTCCTGCAGATCTAGCTCCCTCTTTCATCCACTAAGACATCCCTATATATTCGCCCTGTAAGGGTAGAGACACAGTTACTGGTGTGCTGCTTCCAGTGTGTCTCCATCTCTGTTTTTTTTAAAACAGGGGCACATGGCGCTAGTCAAATTCTGCTCCTTTTTACTCTAAAACCTGATCGGATCAGCTCAAGTACATTTTTTAAAATTCAGCTTCAGATAGATTTCACAACTGATTTGTAGATCAACCCATTGCCCATCCAGGTGTGGCCAATGGAAACGTTTTGCTTTAGGCTCAGGCACAGACAGTGATTGGCCCAACAATTTGCTGTTGGTAGTCCTGAAAGATCTGAAATCCCCCAGTGGGTAAGGGAGGTGTGTCCAGCTGAGGGCAGAGCAGCTTCAAAAAGCAACCAGAAAAAACATTCTCCGGCTTTTGAAAAAGTGACTAGTGTGTCCATAGTGTAAGTGAGCGGGTGCCCTCTAACCCCAAGGCTGGCTGTTCCAGTCTCCATTGATGGAGCACCTGTAAGGGTGTGTGTGTGTGTGCACCTGGAATGCATGCAGGTGTTGTTTTGCAAAGGCGGTTTTGCCAGAGGCAAGAAAGTTCGGGATCTCAAAGACCATGAAACACACTTGTGAAGAAAGAAAATTTAGTACTTTATTGAAGCAAAGCTGTTGGATTTTTTTTTTGGCAGGCAAGCACTAAAACACTTAAAGAAGCTAATGTTTTTAATATTTTTAAACCTTTTTTAAAAAAACTATGTTTTTAACCTTTTTTATATATGTCTTGAAGGCTTTTAAAAATGTTTTTAAGGATGTCTTATTGTAATGTATTTTAAAGTTTCTTTTTATGATGTTTTAAAATGTTTTTAGTGTTATTATTTATTTATTATTTTATTTATTTTGTTATTTTATTTATATAATTTTGTTATTTGATTGTTTGCCAGCCTGGGCTCCTGCTGGGAGGAAGGGCGGGATATAAATCAAATAATAAATAAATATATTATGAGCACAGGTCTTATCTTACGTTCTCCTTTTTCCTACAACAGTGGAGAGATCCCCTTTATGGCCCTGTTTGGATTTACACCACGCCACACCTCTTCAGGCCGGTGTTGAGGCTCATCTTCCCAGATCTAGGGCCCTTTATTTATACCTAAAAGACCCTCTGGGAGGGGGCACTGGTGGCTCCTATACTTTATTTTTATCTTTCCCAGTGGCCAGTTTACTTGAATCTCACATCTCTGCCCTTTATTAGCACTCAGTGGCCTTGGATTTGTGCTAGCCAGGGCTGGGAATACAGCTGTGAAGCTTTTGGCTAATTAAAGAGCCTTTTCCCAGCTTTTGTTTACATATACAGAGTTAGAATGCCTGCAAATTGAGCTTACTGTCCCAAACAGAGCTTCTCAGACTACTATACCATGCAAGCCGCCTGAGTAAGCAATAAACAACCCTAAAAAACAGGAAAAACAGGGGTGTGAGACAAGAATATGTGATGGGGAAATAGGGCATGCCAGTCGGTACATCTAGATGTCTTGCGGGTTTGTTTGCCCCTACAGGTGTGCAGTGTGACACTGTGCAGAACCTGTCCTGCTGACAACAGTGTGAGCTTATTTCTGGAGCAGCCTCATTCAGCAAAAGAACTGCTGGGCAGAGCCTGGGAGCTTAGCTACAATCTGCTGGGTCTGTGCAGGCACTCAGAATTGGCCCCAGCATTAAAGTAAGTGGGAAATTGCTGTTCATGCAGACACTGAAGCTACAGGATTAGGGGGGTTGCAGGCCCCTGGTTTTTCCAAAGGGGTCTCCGTAACACAAGACGTAGAAACGTAGTCTTGCTGAAGCAGTGACAAAAATAATGACAGCAGAGAGATCCTTGGGGATCCAACTCTGTGTGGGATTCCACATACACCTGTTTGCGAGGAATAGGCAATCCATCCATATTAATCTCTCTGGCCTTCCTGGTTCTCTTCTCAGAGCTGACCTCGATGGAACCCAGGAGAGGTGGCAATCAGACAGCGGTGACTGAATTCTTCTTCCTGGGTTTCTCTGGGGTCCAGAAGGGTCAGGCCTTCCTCTTCCTGCTGTTTCTGGTCATCTACCTCATCACCCTGGTGGGAAACTCTGTGATCTTCACCCTGATCCAGCTGGATTCCCGCCTTCACAGCCCCATGTACTATTTCCTCAGCCACTTGTCTTGCTTGGACATTTGCCACTCCTCCGTCACCGTCCCGAAGATCCTGGTGAACTTCTTGCGTGAGAGACACACAATTTCATACAACCAGTGCATGGCCCAGATGTTCTTCCTGATGACATTTGCAGGGTCTGAGTGTGCCCTGCTGGCGGTCATGGCCTATGACCGCTACGCTGCCATTTGCCAACCCTTGCGCTACTCTCACCTGATGAGCAGGAAGGTGTGTGTCCCCCTGGCCACCACTTCTTGGATCTGGGGTCTCCTGGACTCTGTCATTCACACTGCACTGGCCACCAACTTGGCCTTCTGTGGGGCCGACCAGATTGACCACATCTTCTGTGATGTCCCACCACTTCTGAAAATCGCCTGCAGTGACACCTACATCAACGAGATGGCCCTTCACACGGCAAGTGTTTTTGTGGGGCTCGGCCCTTTCCTACTTGTCGTCATCTCGTACATCTACATCCTGTCCTCCATCTTGCGGATCCACTCAGACACTGGCAGACGCAAGGCCTTCTCCACCTGCGCGGCCCACTTGACTGTGGTCATCATCTATTTTGGGATGATAAATCTGAACTACAACCGCCCAAGTGCCGGCTACTCCTTGGAGATCGACACCTTGATCTCCATACTGTATTGTGTAATCACCCCAATGCTGAACCCCATCATCTACAGCTTCCGCAACAAGGAGGTGAAGGAAGCCCTGAGGAAGGTTCTGGGTGGCCAGAAGGCGGGGAATAATTTCCATTGACAACCCAGAGTGAAATGTTAGGTCAAGATTCTGCTCCTTTCTAAATTTTAGTCTGAACTTTCCTTGAAAGTTCAGATTAACGTTGAGCGGATTCACAGCCCCATGGACATTGGAGCTAACAGTGTCCACTGTGTGTGGTGGATGCAGACACAGGGTGATGGTGACACAGAATGAGTAAGTTCAGTCTTGGATGATCCCAGTAATACTTCTGGGGGAAAGGATTACTAGGCCAAGGAGGGCAGGTGGAAGAATGGAGTTAAGAAGCAGAACCATTTTAAGGGCGCGGGAGAATGAGGGCGAGGATCGGGTAGAGTGATGGACTGAGGTGGGACAAGGGAAGGGTGGGAAGTAGAGGAACAAAGGGGGTGGGAGGCGGAAGTGGACTGGATTTCTCAGACAACTAAAAGTTGTATTTGTGTTTATTTCTGTATGGCTTTCTTAGGTCACATCTGACCTGTACATTTAAAGCACATTCATACCACTGTAATGGTCATGGCTTCCCCCAAAGAATCCTGGAAACTGTAGTTTATCCCTCACAGAGCTGTTATTTCCAGCGTCTTTGACAAACTACAGTTCCCAGAATTCTCTGGCAGAAGCCATGTATGGTGTGGATGCGACCTTAATTTTGTTTGTGTGTTTTTCACTTGGCTTTTGTATGCAACTTCCGGTAATATATGCCTTTTTATGCATACTTGGCCCAATTATATGCATTTTTGTAGACGTTTTCTGGCTGGAGAATGGCATTGCAAAATTCAGAGCAGTGTGAATTTGAAGGATGGCTGTGCTTCAATTCGCACTTTGTTTTGGAAAGTGCAAATTAGGAGGTTCACCTATAATGTGAACTGAATCAAATTTCAACCAGTGGCACCTGGTTGGCCACTGTGAGAACAGGATGCTGGAGTAGATGGGCCACTGGCCTGATCCAGCAGGCTCTTCTTATGTTCTTATGTTCTTATGTTCTCCCCCATCGCTAGAGAGGAGCTTCGCTGTATATGACATTTAAGGGGCTTGCAATGAAAGGAGGTCTTATGCTCACCAGAAAGAGGAACTTGCGTCTGCCAGAGCCAGGGGGCATCATGGGACATTCAGAAACAAACTTGATTAATGCTTGACTAATGCAAAGCTTTATTTTCAATGGCTGAGGGAATGATGTGTGAGGATTCCTAGGACCCCTGAGGACCTATTTGGAAGCACACCATTCTCAGTGGCAAAGTGCAGAGCCTCCACCTGCAGAAACCGAGAGCACCAATGCATATTGCAGCAGCCTTCCCCAACCCGTTGCCCTCCAGATGTTTGGAACTACAGCTCTCATCAGCCCCAGCTTCCTATGGCTGGCTGACATACTATATCAATCACATGCAAAAGAGTTCTGCATTAATACAGAAGTCTTTATGTGTTTATTAATCCTTGTATGTACATTGTGTGTGGAGCAACATCTATTTTTCACCTGGGAGCACCTACCACAGGAGAAACAGACATACAAAAAGAGAAGCAACTCTTCCCCGTGTTTCACAGCGAGAGAGCGAGAGAGCGAGCACACAAGAGCCAGCTGTGGAGCTGCTAACCTCCTTGCACGTGAGGACGCCCAAGGTGGGGGGTTTGGCCTCTGGAGTACTTCCTTCTGGCCACTCCAGCATGCTGGCTCCTCCCCAGAGATCTCCTGCTTCCATTTGCGTTCTTCATTTTCGTGCTGCTGGCTTGGTCTGAGGAGAGCATCCTTTTGGCTTAATTGGGAAACGAGGGGGAGAGGAAGCGAGGCTCTTCTCCAATTCCCCCACCTTGGGGGGGTAGATTGGGGCCTCTTGTGACACAGGAGCATGTGACGATGCCCAAAGTATGTGTGGGGGGTTGGGCTTGCCTCTTGAGTACTTCTTCCTAGCCACTGCAGCATGCTGAGAGAAGAGTCCTATTCCACTGACAGAGCTTCAGTGGCCAGACTGGTTTAATAGTCAGTCAGTCTGATTGAAGGTCTGTGAGGGGAACAGGGCGTCCCCTAGCAAATCTCAGCACCCTTCACTAACTACACTTCCCAGGATTCTTTGGGAGAAGCCATGACAGTCCAAAGTGAAATAAAGGCCTGGTGTGGATGTGGCCAGGGACAGCTCTGGTTTAAATTTGAATGGGAGGCTACAGGTGCCTGCTGTAGAATAATAATAATAATAATAATAATAATAATAATACACTTTATTTCTACCCCGCCCTTTTTCCAATAGGACTCAGAGCGGCTTACAACTAAAAACAACACCATTAAAACATTCAGAAGTATACAATTAAAAAAGAATTAAACTATGAGAAAAATTAAAACCATAAAACATACGTTAAAAACAGCGGATAATTTAAAATAATAAAATATTAAAATATTTAAAATAATAAGACCATATAATGTAATCACCAATCCTATGACACTTAATCCTGGTCGTTCTCTATCCCAAATGCCCGTTGAAATAAAATAGTCTTTACTTGTCGCCGGAAGGATGGCAAGGAGGGAGCTAATCGCACCTCACTCGGAAGGGAGTTCCACAGCCTAGGGGCGGCCACCGGAAAGGCCCTATCTCGTGTCCGCGTCATATGTACTTGCGAAGGTGTGGGGAGCACAAGAAGGGCCTCACCTGAAGATCTCAAATCCCGGACAGATTTATGTAGGGAGATACGATCTCTCAAACAGCCTGGACCTGAGCCGCATAGGGCTTTGTAGGTCAAAACCAGCACTTTGAATTGTGACCGGAAACAAATTGGCAGCCAGTGGAGCTGGTGTAATAGGGGAGTTGTATGATCCCTGTAACCAGCCCCGGTTAGCACTCTGGCTGCAGCTCTTTATACCAATTTAAGTTTCCGAACAGTCTTCAAAGGCAGCCCCATGTACAGCGCGTTACAGTAGTCTAAGCGGGATGTAACCAAGGCATGCATCACCCTAGTCAGATCAGGCAGCTCCAGGAACGGGCTCAGCTGGCGCACCAGTTTTCATTGGGCAAATGCGCTCCTGGACACAGCAGTAATCTGGGCCTCCAAATTCAAAGCTGAGTCCAATAGTACACCTAAACTGCGAACCTGTGACTTCAGGAGGAGTGCAACCCCATCCAGCACAGGTTGAATCCCTATTCCCTGATCTGCCCTCCAACTGACCAGGAGTACCTCTGTTTTATCAGGATTTAATCTCAACTTCTTTGCCCTCATCCAGTCCATCACTGATGCTAGACACTGGTTTAGGACCTGTACGGCTTCCTTGGCTTCAGGTGGAAAAGAGAAATAGAGTTGAGTGTCATCAGCATACTGATGGCACCGAACCCCAAAACCCTGGACAACCTCTCCCAGCGGTTTCATGTAGATGTTGAATAACATGGGGGACAAAACGGAACCCTGAGGGACCCCATAGGTCAATGTCCAGGGGGTCGAGCAGGAGTCCCCCAGTACCACCTTCTGGGTTCGGTCCTCCAGGAAGGACTGGAGCCACTGTAACACCGTGCCCCCAAGTCCCATCTCGGCAAGGCGGCCCAGAAGGATACCATGATCGATGGTATCGAAAGCCGCTGAGAGGTCCAGTAGAACCAACAGGGACACACTCCCCCGTCCAGTTCTCTGCATAGGTCATCCACCAAGGCGACCAAAGCCGTCTCTGTCCCATACCCAGGCCTGAAACCAGATTGAAATGGATCCAGATAATTTGTATCATCCAAGATTCTCTGGAGTTGGGCGACCACCACACGCTCCATTATCTTGCTTAGAAATGGAATATTGGAGACTGGCCGTTAGTTACCCAGTAAAGAGGGATCCAGGGTGGGGGAAATGCTGAAAAGCAATGATATTGCTCACAATGTTTTCGTTTGGAAATGAAAGGGTCTTCCACTCTGCCCAGTGCTCACCCACCCAATCTCCTCCCCTCCCACTCCCCCTTTCTCCCTCCCCGTTCCCTTCCTGCCCTCCTCCTCCCCTCCCTCAGGTCAGTTTCACCTATCCTAAGCATGATTGCACGGGAATTAATCCCATTGAACTCAGAAAGCATGCAAACGATCAAACCCGCCTTTCCCTCCTCCTCCCTCCTATCCCCTCCCTTTGCTCCACCTTCCTTCTCCCTCTCCCCTCCCATTCCTCTTCCCGCATGGTCAGTTTTACCTATCTTAAGCATGACCCTAGAACATATTTAAGGGGTGCATGGGGGGAGGGGCATAACATTCGGTTGCACAAGCAGAAATCCTGGTACTGATGAAACATTCACATTGTGCTACTTTGGATACAGCCCTACGATGATAAACCTGCTCCTCAATTAAAAGAACCACCAGGCAAAATTTGGTTAAAATCAGTGCAGCTTTGAAAGGTTCAGTCCACCATGTGGATTCAAAATGGGGTCCAGTTGTATCCAAAGACGGAAACCCGCCACTTGATCTCAGGAACCATCATGCAAAACTTGGATACAATATCTCAAGAGGCGTCCAAATGTATAGTTGACAAACAAACAATATTCCAATATATATAGTAGATAATAGATTTGGTGGACTTTTGAGGTCATCTAGTCCAGCCCCTACTCAGTGCCGCTCTAAGGTGCTGATGCAGATATCTACCTTTCCCTAGAGGTGTACCATTCATCATGGACCCTTGTGGGGCATTGCCATGGATGAAGGAGACCTTGCTCTATCCCATGATGCATCTTCTCACAAAATTGCACAGGTTGGTCTGGAGAAAGACTTACTGGCCTCCAGGGGTTTCGTCTTCTCATATGAGGATGTTGGTGCTTCCATCTCACTGAAACCAGCAGCACTCTGCAAAGAGAAGCCTACAGAAGGCCCAGCTAGCCAAAACGGAGATGCCTCAGGTTCCACAGCTGGGATCTTACCACAAGAGGGCACTGAAGAGCCAGGTTGAAGGTCCTGGCATTAATTTACAAAGCCCTCAACAACTTAGGTCCAGGGTATGTTAGGGACCATCTGAACCCTTCTATCCCAGCTCAGTCACTGAGATCATCTGCAGGAGCGGCTTTGGTCATCCCCTGAGTTGGCGAGGCTCATTTAACATTGACACAAAATTGAGCCTTCAGTGTCATTGGTCCAGTTCTCTGGATTGCTCTGCCAACAGAGATTGAGCAGGCACCTTCTGTTTTAACTAACATAAGAACATAAGAACATAAGAAGAGCCTGCTGGATCAGGCCAGTGGCCCATCTAGTCCAGCATCCTGTTCTCACAGTGGCCAACCAGGTGCCTGGGGGAAGCCCGCAAGCAGGACCCGAGTGCAAGAACACTCTCCCCTCCTGAGGCTTGAAAGCCTGCTGGAAACCTTTCTGTTCTGCCAGGCTTATGCAGGGAACTAAGAGTATATCTTTTTGCAACAGGTGACCTTTGTTTTTACTGTATTTTAATGGCTTTAGTGTAGTTTATTTTTGCTTCCTATAAACTGTTTTGATGTTTTTTAATGAAATAGCAGTAAATAAATAAATAAATAGAGGTATGTCATTTCCTCCCATAACTAGATTTTGAGAAGGGAGATATTCGAACAGATTATTAAGCACCTCAATCCAGTTGTTACAATATCTAAGATGCATTTAGCCAAGGCTCAGTATAGCGACAAACCGTGGTTTGATAAGTTTTGCATGGCTAAAAAGAAGGAAGTGTGTTATCAAACACGCTTCACCAGGCAACATTATTCGGAAACGGCCATAGCCAAACTTTTATCTCTTAAAAAGGAATATAACAACATATTGAAATCCAAAAAATCAACTTATACCACCACATTTTGGCAACGCCTTGGTCATGCGGCCCTCCAAGGCAACCAGGGGGACTTTTGGAGATTGGTTCATGGCTCCCTATCTGATAACCCCTTTTCATCAAGTCCTCAAATTCTCCCAGAAATATGGACTTCGCACTTCCAATCTATTTTTTCTGATTTATCCCCTCCATGCCAGTCTTCACCTATTCTACCTCCAAATTGTCCAATATGGCCCCCAGTGACTAATGCCGATATTGCCAACTTTTCCATTATTACGCTCGGGGAAAGCCCCTGGTCAGGACTTGATTCCAGCAGACCTGCATCAATCCTTTCCCTCCTGGTGGTGTCCCATTCTTGCAGCCCTATTCACAAAAATCAATGAATCAATGAATGAGAAAGTGGATAGAGAAAAGTTCTTCTCCCTCTCTCATAATACTAGAACTCGTGGACATTCAAAGAAGCTGAATGTTGGAAGATTCAGGACAGACAAAAGGAAGTACTTCTTTACTCAGCGCATAGTCAAACTATGGAATTTGCTCCCACAAGATGCAGTAATGGCCACCAGCTTGGACGGCTTTAAAAGAAGATTAGACAAATTCATGGAGGACAGGGCTATCAATCGCTACTAGCCATAATGGCTGTGCTCTGCCACCCTAGTCAGAGGCAGCATGCTTCTAAAAACCAGTTGCCGGAAGCCTCAGGAGGGGAGAGTGTTCTTGCACTCGGGTCCTGCTTGCGGGTTTCCCCCAGGCACCTGGTTGGCCACTGTGAGAACAGGGTGCTGGACTAGATGAGCCACTGGCCTGATCCAGCAGGCTCTTCTTATGTTCTTATCTTCTTATGAGGCGACCAGAACAGTACACAGTATTCCAAATGCGGCCGCACCATAGATTTATACAATGGCATTATGATATCGGCTGTTTTATTTTCAATACCTTTCCTAATTATCGCTAGCATGGAATTTGCCTTTTTCACAACTGCCGCACACTGGGTCGACATTTTCATCGTGCTGTCCACTACAACCCCGAGGTCTCTCTCCTGGTCGGTCACCGCCAGTTCGGACCCCATGAGCGTATATGTGAAATTAAGCTTTTTTTGCTCCAATATGCATAATTTTACACTTGTTTATATTGAATTGCATTTGCCATTTTTCTGCCCATTCACTCAGTTTGGAGAGGTCTTTTTGGAGCTCTTCGCAATCCCTTTTTGTTTTAACAACCCTGAACAATTTAGTGTCGTCAGCAAACTTGGCCACTTCACTGCTCACTCCTAATTCTAGGTCGTTAATGAACAAGTTGAAAAGTACAGGTCCCAATACCGATCCTTGAGGGACTCCACTTTCTACAGCCCTCCATTGGGAGAACTGTCCGTTTATTCCTACTCTCTGCTTTCTGCTTCTTAACCAATTCCTTATCCACAAGAGGACCTCTCCTCTTATTCCATGACTGCTAAGCTTCCTCAGAAGCCTTTGGTGAGGTACCTTGTCAAATGCTTTTTGAAAGTCTAAGTACACTATGTCCACTGGATCACCTCTATCTATATGCCTGTTGACACTCTCAAAGAATTCTAATAGGTTACTGAGACAGGACTTTCCCTTGCAGAAGCCATGCTGGCTCTACTTCAGCAAGGCTTGTTCTTCTATGTGCTTAGTTAATCTAGCTTTAATCATACTTTCTACCAGTCTTCCAGGGACAGAAGTTAAGCTAACTGGCCTGTAATTTCCGGGATCCCCTCTGGATCCTTTTTCGAAGATTGGCGTTACATTTGCCACTTTCCAGTCCTCAGGCACGGAGGAGGACCCGAGGGACAAGTTACATATTTTAGTTAGCAGATCAGCTATTTCACCTTTGAGTTCTTTGAGAACTCTCGGGTGGATGCCATCCGGGCCTGGTGATTTGTCAGTTTTTATATTGTCCATTCAGCTTAGAACTTCCTCTCTCGTTACCACTATTTGTCTCAGTTCCTCAGAATCCCTTCCTGCAAATGTTAGTTCAGGTTCAGGGATCTGCCCTATATCTTCCACTGTGAAGACAGATGCAAAGAATTCATTTAGCTTCTCTGCAATCTCCTTATCGTTCTTTAGGACACCTTTGACTCCCTTATCATCCAAGGGTCCAATTGTCTCCCTAGATGGTCTCCTGCTTTGAATGTATTTATAGAATTTTTTGTTGGTGGTTTTTATGTTCTTAGCAATGTGCTCCTCAAATTCTTTCTTAGCATCCCTTATTGTCTTCTTGCATTTCTTTTGCCAGAGTTTGTGGGTTTTTTTATTTTCTTCATTCGGACAAGACTTCCATTTTCTGAAGGAAGACTTTTTGCCTCTAAGAGCTTCCTTGACTTTGCTCGTTAACCATGCTGGCATCTTCTTGGCCCTGGCGGTACCTTTTCTGATCTGCGGTATGCACTCCAGTTGAGCTTCTAATATAGTGTTTTTAAACAACTTCCAAGCATTTTCGAGTGATGTGACCCTCTGGACTTTGTTTTTCAGCTTTCTTTTTACCAATCCCCTCATTTTTGTGAAGTTTCCTCTTTTGAAGTCAAATGTGACCGTGTTGGATTTTCTTGGCAATTTGCCAGTTACATGTATGTTTAATTTAATAGCACTGTGGTCACTGCTCCCAATCGGTTCAACAACACTTACATCTCGCACCAGGTCCCGGTCCCCACTGAGGATTAAGTCCAGGGTTGCCGTCCCTCTGGTCGGTTCCATGACCAACTGGTCTAGGGAATAGTCATTTAGAATATCTAGAAACTTTGCTTCTTTGTCTTGACTGGAACACATATGCAGCCAGTCTATGTCCGGGTAGTTGAAGTCACCCATTACTACCACATTTCCTAGTTTGGATGCTTCCTCAATTTCATATCTCATCTCAAGGCCTCCCTGAGCATTTTGATCAGGGGGACGATAGATCATTCCCAGTATTAAGTCCCTCCTGGGGCATGGTATCACCACCCACAACGATTCTGTGGAGGAGTCTGCCTCTTTTGGGGTTTCGAGCTTGCTGGATTCAATGCCTTCTTTCACGTATAGAGCGACTCCGCCACCAATACGTCCTTCCCTGTCCTTCCGATATAGTTTATATCCAGGGATAACCGTATCCCACTGGTTTTCTCCATTCCACCAGGTCTCCGTTATGCTCACTATATCAATGCTCTCCTCTAAGACCAAGCACTCCAGTTCTCCCATCTTGGTTCGCAGGCTCCTAGCATTAGCGTACAGGCACTTGTAAGCAGTGTCTCTCTTCAAGTGTCTTTGGCACTTGTGGTTAGGCCTGTGGTAATTTTGCTCTTCTGAATTTATATCCTGTGCCCCTGCTCTCACAATGCCTACTTCTAGGCCTACCCCTTTTAAAATTTCATCATTTCTTTGGTTTTTATCCCAGGGGGGAGGTTTATTCCGAACCGGACCTTTCTCAGCTCCTGTCGGGTTTCCCCCCTCAGTCAGTTTAAAAGCTGCTCTGCTACCTTTTTAATTTTAAGTGCCAGCAGTCTGGTTCCATTCTGGTTCAAGTGGAGCCCGTCCCTTTTCTACAGGCCCGGCTTGTCCCAAAATGTTCCCCAGTGCCTAACAAATCTAAACCCTTCCACCGGACACCATCGTCTCATCCACGCATTGAGACTGCAAAGCTGGGCCTGTCTGGCTGGTCCTGCGTGTGGAACCGGTAGCATTTCAGAGAAAGCCACCTTGGAGGTCCTGGCTTTCAGCATCCTACCTAGCAACCTAAATTTTGCTTCCAGGACCTCACGGCTGCATTTCCCCATGTCGTTGGTGCCAACGTGCACCACGACCACTGACTCCTCCCCAGCACTGTCTACCAAACTATCTAAACGACGGGCGATATCCGCAACCTTCGCACCAGGCAGGCAAAACACCTTGCGGTCTACACGCCCATCACACACCCCACTGTCTATGTTCCTAATGATCGAATCACCCACTACAAGGATCCCTCCACCCCCTGGAGACATACCCTCGGCACGAGAGGATAGCTGCTCATCCCCCAAGGAATGGGTCCCTTCTAAGGGATTGTTTCCCTCTTCCTCAGCTGGATGCTCTCCTTCCCCGAGACCATCGTTGTCCATGATAGCAGGAGAGCTATCATCGCTGGAGTGGGACACAGCTATAACGTCCCTGAGGGCCTCCTCCACACACCTCTCTGCCTCTCTCAGCTTTTCCAGGTCTGCCACCTTGGCCTCAAGGAAATGAAGTCGTTCCCTGAGAGCCAGGAGCTCATTGCACCGAGAGCACACCCACGACTTCTGTCCAACAGGCAGATAGTCGTACATGCTGCAGGCGGTGCAAAACACTGGAAAGCCCCCACACCCCTGCTGGCTTCTTACCTGCATAGTTTTGTTTGAGGTTTATTACGTCAATAGGTTGGAGACTGTGGTTTAGTTGAGGTCAGGGAACAGAAGGGCAGAGTGGGGGGCCCTGGCCTCCTCGCCCTGCTGCCGAACTCACTCTGCTGCTTAACTCGCCTTGACGCTTTGTCAGCTGGGGCTCCCTCTAGCTCGTGATCAAGTAAGAGTAACAGGGTCGCACTCCCCCTGTCCTTCTTCTGATAAAGGTCATCCACCATGGTGATCAAGGCCGATTCAGTCACATAACTAGGCCTGAACCCAGACTGGAACAGATCAAGGTAATCTGTTTCATCCAAGAGTACTTCCAAATGCTGCAGCACAACCCTCTCAATCACCTGCCCTAAAAAGGGGATATTTGCAACTGCACGGTAATTGTCACAAACCAATGGGCCCACGGTGGGCTTTTCCAGGAGGATGGGATCACTGACATTTTCAGGGTGGGTGGGACCACTGCCTCCCACAAAGACATGTTGGCCACACCCTGAATCCACTCAGTCATATCCCTTTGGCAGAGCTTGGAAAAGTTACTTTTTTGAACTACAACTCCCATTAGCCCCAGCCAGCATGGCCACTGGATTCGGCTGATGGGACTTGTAGTTCAAAAAAGTAACTTTTCCAAGCTCTGCCCTTTGGCAAGCTTTAATAAGCCAAGAAGGGCAAGAGTCTAGAGCAGCCTTTCCCAACCAGTGTGCCTCCAGGTGTTGGACCACAATTCCCATCTTTCCTGACCATTGGCAATGCTGGCTGAGGCTGATGGGAGTTGTGGTGCAACAACATCTGGAGGCACACTGGTTGGGAAAGACTGGTCTAGAGAATACCTTGCTGGCTACATTGTTGCAAGCACCTTATCCACATCATCAGGCTACATCACCTGAAACCAATCCCAAGAAATTGCAGCAGATGTTGCACTGGACAGCTCACTGGGACTACAGTAGATGTGGATGGTGCATCAAGATAGCAATAGAGGTGAGCACCTTTACCCTCAAAGTGCCTTGCAAACAATTCCCAGTGGGCCTCTGAAGGGTCTAACACACCTTTTCCTGGAGTTGATGACAATAGACCACTGTCAATATGGAAAATCTCCATGGGAGGATACTTGAGGATGCAACAGTGGCAGAGAAGTGGGCCATCTTCGCCACCCTCACCACCACGCAGTAGGCACTGTTATGTTTCACTCATGCCTGATCGTCATCACAGCACGTCTTTTGCCACTTGTGCACTAGCTGTCATCCAGCTTGTTTCTTTGCCCTTTGTTCACTGATGTACCAAGGTGCATTTCTGTACACATAGCTTGGCTAGAGAACTGCATTGCAAAATTCAGTTTTGAAGGATAATTGTTTCAGTTCACATATTGTTTTGGAAAGTGCAAATAAAGTGGGTTCATCATTAAATGTAAGTAGAATTGAACTTCTTCCCCAGTGTTAACTAAGAGCCAGCCCCTTCTGGCTTGAACATTGCTATTCGCTGACTACCGAGGCCCCACCCTTTGTTCTTGGCCCCACCCTTTTCTGCCAGGAGAAAAAACTGCCTGTGCCAAGGGGGAGATGTCTTTTCCTGAGCTTCTTGATTTTCCTTCCTTGTGATGCAGAGGAATCTTCTCCAGGGGCTGCTCAAGCTCTCGATAAAAGCCCTCTTCCCTGCCAGAGTTGGCCCTACAGGACACAGGCAGAAGACAGCCTCTTCTGGGGCACATGGTGGCATCTGAAGGTCCAGAAGTAGCCAGAAACCAGGACCTTTCTTGGGGAGACCTTCAGGGCCAGTCTTGGTCTGTCTCCGGTCCTGACAAGGGGAAGGTGGGAACCCTCAACCTCCCTGCCCTCTCTGTTCCCCTCACTGACTCTTGCCCTGAGATCCTCCTAGCCGGCCCCCTGACCAGGTCAGCTGGAAGAAGCAGCATCCAAAATTGACCATCTCCACATCCTTCCAAGAGCAACAGCAAGAACCCGAGTTCATTCAGCAGGAAGATGCCAGGTGAGGAGCAGATAAACAAAGTCCTCCCCAGACTAGGAAAGGTCCCATTTGCAATGGGGTGGGGGAGGAATAGTTCATCTGCACACACCCATTTGGGTAAAGGCATGAAAAATTTAAATTGACCTTCATCTTACACTGTGCGGGATGCTTAAATCAATCAGACACTGAAACACATAAACCTGGGAAATGGGGAAATGATCTAGGGCGGCTGTCTCATTTATAGCTGGCCACACAGCCATGCAGTGCTCCATGCAGCGGAGTGATGCTTAGAAATAGTCGCCGTGTTTAGCAATCTGCTTGGCACAGCTTCCCTGTCTCCAGTGAGGGTGTGTGTGTGAGAGAGAGAGTGAGTGAGAGAGAGAGAATCTGTCCATTTTGGTTTCTCTCTCATTCCCACCTCAATTTGTGATTAAATAACAAAAAAGCTCTCCCAATGTACACATTTGTATGCAAACATTTCTTAATATACACATTTTTTGCAAGGCAGTTTTCCTGATATCATGCATGTTTCTATGTTATTTGTAGTAATATATGCATTTGAATGCACATGTGGCCCCAGCAATTTCTGCAGATTTCTTGGCTGGAAAACTGCATTGCAAATTTCAGAGAAGTGAGGATTTCGCAGGTTGGCTGGTTTCAGAAGGTGAAGATCAGATTCACCTTTGGATCACAGTTATCTGCCATCCAGAGTTATTTTATGCATCAGCTTCATTCTTTGGCTGCAGATTCAGGACAGGCACCCCCACCCTCCATAAGGGTTGTCCAGTTGCTTAGTTTTGTGCCTAGTAATTACCACCAAAAAGTGAGAGAGGATGTGAGGAATCTTTTTGTAAACCTTACATCTTCAGTCTTCAATGCGTAGACTCTAGTTTCCAACACTATGGAAGATCTATTTATTTATTAAGAGGATTTCTATCCTACAAACATAACAAAATCAAGAAAAATACACAACCAATATAAAAACACAAGATAGGAACCAACATAAAACAAGCCAGTGCAGCGGTCTACAAATCCAGCTTAAAGCAAAAAGCCAGCAAAACGTCAATTAAAAGTGCTACACCTCGCAACACAGATAGAAATCAAGATTTCAATATTATCAGTGCAGTCAGTCATCTTATCTAAAGAGAGCAGCGTCTGAGCATGTGAAAAATGTCTTTAGTACACTGATTCTCACATATCAGATCAGGGAAAGGCGAAACAGCTTTCTATCATAAAGGCTGGAATGTGATTGAGATGTGAGAGCTGGCACCTCTTTTGTAAATAAATAAATAAACACAGTGAATTCTAGAGACCTGTCAAGCTGTGCTAGCATTAGTCAGGTCAGCTGTTCCATTCCTATTGGTCTTACGGGGAGGAATGTTGCACCCCCTGCATTAAATAGACAGACAGACAGACAGACAGATAGATAGATAGATAGATAGATAGATAGATAGATAGATAGATAGATAGATAGATAGATAGATAGATAGATAGATAGATAGATAGATAGATAGATAGATAGATAGATAGATAGATAGATAGATAGATAGATTCTGTCTCTGTGTATATATGTACCTGCGGAGGAAATGAAGTAGGGTGATCTTTGGTTGGAAGATGCCTGCCAGTCATTTTAAAGAATACCTTTTGGCCTTTTCTGATTTGCTGAACAGACCCTCTGCTGGGCAACAGGGTGACTGAGGCTGCATTTCAAGGCAACTTTACTTGGGAGTAAGCACCATTGAACAGGAAGGGGGCAGAGCCAAAAAATGCAAATACAAATACCTCAGCCTTTTCCACAGGGAAGTTTGCTTTTATATTTTGTAGTTGTGCAGGGGAGGGAGCGTTTGGTGGATTCATACCCCTTTCTTCCATCCTCCCGTTGCAGACGCTCCCATTGCATTCACCTTTTAAGACACATAACTTGAGACACAGGGGGAAAGGAGATGAAGGCTGATTCTCCTTGCGGACTCAACTAGAAAGTATCTTGATAAGGGGCAGAGCTGCATGTGGTGATCAAGTGAACATGTGCAGTCTTCTAAACCGAATAGATTCTACAGCAGGCGGGGAGGATAATTTTAATAATATATAAATTTAATAATAAATAAATAATAAAATAAAAGTTATTTTTAAAAACACATCAAATACATATTTAAATAAAATTAATATTTAAATATGTATTTAAGTGTGCATATTCTCTCAGAATACATATTTAAGTGCATGTTACCTCTAAATGGTTGAAAACCTGAGTTGCAGCCTTTGGAGATGTTAGAAATCCATTCGATAGATGATAAACTCCAGCCATACCATTAACTGGAGAAGGGCAGGTCAGGTCAAGTCATTTGTTAGGCGACTCAGCAAAGTCTGACTTCTTCAAACATCTCCAAAGACCCAGCCACAAACTGTGTTGTGTATTTATTAAAATTGCTGGGGACAGACTACCCCCAGCACCTAACTCCGGTGCATAAGAGCTTACACTGGCTGCCCATATGTTACTGGGTTAAGCATAGGGCCCTGGTGTTAATCTACAATGCCCTTAACACCTTCGGTCCATGATCCCTTAGACTGCCTCATCCCTTATATTATTTTTATTTATTAAATTTCTATCGCCCTTCCTCCCAGAAGGAGCCCAAGGTAGCAATCATGGGATAAAACACTGAAAACATCTTAAAAACAAAACATCTTTAAAAACACCTTTTTAAAAAACACATCTTAAAAAGCAATCCAACACAGACACGGACTGGGATAAGGTCTCTACTTAAAAGGCTTGTTGAAAGAGGAAAGTTTTCTGTAGGTGCGGAAAAGATAACAGAGATGGCACCTGTCTAATATTTAAGGGGAGGGAATTCCAAAGAAATTGGGGACTGAATCTGGGACCTTCTGCACGCACAGCAGATGCTCTGCTACTGAGCTATGGCCCTTCCCCAAGACATTGATAGGTTTGGCTGCCACAAGATGCTGTAAAAGGGTCTTAGACAAATTTGTTTGTTTGTTTATTTATCAGATTTATATCCCACCCTTCCTCCCAGCAGGAGCCCAGGCTGGCAAAGCACTAAAAACACTCTGAAACATCATAAAAACAGACTTTACAGCAAAACATCCTTTAAAACACATTAAAACAAAACATCTTTTCTATAAAAAAAAGCTTTAAAAACATATATTTGGTTTTTTTTAAAAAAGAAGGGTTAAAAACATCTTAAAAAGCAATTCCAACACAGACACAGACTGGGATAAGGTCTCTACTTAAAAGGCTTGTTGAAAGAGGAAAGTCTTCAATAGGTGATGAAAAGATAACAGAGATGGCGCCTGTCTAATATTTAAGGAGCGGGAATTCTGCAAGTTAGGTGCCACCACACTAAAGGTCCACTTCTGATGTTGTGCGGACCTCCTGATAAGATGGTGTCTGCAGGAGGCCCTCACCTGAGATTTTGTGGGGAGTCCCTCTTAGTGGATCCCCACGACTCAGATGACCGACTCCAGAAGCCGTGCATTCAGTATCATGAACCTAGTTCCATGGAATTCCCTCCTAGCTGAGATCAGGCAGGTGCTCAACAAAGTCCTTTCTATTTCAGCAGGCAGAGGTTTTCTGTTTTTATGATTAATTGATTTTATCCACACTATACTTTTTGTCATCTTTATGTACACCACTTAGAAGTGCTGGTGATGAAGTGGCAAATTGCTCCGGTAATAAATAACAACCTTGTAAGGTAGACTTAGAGGAGAGATAAGCGATGGGGGCTCAAGCTCACCCAGTGAGGTTTATAGCTGAGTGGGGGTTTGAACCTGGGTCTCTGTCCTCAGTCCAAGTCCAGGGCTCTAACCACTGCACCACACTGGATTAATACATAATCCCCTTTTGCTATTCTATAAATTCTTGGGAACAGGAAGATAAAGAAACAGTTTCTCATTTCTCCAATCTGTATTTATGGTTTACATTTATGTACATTTGGGGAGAGGAGTGGTGGCCTGTGGGCATCTGCCGGGCAGGAAATGTGACTCTCTCAGATCTTTTCAGCCCCCCCCCCGACTCCCGACTGTGCGGAAGGGGAGCATCAGAGGGCAGCAGAGGCAGAAAAGCAAAGAGGGTGCCAGGAAAGGTGCCACCCTTGAGATGTGGGGCGGGTGGAAAGGCTGGGTGCCCCCTAGATATCCTTTCTAAAGTGCCTTCATGATTATTTGTGCTCAAGATGGCACTGGGGAGGTTATACGTGATCCCACGTGTTTACACCTGTACAAATCTTGGGGTGGACAGACTGCTTCGTTTCCAATTAGTGCATGTCCTGTAACTTCCTGCTGAAATTCTGTAACTTTGTATACCGCAAATGTTCCGGGGGGGGGTTGGGTGTGTGTGTGTGTCCAACTTTTGTTACACCATAGCGCAAGAGTGCCCCTCCAGAGGGCACGAGATTGCATTGAGGAAGCATTGCGGAACAACTGACGGAGCAGAATGATGTGCAGGCGGTCCAGTATCAATCCATCACAAAGGCACTATGGCTTTGCTGATGACCTGTTGCAGAATACGCCCGCTAAAAAATGGCAGTCTGGCGGGACCTTGAAAGGAGGAGGGAGAAACTGCCTGTTGAGCAGAGATGGGCATTGGGGCGGCAGGAGGCAATTACAAGCAAAACTGGCAGGAGACATGGAGCCAGGGGTTCGGGGGGGTAGGGCTGGAGAATGACTACGACTTTCTCACACGTGACACTAAAAGGACTCTGTGGAGCCACATTTGCATGTTTTCTGTGCCAAGCAGAATTGTATCCAAACTAAGTTAGATTTAGAATTCGCCTATTAAAAACTAGCAGGCCTTAGATATGCCCATTTATTGCAGTGGGTCTGCTTTGAATAGGACTCACCCTGGATACAACTTTAAGCCTGATACGTGAAGTGCCCTGCAGGGGCAGATAGAGTGGATGCAGCCCCTCCTTGCCCCATTGGAGATGCCAGGGATTGAACCTGGGATCTTCTTCGTGCTAATCAGATGCTCTCCCACTGGGCTATGGTTTTCAGCATGTACAGATGAGGCTACACAAAGATCCAGAACTGCTCCCCTCTCTCCCACCCCTCTCCATACACACATAGTCATCAATCATAGGAATCAGTTCATTCACACATAAGAACATAAGAACATAAGAAAAGCCTGCTGGATCAGGCCAGTGGCCCATCTAGTCCAGCATCCTGTTCTCACAGTGGCTAACCAGGTGCCTGGGGGAAGCCCGCAAGCAGGACCCGAGTGCAAGAACACTCTCCCCTCCTGAGGCTTCCGGCAACTGGTTTTCAGAAGCATGCTGCCTCTGACTAGGGTGGCACAGCACAGCCATCACGGCTAGTAGCCATTGATAGCCCTGTCCTCCATGAATTTGTCTAATCTTCTTTTAAAGCCGTCCAAGCTGGTGGCCATTACTGCATCTTGTGGGAGCAAATTCCATAGTTTCACTATGCGCTGAGTAAAGAAGTACTTTCTTTTGTCTGTCCTGAATCTTCCAACATTCAGCTTCTTTGAATGTCCACGAGTTCTAGTATTATGAGAGAGGGAGAAGAACTTTTCTCTATCCACTTTCTCAATGCCATGCATAATTTTATACACTTCTATCATGTCTCCTCTGACCCGCCTTTTCTCTCAACTAAAAAGCCCCAAATGCTGCAACCTTTCCTCGTAAGGGAGTCGCTGCATCCCCTTGATCATTCTGGTTGCCCTCTTCTGAACCTTTTCCAACTCTATAATATCCTTTTTGAGATGAGGCGACCAGAACTGTACACAGTATTCCAAATGCGGCCACACCATAGATTTATACAACGGCATTATGATATTGGCTGTTTTATTTTCAATACCTTTCCTAATTATTGCTAGCATGGAATTTGCCTTTTTCACAGCTGCCGCACACTGGGTCGACATTTTCATCGTGCTGTCCACTACAACCCCGAGGTCTCTCTCCTGGTCGGTCACCGCCAGTTCAGACCCCATGAGTGTATATGTGAAATTCAGATTTTTTGCTCCAATATGCATAATTTTACACTTGTTTATATTGAATTGCATTTGCCATTTTTCCGCCCATTCACTCAGTTTGGAGTAGTCTTTTTGGAGCTCTTCGCAATCCCTTTTTGTTTTAACAACCCTGAACAATTTAGTGTCGTCAGCAAACTTGGCCACTTCACTGCTCACTCCTAATTCTAGGTCGTTAATGAACAAGTTGAAAAGTACAGGTCCCAATACCGATCCTTGAGGGACTCCACTTTCTACAGCCCTCCATTGGGAGAACTGTCCGTTTATTCCTACTCTCTGCTTTCTGCTTCTTAACCAATTCCTTATCCACAAGAGGACCTCTCCTCTTATTCCATGACTGCTAAGCTTCCTCAGAAGCCTTTGGTGAGGTACCTTGCAAAAGCTTTTTGAAAGTCTAAGTACACTATGTCCACTGGATCACCTCTATCTATATGCTTGTTGACACTCTCAAAGAATTCTAATAGGTTACTGAGACAGGACTTTCCCTTGCAGAAGCCATGCTGGCTCTGCTTCAGCAAGGCTTGTTCTTCTATGTGCTTAGTTAATCTAGCTTTAATAATACTTTCTACCAGTTTTCCAGGGACAGAAGTTAAGCTAACTGGCCTGTAATTTCCGGGATCCCCTCTGGATCCCTTTTTGAAGATTGGCGTTACATTTGCCACTTTCCAGTCCTCAGGCACGGAGGAGGACCCGAGGGACAAGTTACGTATTTTAGTTAGCAGATCAGCAATTTCACCTTTGAGTTCTTTGAGAACTCTCGGGTGGATGCCATCCGGGCCCGGTGATTTGTCAGTTTTTATATTGTCCATTCAGCTTAGAACTTCCTCTCTCGTTACCACTATTTGTCTTAGTTCCTCAGAATCCCTTCCTGCAAATGTTAGTTCAGGTTCAGGGATCTGCCCTATATCTTCCACTGTGAAGACAGATGCAAAGAATTCATTTAGCTTCTCTGCAATCTCCTTATCGTTCTTTAGGACACCTTTGACTCCCTTATCATCCAAGGGTCCAATTGTCTCCCTAGATGGTCTCCTGCTTTGAATGTATTTATAGAATTTTTTGTTGTTGGTTTTTATGTTCTTAGCAATGTGCTCCTCAAATTCTTTTTTAGCATCCCTTATTGTCTTCTTGCATTTCTTTTGCCAGAGTTTGTGTTCTTTTTTATTTTCTTCATTCGGACAAGACTTCCATTTTCTGAAGGAAGACTTTTTGCCTCTAAGAGCTTCCTTGACTTTGCTCGTTAACCATGCTGGCATCTTCTTGGCCCTGGCAGTACCTTTTCTGATCTGCGGTATGCACTCCAGTTGAGCTTCTAATATAGTGTTTTTAAACAACTTCCAAGCATTTTCGAGTGATGTGACCCTCTGGACTTTGTTTTTCAGCTTTCTTTTTACCAATCCCCTCATTTTTGTGAAGTTTCCTCTTTTGAAGTCAAATGTGACCGTGTTGGATTTTCTTGGCAATTGGCCAGTTACATGTATGTTTAATTTAATAGCACTGTGGTCACTGCTCCCAATCGGTTCAACAACACTTACATCTCGCACCAGGTCCCGGTCCCCACTGAGGATTAAGTCCAGGGTTGCCGTCCCTCTGGTCGGTTCCATGACCAACTGATCTAGGGAATAGTCATTTAGAATATCTAGAAACTTTGCTTCTTTGTCATGACTGGAACACATATGCAGCCAGTCTATGTCCGGGTAGTTGAAGTCACCCATTACTGCCACATTTCCTAGTTTGGATGCTTCCTCAATTTCATATCTCATCTCAAGGTCTCCCTGAGCATTTTGATCAGGGGGACGATAGATCGTTCCCAGTATTAAGTCCCTCCTGGGGCACGGTATCACCACCCACAACGATTCTGTGGAGGAGTCTGCCTCTTTTGGGGTTTCGAGCTTGCTGGATTCAATGCCTTCTTTCACGTATAGAGCGACTCCGCCACCAATACGTCCTTCCCTGTCCTTCCGATATAGTTTATATCCAGGGATAACCGTATCCCACTGGTTTTCTCCATTCCACCAGGTCTCCGTTATGCTCACTATATCAATGCTCTCCTCTAAGACCAAGCACTCCAGTTCTCCCATCTTGGTTCGGAGGCTCCTAGCATTAGCGTACAGGCACTTGTAAGCAGTGTCTCTCTTCAAGTGTCTTTGGCACTTGTGGTTAGGCCTGTGGTAATTTTGCTCTTCTGAATTTATATCCTGTGCCCCCGCTCTCACAATGCCCACTTCTAGGCCTACCCCTTTTAAAATTTCATCATTTCTTTGGTTTTTATCCCAGGGGGGAGGTTTATTCCGAACCGGACCTTTCTCAGCTCCTGTCGGGTTTCCCCCCTCAGTCACCACGACCACTGACTCCTTCCCAGCACTGTCTACCAAACTATCTAAACGACGGGCGATATCCGCAACCTTCGCACCAGGCAGGCAAAACACCTTGCGGTCTACACGCCCATCACACACCCCACTGTCTATGTTCCTAATGATCGAATCACCCACTACAAGGATCCCTGCACCCCCTGGAGATATATCCTCGGCAGGAGAGGATAGCTGCTCATCCCCCAAGGAATGGGTCCCTTCTAAGGGATCGTTTCCCTCTTCCTCAGCTGGATGCTCTCCTTCCCCGAGACCATCGTTGTCCATGATAGCAGGAGAGCTATCATCGTTGGAGTGGGACACAGCTATAACGTCCCTGAAGGCCTCCTCCACACACCTCTCTGCCTCTCTCAGCTTTTCCAGGTCCGCCACCTTGGCCTCAAGGAAATGAAGTCGTTCCCGGAGAGCCAGGAGCTCATTGCACCGAGAGCACACCCACGACTTCTGTCCAACAGGCAGATAGTCGTACATGCTGCAGACAGTGCAAAACAAGCCCCCACACCCCTGCTGGCTTCTCACCTGCATAGTTTTGTTTAAGGTTTATTACGTCAATGGGTTGGAGACTGCGGTTTAGTTTTGGTCAGGGAACAGACGGGCAGAGTAGGGGGCCCTGGCCTCCTCGCCCTGGCCTCCTCGCTCTGCTGCCTAACTCGCTCTGCTGCCTAACTCGCTCTGCTGCCTAACTCGCTCTGCTGCCTAACTCGCTCTGCTGCCTAACTCGCTCTGCTGCCTAACTCGCTCTGCTGCTTAACTCGCCTTGACACTTCATCAGCTGGGGCTCCCTCTAGCTCGTGGAGCAGGCTCCCTCGCTACGGTGCTCTGACTTTATATGTGTGGCTGGTTCCTCCCAGCTACTGCTGCCAGCCAATTATGTGTTACTTGAGGCTGATGGCTATCAGCTGGGGCTTAACTCTTTAGTATTCTCTCAGGCTTCCTTCCTTCCTGAGCGAGGGGCGGGGCTGTTTAAGCTTTTGGCTGCTTTTAATCTAATCAAGGGGCTGCGCCTTCCAGGCAAGTCTTTTGTGTTTGTTGTTTTCCAACCTAGAACAGCCTGACCTTTCTTTAACCTAGGGAAACAGAGCTCGTGGTTGTGTTTCAGGAAGGCTGAAGCTGCCCTTTTTAGCAAGGACTGAGCTGACTCTCTCCCTGTATGTGTCGGTGGAGTTTCCTTTTCCCCCTTCTCTCCGACTGGAATTTAGCCTTGTTTACAGTGTCCCCTGAAGCTTTCCTGCTAGGGTGGTGTTGAACACTAGCTTTCTATAGGCTTTCTTCTCCTAGGATCTGTCTCCTAAGATATAGGTTCTTTCAGGATTTGGCTCCTAGCTCAGGGTGACCTTGGGCTGCCCTTATTACTTATTGCTCTGAGCTGTTTTACTTCAATTTAATAATGGAATAAATGGGAGCTACTTACTCTCTTTTCGCTCTGCTGCTTAACTCGCCTTGACGCTTTGTCAGCTGGGGCCTTGACGCTTCATCAGCTGGGGCTCCCTCTAGCTCGTGGAGCAGGCCACTTATCGTTCGCCGCTTATCGTTTCCTCTCGCTGGGTGGTTGCGCAAAATCTGATGTGCCTAATCCCTGTTGGGAATGTGAGGTGAGCAAACTGATACGTGAAAAGTCTGGGAGAGCCAGATTGCAGCTGAATCATAACTCTTGAATTTTGAAATTAACACAGTTCCTTTGGAGTCCATTTTCAGACTATATGTTGACTATATGTTGACCCACCCATCTCCATTTCCCTCATACAATTCCAATTCCTCACAGAGAAAGCCTTTAACAAGTATCCCAGCAGAGGGAAATGCCCTTGCTTTTATATTCCCCTTTGCCAGGGAGAAATTGTGGGAGGGGAGAACAGGGATGGGAGGAGCTGTCAATTTCAGTCTTCTGTCATTAAATCTTAAGCTAGGGACAGGTCAAGTCAGGTAAGAGGAACTAGGGATAGATGCATATCTATCCCTCATTCCAGACCTGTCCAGAACCGACAGATAACTGGGGGATGCCTAGCTGCACACTCTGACCTTAGGTTGCTGTTGTGTAATGCCAGGTCTGTTGCTCAAAAGACATCCCTCATCCATGACATGTTATTGGATGAGAGCGCAGACCTGGCATGTATTACGGAAACTTGGCTGGATGAGGCTGCTGCTCCTATCTTGACGGCCATGTGCCCAGCTGGGTTCTCGTATGCACAGCAGCCAAGGGTCGGGAGTCGGGGAGGGGGAGTGGCGGTTATTTACCGAAGCTCCTTGATTCTCGCCAGACCCCCTTTCTGTAAGACCAGGATGGCTGAGTGCATGTACTGGAGGTTGGGCCCAAAGGGCAGTCTAGGGATTCTGCTTGTGTACTGTCCCCCCCGCTGCACGACGGACTCCCTGGCCAAGGTGCTGGGGGTGGTCTCGGATGTACGAGTGCAGTCCCCAAACCTTTTGGTATTGGGGGACTTCAATCTGCATTCCGAGACCATCCTCGCTGGAGCACCTTGGGACTTTATGGAAACCATGGCTTCCTGGGAGCTGCACCATATTCCAATGGGGCCTACCCATGTAGCCGGTCATGCACTCGACCTACTATTTGCCTCAGGAGAGGAGGGGAGTGATCTGAAAATTGGGGATACGTCCATCACCCCCTTGTCATGGTCAGATCACTATCTGGTGAGGATGGATATTTTGACGCCACAAACCCTCCGTGGGGGTGGACGACCCATTAAGATGGTCCGCCCCAGGCATTTGATGGATCCTAATGGATTCCTGAATGCGCTTGGGGACTCATTGGAGCAGGCACACAACCACTTGGCTGAAGCCCTGGTGGAGGGGTGGAATACCGCGATCACCAGGGCATTAGACCGGGTGGCTCCGAAACACCCTCTCCCCCTGAATAGAGCTCAGACGGCACCATGGTTTACCCCACGGTTGCGAACTCTGAGGCGGGAGGTGAGACGGCTAGAGCGCCAGTGGCGGAAGTCTCGCTCTGACGTCGATCAAACACAGGTTAGAGTAGCTGCGGCAACCTACCATGTGGCAATAAGGGCAGCAAAAAAAGATTTTTATGCTGCCTCTATTGCATCCGCAGAGTGTTGTCCCAGGAGACTGTTCCAAATGGTCCGGAGCCTGGTCGGTCCAGTTGCTCCAGAACCGATGGAACATAACAAGGTCTCCTGTGACGAATTTGCAAAACACTTTGCGGAGAAAATCGATCGTATTAAGAGTGCTATTCCGTACGCTGTGGATACAGTGAGCGAGCCAGAGGTGACCAGTGGTGCTCCGGTGATGTGGGACCGGTTCCAGCTTCTTCCCTCTGATGAAGTGGACAAGGTGCTTTCAACTCTAAAGCCAACCACCTGCTTACTCGACCCTTGCCCATCGTGGCTCCTTATGAACTGTAAAGATAGACTCGGTGAGGGGATCAGGATGGTGATTAACACATCGCTCGAAGAGGGAATAATGCCATCAGCACTTAAGGAGGCAATAATAAAACCTATTTTAAAGAAATCCTCCTTGGATCCTCATGATCTGAACAACTTCCGCCCAGTCTCAAATCTACCATTCTTAGGCAAGACGATCGAGCGGGTGGTGGCAAAACAGTTGCAAGCACACTTGGAGGAAGCGGATTATCTAGATCCATTTCAATTGGGTTTCAGACCTGGGCATGGGACTGAAACAGCCTTGGTCGCCTTGGTAGATGATACCTTTTGGACCACCTGAAGAGGCTGGGCATAGGAGGCACTGTATTACAGTGGTTCCGGTCCTTCCTCTCTGGTAGGTACCAAAGAGTAGCACTGGAGGAGGAGGTTTCAGATCCTTGGCCTCTCACTTGTGGGGTGCCACAGGGTTCTATCCTCTTCCCGATGCTATTCAACATCTATGTAAAGCCGCTGGGAGCAATCATCAGGAGATTTGGGCTGCAGTGTCATCAATATACAGATGACATGCAGCTCTATCTCTCATTTAAATCTTCACCGAGGTTGGCTGTAGAAACCATGTCCAAGTGCCTGGACTTGGTGAGTGACTGGATGGGAAGGAACAAGCTGAAGCTGAATCCTGACAAAACTGAGGTACTGTTTGTGGGAGACAAGGGAAGGCTGGGGGATGTGGAACTGATGTTCAATGGGGTACAACTGCCCCTGAAGGACCGGGTCCGCAGCCTGGGGGTCATTCTTGACTCCCAGCTGTCCATGGAGGCTCAAGTCTCGGCTGTGAGCAGGGCAGCGCTGTATCAACTGCATCTGATACGGAGGCTGCGCCCCAACCTTCCCAACCATCTGCTCCCACTGGTGGTACATGCCCTGGTCACCTCTCGCCTAAACTACTGTAATGTGCTCTACGTGGGGTTACCCTTGAAAACGGTCCTGAAATTGCAACTGGTACAGAATGCTGCGGCTCGTATGATTAAAGGTAGCCGCCGACAAGATCATATTACTCCAGTCTTGAAGGAGTTACATTGGTTACCGGTTGTTTACCGGGCCCAATTCAAGGTGTTGGTTTTGACCTTTAAAACCCTATATGGTTTTAGCCCAGTTTATCTGAAGGAGCGCCTCTAGCATCGTCAGGGATGCCACTCGACAAGATCAGCCTCACAAGACCTTCTCTCGATCCCACCGGTTAAATCAGCTAGGCTGGTGAGGACCAGAGAGTGGGCTTTCTCAATAGTGGCCCCCACCCTATGGAACTCCCTCCCAAATGATCTCCGACATGCCCCCTCTAAACAACAAAAAATTCTATAAATACATTCAAAGCAGGAGACCATCTAGGGAGACATCTAGGGAGACAATTGGACCCTTGGATGATAAGGGAGTCAAAGGTGTACTAAAGAACGATAAAGAGATTGCAGAGAAGCTAAATGAATTCTTTGCATCTGTCTTCACAGTGGAAGATATAGGGCAGATCTCTGAACCTGAACTAACATTTGCAGGAAGGGATTCTGAGGAACTAAGACAAATAGTGGTAACGAGAGAGGAAGTTCTAGGCTTAATGGACAATATAAAAACTGACAAATCACCGGGCCCGGATGGCATCCACCCGAGAGTTCTCAAAGGTGAAATTGCTGATCTGCTAACTAAACAATGTAACTTGTCCCTCGGGTCCTCCTCCGTGCCTGAGGACTGGAAAGTGGCAAATGTAACGCCAATCTTCAAAAAGGGATCCAGAGGGGATCCCGGAAATTACAGGCCAGTTAGCTTAACTTCTGTCCCTGGAAAACTGGTAGAAAGTATTATTAAAGCTACATTAACTAAGCACATAGAAGAACAAGCCTTGCTGAAGCAGAGCCAGCATGGCTTCTGCAAGGGAAAGTCCTGTCTCAGTAACCTATTAGAATTCTTTGAGAGTGTCAACAAGCATATAGATAGAGGTGATCCAGTGGACATAGTGTACTTAGACTTGTTTGACCAGGTACCTCACCAAAGACTTCTGAGGAAGCTTAGCAGTCATGGAATAAGAGGAGAGGTCCTCTTGTGGATAAGGAATTGGTTAAGAAGCAGAAAGCAGAGAGTAGGAATAAACGGACAGTTCTCCCAATGGAGGGCTGTAGAAACTGGAGTCCCTCAAGGATCGGTATTGGGACCTGTACTTTTCAACTTGTTCATTAATGACCTAGAATTAGGAGTGGGCAGTGAAGTGGCCAAGTTTGCTGACGACACTAAATTGTTCAGGGTTGTTAAAACAAAAAGGGATTGCGAAGAGCTCCAAAAAGACCTCTCCAAACTGAGTGAATGGGCGGAAAAATGGCAAATGCAATTCAATATAAACAAGCGTAAAATTATGCATATTGGAGCAAAAAATCTTAATTTCACATATACGCTCATGGGGTCTGAACTGGCAGTGACCGACCAGGAGAGAGACTTCGGGGTTGTAGTGGACAGCACGATGAAAATGTCGACCCAGTGTGCGGCAGCTGTGAAAAAGGCAAATTCCATGCTAGCGATAATTAGGAAAGGTATTGAAAATAAAACAGCCAATATCATAATGCCATTGTATAAATCTATGGTGCGGCCACATTTGGAATACTGTGTACAGTTCTGGTCGCCAGAGTTGGAAAAGGTTCAGAAGAGGGCAACCAGAATGATCAAGGGGATGGAGCGACTCCCTTACGAGGAAAGGTTGCAGCATTTGGGGCTTTTTAGTTGAGAGAAAAGGCGGGTCAGAGGAGACATGATAGAAGTGTATAAAATTATGCATGGCATTGAGAAAGTGGATAGAGAAAATTCTTCTCCCTCTCTCATAATACTAGAACTCGTGGACATTCAAAGAAGCTGAATGTTGGAAGATTCAGGACAGACAAAAGGAAGTACTTCTTTACTCAGCGCATAGTTAAACTATGGAATTTGCTCCCACAAGATGCAGTAATGGCCACCAGCTTGGATGGCTTTAAAAGAAGATTAGACAAATTCATGGAGGACAGGGCTATCAATGGCTACTAGCCATGATGGCTGTGCTGTGCCACCCTAGTCAGAGGCAGCATGCTTCTGAAAACCAGTTGCCGGAAGCCTCAGGAGGGGAGAGTGTTCTTGCACTCGGGTCCTGCTTGCGGGCTTCCCCCAGGCACCTGGTTGGCCACTGTGAGAACAGGATGCTGGACTAGATGGGCCACTGGCCTGATCCAGCAGGCTCTTCTTATGTTCTTATGTTCTTATGAGCTTCTGCCAGACTTTAAAGACCTGGCTCTTCAGGCAGGCTTTTGGGATGGGTTGAAACTTTTACTGTATGTTTTAATAATTTTAATGCTTAATGTATGCCTAATGTTTAATGCATTATTCTGTTTTGTACATCGCCCAGAGTGGCTGGGTAACCAGCCAGATGGGCAACTAATAAATCCAAGAATAAATAAATAAATTTGGTTCTCCACATTTCTTCAGCAATTTGCAAAAGTTCCGAGCATTTTAGTGAGAATTTCTCCTATGATCACATTTTTGTATGCAGTTTTGACTAATGCACACATTTTTGCAAGCAAATTCTCCTAATCTGATGCATTTTTGTCTGTTATATTCACTAAGATATTCTTTTTTTTTTTTGCATGCTTTCCCCAATATAGTCATTTTTGCAAACGTTGCTTATTTGGAAAACTGCACCACAAAACTCGGATAAGTGCAGATTTCAAAGGTTGTCTGTGTTTTGGTCCTGATGCAGTTTCGGAAAGTGCGGATTCAACAAATTCGGCTTTAAATGCAAGCTGAATCAGATTTCTCACCCATTCCTACTCTGCAGTGGTAGCTGTGGGATGAAAAAGGAGCTTTAGCAGCTGTGTGTGCGTTTTAGGGGGAGGTCATCTCCTCTCTCCTCCAGTCTCTCTGCATTCCCCCTTCTTTCTCGCTCCTTTGATTGGTATCTTCTCTCTCTCTCTTTCCCTCCTAAAGGCAAGGTGGGGATGGTTGCCTTCATTCCCTCTTGCATTTAGAGCTGTTGTTTGCATTTGAAGATAGGGGAAATTGCCTAGCTGGGATTAATCTTGCCCTGTGTTTCTTTCAGTGTGGGGCTCCTATGGAAACATATCTAGATCTAGTGATTAAAAAGCAGGATTTTAAGATCGGAGGGTGCACAGAGGAGTGATCTCTTTGCTCTACAGATCTCTCTCCTGCAGATCTAGCTCCCTCTTTCATCCACTAAGACATCCCTATATATTCGCCCTGTAAGGGTAGAGACACAGTTACTGTTGTGCTGGTCCCAGTGTGTCTCCATCTCTGTTTTTTTTAAAACAGGGGCACATGGCGCTAGTCAAATTCTGCTCCTTTTTACTCTAAAACCTGATCGGATCAGCTCAAGTACATTTTTTAAAATTCAGCTTCAGACAGATTTCACAACTGATTTGTAGATCAACCCATTGCCCATCCAGGTGTGGCCAATGGAAACGTTTTGCTTTAGGCTCAGGCACAGACGGTGATTGGCCCAACAATTTGCTGTTGGTAGTCTTGAAAGATCTGAAATCCCCCAGTGGGTAAGGGAGGTATGTCCAGCTGAGGGCAGAGCAGCTTCAAAAAGCAACCAGAAAAAACATTCTCCGGCTTTTGAAAAAGTGACTAGTGTGTCCATAGTGTAAGTGAGCGGGTGCCCTCTAACCCCAAGGCTGGCTGTTCCAGTCTCCATTGATGGAGCACCTGTAAGGGTGTGTGTTTGTGCACGTGCAATGCATGCAGGTGTTGTTTTGCAAAGGCGGTTTTGCCAGAGGCAAGAAAGTTCGGGATCTCAAAGACCATGAAACACACTTGTGAAGAAAGAAAATTTAGTACTTTATTGAAGCAAAGCTGTTGGATTTTTTTTTTGGCAGGCAAGCACTAAAACACTTAAAGAAGCTAATGTTTTTAATATTTTTTAAACCTTTTTTTAAAAAACTATGTTTTTAACCTTTTTTATATATGTCTTGAAGGCTTTTAAAAATGTTTTTAAGGATGTCTTATTGTAATGTATTTTAAAGTTTCTTTTTATGATGTTTTAAAATGTTTTTAGTGTTTTTATTTATTTATTATTTTATTTATTTTGTTATTTTATTTATATAATTTTGTTATTTGATTGTTTGCCAGCCTGGGCTCCTGCTGGGAGGAAGGGCGGGATATAAATCAAATAATAAATAAATATATTATGAGCACAGGTCTTATCTTACGTTCTCCTTTTTCCTACAACAGTGGAGAGATCCCCTTTATGGCCCCGTTTGGATTTACACCACGCCACACTTCTCTTCAGGCCGGTGTTGAGGCTCATCTTCCCAGATCTAGGGCCCTTTATTTATACCTAAAAGACCCTCTGGGAGGGGGCACTGGTGGCTCCTATACTTTATTTTTATCTTTCCCAGTGGCCAGTTTACTTGAATCTCACATCTCTGCCCTTTATTAGCACTCAGTGGCCTTGGATTTGTGCTAGCCAGGGCTGGGAATACAGCTGTGAAGCTTTTGGCTAATTAAAGAGCCTTTTTCCAGCTTTTGTTTACATATACAGAGTTAGAATGCCTGCAAATTGAGCTTACTGTCCCAAACAGAGCTTCTCAGACTACTATACCATGCAAGCCGCCTGAGTAAGCAATAAACAACCCTAAAAAACAGGAAAAACAGGGGTGTGAGACAAGAATATGTGATGGGGAAATAGGGCATGCCAGTCGGTACATCTAGATGTCTTGCGGGTTTGTTTGCCCCTACAGGTGTGCAGTGTGACACTGTGCAGAACCTGTCCTGCTGACAACAGTGTGAGCTTATTTCTGGAGCAGCCTCATTCAGCAAAAGAACTGCTGGGCAGAGCCTGGGAGCTTAGCTACAATCTGCTGGGTCTGTGCAGGCACTCAGAATTGGCCCCAGCATTAAAGTAAGTGGGAAATTGCTGTTCATGCAGACACTGAAGCTACAGGATTAGGGGGGTTGCAGGCCCCTGGTTTTTCCAAAGGGGTCTCCGTAACACAAGACGTAGAAACGTAGTCTTGCTGAAGCAGTGACAAAAATAATGACAGCAGAGAGATCCTTGGGGATCCAACTCTGTGTGGGATTCCACATACACCTGTTTGCGAGGAATAGGCAATCCATCCATATTAATCTCTCTGGCCTTCCTGGTTCTCTTCTCAGAGCTGACCTCGATGGAACCCAGGGGAGGTGGCAATCAGACAGCGGTGACTGAATTCTTCTTCCTGGGTTTCTCTGGGGTCCAGAAGGGTCAGGCCTTCCTCTTCCTGCTGTTTCTGGTCATCTACCTCATCACCCTGGTGGGAAACTCTGTGATCTTCACCCTGATCCAGCTGGATTCCCGCCTTCACAGCCCCATGTACTATTTCCTCAGCCACTTGTCTTGCTTGGACATTTGCCACTCCTCCGTCACCGTCCCGAAGATCCTGGTGAACTTCTTGCGTGACAGACATTCCATTTCATACAACCACTGCATGGCCCAGATGTTCTTCCTGATGACATTTGCAGGGTCTGAGTGTGTCCTGCTTGCCGTCATGGCCTATGACCGCTATGCTGCCATTTGCCAACCCTTGCGCTACTCTCACCTGATGAGCAGGAAGGTGTGTGTCCCCCTGGCCACCACTTCTTGGATCTGGGGTCTCCTGGACTCTGTCATTCACACTGCACTGGCCACCAACTTGGCCTTCTGTGGGGCCGACCAGATTGACCACATCTTCTGTGATGTCCCACCACTTCTGAAAATCGCCTGCAGTGACACCTACATCAACGAGATGACCCTTCACACGGCAAGTGTTTTTGTGTCGGCTGGCCCTTTCCTACTTGTCGTCATCTCGTACATCTACATCCTGTCCTCCATCTTGCGGATCCACTCAGACACTGGCAGGCGCAAGGCCTTCTCCACCTGCGGGGCCCACTTGACTGCGGTCATCATCTATTTTGGGATGATAAATCTGAACTACAACCGCCCAAGTGCCGGCTACTCCTTGGAGATCGACACCTTGATCTCCATACTGTATTGTGTAATCACCCCAATGCTGAACCCCATCATCTACAGCCTCCGCAACAAGGAGGTGAAGGAAGCCCTGAAGAAGGTTCTGGGTGGCCAGAAGGCGGGGAATAATTTCCATTGACAACCCAGAGTGAAATGTTAGGTCAAGATTCTGCTCCTTTCTAAATTTTAGTCTGAACTTTCCTTGAAAGTTCAGATTAACGTTGAGCGGATTCACGGCCCCATGGACATTGGAGCTAACAGTGTCCACTGTGTGTGGTGAATGCAGACACAGGGTGATGGGTGACACAGAATGAGTAAGTTCAGTCTTGGATGATCCCAGTAATACTTCTGGGGGAAAGGATTACTAGGCCAAGGAGGGCAGGTGGAAGAATGGAGTTAAGAAGCAGAACCATTTTAAGGGCGCGGGAGAATGAGGGCGAGGATCGGGTAGAGTGATGGACTGAGGTGGGACAAGGGAAGGGTGGGAAGTAGAGGAACAAAGTGGGTGGGAGGCGGAAGTGGACTGGATTTCTCAGACAACTAAAAGTTGTATTTGTGTTTATTTCTGTATAGCTTTCTTAGGTCACATCTGACCTGTACATTTAAAGCACATTCATACCACTGTAATGGTCATGGCTTCCCCCAAAGAATCCTGGAAACTGTAGTTTATCCCTCACAGTGCTGTTATTTCCAGCGTCTTTGACAAACTACAGTTCCCAGAATTCTCTGGCAGAAGCCATGTATGGTGTGGATGCGACCTTAATTTTGTTTGTGTGTTTTTCACTTGGCTTTTGTATGCAACTTCCGGTAATATATGCCTTTTTATGCATACTTGGCCCAATTATATGCATTTTTGTAGACGTTTTCTGGCTGGAGAATGGCATTGCAAAATTCAGAGCAGTGTGAATTTGAAGGATGGCTGTGCTTCAATTCGCACTTTGTTTTGGAAAGTGCAAATTAGGAGGTTCACCTATAATGTGAACTGAATCAAATTTCAACCAGTGGCACCTGGTTGGCCACTGTGAGAACAGGATGCTGGACTAGATGGGCCACTGGCCTGATCCAGCAGGCTCTTCTTATGTTCTTATGTTCTTATGTTCTCCCCCATCACTAGAGAGGAGCTTCGCTGTATATGACATTTAAGGGGCTTGCAATGAAAGGAGGTCTTATGCTCACCAGAAAGAGGAACTTGCGTCTGCCAGAGCCAGGGGGCATCATGGGACATTCAGAAACAAACTTGATTAATGCTTGACTAAGGCAAAGCTTTAAGGCAGCCTCCACCTGCAGAAACCGGGAGCGCCAATGCATATTGCAGCAGCCTTCCCCAACCCGTTGCCCTCCAGATGTTTGGAACTACAGCTCCCATCAGCCCCAGCTTCCTATGGCTGGCTGACATACTATATCAATCACATGCAAAAGAGTTTTGCGTTAATACAGAAGTCTTTATGTGTTTGTTAATCCTTCTATGTACATTGTGTGTGGAGCAACATCTATTTTTCACCTGGGAGCACCTACCACAGGAGAAACAGACATACAAAAAGAGAAGCAACTCTTCCCCGTGTTTCACAGCGAGAGAGCGAGAGAGCGAGCACACAAGAGCCAGCTGTGGAGCTGCTAACCTCCTTGCACGTGAGGACGCCCAAGGTGGGGGGTTTGGCCTCTGGAGTACTTCCTTCTGGCCACTCCAGCATGCTGGCTCCTCCCCAGAGATCTCCTGCTTCCATTTGCGTTCTTCATTTTCGTGCTGCTGGCTTGGTCTGAGGAGAGCATCCTTTTGGCTTAATTGGGAAACGAGGGGGAGAGGAAGCGAGGCTCTTCTCCAATTCCCCCACCTTGGGGGGGCTGGATTGGGGCCTCTTGTGACACAGGAGCATGTGACGATGCCCAAAGTGTGTGTGGGGGGTTGGGCTTGCCTCTTGAGTACTTCTTCCTAGCCACTGCAGCATGCTGAGAGAAGAGTCCTATTCCACTGACAGAGCTTCAGTGGCCAGACTGGTTTAATAGTCAGTCAGTCTGATTGAAGGTCTGTGAGGGGAACAGGGCGTCCCCTAGCAAATCTCAGCACCCTTCACTAACTACACTTCCCAGGATTCTTTGGGAGAAGCCATGACAGTCCAAAGTGAAATAAAGGCCTGGTGTGGATGTGGCCAGGGACAGCTCTGGTTTAAATTTGAATGGGAGGCTACAGGTGCCTGCTGTAGAATAAAAAGGTGGGGGAAACGCTGAAAAGCAATGATACTGCTCACAATGTTTTCGTTTGGAAAGGAAAGGGTCTTCCACTCTGCCCAGTGCCCCCCACCCAATCTCCTCCCCTCCCACTCCCCCTTTCTCCCTCCCCGTCCCCTTCCTGCCCTCCTCCGGCCCTCCCTCACGTCAGTTTCACCTATCCTAAGCATGATTGCACGGGAATTAATCCCATTGAACTCAGAAAGCATGTAGATGATCAAACCTGCCCTTCCCTCCTCCTCCCTCCTATCCCCTCCCTCTTGCCCCACGTTCCTTCTCCCTCTCCCCTCCCATTCCTCTTCCCGCATGGTCAGTTTTACCTATCTTAAGCATGACCCTAGAACATATTTAAGGGGTGCAGGGGGGGAGGGGCATAACATTCGGTTGCACAAGCAGAAATCCTGGTACTGATGAAACATTCACATTGTGTTACTTTGGATACAGCCCTACGATGATAAACCTGCTCCTCAATTAAAAGAACCACCAGGCAAAATTTGGTTAAAATCAGTGCAGTTTTGAAAGGTTCAGTCCGCCATGTGGATTCAAAATGGGGTCCAGTTGTATCCAAAGACGGAAACCTGCCACTTCATCAGTTTCACCTATCCTAAGCGTGATTGCACAGGAATTAATCCCATTGAACTCAGAAAGCATGCAAATGATCAAACCTGCCCTTCCCTCCTCCTCCCTCCTATCCCCTCCCTCTTGCCCCACCTTCCTTCTCCCTCTCCCCTCCCACTCCTCTTCCCACATGGTCAGTTTTACCTATTTTAAGCATGATGCTAGAACACATTTAAGGGGTGCAGGCGGGGAGTGGGGGATAACGTTCGGTTGCACAAGCAGAAATCCTTGTATTGAGGAAACATTCACATTGTGCTACTTTGGATACAGCCCTACAATGATAAACCTGCTCCTCAATTAAAGGAACCACCAGGCAAAATTTGGTTAAAATCAGTGCAGTTTTGAAAGGTCCAGTTCGCCATGTGGATTCAAAAGGTTGTATCCAAGCAAAGACAGAAACCTGCCACTTGATCTCAGGAACCATCATGCAAAACCTGGAAACAATATCTCAAGAGGCGTCCAAATGTATAGTTGACAAACAAACAATATTCCAATATATATAGTAGATAATAGATTTGGTGGACTTTTGAGGTCATCTAGTCCAGCCCCTACTCAGTGCCGCTCTAAGGTGCTGATGCAGATATCTATCTTTCCCTAGAGGTGTACCATTCATCATGGACCCTTGTGGGGCATTGCCATGGATGAAGGAGACCTTGCTCTATCCCATGATGCATCTTCTCACAAAATTGCACAGGTTGGTCTGGAGAAAGACTTACCGGCCTCCAGGGGTTTCGTCTTCTCATATGAGGATGTTGGTGCTTCCATCTCACTGAAACCAGCAGCACTCTGCAAAGAGAAGTCTACAGAAGGCCCAGCTAGCCAAAACGGAGATGCCTCAGGTTCCACAGCTGGGACCTTACCACAAGAGGGCACTGAAGAGCCAGGTTGAAGGCCCTTGCATTAATTTACAAAGCCCTCAACAACTTAGGTCCAGGGTATGTTAGGGACCATCTGAACCCTTCTATCCCAGCTCAGTCACTGAGATCATCTGTGGGAACGGCTCTGGTCATCCCCCGAGTGTGCGAGGCTCATTTAACACTGACATGAAATTGAGCCTTCGGTGTCTTTGGCCCAGTTCTCTGGATTGCTCTGCCAACAGAGATTCAGCAGGCACCTTCTGTTTTAACTGTTGAGAGCCTGCTGGAAACCTTTCTGTTCTGCCAGGCTTATGCAGGGAACTAAGAGTATATCTTTTTGCAACAGGTGACCTTTGTTTTTACTGTATTTTAATGGCTTTAGCGTAGTTTATTTTGCTTCCTATAAACTGTTCTGATGTTTTTTAATGAAACAGCAGTAAGTAAGTAAATAAATAAATAGAGGCACGTCATTTCCTCCCATAACTAGATTTTGAGAAGGTCAGTCATGTCAGGGTGTTCACAAGGTCAATTAACATGGATTTTCTACCCCTTAGAATACTCACTGAGATCATCTGCAGGAATGGAATAGCTATCTTGATCACATGCTTTCAGGATGCTTAAAATGTGCAAAAAAGGTGTGTCTTCTGCATGCCTTCAAAGAGCATCTATGTCCAAACAGTAGCTTTCTCCACAGTAGACTTTGGGGTTTGCAATACAATTGGTCTTTTGGATCATTTTTCCTACAGCTTCAGGTTTCTGTAAATCCCCACTTCACTAGCAGTAATTAAGAGAGACTAGCAGTAATTAAGAGAGCCCGGGCAGAGAAGGCATATGATTAAGGATGGGTAAGAATTCACTAAAATTGAACTTGGCACTGGACTTCCCAATAGTTTGCGCGTTTGCTACCTTTGCAGCCTGATCCTGAATGCTGCAAGCTTCCATAGCTTTTCCTGACACCGGATTTTTCCAAACATGAAACCGACCAGCCTGAGTCTATGCTTGGCTAACATGAAACTGACCTTACTATAACAGTAAAAGCAGAAGATAACAGAAAACAAACGAACACTGAATGGAACCGCCTGCCAGTTCAGTGGAAGCCAGCCACCCCTGGGTGGGTTGGAGTCTGATCAGTGCCTGCATGGCATACCATCCGGGAAATCCTATTGATGCTGATGCCTTGATTGAGTTCCATAGACGCAGAGCTGGATATCAGTGTCATAAACCATGGGTGGGGAACCTCTAGCCTGTGGGCCAATCATCTGATGGGTGCGAGGGTGTGGTTAAATCCTGTACTGGGAGCACAGGCAAACTGAGCTGCATCTAATCTCTACTCATGGCTAACTTAGGTATGTGAATTTCAGAGGGTCTACTCTGAGTAAAGTTATTTGGAGAAACCCTGTTATTTTTCATCCATACTAAGCTGACACACCCTAAGGTCACATCAGTTAGTTCTTGTATTCATGAGAACAAACTCAAGCAAACACACTTACATGAGATGGTCCTTCTGAACGCCAAACTTCCCCCCAAAGCCAACAGTGTAGTCTGCAGGGGGGGGGGGGGAGCAGATAGTGAATTTCAGAAAGATGCAGATGCAGCCCCAACCCACAAAGGCTGACCTATTTTGCTTTGCCTCACCCCATAAGAGCATAAGAAGAGCCCCACAGCTGGATCAGGCCTAAGGGGGCCCATCTAGGCCAGCATCCTGTTCTCACAGTGGCCAGCCAGACTCCCACGGGAAGCCCGCAAGCAGGACCTGAGAGCAACGGCCACTCTCCCCATCTGCGATCCCCAGCAGCTGGATTTCAGAGGCACGCTGTCTCCAACAGAGGAGGTAGAGAATAGCCATCTATATTTCCTGGTGGGCTAAAGTCTGATATCAGATGGCACTGATGCAACACACAGAACACTCTCCGGAAGGAATCTGCTCACAGGGCCACACGCTGTGGGATTCCCACGTCCTACACACTGCTTACAGCCTATACCTGGCCTTGACCCCACCCACCCAGTTCCACCCCCAGCATTTGCCCCATCTCCTGGCACACAGCCCTCTTCAACCTTTCCCATGCCCCATAGCAGGTGCGACCAAGTTTTTTGGCTTGAGGGCCACATTCATCTTGGCCAGCCCTGTGGGGGCCTCATGCCAGCAGTGGGTGTGGCCAGTCCACATTCTCATACACATCTATACAGGACACACACACCCAGCCCCTCCCTTCAGTCGATCCTTGCATCACGCTCTCCCTGCTCATCAAACGATGACTGGGGAGGGATTGATTTGCATCCCTGGGCTGAGTGGAGAGGCTGAACCGCCTTCTAATTTTTTCCTGGCTGCCACTGCACAAATTGGTGGGATGGGGTTACGTCTTTCCCATGGGTGGGAGGTTAGATACTGCTGCCCTATTCCCATGAACTGCCATAGTTTCCTCTGCCTGGGCTTCTACTGGGAGGAAGGGTGGCATATTATTGTATAATAATATATTTATCATCATAGCCTGCTGTGGGACCTTGCGGTGAAGGGCAGGTAAGAAATCTTATAAATAAATAAAAGTAAACAAATAACCTCAAGGTTACGATGGAGACTGGATTGTACCTTTGATTGGCCCTCACCTGCAGAGCACAGTCATCGACTGGGTATATAAGGGGTAAGACAGTCTTTCAGGTATCCTGGTCCCAAGTTGCATAGGGCTTTGTACACCAAAACCAGAACCTTGAACTTGGCCCAGTAACTGATGGGCAACTAATCCAATTCTTTCAGCGGGGGGGGGGTGATATGTTGGTGATACCCTGCCCCAGTGAGCAGGCAACCTGCCACATTTTGCACCATCTGCAGCTTCCGACCCAACCTCAAGGGCAGCCCCACATAGAGCACATTGCAGTAATCCAGCCTGGAGTTTACCAGTGCATGGACAAGAATGGTCATGCTATCCTGGTCCAAAAATGGCCGCAGCTGTCTTACCAGCCAAAGCTGGTAAGAAACCCTCCTAGCCACGGAGGTCACCTGGGCCTCTAGTGAAAAAGATGGATCCAGGAGAACCCTCGAGACTATGAACCTGCTCTTTCAGAGGGAGTACGACCCCATTCAAAGCAGACAGCTGACCAATTATCTGAAATCAGGAACCACCAACTCTCAGTGCCTCCACCTTGCTAGGATTCATACACAATTTATTGGCCCTCACCCAGCCCACCACCGAGTCCAGGCAGTGGCCCAGGGCTTGCACGGCCTCTCCCAATTCAGATGTTACAGAAAAATAGAGCTGGGTATCATCAGTGTACTCCTGACAGCTCACCCCAAATCTCCTGATGATCACTCCCAAAGACTTCATATAGATGTTCAATAGCTTTGGGGATAAGCTGCACTCCACAGCACAAATGCCAGGGGGCTGAAAGACAATCACCAATGCTAAATTTTGCCTCCAACACCTATCTCACCAAGTCAGCTCAGAAGGATACCATGGTCAATGGTATCAAAAGTCGCCAAGAGATCAAGTAAGAAAAACAGGGTCACATTCCCCTTGTCCTTCTCCTGATGAAGGTCATCCATCAAGCCAACCAAGGCCAATTCAGTTCCATAACCAGACCTGGACCCAGACTGGAATGGGTCAAGATAATCTGTCTCATCCAAAAGTGTTTGCAATTGCTGTGCCACAACCCTGTCAGTCACCTGCACTAAGAAGCTGTTATTTGCGACCGGTCAGTAATTGTAACAAACCATGGTGGGCTTTTTCAGAAGCAGTCGGATCACCGACTTTTTCATGGTGACTGGGACCACTCCCTCCCACAAAGACATGTTGACCATGCCCTGAATCTACTTGGTCATACCTCTTTGGCAAGCTTCAATAAGCCAAGATGGGCAAGCGTCAAGAAGACACACTGCTGGCCGCATCTTCACAAGCACCTTGTTCACATCAGTGGCTGCATCAACTGAAACTACTCCCAAGAAGTTGCAGCAGATGTTGCACTGGACACCTCATTGGGGACTACAGTAGATGTGGATGGGGCATCAAGATTGCTATGGAGGTGAGCACCTTTACCCTCAAAGTGCCTTGCAAACAATTCACAGTGGGACTCCGAAGGGTCTAAAACTCCATTTCCTGGAGTTGATGACAATAGACCGCTGACAATATGGAAAATCTCCACTGGAGAATTACTTGAGGATGCAACGGTGGCAGAGACGTGGGCCTTCTTCACCACCCTCGCTGCCACATAGTAGGCATATTTATGATGTTTCACTCATGCCTGATCGTCATCACAGCACGTCTTTCACCACTTGCGCTCTAGCTGTCATCCAGCCTGTTTCATTGCCCTTTGTTCACTGGTGTACCAAGGTACATTTCTGTACACATAGCTTGGCTAGAGAACTGCATTGCAAAATTCAGTTTCGAAGGAAGGCTGTGTTTCAGTTCACATATTGTTTTGGAAAGTGCAAATAAAGTGGGTTCATCATTAAATGTAAGTAGAATTGAACTTCTTCCCCAGTGTTAACTAAGAGCCAGCCCCTTCTGGCTTGAACATTGCTATTCGCTGACTACCGAGGCCCCACCCTTTGTTCTTGGCCCCACCCTTTTCTGCCAGGAGAAAAAACTGCCTGTGCCAAGGGGGAGATGTCTTTTCCTGAGCTTCTTGATTTTCCTTCCTTGTGATGCAGAGGAATCTTCTCCAGGGGCTGCTCAAGCTCTCGATAAAAGCCCTCTTCCCTGCCAGAGTTGGCCCTACAGGACACAAGCAGAAGACAGCCTCTTCTGGGGCACATGGTGGCGTCTGAAGGTCCAGAAGTAGCCAGAAACCAGGACCTTTCTTGGGGAGACCTTCAGGGCCAGTCTTGGTCTGTCTCCTGTCCTGACAAGGGGAAGGTGGGAACCCTAACCTCCCTGCCCTCTCTGTTCCCCTCACTGACTCTTGCCCTGAGATCCTCCTAGCCGGCCCCCTGAGCAGGTCAGCTGGAAGAAGCAGCATCCAAAATTGACCATCTCCACATCCTTCCAAGAGCAACAGCAAGAACCCGAGTTCATTCAGCAGGAAGATGCCAGGTGAGGAGCAGATAAACAAAGTCATCCCCAGACTAGGAAAGGTCCCATTTGCAATGGGGGTGGGGGAGGAATAGTTCATCTGCACACACCCATTTGGGTAAAGGCATGAAAAATTTAAATTGACCTTCATCTTACACTGTGCGGGATGCTTAAATCAATCAGACACTCAAACACATAAACCTGGGAAATGGGGAAATGATCTAGGGCGGCTGTCTCATTTATAGCTGGCCACACAGCCATGCAGTGCTCCATGCAGCGGAGTGATGCTTAGAAATAGTCGCCGTGTTTAGCAATCTGCTTGGCACAGCTTCCCTGTCTCCAGTGAGGGTGTGTGTGTGAGAGAGAGAGTGAGTGAGAGAGAGAGAATCTGTCCATTTTGGTTTCTCTCTCATTGCCACCTCAATTTGTGATTAAATAACAAAAAAGCTCTCCCAATGTACACATTTGTATGCAAACATTTCTTAATATACACATTTTTTGCAAGGCAGTTTTCCTGATATCATGCATGTTTCTATGTTATTTGTAGTAATATATGCCTTTGAATGCACATGTGGCCCCAGCAATTTCTGCAGATTTCTTGGCTGGAAAACTGCATTGCAAACTGAGAGAGAGAGAGAGAGAGAGAGAGAGAGAGAGAGAGAGAGAATCTGTCCATTTTGGTTTGTCTCTCATTTCTCCAGTCTTATGTTCAGTATCGTGAGCCTAGTTCTCTGGAATTTATTTATTTATTTATTATTTGATTTATATCCCACCCTTCCCCCCAGCAGGAGCCCAGGGCGGCATTCTCTCCCAACTGAGATCAGGCAAGTGCTCGACAAAACCCTTTCTATTTTACCAGGCATTTTAAGGAAGTTTTCTGTTTTTATGATTAATTTTATTAATTGATTTTATCCACGGTATGCTTTTTGTCATCTTTATGTACACCACGTAGAAGAGCTGGTGATTAAGCAATAAATAAATAGCTTTGGTAATAAATAACAACCTTGTAAGGTAGACTCGGAGGAGAGATAAGCGATGGGGGCTCAAGCTCACCCAGTGAAGTTTATAGCTGAGTGGGGGTTTGAACCTGGGTCTCCATCCTCAGTCCAAGTCCAGGGCACTAACCTCTGTACCACACTGGATTAATACATAATCCCTTTTTGTTATTCTATAAATTCTTGAGGACAGGAAGATAAAGAAACAGTTTCTCATTTCTCCAATTTGTACTGATGGTGTGGAGTCAAATGTACATTTGGGGAGGGGAGTGGTGGCCTGTGGGCATCTGCCAGGCAGGAAATGTGACTCTCTCAGATCTTTTCAGCCCCCCCCGACTCCCGACTGTGCGGAAGGGGAGCAGCAGAGGGCAGCAGAGGCAGAAAAGCAAAGAGGGTGCCAGGAAAGGTGCCACCCTTGAGATGTGGGGCGGGTGGAAAGGCTGGGCCCCCCCTAGATATCCTTTCTAATGTGCCTTCATGATTATTTGTGCTCAAGATGGCACTGGGGAGGTTATACGTGATCCCATGTGTTTACACCTGTACAAATCTTGGGGCGGACAGACTGCTTCGTTTCCAATTAGTGCATGTCCTGTAACTTCCTGCTGAAATTCTGTCACTTTGTATGCCACAAACGTTCCAGGTGTGGGGGGGGTTGGGTGTGTGTGTGTGTCCAACTTTTGTTACACCATAGCGCAAGAGTGCCCCTCCAGAGGGCACGAGATTGCATTGAGGAAGCATTGCGGAACAACTGACGGAGCAGAATGATGTGCAGGCGGTCCAGTATCAATCCATCACAAAGGCACTATGGCTTTGCTGATGACCTGTTGCAGAATACGCCCGCTAAAAAATGGCAGTCTGGCGGGACCTTGAAAGGAGGAGGGAGAAACTGCCTGTTGAGCAGAGATGGGCATTGGGGCGGCAGGAGGCAATTACAAGCAAAACTGGCAGGAGACATGGAGCCAGGGGTTGGGGGGGGGTAGGGCTGGAGAATGACTACGACTTTCTCACACGTGACACCAAAAAGGACTCTGTGGAGCCACATTTGCATGTTGCCTGTGCCATGCAGAATTGTATCCAAATTAGGTTAGATTTAGAATTCGCCTATTAAAAACTAGCAGGCCTTAGATATGCCCATTTATTGCAGTGGGTCTGCTTTGAATAGGACTCACCCTGGATACAACTTTAAGCCTGATATGTGAAGTGCCCTGCAGGGGCAGATAGAGTGGATGCAGCCCTTGCCCCATTGGAGATGCCAGGGATTGAACCTGGGATCTTCTTCGTGCTAATCAGATGCTCTCCCACTGGGCTATGGTTTTCAGCTTGTGCAGATGAGGCTACACAAAAATCCAGAACTGCTCCCCTCTCTCCCACCCCTCTCCATACACACATAGTCATCAATCATAGGAATCAGTTCATTCACACAGTCCCCTTTGGAGTCCATTTTCAGACTATATGTTGACCCACCCATCTCCATTTCCCTCATACAATTCCAATTCCTCACAGAGAAAGCCTTTAACAAGTATCCCAGCAGAGGGAAATGCCCTTGCTTTTATATTCCCCTTTGCCAGGGAGAAATTGTGGGAGGGGAGAACAGGGATGGGAGGAGCTGTCAATTTCGGTCTTCTGTCATTAAATCTTAAATTTCTCCAATTTGTACTGATGGTGTGGAGTCAAATGTACCTTTGGGGAGTGGTAGCCTGTGGGCATCTGCCAGGCAGAAAATGTGACTCTCTCAAACCTTTTTAGCTGACACCAAAAAGGACTCTGTGGAGCCCCTTTGAAGCTATATTTGCATGTTGTCTGTGCCAAACAATCTTAGAACTGTAGCCAAACTAAGTTAGATTTAGAATAGGCCTATTAAAAACTAGCAGGCCTTAGATATGCCCATTTATTTCAGTGGGTCTGCTTTGAATAGGACTCACCTTGGATACAACTTTAAGCCTGATACGTGAAGTGCCCTGCAGGGGCAGGTAAAGGAAGCAGCCCCTCCTTGCGCCATTGTTCAGTAAAGACAGGAGACCACCATCCCCTTCAGAGGAAATAGTCGCCACTGGTGACAGTGACACCTTCAGCCGTTCTATCCGCCTGGGAAAAGCCAGAGAGGCTTCCTGAGGAAAGACCCCCGGGGCTGAGTTCAGTTCACCTGTTAAGTCCTAGGCAGAGCTGGGTCCTTCTCATACCCAAAGCAGTGTGTTGGGAGCATCAGATGGTTGGCAGGAAGGTTGGCTGCCAGATGGGAACTCACTGTGAGAAGAGCCCCACAGCTGGAGCAGACTCTAGTCCCACCCAGTCCACCATCCTGTTCCTCTCACAGTGGCCGTTATGGGAAGCCCACGAGCAAGACCTGAGCACACAGCAGCAGCGCTCTCCTCTCTTGCCGTTTCCCAGAAACTGGCATTCGGAGGCTTTTTGGATTTGCTCCTTTGTTCGTAGCATTGTGAGTATTTTAGGTTGTATTTCTGCTTGGGTTTTTTATATCTATTTTTTTATTTGATTTTGTAAGTCACATTGAGTTAATTTTTTTAAAACAGTGACATGAAGATGATGATGATGATAATGCCTCCGACAGTAAAGGCAGAACATAACCATCCTGGCTATTTTAGGTTGTATTTATGCTTGTTTTTTTTCATATCTACTTTTTTTCATATCTACTTTTTTATTTGGTTTTGTAAGTCACTGTAAGTTAATATTTTGAAAAAAGTGACATGATGATAATGTCTCCACCAGTGAAGGCAGAAGATAGCCATCCTGGCTAGCAGCCACTGATAAATTTGTACTTCATGTATTTCTCTAATTCCCTTTTAAAGGCAGCTAAGTTGGTGCCCATCACCAATTCATTGGTCTTGCATAGTCCCCTTTCAGCACCATCTAATTTAGCACATAATTACCCTTTTCTGCAGCTTTTGGACCTCCAGAATCTCCAATTTTTAAACGTCTGGCAACCAGAACTGTCCATAGTATTCAAGTGTGGTCACACCATGCATTTCTACAAAGGCATTGTAACGTCAAATGCCTAACTCTGGCCAAGCACAAGACAATTGAGTTTGGAATCTCAAAAGGACAATGAACACGCTGGTGGTGAAAAAGGTTAAAGGTTTATTAGAGCAAACTGTTTGCATCTAGGCTGCCAGCATCTGCCTTCAAGTCGACTATGACTTATGGCGACCCTATGAATCAGCAACCTCCAATAGCATCTGTCATGAACCACCATGTTCAGATCTTGAAAGTTCAGGTCTGTGGCTTCCTTGATGGAATCAATCCATCTCTTGTCTGGCCTTCCTCTTTTTCTACTCCCTTCTGTTTTTGACAGCATTTAGGCTGTCATTATTTGCAAGCAGTAAAACACTAAAATGGAACTAATAGCTAGCAAGTCTCTATCTCCCCCCACCCCATCTTACATGTGCTGGAAGCCTTTGAACAGCACAGCCTGGGAGGGATCACTGCTCTTCAGTCTTCTTGATCTTCAAGCCAGTACTGAGGCTGATTGGGGCTCTTGAGACCCCTGGAGGCTTGTTCTATACCTTGGGGCTTCTTCAGCCCCCTGAAGGCTTAATCTCCCTGATCTAGGGGTCCTATATTTATAGCTCAAAACCCCTTGGGAGGGCACACCTTACACCTATTAGATCATTATCTTCCCATCATCCAGATTGCTGATTTAACCATCGGGTGATGTCTCCTGACCCTGCACGTGGTACAATTTCAGCTTGAGAACTCAGCTGCACCCCCAGCCTAGTTTTGACTATCAAGTGCTTTTGTTTACATTAGCAGAGTGAGAACATTGGTAGGCTAATTACCTCACTGTCCCTTCAAAGCTTGAGAAACCTATACACAAGCCCACCTGATAAACAGGAGTGTGAGACAATCTGGATTGTTTTGTTTAACTGAATAACTTTTCCCAAAGTGCTGTTTTTTGAACACAGAGTGAAACATTATGAAACTTAATGTCAGAGAGCCTGCTTTTTGAACTCTCCAGTTTCCAATTCATTGCAGTTACAAATGCAAAGTAATCAACACCCCAATAAATCAATCAGGAGTATGAAGCATGAATCAGGGGACAGAAGCCATTCACATGCCATTTCTAAGCCTCTTTGATCGTACATCTAGATTCTTCCGCAGATTGGCAATACAGGCATCATGAAATACTGGACGTCCCCCCCCCCAAGATGGTGTTTATTTCCAGCTTGTAGCCAGAACTAACTGATATTTTGACTTTTCAGGCTGAGATGACTAGAGCTTCTTTTTACAAATAAAGAACAGATCATTGAAGCTGACAATGGCCAGTTGAGACAGTGGCAGAAACACTTCTTGTAAAGGATAAATCCAGGGTACATAGGAAGCTGCAGTATACTGAGTCAGACCATTGGTTCATCTAGTTTAGGATTGTCTACACTGACTGGCAAGAGCATTCCAGGGTTTCAGGCCAGCCCTACCTGGAGTTGCTGGGGATTGAACCTGGGATCTTCTTTGTGCTAAGCAGATACTCTCCCACTAAGCTATGGATTTTCAGCTTATGCAGATAAGGCTACACAAAAATCCAGAAGCAGAACTGCTCCCCTCTCTCCCACCCCTCTCCGCACAAACATATTCATCAGTCACGGCAATCAGTTCATTCAAACACTCCCTTTGGAGTCCATTTTGAGTCTCTGATTTTGCTTTGCTCTGAGCCTGCGCACACACAACTTAATGGCTTGTTTTAACTATTAAGTGGTTTTGTTTACATTAGCAGAGTGAGAACATTCGTAAGCTAATTACCTCACTGTCCCATCAAAGCTTGAGAAAGCTACAAAGAAGCCCACCTGATAAACAGGAGGGGGAGACAATCTGGATTGTTTTGATTAACTGAATAACTTTTTCCAAAGTGCTGTTTTTTGAACACAGAGTGAAACATTAATGTCAGACAGCCTGCTTTTTGAACTCTCCAGCTTCCAATTCATTGCAGTTACAGTATGCAAAGCAGTCCACACCCCAAGCTTTCCCACTGAGCTATGGATTTTCAGCTTGTGCAGATGAGGCTACACAAAAATCCAGAAGCAGAACTGCTCCCCTCTCTCCCACCCTCTCCACACAAACATATTCATCAATCATGGCAATCAGTTCATTCAGACACTCCCTTTGGAGCCCATTTTGAGTCTCTGATTCTGCTCTGCACACACATGCATCCAATCAACAGTCTGTCCCTATATGTTGGCCCACCGCAAACAATTGCTTCCCTCACAGAGAAAGCCTTTAGCAGTTTCCATTCAAAATAGCCTGGTAGGGAGGCCAAACTTGACAATCCTCCATTCAGCCACCTTTCCTTGTGACTGGCAGCACTTCGCCAATCAGGAATCCTTGGAACACAGTCATTTGCATGAAAGGGGGCGCTTCTGCCTTAAGTCCACAGCCAAACATGGGCTTGCTCTGAAGTTTCAACTTCCCTGTGCCTGTGTGGTGCACTGTAACAGGCTCCTGACTGAGCTGCCTCCTTTCCTCTAAGTGCAGTGGTGTGCTGTTGAGCGAGGCAACTGCTGAAGAGCAAAGGAGGACAGCCCAGCAGACTCCCGAAACTGGAGGGAAGCAGGTGTACCTCTTTCTTGGGTCCTATGGGGCTCTTTGAAATAAATACTGCAAACACAATTACAAAATTGTTTTATATATATATATTAAGTAATAATTGAAAAGAACATAACACAATATATGCCAACAGAATATATCATGTGTCTTCATAACATAATAACCCCCAAAGTCCTATGCATCCAGCAAGGTATCAATGAAGACGTTGCTTGTAGAAGGTCCAGGAGAGAAAGTTCAGAAGTTTCCCATACACAATCTTAAAGCCCTAAATAAAATATAAAATGAATTCAAATACATAAAGCCACAAAAAAAAGAAAGAATTTACTCTTCCATTCCCTTTTACACACATAATTTAAAACCCTATTACCTAATTCAAGGTGGCAAGGGCCTAATCCTTACTCCCTGGCAATAACAGCTCCTTTTCTCTTCAGCCCTCACGTTTGCTAGTCTCAAACTCCCAAGTACAATCCTTCCTTAAGGTTTCTCCACCCACTGGACCAAACCAATAACCCATAGGGGTTACACAGGCAGAAACAGAAGCGGGTATCCCAGCAGAGGGAACTTCCCTTGCTTTTATAGTCGCCAGGGAGAAATTATGGGAGGGGAGAACGGGGGCTGCTCTGCAGTAGGGAGCTGCCAATTTCGGTTCTCTGTTATTTTTCCAATCTTAAATTTCGTCCTCCACATTTCTGCAGCAATTTGCAAAACTTCTCCAGCATTTCAATGAGAATTTCTCCTACTAAATATGTAGTTTTGTATGCAGTTTTGACTAATGCACACATTTCTGCTAGCAATTTCTCCTAATGTGATGCATTTTTGTCTGTTATTTTCACTGATACTCATTTTTTGCATGCTTTCCCCAATATAGTCATTTTTGCAAACGTTGCTTAGTTGGAGAATTGCACCACAAAATTCGGCTAAGTGCAAATTTCAAAGGATGTCCCTGTTTCAGTTCTCATGCTGTTTCAGAAAGTGCAGATTTGACAAATTTGGCTTTAAATGCAAGCTGGATCAGTTTTCTCACCCATTCCTACTTTGCAGCTGTAGCTGTGGGATGAAAAAGGAGCTTTAGCAGCTCTGTGTGTGTTTTGGGGGGGAGGTCATCTCCTCTCTCCCCCAGTCTCTGCATTCCCCCTTCTTTCTCGCTCCTTTGATTGGTATCTTCTCTCTCTCTCTTTCCCTCCTAAAGGCAAGGTGGGGATGGTTGCCTTCATTCCCTCTTGCATTTAGAGCTGTTGTTTGCATTTGAAGATAGGGGAAATTGCCTAGCTGGGATTAATCTTGCCCTGTGTTTCTTTCAGTGTGGGGCTCCTATGGAAACATATCTAGATCTAGTGATTAAAAAGCAGGATTTTAAGATCAGAGGGTGCACAGAGGAGTGGTAGGGAGTAGACTGATATATAATTCATACTTTCGAAGGGGAAGGCATTAATAGCAGAATGCAGGAGTGATCTCTTTGCTCTACAGATCTCTCTCCTGCAGATCTAGCTCCCTCTTTCATCCACAAAGTCATCCCTATATTTTTGCCCTGTAAGGGTAGAGACACAGTTATTGGTGTGCTGGTCCCAGTGTGTCTCCATCTCTGTTTTTTTAAAACGGGGGCACACGACGCTAGTCAAATTTTGCCCCTTTTTACCCTAAAACCTGATTGGATCAGCTCAAGTACATTTTTTAAAATTCAGCTTCAGACAGATTTCACAACTGATTTGTAGATCAACCCATTGCCCATCCAGATGTGGCCAATGGAAACGCTTTGCTTTAGGCTCAGGCACAGACAGTGATTGGCCCAACACTTTGCTGTTGGTAGTCCTGAAAGATCTGAAGTCCCCAGTGGGGAAGGGAGGTGTGTCCAGCTGAGGGCAGAGTAGCTTCAAAAAGCAGCCAGAAAAAACATTCTCCGGCTTTTGAAAAAGCAACTGGTGTGTCCATAGCGTAAGTGAGCGGGTGCCCTCTAACCCCAAGGCTGGCTGTTCCAAACCAAACTCTGTGTGGGATTCCACATGCACCTGTTTGCGAGGAATAGGCAACCCGCCCACATTAATCCCTCTGGCCTTCCTTGTTCTCTTCTCAGAGCTGACCTTGATGGAACCCAGGGGAGGTGGCAATCAGACAGCGGTGACTGAATTCTTCTTCCTGGGTTTCTCTGGGGTCCACAAGGGTCAGGCCTTCCTCTTCCTGCTGTTTCTGGTCATCTACCTCATCACCCTGGTGGGAAACTCTGTGATCTTCACCCTGATCCAGCTGGATTCCCGCCTTCACAGCCCCATGTACTTTTTCCTCAGCCACTTGTCTTGCTTGGACATTTGCTACTCCTCCGTCACCATCCCGAAGATCCTGGTGAACTTCTTGCGCCAGAGACACACCATTTTGTACAACCAGTGCATGGCCCAGATGTTCTTCCTGATGACGTTTGCAGGGTCTGAGTGTGCCCTGCTGGCCGTCATGGCCTATGATCGCTATGCTGCCATTTGCCAACCCTTGCGCTACTCTCACCTGATGAGCTGGAGGGTGTGTGTCCCCCTCGCTACCAGTTCTTGGATTTGGGGTCTCCTGGACTCTGCCATTCACACTGCACTGGCCACCAACTTGGCCTTCTGTGGCGCCGACCAGATTGACCACATCTTCTGCGACGTCCCACAGCTTCTGAAAATTGCCTGCAGTGACACCTATGTCAACGAGATGGCCCTTCACACAGCAAGTGTTTTTGTGGGGCTGAGCCCTTTCATACTTGTCGTCATCTCATACATCTACATCCTGTTGGCCATCTTCAGAATCCACTCAGACACTGGCAGGCACAAGGCCTTCTCCACCTGCGCAGCCCACTTGATTGTGGTCATCATCTATTTTGGGATGGCAAACCTGAACTACAACCGCCCTAGCACTGGCTACTCCTTGGAGATCGACACCTTGATCTCCATACTGTATTGTGTAATCACCCCCATGCTGAACCCCCTCATCTACAGCCTCCGCAACAAGGAGGTGAAGGAAGCCCTGAGGAAGGTTCTGGGTGGCCAGAAGGCGGGGAATAATTTCCATTGACAACCAGGAGCAACGTGTTAGGTCAAGATTCTGCTCTGTTCTAGCACAAAACATCCCATTCAACAACTCAATTGTCTCCCAGTCTGAGCAGCCTGCTCAATCTTACCACTGTGAGGGGGTCCAGTCCTGAACCTCAGAGAAGCCTCAAATCCTTTAACTGTTGCTGTGCCCTCCTATTTTGGTATAGCCCCCTGAAAAACATATGGGGAAAGGAGAGGTTTTTCTCTAAACATCTCTTTTATTGGTTTTACAATTGTATAATAGTATATTTATCATCATAGCCTGCCCTGGGACCTTGCAGTGAAGTGCGGTTAAGAAATCTTATAAATAAATAAACTGAAGGGTACGATGGACACTGACTTGTACTTTTGATTGGCACTTACCTGCAGAGTGCAGTGATCGACTGGGTATATAAGGAGTCAGACAGTCTTTCAGGTATCCTGGTCCCAAGTTGCATTGGGCTTTGTGCAACAAAACCAGAACCTTGAACTTATCCTGGTAGCTAATGGACAACTAGTGCAACTCTTTCAGCAAGGGGGTAACATGTTGGTGATATCCTGCCCCAGTGAGCAGTCTCGCTGCCACATTTTGCACCAGCTGCAGCTTCCGACCCAACCTCAAGGGCAACCCCACATAGAGTGCATTAGAGTAATCCAGCCTGGAGTTTACCAGTGAATGGACAACAGAGGTCAAGCTATTCTGGTCCAGAAATGGCCACAGCTGTCTTACTAGCTGAAGCTGGTGAAAGGCACTCCTAGCCACTGACGTCACATGGGCCTCTAGCGACAAAGATGGATCCAGGAGCACCCCCAGACTATGAACCTGCTCTTTCAGAGGGAGTATGACCCCATCCATATCAGGCAGCTGACCAATTATCCGAACTCAGGAACCACCAACCTACAACGCTTCTACCTTGCTAGGATTCATACATAATTTATTGGCCCTCACCCAGCCCACCACCAAGTCCAGGCAGTGGCCCAGGGCTTGCACGGCCACTCCCAATTCAGATGTTACAGAAAAATAGAGCTGGGTATCATCAGTGTACTCCTGACAGCTCACCCCAAATCTCCTGATGATCACTCCCAAAGACTTCATATAGATGTTCAACAGCTTTGATAAAACTTGCCACACCCTACAGCACAACTGCCAGGGGGCTGAATGGCAATCACCCAATGCTAAATTGTGACTCCAATACCCATCTCACCAAGTCAGCTCAGAAGGATACCATGGTCAATGGTATCAAAACCCGCGGAGTGATCAAGTAAGAAGAGTCGCACTCCCCCCATCCTTTTCCCAATAAAGGTCATCCACCATGGTGACCAAGGTGGATTCAGTCACATAACGAGGCCTGAACCCAGAATGGGATAGGTCAAGATTATCTGTTTCATTCAAGAGTACTTTCAAATGCTGCGGCACAACCCTCTCAATCACCTGCCCTAAAAAGGGGGTATTTGCAACTGCACGGTAATTGTCACAAACCAATGGGCCCACGGTGGGCTTTTCCAGGAGGATGGGATCACTGACATTTTCAGGGTGGGTGGGACTACTGCCTCCCACAAAGACATGTTGGCCACACCCTGAATCCACTCAGTCATATCCCTTTGGCAGAGCTTGGAAACGTTACTTTTTTGAACTACAACTCCCATTAGCCCCAGCCAGCATGGCCACTGGATTGGGCTGATGGGAGTTGTAGTTCAAAAAAGTAACTTTTCTAAGCTCTGCCCTTTGGCAAGCTTTAATAAGCCAAGAAGGGCAAGGGACTAGAGCAGCCTTTCCCAACCAGTGTGCCTCCAGGTGTTGTTGGACCACTACTCCCATCTTTCCTGACCATTGGCAATGCTGGCTGAGGCTGATGGGAGTTGTGGTGCAACAACATCTGGAGGCACACTGGTTGGGAAAGGCTGGTCTAGAGAATACCTTGCTGGCTACATTGTTGCAAGCACCTTATCCACATCATCAGGCTACATCACCTGAAACCAATCCCAAGAAATTGCAGCAGATGTTGCACTGGACAGCTCACTGGGACTACAGTAGATGTGGATGGCGCATCAAGATAGCAATAGAGGTGAGCACCTTTACCCTCAAAGTGCCTTTTAAACAATTCCCAGTGGGCCTCTGAAGGGTCTAAAACTCCATTTCTTGGAGTTGATGACAATAGACCGCTGACAATATGGAAAATCTCCACTGGAGAATTACTTGAGGATGCAACGGTGGCAGAGACGTGGGCCTTCTTCACCACCCTCGCTGCCACATAGTAGGAATATTTATGATGTTTAACTCATGCCTGATCGTCATCACAGCACGTCTTTCACCACTTGCGCTCTAGCTGTCATCCAGCCTGTTTCATTGCCCTTTGTTCACTGGTGTACCAAGGTACATTTCTGTACACATAACTTGGCTAGAGAACTGCATTGCAAAATTCAGTTTCGAAGGATAATTGTTTCAGTTCACTTATTGTTTTGGAAAGTGCAAATTAAGGGGCTTCACCTTCAAATGTGAGATTACTGAACTTCTTCCCCAGTGTTAACTAAGAGCCAGCCCCTTCTGGCTTGAACATTGCTATTCGCTGACTACCGAGGCCCCACCCTTTGTTCTTGGCCCCACCCTTTTCTGCCAGGAAAAACAAACTGCCTGTGCCAAGGGGGAGATGTCTTTTCCTGAGCTTCTTGATTTTCCTTCCTTGTGATGCAGAGGAATCTTCTCCAGGGGCTGCTCAAGCTCTCAATAAAAGCCCTCTTCCCTGCCAGAGTTGGCCCTACAGGACACAGGCAGAAGACAGCCTCTTCTGGGGCACATGGTGGCGTCTGAAGGTCCAGAAGTAGCCAGAAAGCAGGACCTTTCTTGGGGAGACCTTCAGGGCCAGTCTTGGTCTGTCTCCGGTCCTGACAAGGGGAAGGTGGGAACCCTCAACCTTCCTGCCCTCTCTATTCCCCTCACTGACTCCTGCCCTGAGATCCTCCTAGCCGGCCCCCTGACCAGGTCAGCTGGAAGAAGCAGCATCCAAAATTGACCATCTCCACATCCTTCCAAGAGCAACAGCAAGAACCCGAGTTCATTCAGCAGGAAGATGCCAGGTGAGGAGCAGATAAACAAAGTCCTCCCCAGACTAGGAAAGGTCCCATTTGCAATGGGGTGGGGGAGGAATAGTTCATCTGCACACACCCATTTGGGTAAAGGCATGAAAAATTTAAATTGACCTTCATCTTACACTGTGCGGGATGCTTAAATCAATCAGACACTCAAACACATAAACCTGGGAAATGGGGAAATGATCTAGGGCGGCTGTCTCATTTATAGCTGGCCACACAGCCATGCAGTGCTCCATGCAGGAGTGATGCTTAGAAATAGTCGCCGTGTTTAGCAATCTGCTTGCTCAGCATCCCTGTCTCCAGTGTGTGTGTGTGTGTGTGAGAGAGAGAGAGAGAGAGAGAGAGAGAGAATCTGTCCATTTTGGTTTCTCTCTCATTCCCACCTCAATTTGTGATTAAATAACAAAAAAGCTCTCCCAATGTACACATTTGTATGCAAACATTTCTTAATATACACATTTCTTGCAAGGCAGTTTTCCTGATATCATGCATGTTTCTATGTTATTTGTAGTAATATATGCATTTGAATGCACATGTGGCCCCAGCAATTTCTGCAGATTTCTTGGCTGGAAAACTGCATTGCAAATTTCAGAGAAGTGAGGATTTCGCAGGGTGGCTGGTTTCAGAAGGTGAAGATCAGATTCACCTTGAATCACATCTGCCATCCAGAGTTATTTTATGCATCAGCTTCATTCTCTGGCTGCAGATTCAGGACAGGCACTCTCACCCTCCATGAGGGTTGTCCAGTTGCTTAGTTTTGTGCCTAGTAATTACCACCAAAAAGTGAGAGAGGATGTGAGGAATCTTTTTTTAAACCTTACATCTTCAGTCTTCAATGCGTAGACTCTCGTTTCCAACACTATGGAAGCCAGCATGGCTTCTGGAAGGGAAAGTCCTGTCTCAGTAACTTATTAGAATTCTTTGAGAGTGTCAACAAGCATATAGATAGAGGTGATCCAGCGGACATAGTGTACTTAGACTTTCAAAAAGCGTTTGACAAGGTACCTCACCAAAGACTTCTGAGGAAGCTTAGCAGTCATGGAATAAGAGGAGAGGTCCTCTTGTGGATAAGGAATTGGTTAAGAAGCAGAAAGCAGAGAGTAGGAATAAACGGACAGTTCTCCCAATGGAGGGCTGTAGAAAGTGGAGTCCCTCAAGGATCGGTATTGGGACCTGTACTTTTCAACTTGTTCATTAATGACCTAGAATTAGGAGTGAGCAGTGAAGTGGCCAAGTTTGCTGACGACACTAAATTGTTCAGGGTTGTTAAAACAAAAAGGGATTGCGAAGAGCTCCAAAAAGACCTCTCCAAACTGAGTGAATGGGCGGAAAAATGGCAAATGCAATTCAATATAAACAAGTGTAAAATTATATATATTGGAGCAAAAAATCTTAATTTCACATATACGCTCATGGGGTCTGAACTGGCGGTGACCGACCAGGAGAGAGACTTCGGGGTTGTAGTGGACAGCACGATGAAAATGTCGACCCAGTGTGCGGCAGCTGTGAAAAAGGCAAATTCCATGCTAGCGATAATTAGGAAAGGTATTGAAAATAAAACAGCCAATATCATAATGCCATTGTATAAATCTATGGTGTGGCCGCATTTGGAATACTGTGTACAGTTCTGGTCGCCTCATCTCAAAAAGGATATTATAGAGTTGGAAAAGGTTCAGAAGAGGGCAACCAGAATGATCAAGGGGATGGAGCGACTCCCTTACGAGGAAAGGTTGCAGCATTTGGGGCTTTTTAGTTTAGAGAAAAGGCGGGTCAGAGGAGACATGATAGAAGTGTATAAAATTATGCATGGCATTGAGAAAGTGGATAGAGAAAAGTTCTTCTCCCTCTCTCATAATGCTAGAACTCGTGGACATTCAAAGAAGCTGAATGTTGGAAGATTCAGGACAGACAAAAGGAAGTACTTCTTTACTCAGCGCATAGTTAAACTATGGAATTTGCTCCCACAAGATGCAGTAATGGCCACCAGCTTGGACGGCTTTAAAAGAAGATTAGACAAATTCATGGAGGACAGGGCTATCAATGGCTACTAGCCATGATGGCTGTGCTCTGCCACCCTAGTCAGAGGCAGCATGCTTCTGAAAACCAGTTGCCGGAAGCCTCAGGAGGGGAGAGTGTTCTTGCACTCGGGTCCTGCTTGCGGGCTTCCCCCAGGCACCTGGTTGGCCACTGTGAGAACAGGATGCTGGACTAGATGGGCCACTGGCCTGATCCAGCAGGCTCTTCTTATGTTCTTATGTTCTTATCTATTTATTTATGAAGAGGATTTCTATCCTACAAACATAACAAAATCAAGAAAAATACACAACCAATATAAAAACACAAGATAGGAACCAACATAAAACAAGCCAGTGCAGCGGTCTACAAATCCAGTTTAAAGCAAAAAGCCAGCAAAACGTCAATTAAAACTGCTACACCTCGCAACACAGATAGAAATCAAGATTTCAATATTATCAGTGCAGTCAGTCATCTTATCTACAGAGAGCAGCGTCTGAGCATGTGAAAAATGTCTTTAGTACACTGATTCTCACATATCAGATCAGGAAAGGCGAAACAGCTTTCTATCATAAAGGCTGGAATGTGATTGAGATGTGAGAGCTGGCACCTCTTTTGTAAATAAATAAATAAACACAGTGAATTCTAGAGACCTGTCAAGCTGTGCTAGCATTAGTCAGGTCAGCTGTTCCATTCCTATTGGTCTTACGGGGAGGAATGTTGCACCCCCTGCATTAAATAGACAGACAGACAGACAGACAGACAGACAGACAGATAGATAGATAGATAGATAGATAGATAGATAGATAGATAGATAGATAGATAGATTCTGTCTCTGTGTATATATGTACATGTGCATATATGTATACACACACACATATCCATCCCTGCGGAGGAAATGAAGTAGGGTGATCTTTGGTTGGAAGATGCCTGCCAGTCATTTTCAGAGCTTGGAAAAGTTACTTCTTTGAACAATAACTCCCATCAGCCCAATCCAGTGACTGGCTGGGGCTGATGGGAGTTGTAGTTCAAAAAAGTAACTTTTCCAAGCACTGGTCATTTTGAAGAATACCTTTTAGCCTTTTCTGATTTGCTGAACAGAGCCTCTGCTGGGCAACAGGGTGACTGAGGCTGCATTTCAAGGCAACTTTACTTGGGAGTAAGCACCATTGAACAGGGTGGGGGCAGGGCCAAAAAATGCAAATACGAATACCTCAGCCTTTTCTACATGGAGGTTTGCTTTTATATTTTGTAGTTCTGCAGGGGAGGGAGAGTTTGGTGGATTCAGACCCCTTTCTTCCATCTTCCCATTGCAGACGCTCCCATTGCATTCATCTCTTAAGACACATAACTTGAGACACAGGGGGAAAGGAGATGAAGGCTGATTCTCCTTGCGGATTCAGCTAGAAAGTATCTTGATAAGGGGCAGAGCTGCATGTGTTGATTAAGTGAACATGTGCAGTCTTCTAAACTGAATGGATTCTACAACAGGCGGGCAGGCTAAAATTCTTCATTTTCACAAGACAGCTGCAGTGTCCCACATTGGCTAAGAACAATGGAAGGCGGGAGTAGGCTGATTTCTCACAAAATGGGCAGAAAACTGCTTCCACATTTTGCTTTGTTTCTCTGGACCGACAAGGGCTAGAGACTTGCTTTTTTAAAAGAAAAATGGAAGCTGAGAATCTGGGCCACCTGATGGGCTAAGTGGGCACCGGGTAGCATGGCTAGAAGCTGGATAAAACCTGGCTAACTGGGCAATATGGCAGCATCTATAGGTTTGGCTGCCACAAGATGCAGTGATGGCCACTGGCCTAGACAGCTTTAAAATGATCTGAGACAAATTCATTGAGGAAGGTAAGTCAATTGATGGCTTTTAGCCTGGGTAGCTAAATATTAGCCTGAGGTAGCAGGGGGCTGAACAGCAACCGCTGGGGAGCACTGTGGTCCTTGTGCCCTGATAGTGGCCTTCCTCAGCCGGCAGCATCTGATTGGCCACTGCAGGCAAATATATTTCTGCTCTGTCTCACCTGCTTTCTGCCTATAATTCTGCTCTATTTTGCAGCCACCTGCCAAGTGATAATTTTAATAATATATAAATTTAATAATAAATAAATAATAAAATTACTAAAAGTTATTTTTAAAAAACACCTCAAATACATATTTAAATAAAAACTATTGTTTAAATATGTATTTAAGTGTACATGTTCTCTCAGGATATATATTTAAGTGCATAAGTTACCTCTAAATGGTTGAAAACCTGAGTTGCAGCCTTTGGAGATGTTAGAAATCCATTCAATGGATGATAAACTCCAGCCATCCCATTAACTGGAGAGGGGCAGGGCAGGTCAAGTCATTTGTTAGGCAACTTAGCAAAGTCTGACATCTCCCAAGACCCAGCCACAAACTGTGTTGTGTATTTATTACAATTGCTGGGGACAGACTACCCCCAGCACCTAACTCCGGTGCATAAGAGCTTACACTGGCTGCCCATATGTTACTGGGTTAAGCATAGGGTCCTGGTGTTAATCTCCAAGGCCCTTAACACCTTCGGTCCATGTTGCCTTAAAGACTGCCTCATCCCTTATATTATTTTTATTTATTAAATTTCTATCGTCCTTCCTCCCAGAAGGAGCCCAAGGTAGCAATCATGGGATAAAACACTGAAAACATCTTAAAAACAAAACATCTTTAAAAACACCTTTTTAAAAAACACATCTTAAAAAGCAATCCAACACAGACACGGACTGGGATAAGGTCTCTACTTAAAAGGCTTGTTGAAAGAGGAAAGTTTTCTGTAGGTGCGGAAAAGATAACAGAGATGGCACCTGTCTAATATTTAAGGGGAGGGAATTCCAAAGAAATTGGGGACTGAATCTGGGACCTTCTGCACGCACAGCAGATGCTCTGCTACTGAGCTATGGCCCTTCCCCAAGACATTGATAGGTTTGGCTGCCACAAGATGCTGTAAAAGGGTCTTAGACAAATTTGTTTGTTTGTTTATTTATCAGATTTATATCCCACCCTTCCTCCCAGCAGGAGCCCAGGGTGGCAAACAAACGCACTAAAAACACTCTGAAACATCATAAAAACAGACTTTACAACAAAACATCCTTTAAAACATATTAAAACAAAACATCTTTTCTATAAAAAAAAGCTTTAAAAACATATATTTGTTTTTTTTTAAAAAGAAGGGTTAAAAACATCTTATAAAGCAATTCCAACACAGACACAGACTGGGATAAGGTCTCTACTTAAAAGGCTTGTTGAAAGAGGAAAGTCTTCAATAGGTGATGAAAAGATAACAGGCAGGGGTCTCTCCCAGCCCTACCTGGAGATGACCTACCTGGAGACTGCCTGATCCCTTATATTATTTTTATTTATTATTTATTAAATTTCTATCTCACCCTTGCTCCCATTAGGAGCACAAGGTGGCAACATGGAAAACATCTTAAAAACAAAACATATTTGAAACATCTTTAAAAACACCTTTTTAAAACACATCTTAAAAAGCAATTCCAACACAGACGCAGACTGGGACAAGATCTCTACTTAAAAGGCTTGTTGAAAGAGGAAAGTCTTCAATAGGTGATGAAAAGATAACAGAGATGGCGCCTGTCTAATATTTAAGGAGAGGGAATTCTGCAAGTTAGGTGCCACCACACTAAAGGTCCATTTCCTATGTTGTGCCGAACAGACCTCCTGATAAGATGGTGTCTGCAGGAGGCCCTCACCTGAGATTTTGTGGGGAGTCCCTCTTAGTGGATCCCCACGACTCAGATGGACGGCTGTAGAAGCCGTGCATTCAGTATCATGAACCTAGTTCCATGGAATTCTCTCCCAGCTGAGATCAGGCAGGTGCTCAACAAAGTCTTTTCTATTTCAGCAGGCAGAAGTTTTATGATTAATTTTATTAATTGATTTTATCCACGGTATGCTTTTTGTCATCTTTATGTACACCATTTAGAAGTGCTGGTGATTAAGTGGCAAATAAATTGCTCCAGTAATAAATAACAACCTTGTAAGGTAGACTTGGAGGAGAGATAAGTGATGGGGGCTCAAGCTCACCCAGTGAGGTTTATAGCTGAGTGGGGTTTGCACCTGGGTCTCTGTCCTCAGTCCAAGTCCAGGGCTCTAACCACTGCACCACACTGGATAATCCTTTTTGCTATCCGATAAATTCTTGGGGGCAGAAAGATAATGAAAGTTTCTGATTACTCCAGTTGGTACTGATGGTTGGGAGTCAAATGTACATTTGGGGAGGGAAGTGGCGGCCTGTGGGCATCTGCAGGGCAGGAAATGTGGCTCCCTCAAACCTTTTCATCCCCCGACTCCCAGCTGTGCAGAAGGGGAGCATCAGAGGGCAGCAGAGGCAGAAAAGCAAAGAGGGTGCCAGGAAAGGTGCCACCCTTGAGATGTGAGGTGGGTGGAAAGGCTGAGGGCCCCCCCTAGATATCTTTTCTAAAGTGCCTTCATGATTATTTGTGCTCATGAGGGCACTGAGGAGGTTATACGCAATCCCACGTGTTTGCACCTGTACAGGTCTTGGGGCGGACAGACTGCTTCGTTTCCAATCAGTGAACATCCCGTAACTTCCTGCTGAAATTCTGTAACTTTCTATATCGCAATGTTCCCGGTTGGGGGGGGTTGCATGTGTGTGTGTGTCCTGCTTTTGTTGCACCATAACACAAGAAGTCCCCCCAAATGATGTGCAGACAGTCCATCATGAAAGCACTATTGCTGTGCCAATGACCTGTTACACCTGCTAAAAAACGCCACTCTGCAGGGGACCTTAAAGGAGGAGGGAGAAACTGCCTGTTGAGCAGAGATGTGCGTGGGGGAGGGGAGGAAGGCTATTCCAAGCAAAACTGGCAGCAGACATGGAGCAAGGAGTTGGGGGGGTAGGGCTGGAGAGAACCTAGGACTTTCTCACACCTGACACCAAAAAGGACTCTGTGGAGCCACATTTGCATGTTGTCTGTGCCAAGCAGAATTGTATCCAAACTAAGTTAGATTTAGAATTCGCCTATTAAAAACTAGCAGGCCCTAGATATACCCATTTATTTCAGTGGGTCTGCTTTGAATAGGACTCACCCTGGATACAACTTTAAGCCTGATACGTGAAGTGCCCTGCAGGGGCAGATAGAGTGGATGCAGCCCTTGCCCCATTGGAGATGCCAGGGATTGAACCTGGGATCTTCTTCGTGCTAATCAGATGCTCTCCCACTGGGCTATGGTTTTCAGCTTGTGCAGATGAGGCTACACAAAGATCCAGAACTAGAACGGCTCCCCTCTTTCCTACCCCTCTCAGCACACACATATTCATCAGTCATGTTTTATGTTTTAAAGTGTTTTTAATGCTTTTGTTTGCCGCCCTGGGCTCTTGCTGGGAGGAAGGGCAGGATATAAATAAAATAATAAATAAATAAATCATGGCAATCAGTTCATTCACACAGTCCCTTTGGAGTCCATTTTCAGTCTCTGCCTCTGCTCTGAGCCTGCGCACACACATGCATCCAATCAACAGTCTGTCCCTATATGTTGACCCATCCGTCTCCATTTCCCCCAAACAATTCCAATTCCTCACAGAGAAAGCCTTTAGCAAGTATCCCAGCAGAGGGAACTTCCCTTGCTTTTATAGTCGCCAGGGAGAAATTGTGGGAGGGGAGAACGGGGGCTGCTCTGCAGTAGGGATGGGAGGAGCTGCCAATTTCGGTTCTCTGTTATTTTTCCAATCTTAAATTTCGTCCTCCACATTTCTGCAGCAGTTTGCAAAACTTCTCCAGCATTTCAGTGAGAATTTCTCCTACTAAATATGTAGTTTTGTATGCAGTTTTGACTAATGCACACATTTCTGCTAGCATTTTCTCCTAATGTGATGCATCTTTGTCTGTTATTTTCACTAAGATACTCATTTTTTGCATGCTTTCCCCAATATAGTCATTTTTGCAAACGTTGCTTATTTGGAAAACTGCACCACAAAACTCGGATAAGTGCAGATTTCAAAGGTTGTCTGTGTTTTGGTTCTGATGCAGTTTCGGAAAGTGCGGATTCGACAAATTCGGCTTTAAATGCAAGCTGAATCAGATTTCTCACCCATTCCTACTCTGCAGTGGTAGCTTTGGGATGAAAAAGGAGCTTTAGCAGCTGTGTGTGTGTTTTAGGGGGGGTCATCTCCTCTCTCCTCCAGTCTCTCTGCATTGCCCCTTCTTTCTCGCTCCTTTGATTGGTATCTTCTCTCTCTCTCTTTCCCTCCTAAAGGCAATGTGGGGATGGTTGCCTTCATTCCCTCTTGCATTTAGAGCTGTTGTTTGCATTTGAAGATAGGGGAAATTGCCTAGCTGGGATTAATCTTGCCCTGTGTTTCTTTCAGTGTGGGGCTCCTATGGAAACATATCTAGATCTAGTGATTAAAAAGCAGGATTTTAGGATCAGAGGGCGCACAGAGGAGTGGTAGGGAGTAGGCTGATATATAATTCATACTTTCGAAGGGGAAGGCATTAATAGCAGAATGCAGGAGTGATCTCTTTGCTCTACAGATCTCTCTCCTGCAGATCTAGCTCCCTCTTTCATCCACTAAGACATCCCTATATATTCGCCCTGTAAGGGTAGAGACACAGTTACTGGTGTGCTGCTCCCAGTGTGTCTCCATCTCTGTTTTTTTAAAACAGGGGCACATGGCGCTAGTCAAATTCTGCTCCTTTTTACTCTAAAACCTGATCGGATCAGCTCAAGTACATTTTTTAAAATTTAGCTTCAGACAGATTTCACAACTGATTTGTAGATCAACCCATTGCCCATCCAGGTGTGGCCAATGGAAACGCTTTGCTTTAGGCTCAGGCACAGACGGTGATTGGCCCAACAATTTGCTGTTGGTAGTCCTGAAAGATCTGAAATCCCCCAGTGGGTAAGGGAGGTGTGTCCAGCTGAGGGCAGAGCAGCTTCAAAAAGCAACCAGAAAAAACATTCTCCGGCTTTTGAAAAAGTGACTAGTGTGTCCATAGCGTAAGTGAGCGGGTGCCCTCTAACCCCAAGGCTGGCTGTTCCAGTCTCCATTGATGGAGCACCTGTAAGGGGGTGTGTGTTTGTGTGCACCTGGAATGCATGCAGGTGTTGTTTTGCAAAGGCGGTTTTGCCAGAGGCAAGAAAGTTCGGGATCTCAAAGACCATGAAACACACTTGTGAAGAAAGAAAATTTAGTACTTTATTGGAGCAAAGCTGTTGGGTTGTTTCTAGTGCTTTTGTTTGCTGCCCTGGGCTGCTGCTGGGAGGAAAGGTGGGATATAAATCAAATAATAAATAAATAATAAATTATGAGCACAGGTCATATCTTACGTTCTCCTTTTTCCTACAACAGCGAAGAGATCCCCTTTATGGCCTGTTTGGATTTACACCACGCCACACCTCTTCAAGCTGGTGTTGAGGCTTATCTTCCCAGATCTAGGGCCTTTATTTATACCAAAAAGACCCTCTGAGTGGGTGCACAGGTAGCTCCTGTATGTGTGAGATTTTTATCTTTCCCAGTGGCCAGTTTACTTGAATCTCACGTCTCTGCCCTTTGTTTAGCCCTGGCTGTTCCAGTCTCCATCGATGGAGCACCTGTAAGGGCGTGTGTGTGTGCCTACATGTGCAATGCAGGCAGGTGTGCAGTGTGACACTGTGCAGAGCCTGTCCTGCTGACAATCGTGTGAGCTTATCTCTGGAGCAGCCTCATTTGCAAAAGAACTGCTGGGCAGAGCCTGGGAGCTTAGCTACAATCTGCTGGGTCTGTACAGGCACTCAGAATTGGCCCCAGCATTAAAGTAAGTGGGAAATTGCTGGTCATGCAGACACTGAAGCTACAGGATTAGGGGGGTTGCAGGCCCCTGGTTTTTCCAAAGGGGTCTCCGTAACACAAGACGTAGAAACGTAGTCTTGCTGAAGCCATGACAAAAATAATGACAGCAGAGAGATCCTTGGGGATCCAACTCTGTGTGGGATTCCACATACACCTGTTTGCGAGGAATAGGCAATCCATCCATATTAATCTCTCTGGCCTTCCTGGTTCTCTTCTCAGAGCTGACCTCGATGGAACCCAGGGGAGGTGGCAATCAGACAGCGGTGACTGAATTCTTCTTCCTGGGTTTCTCTGGGGTCCACAAGGGTCAGGCCTTCCTCTTCCTGCTGTTTCTGGTCATCTACCTCATCACCCTGGTGGGAAACTCTGTGATCTTCACCCTGATCCAGCTGGATTCCCGCCTTCACACCCCCATGTACTATTTCCTCAGCCACTTGTCCTGCTTGGACATTTGCTACTCCTCCGTCACCGTCCCGAAGATCCTGGTGAACTTCTTGCGTGAGAGACACACCATTTCATACAACCAGTGCATGGCCCAGATGTTCTTCCTGATGACGTTTGCAGGGACTGAGTGTGCCCTGCTGGCCGTCATGGCCTATGACCGCTACACTGCCATTTGCCAACCCTTGCACTATGCTCACCTGATGAGCAGGACAGTGCGTGTACCCCTGGCCACCACTTCTTGGATCTGGGGTCTCCTGGACTCTGTCATTCACACTGCACTGGCCACCAACTTGGCCTTCTGTGGGGCCAACCAGATTGACCACATCTTCTGTGACGTCCCTCCGCTTCTGAAAATCGCCTGCAGTGACACCTACATCAACGAGATGGCCCTTCACACGGCAAGTGTTATTTGGGGGCTGAGCCCCTTCCTGCTTGTTGTCATCTCATACATCTACATCCTGTTAGCCATCTTGCGGATCCGCTCAAACACTGGCAGGCGCAAGGCCTTCTCCACCTGCGCGGCCCACTTGACTGTGGTCATCATCTATTTTGGGATGATAAACCTGAACTACAACCGCTCAAGTGCCGGCTACTCCTTGGAGATCGACACCTTGATCTCCATACTGTATTGTGTAATCACCCCCATGCTGAACCCCCTCATCTACAGCCTCCGCAACAAGGAGGTGAAGGAAGCCCTGAGGAAGGTTCTGGGTGGCCAGAAGGCAGGGAATAATTTCCATTGACAGCCCGGAGTGAAATTTTAGGTCAAGATTCTGCTCTGCTCTTTCCTTGAAAGTTCAGACTAATGTGGAGTGGATTCACAGCCCCACGGACATTGGAGCTTCTAGTTTCCACTGTCTGTGGTGGATGTAGAGGAAGGGATATGGTGATGATGACATAATAAGTGTGAGATCACTCATGGATGATCCTAGTAATACTTCTGGGGGGAAAGGATTACTAGGCCAAGGGGGGCAGGTGGAAGAATGGAGTTAAGAAGCAGAACCATTTTAAGGGCGCGGGAGAATGAGGGCGAGGATCGGGTAGAGTGATGGACTGAGGTGGGACAAGGGAAGGGTGGGAAGTAGAGGAACAAAGGGGGTGGGAGGCGGAAGTGGACTGGATTTCTCAGACAACTAAAAGTTGTGTTTGTGTTTATTTGTGTATGGCTTTCTTAGGTCACATCTGACCTGTACATTTAAAGCACATTCATACCACTGTAATGGTCATGGCTTCCCCCAAAGAATCCTGGGAACTGTAGTTTATCCCTCACAGAGCTGTTATTTCCAGCATCTTTGACAAACTACAGCTCCCAGAATTCTCTGGCAGAAGCCATGTATGGTGTGGATGCGACCTTAATTTTGTTTGTGTGTTTTTCACTTGGCTTTTGTATGCAACTTCCACTAATATATGACTTTTTATGCACACTTGGCCCAAATATATGCATTTTTGTACACGTTTTCTGGCTGGAGAATGGCATTGCAAAATTCAGAGCAGTGGGAACTTGAAGGATGGCTGTGCTTCAATTCCCACTTTGTTTTGGAAAGTGCAAATTAGGAGGTTCACCTATAATGTGAACTGAATCAAATTTCTCCCCCATCGCTAGAGAGGAGCTTCACTGTATATGACATTTAAGGGGCTTGCAATGAAAGGAGGTCTTATGCTCACCAGAAAGAGGAACTTGCGTCTGCCAGAGCCAGGGGGCATCATGGGACATTCAGAAACAAACTTGATTAATGCTTGACTAACGCAAAGCTTTATTTTCAATGGCTGAGGGAATGATGTGTGAGGATTCCTAGGACCCCTGAGGACCTATTTGGAAGCACACCATTCTCAGTGGCAAAGTGCAGAGCCTCCACCTGCAGAAACCGAGAGCACCAATGCATATTGCAGCAGCCTTCCCCAACCCGTTGCCCTTCAGATGTTTTGAACTACAGCTCCCATCAGCCCCAGCTTCCTATGGCTGGCTGACATACTATATCAATCACATGCAAAAGAGTTCTGCGTTAATACAGAAGTCTTTATGTGTTTATTAATCCTTCTATGTACATTGTGTGTGGAGCAACATCTATTTTTCACCTGGGAGCACCTACCACAGGAGAAACAGACATACAAAAAGAGAAGCAACTCTTCCCCGTGTTTCACAGTGAGAGAGCGAGACAGCGAGCACACAAGAGCCAGCTGTGGAGCTGCTAACCTCCTTGCACGTGAGGACGCCCAAGGTGGGGGGTTTGGCCTCTGGAGTACTTCCTTCTGGCCACTCCAGCATGCTGGCTCCTCCCCAGAGATCTCCTGCGTCCATTTGCGTTCTTCATTTTCATGCTGCTGGCTTGGTCTGAGGAGAGCATCCTTTTGGCTTAATTGGGAAACGAGGGGGAGAGGAAGCAAGGCTCTTCTCCAATTCCCCCACCTTGGGGGGGCTGGATTGGGGCCTCTTGTGACACAGGAGCAGGAGACAACAGGGATGCAGCCTGTGGGGTTTCCACATCGCGGAGAGCATCACGGCAGAAGCTCCACGTAGTTGGCAGGGAAAAGGCCATCTCTCCCATGGCAGCGTCCACGCCACCAGCCCTCATCCACTTGCTCGATGTCCGTGATGGTGTCTCCAGGGTCGAAGGAAATCTCATCGTCCCCATCTGTCAAAAAGGGGGATAGGGGGTGTCAGTCAGTATGCAATCACTTCCCTTGCAGCCGTGTGGGCACCAGCAGGGTGAAGGAGGGGAGATCCTCCCTCTCAACAGGATCGGTCCCGTCCCCCACCATCCTTCCAAGTAGAAAGTCTGCGGTGGGCCAATGTAGCTTTGCTTACTGACTCTGGCTTTTTGGTTAGGGACCCAAAGCAGCAACCCCGAACCCGTAACACATGATTGTGTGACACATGACTCTTCCTCCTCCCACTCTGAACCATCCTTGCTCAACCACCTAGAGTAGCCACCTCTCTCGTCCCCATCCTCTCCCTGACTGTACCCACCCCGAGGAACCTCCCAAAACTGTAGTCAGGCTCCATCACCACCACCCTCATGTACCACCAGCCCTCACCTACCCCCCTTGCAAGCAAAACACTTGACTGACCTCCTTGGTAATCATAGATGGCCACAGCACACAGGCCTGATTTGCTCACTTGGTTCATGGGCCCTCCTGTAGGGGTGGAAGTAAAAGGAGGGGGTGTGAATTAACCTACCCCAAACACGGAGGAGCATGCTAGGCTCTTACCAACCCCAGATGGATTGAAAGAGTACCTCCTAGTTGCTCCCCGAGCCCAGCCCCACTGCTGTCTGTGATCTGTGGCTAGGGGCATCTCAGTTGCCAGCTGACCCTAGGGAGAATTCTGCCCTACTGTGCTTGGCATGTATGTGAGAAGGACTTTTGCCCCCTGCACGCACACCCAGGTAAATGCTCTTTGCTTCTGTCTGTGTCAGGGGAGCAAGAAGGAAAGAAAAAGCCATTCCTCTGGGGCTGGAGAGCCTTGGCGATCATCCAAGGCATAGCGCAGAGCTGGCACTTTTAACCATGCCACAGGATGGAAACCATCTTTCAGCATGGCAGCATCTATTCTCTGGAACTCCCTTCTTGTGTGCCTCCTCCGAGGGAGCTGCAGAAGACGGTGACACGAGAAGAGGGCTTCTCAGTGGTGCCCGCCATGCCCTGCTCATGGAATGCTCTCCCCAGCGAGGCACGCCTGGCACCATCGTTATCTAACTTTAGGGACCAGGCAAAAACGTTCCTCTTCTTCAGGCATTCCACTCTTGATATTTTGGAGGGCTTTTAATGTTGTGGCCTCTGTTAGGGGGTAGATTGTTCCACCATCTTATCTATGTATTTTTTTAAAAAAACTTTTTATTTGTGTTAGTTTTATATTGATTTTTAATATTTTATTGTGTGTCTCTTTGGGTTCATTTTTATGAAGTATATTGACTAATAAACTTAGTAAATAAATAAATAATAGCAGCAGGCAGTCACCCTCGCTGAGTTTCTGACTCTTTTGTTTAAGGCAATCCTGCCCAGACGTTTCATTTTATTGTGTACATTTGTTGTGAAACTGATGGTTACATTTATAATTTTTATGTAAACCAATTTTGAGGTTTTTGTTGATTAAGCAGTATATAAATCTTGTTAAATAAAATAAATAAATAATAGCGTGAAGGACTTTGCTTTAAGAACTCCAGTCTCAGCTGTAACATGGATCCATGGGGTGCTCTGAGACACGTAAATTGGGGGGGGGAGAGGAAGAGCATGGGTGCTTTTGAAGGGGTGTCTCATTCTCATGTCAAGCCTGTTACAACCCCACCTTCCCAGGGATGGCCCAAGACATTTTGCTGCCTGAGCTGAAGGACAAGAGGACGCACCCTCCCCCCCCGCCTTCTCCGATCCACGTCCAAAGCCAGCTATCATACGCTTTGGGAGAGGAAGGCCAGCCACGTGGTACACAGACAAAGCTCATGCCCTCCAGGCCTCACTGCCACCCCACCACCTCTGCTGGAGATGGGGGAGATGTTTGAATCAGTTCGCATTAAAAGGCGAACCTGCCAAATCCGCACTTTCCACAACGATATGCAGACTGAAACACAGCCATCCTTCACAATTCACACTTCTCCAGATTTTGCAACGCAGTTCTCAAACGAAAAATGCATATACTCGGTAGGGTAAAACGTGCACAAGAATGAAAGAAGCATTCAAAAATGTAGGGGAAATTGCTTTGCCAAAAATCTGTGTATTCAGGGAAATTGCATACAAAAATGTGTTTATTAGAGGTGAGGAAAATCACACTAAATCGTTGATGGAATTTCCATAAGGGATTATTGTTTAAATCGCAAATTGCTATAAGATGTGGAAAACGTAAGATTGGAGAAATGAGAACTTGGGAGAATTAAAACTGACAGATCCATCCATCCCTGCCGACCACGGCCAGAATCTGCTGCCTGAGGTGGATGCCTCTCTCTGCCTAACAGTAGGGCTGGCCCTACACCTTCCCTGTACATGTTTCCAGAAAGCCGAGATGACACTTTTTGTGCCCCTTTCCTCAGGCAGTCAGGCAGGCACGAGGTCTCTGGCATGAAGGTGAGGCCCACCCTACCAATACTGCAGCCATCCCTGCTCTCACCTGGCAAGGGCGCTCCCCCACAGGTGCCAGGATTCACATCTGGGATCTCCTCGTAGTCCTCCTGGTCAGCATCAGTGGTGTTGTCGTAGACGCTTTCCTCCTCATCTACACGACCAGGCATCACCTCATAGTCGCCCCCGTCATCCTCGTCATTGAAGCTCGGAGGCTCCCAGCAGTCCAACGGCACAGCCACCTCCTCATAGTCGCCGCCATAGTCTGAACTTTCGGTGTAGATGGGCTCCTGCTGCGGGCAAGGGGGTTTGGGCAGCCCTCTGGTGCCCTCACCCAAGTCCAGGCTCTGTACGGGAAGGGCTGGGGGAGGTTCCTCTTGCACCTCTGATGCTCCCTGGACATCGGCCTTTAAAAGAACGAAAAAGAAAAAGATCCTTGCCAGCTGAAAGCAATTCACCTGTCTAGCTTGAAGTTCTTTCTCCAGTAACGACAGCAACAACAGAAATGTTGAGGAGCACTTTTAAAACAAACAAAACTAATGTTTTTTAAAGGTTAAGATGGTAAATGGAATATGTTGACTCCCCTTTTTTTGTCAGCCTATCAATCTAGTGGAAACATCAAGAGCTCCACCTTGTGGCTCTTGAAGAACTGGCACATTTGATGTGGCACGACCAATCTACAGGCCAGGTGTGTGGAACCTTTGGTCCTCCAGATGTTGGTGAACTACAGCTCCTATCATCATCCGTGGCCACTGGCCAGGCTTCCTCCATTGCTGTCCCTGAAAACATGGTCGTCTTGAGATTGCATGATGAGCCCTTACCTGGTGCTCTGGTGGTGGCACAGGGGGCAAGCTGAGGTCCTCCCTGCACACCTTCATGGACCCCAGTTTGGGGGCTGGATCCTTGTTGCTTGACTCTTCCCTTCTCTGGGTTTCCTTAAAGGGCAAAGAAACTCAATGGCTTACTCCCCGGGCAAGAAGGGCAGCTTCACATAGCTTCTTTTGTGATCCTACTATTTGGACATTATCCCTAACTACCATATGCTGGCAAAATATGTGTCAGAAATCAAGCCCATGTCTTATCCAACCTCATAACAGACGTTTATACAGTAATGTTAACATTTGTTTAACACTTTAACGTTGCTGAAGCAGTGGCAGCTGGTGCCCATTGGGACTAATATTGTTGCCGCTGCTCCTGTTGTTATTCTCTGTGGCAGCCCCAAAGTTGTGGGACTCCCTCCCCACACAGCTGCATCTGGCATCATCACTGTATGCTTTTCGGCAAATGCTGAAGACGCACCTCTCGACCCTGGCCTTTGACACCTGGGATATGCATCTTTAGGACCCACCCTATTTTCTGTGATTTAATTTTAGGTTGTTTTTAATGAAGTATTTTTAAACTGTTGTGACCTGCCCTGAGGCCTTTGGGTGATAATAATAATAATAATAATAATAATAATAATAATAGTAGTAGTAGTAGTAGTAGTAATAATAATAATAATTTATTTATTTAATTTGTATCCCGCCTTTCCTCCCAGCAGGAGCCCAGGGCAGCAAACAAAGTGCTAAAAAACTTCAAAACATCATAAAAACAGATCTTAAAATACATTAAAACAAAACAGCATTAAAAACATTTTTAAAAAAACACCCTTAAAAAAGGGTTAAAAACATTATTAAGAACCTATTAAGCAATTCTGACACAGACGCAGACTGGGATAGGTCTCCACTTAAAAGGCTTGTTGAAAGAGGAAAGTCTTCAAAAGGCGCCGAAAAGATAGCAGGGATGGCGCCTGCCTAATATTCAATATTCATAGAAGAAGAAGAAGAAGAAGAAGAAGAAGAAGAAGAAGAAGAAGAAGAAGAAGAAGAAGAAGAAGAAGAAGAAGAAGAAGAAGAAGAAGAAGAAGAAGAAGAAGAATAGCTAAGTTTGGTCAAGCTAAAATGGCTCACCCAGAGGGAGTTCTGGGGGGCTTTATTGCAAAGACCTCTGGGATACCCTGAGCTGGGGAAACCCAAGTGTTTTAGTGCCAGACAGCTGCAAATTGCGAATGTCAAGAAGATGCAGCTGAGTCCTATATGTTATCTCTTATCTGCTTCCTGACATCAAAGTCAGGAGTTTGGGTATTGCAGATCAGGGACCGCTTGGTGTGAATTGTCTAGTCCTCCTTCTCTTCAAAGAAGGTGATCACGGAAGGGGTGCCTAGGATGGCTAAATGGCCCCCTCCCTGTTGCCAGCTAAACCCCATAAAATGAAGGGTGATCCTTCAGTTACTTGTTCTCCCTTTCATCTATCTCATTTTGTCTATGGATTTCAGTCAAAGCCTTTGGGAGCCAGGCTATCAGACTCCAACGTGAGTATTAGCAAGGATAGGCAAGCTTTGTTACTTTTCTTTGCCTGTTTTGAATCTCTCACCATGTTATGTAAATATATGTCTTGCTCAGCCCAGTTGTGGGTAATTGGCTTTAAAGGAAAGTAATGCTGCGCTCTGTTTTACAGGTATCCTCCTTTTCTTAGTAAATAAACTACCTTCTCTGTTTGGTGTGTATTACTTGGAGTTAATGGCTCTAAATCCAGATCTTGACCACGAAGCTACTGACTACTGATGGTTAATTTAGGTTAATGCTCCAGAGCAAAGAGTTTAACACTTGGTTTGCTCTAGGATTTATTTATTTGATTTACTTATTTATTATTTGATTTATATCCCGCCCTTCCTCCCAGCAGGAGTCCAGGGCGGCAAACAGAAATGCTAAAAACACTTTAAAACATCATAAAAAGACTTTAAAATACATTAAAACAGGTTAAAAACATTTTTAAAAAAGCTTTAAAAACATCTTTTTTTTAAAAAAAGGGTTAAAAACATATTATTAAAGAAAACATATCAAAAGCAATTCTAACACAGACTGGGATAGGTCTCAACTTAAAAGGCTTGTTGAAAGGCTTGTTGAAAGAAGAAAGTTAGGGATTTAAGTTAGTACTCTGAGTTTCCCCTTACTCAGAGTGGAAAGCTAGTTAAAAGGGGTGGTGGCAATCTACCTCCTCCCAAGGTTGGCATTGGGTGTAACTTGGCCCTGGAAAGGTGAGTTTGCCCAGGAAGCAGGGGTCCAGGAAGTGAGGACTGTTCTTGGAAGCAAAGACCCCCCTTGGGTTGCTGAAGTCAAAGGACCCCAGGGGGCAATCTTTGATGAAGATGATGATGATAAACCCACCCTTCACCCAAAGGCCTCAGGGCAAGTCACAACAGTTTAAAAATACTTCATTAAAAACAACCTAAAATTAAATCACAGAAAATAGGGTGGGTCCTAAAGATGCATATCCCAGGTGTCAAAGGCCAGGGTCGAGAGGTGCGTCTTCAGCATTTGCCGAAAAGCATACAGTGATGATGCCAGACGCAGCTGTGTGGGGAGGGAGTCCCACAACTTCGGGGCTGCCACAGAGAAGGTCCTCCTGCCCCCCCCCCCAAGCTTCTGGTAGGGCAGAAGACAGGGAGCCCACACAGGAGGCGGAGCCAGAGCCAATGACAGGCAGAGCCAGCTAATTCTAGTTTTGTCTCCATCCTCCTCCTCCTCCCTGCAGAGTTCCACAACGGCAACCCTGAGACTGAGGAGGACGAGGAGGGGGCTGGCAGGCAGGGCCACCACCTGGACTGGAAGTAAGTAAGAAGACAGGGCAGGGGGCGGCTGTCCCAGGGCAGACTGAGATTCTCCCAGATGGACCAGCCTCCATGGCTTTAACGGGTCCATCTGAGAGTCCGTCCCATCACCCATCTGGCATGTTAGCCAGGCTGTTGTTAAGTTCAGCCTCAGTGCTAAGCAAAGGGCAACCTTAAGTTTTCATATCTTCAAAATCCCCCTATGCCAGTGGGAGGAGATCCTACCACCAGCTGCCCTCCCCCAAGCCAGCCAGAGCCAAGCCATCCCACAGAAGCGGATAAACTCTTTGGGAAGGGTCCACAACCCTCCTAGGGGCCAGACTGCAACAGGCTCAGCTCGGGGGCAGGTTATGGTGTAAATGTTACAAACCAACTGTGCAAGGAAGAGCACAAGTCAGTCTTATGGAACTCATAGCCACAACATGTAATGAGGACTATTAGCTGAGATGGCTTGAAGAAAATAGCAAGCTGCATGCAAAGCGAGTGCTTGACCAATGGCTTAAGGTCCCAAAAAAAGAGAATTAGGGAAATTCATGGGAGAGGAGAGATCTGTTAACGACTGTCAGTCACGATGAGCATGTGCATGAAAATGCATCGGCTTTGCATAACGCATCCTGATTGCAGCCGAGTGTGGTCACACCCACACCATAGAACCCTGGGAACTGTAGTTTGCCCCTCACAGAGATACAATTCCCAGAGCCCTTAACAAACTACAGTCCACAGGATTGTTGGGGGGAAGCCATGAGCTTCACACGTGCATTCAGCGTGTTTCAATGTGTGGTGTGGATGTGACCTGTGATGTTGCTAGACAGGGATCTGCTGAGAGGGCGATGCCTTGGGATCTGCCACAGAGTGGGCTTGGCCTGGAGCATCAGGGACAGGCAAAGCCAGGCTCCTCACCTCCTGCTCCTCCTGCTGCCGCTGCTGGGCCGCCTGGCGCTCCTGCTTCTCCCGCGCTTGCCTTCGTGCTCGCTCCTCCTCTGCCCTCTTCTTGTTCTCTTCCTCTGCTGACTTGGCCATGCTCTCAAAACGCTGCCTCAGGTTACCTGCTCCGCCAGAAGCTGTTGATGGTGCCAATGACGGGGGGTGAGGACCTGGCAATCGGGAGCCCCCCCTCCGCTGCACCTCCCCTCGGCCAAGGACACGGTTTATTAAAGAACTAGTAGCCTCATCCCTGGCATTGCTCAGGAATTCTATGAAGCCACAACATCAGTGCTGTTTTGAAACCAGTGTTAAAATCACCTGCCCGCACGCCCCACTACCTTTCCTTTGAAGTGAATGCTGGTCTGTGCATGCATGCCATCAACCAAGAAGCTTTGGCCACCATTTTGGTTGTTGGCAGGCATGCACCCACAATGCAGCCAGAATTTACTTCAAGGGGAAAGTAGGTGGTGTGTGCAGGTGGGCATCGTGGGTCTGTGCAGTAGTAGAGGGGGTGCCTGAGAGGTCGCTCTCTGTGATCTGTGGTAGTGTCGGGAGCTGATGCTGCCACAGATCGTGGAAGGGAGCTCTACCCACCCATGCTAAAGAGGGGCCCTTCAGGAGACCCTTGGATTCCAGGGGCCCTCAGCCAGGGCCTGACCTGGCCACCCTCTGGTGCTGGACCTGCTAATGAAATAGAAGTTTCCTCTTCTTCCCCAGCATGCATCTCACACCCTCCCCAAATCTGCTCCAGGGGTGCATGGGGGGAGGGGCATAACGTTCGGTTGCACAAGCAGAAATCCTGGTACTGATGAAACATTCACATTGTGCTACTTTGGATACAGCCCTACGATGATAAACCTGCTCCTCAATTAAAAGAACCACCAGGCAAAATTTGGTTAAAATCAGTGCAGTTTTGAAAGGTTCAGTCCGCCATGTGGATTCAAAATGGGGTCCAGTTGTATCCAAAGACAGAAACCTGCCACTTGATCTCAGGAACCATCATGCAAAACTTGGATACAATATCTCAAGAGGCGTCCAAATGTATAGTTGACAAACAAACAATATTCCAATATATATAGTAGATAATAGATTTGGTGGACTTTTGAGGTCATCTAGTCCAGCCCCTACTCAGTGCCGCTCTAAGGTGCTGATGCAGATATCTATCTTTCCCTAGAGGTGTACCATTCATCATGGACCCTTGTGGGGCATTGCCATGGATGAAGGAGACCTTGCTCTATCCCATGATGCATCTTCTCACAAAATTGCACAGGTTGGTCTGGAGAAAGACTTACCGGCCTCCAGGGGTTTCGTCTTCTCATATGAGGATGTTGGTGCTTCCATCTCACTGAAACCAGCAGCACTCTGCAAAGAGAAGTCTACAGAAGGCCCAGCTAGCCAAAACGGAGATGCCTCAGGTTCCACAGCTGGGACCTTACCACAAGAGGGCACTGAAGAGCCAGGTTGAAGGCCCTTGCATTAATTTACAAAGCCCTCAACAACTTAGGTCCAGGGTATGTTAGGGACCATCTGAACCCTTCTATCCCAGCTCAGTCACTGAGATCATATGTGGGAGCGGCTCTGGTCATCCCCCGAGTGTGCGAGGCTCATTTAACACTGACATGAAATTGAGCCTTCGGTGTCTTTGGCCCAGTTCTCTGGATTGCTCTGCCAACAGAGATTCAGCAGGCACCTTCTGTTTTAACTGTTGAGAGCCTGCTGGAAACCTTTCTGTTCTGCCAGGCTTATGCAGGGAACTAAGAGTATATCTTTTTGCAACAGGTGACCTTTGTTTTTACTGTATTTTAATGGCTTTAGTGTAGTTTATTTTGCTTCCTATAAACTGTTCTGATGTTTTTTAATGAAACAGCAGTAAGTAAGTAAGTAAATAAATAAATGAAAAGAGCAGAGCTTGGAAAAGTTACTTTTTTGAACTACAACTCCCATCAGCCCTAGGCAACATGGCCACTGGATTAGGCTGATGCGAGCTGTAGTTCAAAAAAGTAACTTTTCCAACCTCTGGAAAAGAGGCACGTAATTCCTCCCCATAACTAGATTTTGAGAAGGTCAGTCATGTCAGGGTGGGTCAGTCTGACTTCAATACCGGGAAAGATATTAGAACGGATAATAAAAGAGTCCATTGGCAACTATCTAGATGACAGTGCTGTGATTGGTAGGAGCCAGCATGGGTTGGTCAAGAAAAAATCCTGTCAAACTAATCTCATCTCTTTTTTTGATCGGGTCACTAGCCTAGTAGATGGTGGAAATGCTGGAGATGTCATCTATCTAGATTTCAGCAAAGCGTTTGACAAAGTCCCCCACGACCTTTTGATTAGCAAACTCGTCAAATGCAGACTACATGGAAATACTGTCAGGTGGATTCACAACTGGTTGGAAAACCGTACTCAAAGAGTGGTCGTCAGTGGCTCTGCTTCGGACTGGAAGGAGGTCTCGAGTGGAGTGCCACAGGGTTCTGTCCTGGGGCCGATACTCTTCAACATTTTTATCAATGACTTAGATGATGGGGTGGAGGGAAGCCTTATGAAGTTTGCGGATGATACGAAACTGGGAGGGATAGCTAACACAATGGAAGACAGGAATAAAATCCAAAGGGACCTGGATAGACTAGAAAATTGGGCTGAAATTAATAAAATGACATTCAATAAAGACAAATGCAGGATTCTGCATTTAGGCCACAAAAACAAAATGCATGGGTACAGGATGGGAAATACCCGGCTTAGCAGTAGTGCGTGTGAGAAGGACTTTGGAATTGTAGTGGATCGCAAGATGAACATGACCCAGCAGTGTGATGCTGCGGCAAAAAAGGCAAACACAGTTTTGGGCTGCATAAACAGAGCTATAGTTTCCAGGTTGAGGGAAGTAATAGTCCCACTATATTCTGCATTAGTCAGGCCTCATCTGGAATACTGCGTTCAGTTCTGGGCACCTCATTTTAAGAAAGATATAGACAAGTTGGAGCGGGTTCAGAAGAGGGCGACGAGGATGATAGCCAGTATGGAGAACAAGTCTTATGAGGAAAGGTTGAAGGAACTTGGCATGTTCAGTCTGGTGAAGAGAAGGCTGAGGGGTGACATGATTGCACTGTTTAAGTACCTGAAGGGCTGTCACATAGAGGAGGGTACAGATTTGTTCTCTGCTGCCCCAGAGGGTAGGACTAGGTCTAATGGTTTTAAGTTGCAGGAGCGTAGATTCAGATTGGACATTAGAAGGAACTTCTTGACAGTAAGGGCAGTTTGGCAATGGAACCGACTGCCTAGGGAGGTGGTGGGATCCCCTTCGCTGGATGTCTTCAAGCAGAGGCTGGACAGCTATCTGCGGGAGATGCTCTAGCTGTGGATTTCCTGCTGTGAGCAGGGGGTTGGACTCGATGGCCTACAAGGCCCCTTCCAACTCTAGGATTCTAGGATTCACAAGGTCAATTGACGTGGATTTTCCTTTGTTGGCACTTGGAATAGCTATCTGCTGTGGCTTTTCCCTACACCAGATTTTTGCTAACATGAAACTGACCAGTCTTAGTCTTTCCTTTGCTAACATGAAACTGACCTTACCATAATGGTAAAAGCAAAAGATAATGGGAAACAAACAAACACAGAATGAACCTGCCTGCCACTTCAATGGAATGCCATTGAACTGGTCCTATTCTTAATGTTTTAAATTGTCTTAGTATCTTAAGTGTATGTTTCATGATTTTAATATTACGAATAGTTTAATTGTATTTTGATTGTATATTTTTGTATGTTTTTTACCTGTGTGTAGTTTTTATTTGTGAGCTGCCCTGAGTTCCAGTTTTGGGAAAAGGGCGGGGTAAAAATAAAGAGGAGTAATAATAAAAATAATAACTGGCAGCAACAAGCAGATCCCATCCCTACACATGATGTAGCCACCTTGCACAGGTTGGATACACAGGCCAGCCAGCACCAGGTGGGTTGGGGTCTGATCAGTGCCTGCACGGCATACCATCCAGGAATCCCTGTTGATGCTGATGCCTTGATTGAGTTCCATAGACACAGAGCTGGATATCAGGGTCATAAACCATGGATGGGGAACCTCTAGCCTACAGGCCAATCATCTGATGCACTCAAGGGTGGGATTAAATCCTGTATTGGGAGCACAGCCAAACTGAGCAGGATTTAGTCCCTGCTCATGACTAATTTAGGTATGTGAATTTCAGTGGATCTACGCTGAGTAAAACTTATTTGGGGAAAACCTGTTGTTTTTCATCCATGCTAAGCTAATATATCCTAAAGCCGCATCAGTTCTAGTATTTGTGAGAACAAAATCAAGCAAACAAACTTACATTAGAACAAGGGTTAAGAGGGGAGCTCTTCTGAAATGTCCCTAAGTATGTCCCCCCCCCTCGCATTCTACTTCTCCTGTCATCACAGCTCTTTCAGGCACTGCAGTGGGGCAGAGTTTCCTGTTTACCTTGTCCACTCGGTCCTTCTGTACTCCATAGCGGCCTCCAAAGCCCTTGGCATAATCTGCAATACAAAAAAGGGTCGCCTTGATGGAGAGCCAGAGGAAAGTAATTGCATTCAAGAAGTTCAGCCTCTGGACCCTTCCAGCCAATCCCAGAAAGACAAGGTGTCAGGTAAGCCAACTCTGTGATGGGTTAAGTCCTACATAATCCTGCATTCTACACTTTACGTTGGTTTCCTGCATTGAACAGGGGGTCAGCCTGGATAGCCTTACAGGCCTCTTCCGGCTCTACTGTTCTATGATTCTAATAAGTTGATCACAGGAACAGAGGAAGGGGCCTTATACTGACTCTGACTAATTGGTCCATCTAGCTCAGTAATGTCTACACTGACTGGCAGCAGTTCTTCAGGGTTTCAGGGCAGGGTCCACTCCCAGCCGTACCTGGAGATGCCAGAGATAGAACTTTGGACCTTCTGCATGCAAAGCAGACGCTCTACCCCTGAGCTCCATCCCTTCCTCTAATCATATGATGAAGCCTTTCATTGGACAGCGGTTCAGCACATGCTGAGATGTGCAAGTGTGCAAGTCCAGCCGAGCTCAGGCTCACCACCTAAAATGAAGACAAACCCACAGCCTGCTTGCTGGCCCACAAGCCAGGTCACATGACTGAGAAGTAGGGTTGCCAGGCTCAAGGCCTGAGAATTATTCTGTATCTTTAAGAGAAGAGGAAATTCAACCAAGGGCAGGTGTTCTTGCAACATTGTAATGGGAAAAACCACAAGGTGAAATTCTCCCTTCCCCCTGCACAACTTTTAAAGGTACAGAAGACCTCTTGGAGGCTGGGCCTGGCAACCCTCGTCCTGCTTGTGTGCTTCCCAGAGGCATCCCCAGCTGCTTGACCTTGTTCACTACCGCCGAGACACACTCTAGGCAGGGATGGCGAACCTCTGTTGCCTTCCGTAGGTTGTTGGCCTCCCAACATGGCCAATGGCCAGGGATGATAATTGGAAGTGTAGTCCTGCAACTTCTGGAGGGCCGCAGATGCTCCCCATCCCTGCTGTGGTGCAAGGAAAGAGCACCGGACTCAGACCAAGGAGCTCAACCTTCTGGGTGGGTTGGCAAGCGGCTCCCTCTCAAGACACAGTTGTGAGGGCTGTATGGGAGACCCTCAGGTATGCTGTCTTAAGACAGTCAGGCTACAAATCCAAAAGAGAAATAAGTTATGGTTGTCTAAAGTGGCCTGCAAGGTCCACCTGCATCCTCAGTATTGCCTGCTCTGGCCGGTAGCACTTCTCCGGGACCCTTCCCAACCCTACGACTGAAGACCCTTCCAACTGGAAAGGACAGAAATTGACCCTGGGACCTTCTGCTTACAGAGCAGACACCCAGCCACTGAGCTACGGATGGGCCTGAACTAAAGGGCACGATGGGGGCTTGTTGGTTTGTTTGATCATCTTTCCAAGATCTCCCCCCTCACCCCATATTGTTCACTGAGCCAGAAGGCACCCACCTGTCTGAGACTCGTGAGGTTTCGATTCCTCCTTGTGTGCCCAGCTCAAGGCAGATTTGTCTTGACGGTCCTTCTGAACGCCAAACTTCCCCCCAAAGCCAACAGTGTAGTCTGCAAGGGGGGGACAGATAGTGAATTTCAGAAAGATGCAGATGCAGCCCCAACCCACAAGGGCTGACCTATTTTGCTTTGCCTCACCCCATAAGAGCATAAGAAGAGCCCCACAGCTGGGTCAGGCCTAAGGGGGCCCATCTAGGCCAGCATCCTGTTCCCACAGGAAGCCTGCAAGCAGGACCTGAGAGCAATGGCCACTCTCCCCATCTGCGATTCCCAGCAGCTGGAATTCAGAGGCACGCTGTCTCCGACAGAGGAGGTAGAGAATAGCCATCTATATTTCCTGGTGGGCTAAAGTCTGATATCAGATGGCACTGATGCAACACACAGAACACTCTCTGGAAGAAATCTGCTCACAGGGCCACACGCTGTGGGATTCCCACATCCTACACACTGCTTACAGCCTATACCTGGCCTTGACCCCACCCATCCAGTTCCACCCCCAGCATTTGCCCCATCTCCTGGCACGCAGCCCTCTTCAACCTTTCCCATGCCCCATAGCAGGTGCGACCAAGTTTTTTGGCTTGAGGGCCACATTCATCTTGGCCAGCCCTGTGGGGGCCTCATGCCAGCAGTGGGTGTAGTCAGTCCACATTCTCATACACGCCCACACAGGACACACACACCCAGCCCCTCCCTTCAGACGATCCTTGCATCACGCTTTCCCTGCTCATCAAACAATGACTAGGGAGAGACTGATTTGCATCCCTGGACTGAGTGGAGCAGCTGAACCGCCTTCTAATTTTTTCCTGGCTGCCACTGCACAAATTGGTGGGATGGGGGCACGTCTTTCCGATGGGTGGGAGGTTAGCTACTGCTGCCCTACCCCCATGAACTACCATAGTTTCCTCTGCCTGGGCTCCTACTGGGAGGAAGGGTGGGATATAAATCTAATAAATAAATAGATAATACCACTGAGCTACACATGGGTCCCAATCAGTCTGCACCAACTGGTTGCCTTCCAGAGGCTGATGGCTTCCAACTCCCAGCCGCCCTCATGGCCAATCGTCAGGGGTGATGGGAGTTGTAGCCCAGCAATATTGGGAGCCCAGCAGGTTTGGGAAGCCTGGCCTAAACAAAGACATAACCAGGATCCCTGAATGATCATCTCGGCCCTTGTATACCCAGTCAGTGCAGGTGAGGGGCTCCTGCAGATACCATCATATCAGGAGGTCCGTTCCGCACATCACAGGAATTGGGCCTTTATTGTGGTGGCACCGACACTTTGGAATTTTCACTTTTCCTGAGTTATGGTTGTAACTCTTTTATTGGTTTTACATTTGTATAATAGTATATTTATCATCATAGCCTGCCCTGGACCTTGCGGTGAAGCGTGGGTAGGAAATCTTATAAATAAATAAAATTAAACAAATAACCGCAAGGATATGATGAAGACTGGATTGTACCTTTGATTGTCTCTTTCCAAGAGCTTCACTCCCCACCCCACATTGCTCTCTGAACCCCACAAGGCAGTGGACACCCACCTGTCTGAGACTCGTGGGGTTTCGATTCCTCCTTGTGTGCCCAGCTCAAGGCAGATTTGTCTTGACGGTCCTTCTGAACGCCAAACTTCCCCCCAAAGCCAACAGTGTAGTCTGCGGGGGGGGGGGGGAGAGCAGATAGTGAATTTCAGAAAGATGCAGATGCAGCCCCAACCCACAAGGGCTGACCTATTCTGCTTTGCCTCACCCCATAAGAGCATAAGAAGAGCCCCACAGCTGGATCAGGCCTAAGGGGGCCCATCTAGGCCAGCATCCTGTTCTCACAGTGGCCAGCCAGACTCCCACAGGAAGCCTGCAAGCAGGACCTGAGAGCAATGGCCACTCTCCCCATCTGCGATTCCCAGCAGCTGGAATTCAGAGGCACACTGTCTCCGACAGAGGAGGTCGAAAATAGCCATCTATATTTCCTAGTGGGCTAAAGTCTGATATCAGATGGCACTGATGCAACACACAGAACACTCTCCAGAAGAAATCTGCTCACAGGGCCACACACTGTGGGATTCCCACGTCCTACACACTGCTTACAGCCTATACCTGGCCTTGACCCCAGCCACCCAGTTCCACCCCCAGCATTTGCCCCATCTCCTGGCACACAGCCCTCTTCAAGCTTTCCCATGCTGCATAGCAGCAGCAAGTTTTCTGGCTTGAGGGCCGCATTCATCTTGGCCAGCCCTGTGGGGGCCTCATGCCAGCAGTGGGTGTGGCCAGTCCACATTCTCATGGACACCCACACAGGACACACACACCCAGCCCCTCCCTTCAGTCGATCCTTGCATCACTCTCTCCCTGCTCATCAAACAATTTTATTTATTTATTTATTTATTTAATTTAATTTATATACCGCCCTAAGCCTAAAAGGCTCTCTGGGCGGTGTACATCAGAAATAAAACAAGCACAATATATAAATACAATAGATATAACAGAATCAAAAACCAAACAAACAAGCAGGGAACCAAACTACACCAAAATACAACAATAATGCAATACTGTTAAAATACACTATAAAATACACATAAGATACAGTTTAAAATGCCTGGGAGTATAAAAAAGTTTTCACCTGGCGCCGAAAAGATAGCAGCGTTGGCGCCAGGCGCACCTCATCGGGGGGACTATTCCACAGTTCGGGGGCCACCACTGAAAAGGCCCTAGTTCTAGTCATTACCCTCCGAGCTTCTCGATGGGATGGTACTCGGAGGAGGGCCTTAGATGACTGGGGAGGGATTGATTTGCATCCCTGGACTGAGTGGAGCAGCTGAACCGCCTTCTAATTTTTTCCTGGCTGCCACTGCACAAATTGGTGGGATGGGGGCACGTCTTTCCCATGGGTGGGAGGTTAGCTACTGCTGCCCTACCCCCATGAACTACCATAGTTTCCTCTGCCTGGGCTTCTACTGGGAGGAAGGGCGGGATATAAATCTAATAAATAAATAGATAATACCACTGAGCTACACATGGGTCCCAATCAGTCTGCACCAACTGGTTGCCTTCCAGAGGCTGATGGCTTCCAACTCCCAGCCGCCCTCATGGCCAATCGTCAGGGGTGATGGGAGTTGTAGCCCAGCAATATTGGGAGCCCAGCAGGTTTGGGAAGCCTGGCCTAAACAAAGACATAACCAGGATCCCTGAACGATCATCTCGGCCCTTGTATACCCAGTCAGTGCAGGTGAGGGGCTCCTGCAGATACCATCATATCAGGAGGTCCGTTCCGCACATCACAGGAATTGGGCCTTTATTGTGGTGGCACCGACACTTTGGAATTTTCACTTTTCCTGTGTTACGGTTGTAACTCTTTTATTGGTTTTACATTTGTATAATAGTATATTTATCATCATAGCCTGCCCTGGACCTTGCGGTGAAGGGCATGTAAGAAATCTTACAAATAAATAAAAGTAAACAAATAACCTCAAGGGTATGATGAAGACTGGATTGTACCTTTGATTGTCTCTTTCCAAGAGCTTCACTCCCCACCCCAAATTGCTCTCTGAACCCCACAAGGCAGTGGACACCCACCTGTCTGGGATTCATGGGGTTTCGATTCCTCCTTGTGTGCCCAGCTCAAGGCAGATTTGTCTTGACGGTCCTTCTGAATGCCAAACTTCCCCCCAAAGCCAACAGCATAGTCTGCAAGGGGCGGGGGGAGGGGGAAACAGTGAACTCTAGAAAACTGCAGACCCAGCCCAGCCCCAAGCGAACAGAGTTGAACCATTTCACTCTCATGGTGTGCCCTCTGTATTTCATGATGTGCCAAAATCTGATAAAAGAGAATGGGCAGGTCCATGCCATGCATTTAAAGCACATCCAACCCACATCTAAAGCATGTGACTTCCCCCATAGAATCATGGGAACTGTCATTTGTTAAGAGTGCTGGGAATTTGTAGCTCTGTGAACTCCCCCAGAATTCTTTAGGGGAGGCTCACGACAGATGCTGTTGGAGGGTGCTGATTCATAAGTCACAGTCGACTTCAAGGCACATAACAACAACAATAATGTACTTTAAACGTGCTGGATGTGTTGTTCAGAGGGAGGCAGAGGAATGGCTGCAGGTAAGGATGGAGTAGAAAAGTCTTTGGTTCACATTTTAATGCAAGCCTACCTCATTTGCACTTCCTCATTTGAACTATCCATCGCAATTTGCATGTCTCCAAATTTTGTGATGCAGGTCTCCATCCAAAAAGTGAGTATACTGAGTATAACATACAAGCTACATTATATTAGGGGGAAATGCTTTATATATATATATATATATATATATATATATATATATATATATATATATATATATATATATATATAATGCAAAATTGTGTACAAAAGTGCATACATTTGAAGGAATGTGCATGAAAATAGACACAAATCATATGGACTTGAAAAAAATCAGAACCTGATGAATAGAAATGAGGCAAAATGAACTTAAGGTTTGGAACGAGCAGATCGAGCCATCCTTAGCTGCAAGGTATCCTTCTGGAGAACTGCTGTGGAAACTGTATCATAGCAGGAGTGGGGTGCCTGAAGGAAGGCAAAGGAGGAACAATCGCACACAGTGGGGCTCTCCAGACTTACCTTTCTGTGAGGTGTGCTTTTCCACCTCACCCTTGTACTCAAAACCGAGAGCCGACTGCGGAGAAGGGAAAGTGAGACAAGTTATAAGTGCTCTTTGCTGAGAGCTTTATCAAGAGCCCCATAGGAGTAACACAAGAAAATATAAGGACAGTCAAGTCTTGACACATTTTCAAGGCTTTAAATAAATATTAACTTGCCAGAGTCCATATTTTACACGCTGTGTTCCCTCCCTGCATCAAACACTTGGCCAAGAGTTCTTATGGCCTAAGAGGTGAGGTGGCATCATGGTACAGCTAAGGAGGGGGAAGAAGATGTATCATCTCTCATTTAAGGGCGAATTTATCAAATTTGCACTTTCTGGAACAATATGAGAACCAAAACACAGCCGTCCTTTGAAATTCTCACTTATTGTGCGATGTAGTTGACCAATCAAGCAATGCTTACAAAAATGCATGTACTAGAGGAACGTGTACATAAAAAGGAATGCATTAGTGGTCCATGACAGATGCTCTTGGAGGTCACTGATTCATAGGGTCGCCATAAGTCGTAGTCGACTTAGAGGCACATAACAACAACAACAAATTAGTGAAAGTAGCACACACAATTACATTATATTAGGAACAATTGCTTGCAAAAATGTGTACATTAGTCAAAACAGCATATAAAATGCATTTATTAGAATAAATTTGCAATAAAATGCTGAAGAGGTTTTTTTTAAAAAAAAAATGGCAAATGGCTGCAGAGATAAGAACTGAATTTCAAATTGGAAAGATGAGAAACTGAGAACTGCAGTTGACAGATCTTTCCATTCCTATTCGCAGCCCTCCCAAAGGTAAACCCAACAAGAGAGAGAAAGAGAGTGCAACACTGACCTTGTCTGCTCGGTCCCTCTGCACCCCAAACTTTCCTCCAAAGCCTTTGGCCGCATCTGTCTGAGACGAGTGCATCCCAACTTTGGCAACGTACTCATGACCCAGTGCACTCTGGGAAATCAAGACAGGAAGGTGTCAAAATCTGCCGTGGTCACCCATTCTGTTGACAGGGCAGATAATCCAGAGAGTGCCCTAGCCTAGTGGTGGGAAACCTTTTCAGCACTGCAAGCCAGATCCTCACCTCCCCAGTTCAGGCCACTTTGACAGGTGGATGAGATCACCTACCTGTCAATCATCTGATGCCATGATGCTGTCAGATGTAAGCCTTCAAAGGGCCTTGCTGTCAGCACCAATCAGTTGATTGACAGGAAGCCCTGCTCTGTCCATTTGCAAGCATTGTTTGAATTCAAACCACACCTGCAAATGGACATGTTTCCTCAGGAGAGTGACAAAGCTGTCTGCAAAGAGGAAAAAGGTTGATTTGCAGGCATGGTTTGAATCCAAACCACATCTGCAAATGGACAACTTCAAAAGGCTCGCTTGTCAGGTTTCCCCGCAAGCCAGCTGTTTACTCGTGTTTGATCCCTCTGAAAGTCAACTGCAACACAAAAGAGAAAGTTTGTAAAAGAGAATAGAACTTGGGGAGGTGGACAAAAAAAGATACTGTTCAGCCTTGATACTGTATGTAAATTTGCACAAACACTTTTTGCAAAGAAATCCCTGTAATATTTCCTTGACTGCTTGATTTCATGAATGCCTTTTATGAATCTCACGGGCAAAAGAGAGACCTAGCTGCAGGAAAAGGCACTGCAGATGGCCACTAGAGGAAATTCCTTGGCTGGATCTTTATTTTACCCTGTGGGAACTTGTGCAAAAGAACAATAAACCAAGTAGGAGTAGAAGAAGGATTTCTCACCTTGCGGTGAGTTTTCTCTAAGAGAAATTATAGCAGAGCCTCACCCTGTAATTGTGTTTCCATGCACACATAATATGCTGAACCATGCACATACACACCTGCAGGGCAGCCCAGTTCAATGCCTGGTCATCAGGACCTGCTCTCCAGTAAGCAGACAAAGGGCTGAAATCTGAGGGTCACATCCACACCATACATTTAAATTATTTTATTTTGACAATTTATATACAGCCTAATTACTATTGTCTCTAAGCGGCATACAAAAAGCTCAATAAAATAAACATAAAAATCTGTTAGAATTATGCAATTATAATTCATTTAAAATGTCTGCTGGAATTAGGGATGGATGAGAAATTTGATTCAGTTCGCATTTCAAGCTGAATTTATCAAATTTGCACTTTCCAAAACAATATGAGAACCAAAACATCCTTCTAAATTCGCCCTTATTCAGATATTGCAGTTCACCAACCAACCAATGTTTACAAAAATGCATAAATTAGGGGAAAGTTTCCATAAAGATGAATATATGAGTGAAAACAACATTCAGAAATGCATTATATGATGAGAAACTGTCTACAAAAATGTGTTTATTAGGAGAAATTCACACTAAAATGCTGGAGAATTTTCAAGAGGGTTTAAACAACAACAACAGGCAAATTGACCGAAATTGACAGAATTGTCCATCCCTAGCTGGAATAATAATTAAAACGTCTTCAGTAGGCAACAGAAATTCAGTAGGGAGGAGAGCTTGCCTCACTTCAACTGTTCCATAAAATTGGGCCCACAATACAGGATGTGTGGCTCCTGGTGGACACAAGCTTTGCATCTGAGCTATGGGGGACCACTAACAGTGACTCCCCCGCGCCAAATCTCTGTATTTGGCCAGGGATATAAGGGCTGGGGTGGTTCGTATCCACATTTAGCACCAAAAGACCCGCACTAGCAGATGGAACTTCATTGTTTGTTAACTTGCTTTTTGCTCTGTGCTTAAGTCTAGACTAGTTCTTTTGTCATACTCAATTTATGTTTACTAAATTGTTGGGTTTTTTTGTCCTGTTTGAATTTGTGGGATGTTTTATAAACCAACTTCTTTTCCAAAGCACTTAGCTGCATTTCATTTTGATAAGTGAATGTTTCTTGTGAGCTGCTTTCGGCACAGCTCACTGTGGAAAAGCAGCATATGAATAAAACTAAATAAATAAATAAAAAATCAATCTCAAGCATGTGGATTCTCCCAAACAATACTGGGAACTGCATTTTACAGTTCCCAGGGTTCTTTGGGGAAAGCCATGTCCTTTAAATATATGGTGTGGATGTGACCTCATCATTGACTTGACTTTCACGGGAGGACGAGCGGGGGAGGAGCCGGATGCCTCCATGGGTGGTGGTGAGTATGAGGGTCCAGATTCTTAATGGGTGCAACAGGCCCTTGCTTGTTGCACATGCCCACACAACATCCACACACAAACCCCAGACTTCTGCAGCAACCAAAGAACAACCTGCCCGGCCACCCGCCCCTCCTGTTGCACCTTGTCCATGCGGTCCTTCTCTGTGCCGAACTTGCCCCCGTAGCCATAGGAGGCCTTGGGCGCTGTCTCCAGCTCCTTCTTCTTGAGGGTTTCGTGTTCCTCGGACACTTTGCTTCTCAGCTGGTGGATGCTAGAGAGGCAAAGCACCAAAGAGAGCTTAAAAGGCAGCCAAGATAGAAAGGTTCGGTTTCTTTATTTATTCTCTCCCCCCTTCCCAAAATTGAAGCAGACTTAGAAATGTTGGGTGCAGTGGACAGGGGTCTTCATGCAGAACTAAGGCCGCTTCCAGATCGCCTGTTTATTGAGCTGATGTGTCTGTGGGGAGATTAGACCACGGTTGCATACACACCATATATTTAAATCACACTATTTCCCCCAAAGAACCCTGGGAACTGTAGCTTGTTAAGGGTGCCGGGAATTGTAACTCTGTGAGGGTAAACTACAGTTCCCAGGATTCTTTGGGGAAAATAATATATTTTCAATGTGCTTTAAATATATGGTGTGTACGCAGCTGTCTACATTGGTTATTTAATGAGTATTCATGCTGATTTGTTTGCAGGAAGGTTAGATGGCATTATCTCAAAGCCTGAGGACTGGAAAGTGGCAAATGTAACGCCAATCTTCAAAAAGGGATCCAGAGGGGATCCCGGAAATTACAGGCCAGTTAGCTTAACTTCTGTCCCTGGAAAACTGGTAGAAAGTATGATTAAAGCTAGATTAACTAAGCACATAGAAGAACAAGCCTTGCTGAAGCAGAGCCAGCATGGCTTCTGCAAGGGAAAGTCCTGTCTCAGTAACCTATTAGAATTCTTTGAGAGTGTCAACAAGCATATAGATAGAGGTGATCCAGTGGACATAGTTTACTTAGACTTTCAAAAAGCGTTTGACAAGGTACCTCACCAAAGGCTTCTGAGGAAGCTTAGCAGTCATGGAATAAGAGGAGAGGTCCTCTTGTGGATAAGGAATTGGTTAAGAAGCAGAAAGCAGAGAGTAGGAATAAATGGACAGTTCTCCCAATGGAGGGCTGTAGAAAGTGGAGTCCCTCAAGGATCGGTATTGGGACCTGTACTTTTCAACTTGTTCATTAATGACCTAGAATTAGGAGTGAGCAGTGAAGTGGCCAAGTTTGCTGATGACACTAAATTGTTCAGGGCTGTTAAAACAAAAAGGGATTGCGAAGAGCTCCAAAAAGACCTCTCCAAACTGAGTGAATGGGCAGAAAAATGGCAAATGCAATTCAATATAAACAAGTGTAAAATTATGCATATTGGAGCAAAAAATCTGAATTTCACATATACGCTCATGGGGTCTGAACTGGCGGTGACCGACCAGGAGAGAGACCTCGGGGTTGTAGTGGACAGCACGATGAAAATGTCGACCCAGTGTGCGGCAGCTGTGAAAAAGGCAAATTCCATGCTAGCGATAATTAGGAAAGGTATTGAAAATAAAACAATAATGCCGTTGTATAAACCTATGGTGCGGCCGCATTTGGAATACTGTGTACAGTTCTGGTCGCCTCATCTCAGAAATGATATTATAGAGTTGGAAAAGGTTCAGAAGAGGGCAACCAGAATGATCAAGGGGATGGAGCGACTCCCTTACAAGGAAAGGTTGCAGCATTTGGGGCTTTTTAGTTTAGAGAAAAGGCGGGTCAGAGGAGACATGATAGAAGTGTATAAAATTATGCATGGCATTGAGAAAGTGGATAGAGAAAAGTTCTTCTCCCTCTCTCATAATACTAGAACTCGTGGACATTCAAAGAAGCTGAATGTTGGAAGATTCAGGACAGACAAAAGGAAGTACTTCTTTACTCAGCGCATAGTTAAACTATGGAATTTGCTCCCACAAGATGCAGTAATGGCCACCAGCTTGGATGGCTTTAAAAGAAGATTAGACAAATTCATGGAGGACAGGGCTATCAATGGCTACTAGCTGTGATGGCTGTGCTCTGCCACCCTAGTCAGAGGCAGCATGCTTCTGAAAACCAGTTGCTGGAAGCCTCAGGAGGGGAGAGTGTTCTTGCACTCGGGTCCTCCTTGTGGGCTTCCCCCAGGCACCTGGTTGGCCACTGTGAGAACAGGATGCTGGACTAGATGGGCCACTGGCCTGATCCAGCAGGCTCTTCTTATGTTCTTATGTTCTTAAGTTTTATCGCACACTTTCCAGTACATTTTCCCATAAATTTCCTAACTGCAAAAAGAAGAAGAAGAAATCTGATCTTTTGGGGAATCAGGATTATAGCTCAAGACCTCCAATCCACTATAATTACACAACCAGAATTTGCTGGTATGAGATCGAATCCCACCCAAAAATCACAGTAGTCTGGGAGTGCTCATAAAGGACTGTAGAGATGGAGTTTGTCGAATCCCAATTGGAAGAGAGTCTACAAATGTCAAGCCACTTTGCAGGTATGAAGGAAGGTCTCACCTCCATTGCAATGAAGGTGGAATCATGTTTGGTGTGTGCATCAGATTCCCTGGGCCCTGAAGAAATGGCTGGATTAGCTTGACTGCAGTTGAGGCCTAAGCTACACAGTCTGTCGGATCGTAACGTGACTGTAATTCTTGCCATTGCATTGGGTCTCCCTTGGCTTCTGGAGGAGACGAAAGCAGGCACGCTTTTTTTGTGACATTTTAGTTGGCCCAATAAGGATATTGCCCTAATATAGGCTGAAACAGAGAAGTGACTCATACATACATACATACATACATATATACATTTCTATAACTAAATAAAAAATAAAGAAGTCTGTCAGGAGGAGGAAGGAAACCATTTGCTCATTTGGTTTTCTGAGGACAGAACAAGGAACGAGTGGCTGAAAATTATAGGGGTGTACAGCTACGAAAGTGGAGCTTCCTCACTCTCAGGTTGATGCAGCAATGGAACAGGCTGCCGGACCTCAGTGTGGGTGCATACCTTCTCTTCCCTTTCAGATCTTCAAGGCGAGGCTGAGCAAGAATCTGGGACGAGCTTTCAGGCACTCTGCATTTCCTGCCCCAGGGCTGAAAGTTGGGGAAAGGTTGTAGCTCAGTGGCAGAGCTCCAGGTTTGTGTTCAGAAGGCCCCTAGCTTAATCTCCGGCATCTACAAGTAGGGCTGGGAAGGAGGACCTGAATCTCAAACCCTGGAGTGCCGCTGCCTGTAGACATGATGGAGCCAGATGGAGTAACGGATTAATGCCTCAGTATAAGGCGACTTCCCATGTTTCTGTTTGGGAAGAGCCGTCACAGCTCAGTGGCAGCTGATCTGCTTTGCATGCAGAAGATTTGAGGTGCAATCTCTGCCTCTCCAAGCAGGGTTGGGATACATCCCCTGCCTGGAACCCTGGAGAGCCACCTCAAGTCAGTCAGGCAATACACTGCGCTGGACACAAGGGACTGAAGTGCTTTCAGACTGGTGGGGTGAGATTCAATCACATACCGTCAAATCCAGGTTGAGCATTTATAGTTGAGTGGGAGGTCTTGTGCAACAAACCTGCTCACTCCCCCTTCTCCAAATTGGATTTTTTGCAATAAGGAAAGTGAGTCTGCACCAGAAAGTGTGGGGTGACAATTGCTTTGACACGAAATCATCTAAACTCCTTGCAAACAAATCAGGATGACTACTCAGTAAACTGAAACTTAAAGAGGAAAGCAGGAAAGCAGGACTACAGCTGAACGTCAAGAAGACTAAAGTAATGACAACACCCTATTTTCTGTGATGTTGTTTAGGTTGTTTTTAACCCTTTTTAATGATATGTTTTTAAAGTGTTGTAACCTGCCCTGGGTAATGTACCTTTAAAGTTGACAATGAGGACATTGAACTTGTCAAGGATTAGCAATACCTTCGCACAATCATTAACCAAAATGGAGACAATAGTCAAGAAATCAGAAGAAGGCTAGGACTGGGGAGGGCAGCAGTGAGAGAACTAGAAAAGGTCCTCAAATGTAAAGATGTATCACTGAACACGAAAGTCAGGATCATTCAGACCATGGTATTCCTGATCTCTATGTATGGATGTGAAAGTTGGACAGTGAAAAAAGGGGATAAGAAAAAAATCAACTCATTTGAAATGTGTTGGAGAAGAGCTTTGCGGATACCATGGACTGCGAAAAAGACCAATAATTGGGTGTTAGAACAAATTAAACCAGAACTATCACTAGTAGCTCAAATGATGAAACTGAGGTTGTCATACTTTGGACACATCATGAGAAGACACGATTCACTAGAAAAGACAATAATGCTGGGAAAAAAGAAGGGAGTAGAAAAAGAGGAAGGCCAAACAAGAGATGGATTGATTCCATAAAGGAAGCCACAGACCTGAACTTACAAGATCTGAACAGGGTGGTTCACGACAGATCCTATTGGAGATCACTGATTCATAGGGTCGCCATAAGTCGTAATAGACTTGAAGGCACATAACAACCACAACAAACTCAGTAAACAGGTCATGTGGAAGCGCCCTGACTCAGGATAAGCCAACTTCCTATGCCTCTGGGTCTCTCCCTTTCCTTTCCAGTGATTACCTCTCTGAATGCTCATCTGAAGAGCTAAGAGGGCAATCTGAGCCTCACAAATGCAGAGACAGAGAGAGGGTGTGTGTCTGTGTGTGTGTCTTTCTTTACCCCTGGAAATAGTGCCCAAAATGGCACACACATTTTGTGGACACAAGTGGCCTTTGCCCAAGGAGTAAAAAGAGAATTACCTCTTCAGCCGGGGGGGGGGATGGGGGACAAAACAACCTGCTGCTCCTATAAGCTGCATACCCTCCTCCGCTTTCTCCTCCACAGCGGCTGGCCTCCTTTGCGGCTGGCCTCCTTTGCGGCTGGCCTCTTACGAAAGCCCTAATCTGGCGAACTGCCCACTGAAGACATGCCACTTCCTTTTCCTTCAAGAAGCGGACGCTGCCATGGCAACCCCCAACATGACGCACAACAGGAACCTCAGTTTCCATCAGCACCACCACAACCTGTCGGGGATGTTGTCAAGTTGGATTCCTGCACTGAGCAGGGGGTTGGGCTCGATGGCCTTAAAGGCCCCTTCCAACTCTATGGTTCTGTGATTCTATGACCCCCAAGTGCACAGAATACACCCCCCCCAACCTCAGTCTAGAGGTGATACTGCCTGGGGTGGGTGGAGGAGCATCCAGTACCAGTCTCCATGGGATCAATCACCCTGTGCTGCTGATCTCAGACCTTCCTGCACCTCTATTCAGTAGCAGAGTGGCCTTGTGCTTTACAGAGGGCAATTCTCTACTTGAAGGGCTGCCAGGGAACAATCCTCTGTGTGAAGGGGACCTCTGTTTGGAAGTCTGTCCTGTCCAAGTCCATGTTAAAGATAAAGACCACTAAGAAGGCAGAGCTGCTGCAGGGGCCTTGAAGATGCCAATTAGCACCTGGAACAGCCAACGGAGCAGGCACATAGATCATCTGGTCATTAGTCTTCCCCACTATGGTGAAATGCAGTGTACTTAAATTATAGTAATAGTATTTAAAGTATAGTAATAATTTCTAAACTGGCAAGGAAGTACTTCTTTACTCAGCGCATAGTTAAACTATGGAATTTGCTCCCACAAGACGCAGTAATGGCCACCAGCTTGGACGTCTTTAAAAGAAGATTAGACAAATTCATGGAGGACAGGGCTATCAATGGCTACTAGCCGTGATGGCTGTGCTCTGCCACCCTAGTCAGAGGCAGCATGCTTCTGAAAACCAGTTGCCGGAAGCCTCAGGAGGGGAGAGTGTTCTTGCACTCGGGTCCTGCTTGCGGGCTTCCCCCAGGCACCTGGTTGGCCACTGTGAGAACAGGATGCTGGACTAGATGGGCCACTGGCCTGATCCAGCAGGGTCTTCTTTTGTTCTTATGTTCTTATGTTCTTATCTATTCACATGTAGTAGTATATGCGAATTGTATGCAAATGTGTCCATTTTGGGGGGTGATGCCTAAATGGCCGCCCTGTTCAAAAGACAAAATGATGTCCCTCCCGTGCCCAGGTTCAATAATACACAGAAGGCAGATGGAGGAAGAGACATATTGCCCCCTCCCTGCAGCATGTTCCACTGAAAGGCCAGCCCTCCCACCCCTGCAACAGAGTAAGGGCTACTCTCTGGTGTAACTGGGGCCCTGACAGAACAAGCAGCCCAGGACAATTATTCAGGAATAAAGATGGTGGAGAAGATTGATTCAGTTTGCATTTCAAGCTGAATCAATCAAATCTACACTTTCCAAAACAACATGAGGACAGAAACACAGCCATCCTTCGAAATTCGCATTCATTAGAATTGTGGGATGCAGTTCGCCAACCAACCAATGTTTACAAAAATGCATATATGAGGGGAAATGCGCGTAAAAATGAATATCTTAGTGAAAGTAACACAAAAATGTATTCTATTAGGAGAAACTGTTTGCAAAAATGTGTACATTAGTCAAAACTGCAGACAAGAATGTGTTTATTAGCAGAAATTCACACAATAATGCTGAAGTTTTTCATGATATTTTTTTTTTAAATTGCAAATTGCTGCAGAAACCTGGAGAACTAAATTTAAGTTTGGAAGACGGAGGAACTGAGAGAGCTGAAATCAATAGATCCTTCCCTCTCCAGGTGGCAATATTTCTAGAGGCACTAATGAAGCAGCCATGCAAGTTTTGAGAGGTAATGCAGTATCACCAAGGATGTGCACAGCCACTCCATGAAGGAAATAAGAGCCAGCCACCACCACCCCCAGAGCAGCACCTTTTGGGACAATGGAAGATCTTGTGGCCCAGGGCCCACCTCTCGGATCACACTCAGCACAGCCACTTGCAGCCACAAAAGGTCTCGGACTGGCCTTTCATGCAACATACAGTAACTGGGTCTAGTTATATTGGACAGTCATGGGAAGCAGGTTTGTGACAGGGACTGGGGGCCAGTGGAGAAAAATCACTCACTCAATATGCTCTGCACGGCCAGAGCCTTCGATAGTTTTCGCTCCCCACCTCTGTTCTTTCTCTGAAATGTCATTCTGCAAGAGAGACCCACCCAATTGATATTATTAAGGCAACTGATTTAATTTGACAATTTATACACTGCTTAATTGCAATTGTCTCTAAGTGGTGTACACAAAAATGCAAGATAAAATAAAAATAAGTTTAAAATTTTAAAAAAATCAGAATTCAGTTATTAGGGAAATAAATGTTCACAATCGTTATCATTAATCGGTACCACTGTAAGTCCTTGAAGTCGACCTTCATCGACCTTCTCTCAGATGTTTAATGCCTAAGCAAAGGGGACAAACATCTCTGGATGACTTTCTGGCATTCCCTGCCCATGTAAGCAAGGAGAGTTGATTCATGCTGGACTCCACTTTAAAAAGTAAAACTCAACCATGGCTATCCACATAAATCACGGGGAGGGGATCTTTTTCCGGCCAAGGGCCACATTCCCTTCAACCTTCCAAGGGCCACATGCCAGCAGTGGCAGGAGACAGAGGTTAAAGTGAGCAGAGCAATGAACGTAATTGCAGAGCTTGGAAAAGTTACTTTTTTAAACTACAACTCCCATCAGCCCCAGCCAACACGGCCAGTTTCCTCTTCCAACAAGCCTTTTAAGTTGAGACCTATCCCAGTCTGCATCTGTGTTACAATGATTTAATATGTTCTTTTAATAATGTTTTTAACCCTTTTTAAACGTTATTTTTAAAATGTTTTTAATGCTGTTTTGTTTTAATGTATTTTAAGATCTGTTTTTATGATGTTTTGAAGTGTTTTAGTGCTTTGTTTGCCACCCTGGGCTCCTGCTGGGAGGAAGGGCGGGATACAAATTAAATAATAAATAATAGTTCAAAAAAGTAACTTTTCCAAGCTCTGCATAATGGTTACCTTGGTATGGTGAGATGGTTTCTACACAGGCTCACACAGCCCTCTGTGTCCTCCATCCAGGTAAGTGAGGAGCATTGCCAGAGTCCAAGGACACCTTGCTGCCAAGCAGAGCAGGGCCAGTGAGGGCTGTGACCTGGGGAACTCTCCAAAGGCCAGACGGAGAGGCCTGCAGGGCCGCATTTGGCCAGTGAGAGCTGTGACCTGGGGAACTCTCCAAGGGCCAGATGGAGAGGCCTGCAGGGCTGCATTTGGCCAGTGAGGGCTGTGATCTGGGGAACTCTCCAAGGGCCAGACGGAGAGGCCTGCAGGGCCGCATTTGGCCAGTGAGGGCTGTGACCTGGGGAACTCTCCAAGGGCCAGACGGACAGGCCTGCAGGGCCGCATTTTGCCAATGAGGGCTGTGACCTGGGGAACTCTCCAAGGGCCAGACGGACAGGCCTGCAGGGCCGCATTTGGCCAGTGAGGGCTGTGACCTGGGGAACTCTCCATGGGCCAGACGGACAGGCCTGCAGGGCCGCATTTGGCCAGTGAGGGCTGTGACCTGGGGAACTTTCCAAGAGCCAGATGGAGAGGCCTGCAAGGCCGCATTTGGCCCCCAGACTCGAGGTTCCCCACACAGCCCTGACATAAATCTACCTAGGAAAACGGCCAACACTCACAGGTGAATGCCAACTCTTTTCAGTTCCTTCTGTTTCCTGCTAGCCCTGGCCATCCACCAGTTCCTGGCAAGGGCAGGGAATAGACTGCCTTCCTTTGATAAGGCTGTGCCTGCTCCAATCAGCACCTTTGGGAAGGCGCGTGAGGGACAGAGCCCTATGGTGGTGAAAGTGGTGCTCCCAAGGGAGCGAGGAAATCTCACCACAAAATCCGGGTCTGTATCCCAGTCATCTCCTTGGGACTCCACCTTCACGGACACATTGTGGCCCACGCCGGCCTTCCACATCTAGGGGGGAGAGAGAGAGAGAACTAGAATACAAGGTCAGGTAGCCATGCCGAGATTCTCAGAGGAAGCTGAGCTTCCCATGTTTGCACTCTTTCCGTGCTTGGACCCAGAAAGTACTGAGCCCTCCAGCAATGGTGGGCTTCTAGCACACATCAAAACAGCTAGGAAAATGGAATACTTGGACAACAGAGGTGTGGGTCAAGGTTGAGATGGGGAAGGCCAAGGAGGATGAGGGATAATTAAGGGAAGGAGTTTTCAAGTGCAGCCCCCAAGTCCTAACAGTAGACTCCTAAACCCTGCAGAGCTGCTGCACGTGAGAATGGACAATACTAACCTAGACGGACCAACAGTAAGGCAGGCTATCTACCGAGAGTCACCTGGAAAGGGCTGGAGTTTTAAATATGTTGTGGAGGGTGTGTGTGTGGAAGAGGGAGATTTTTAGCAAGTGACAACGTTTAGCAAATGACTGAACATTCACAAGGATGATGCTACAAAACCAAAGTTCTTTACTTGTTAAAATGTTGCTGCCACACCTGCTGTGGGTAAACAGGAGTTTGAGGAGGCCACAGACAAGCTTCTGAGGGGGCCATCGACAGCCCACAGGCCACAGGCTGGCCAGCCCTGCCTTAAAGGCCAAGGCACACCCCTGAAGGTGGCATATTAGCGCCCAGAAATTGGAAGCATTTGCCTCTACCAGCATTCTTGGCCCACTGAGGAATATGCTGCTTCAGCAGAGAGAGAGAGAGAGGGCGGGGAGGGGGCAGAAGACCTTCCCCACCCAAGCCAATGCAATATATGCCAAGAGACAGAGACACAGCATGGAGCTGCAGGCGTGGAAAGAGGACGTGGTCTGCAAACCGAAAGTGAGATGTGGAGCGTTTCTTCCGCCAGCCCTGCTTGGGACAGAGAAACGGAAACGTGGACCCAAGGCAGAGCCAAGGCAGTGGCTTCCTGCAGCGACAACCTCAGGACCGACCGGAGCTGCTTTCCAGGGGTTGCCGCACCTGGGCTTGCCCTCCCCTGCCAAGTCGGTGCACATCCATGCCAGGGTGTGTGTATGTGTGCGCTTCTGCTTGCTGAGAGTTAGAGCAAGCAAGCCAACCTTCACAGTGGCCTTTCCTATTTCGGTGCACCTCCCCTCAGCCCCAGCCAGCCAGGCCATGGGATGCTTGAGCTGATGGCAGCGGGAGTCCAAATATCCAGAGGGCACCAGGTTGGCAAAGGCTGCTGTCCAGGGCAGCCTGTCTTCTCTGGGGCAGTGCTTAAGACTGCAGCGTAGAATCAACTCCAGTGTTGCCTTGTCTATTGAACCAGGGGACGGACACCAGCCCAGGAGGGAGAGGTGGTAGCTCTGAAACAGACCCCAGGACAACCCCCTGTGGGTCCCATACCCCAGACTAACCCCTCGTGGTCTGTAACTAAAGACCAGCTACACACATGAACATAGGAAGATGCTTCACCTAGCTCTGCATTCTCTTCTCTGACTGGCCGCAGTGGCTCTCCGCGGCCTCAGGCAGGGCCACAAAGCCTTCCCCAGGTTCGCTAGGTGATCTGTTTGAACTGGAAATCCCACTGGCTGACCCCGGGGCAAAGCAGGTGCCCCCTTATGAGGTATGACGCCCCCCCCCACGTGTCACCTTTCAGGCAGTGCTGACTTTCATGCAAAAGCAAAGCCTGAATAGGGGAGTATTAAATAAGTGCAGGATTTGGGTTGAGGCAAGGGAGCATCGGAAATAGCCAGAGGCAGGTAAAAAAGAAAAACCAACCAGCTTTTGTGGCATTATCCTAAGTATCTCAACATGCACAAACATTGCTCAGAAATCTGTGGGGCTCTGCCCTCCCGCACCCTTTGGTTGTCCAGAGTGGGACAGTGACACCCTGAGGTGAAGGGGCCTTTTCTATTGCAGCACCCAATAAGCTTTGGAACATTTAAGGTTTTGCACTCCTGGGACAGGACAGGACAGGCCCAACAGAGAATCTGAAAAATACCTCCCTCAGAGGTCATTTCTAGATTACTGGTTTATTGTGCATTTATCCTGGTTCGTTTGTGGAGAGATTAGATATCACTGCATCAAAGCAAGTGCTAATCCATACTTTCTGGGGCACTTTTCTATAATTTTCCTGACTGCAAAAACTTCTGCTGTTTTGGAGAAGTGGGTTTGTTGTGCAAGACCTCTCAGCTATAATTGTGCAACCTAAATTTGCCAGGATGTGATTGAATCCAACCCCAAAACAGCAACAGTCTGGAAGTGCCCCCAGGTTGTCAGACACAGTAATGGTTTCCAAAAGCCATTAAAACACAGACAAACCAGCATCTCAACTGCACCAGCTCAGAGACAAAGAGAGAGAGATAACATTTTCCCATATATTAAAAATATATATATTTGCACATAAGCACACGGCATCTGGCCAGTGAGGAACCCAGGCCTGAACCTCCTCCCTGACACGTTCAATTTGTGAGGAGTGTTTTTGCGTGAAGGAACATTCAGTTGTGCGAGTCTCAACCTGCAATCAGAGCTGCTCCTGGGAGGAAGGGCGGGATATTGTTATTATTGTTGTTATGTAGTAATAGTGTTGTTGGTGATGATGATGATCATAATAATATTCCGCCCTTCGTCCCAGTAGCCCAGGGCAGCAAACAAAACACTAAAAACATTCTAAAAGATCTTAAAAACAGACTTTAAAATATATTAAAACAAAACTTCTTTAAATAAAAAGCTTTAAAAACATATTAAAAAGCAATTCCAACACAAGTTGTGCTTGTTAACTGGCCCACACATTACACACTGCAGTCGATTTTCAGGGTATTGTATTAGGGGACGAAGCAAGTGAACAAGGCCTGTGGGCAGAGTAGCAACATAAGAGGACTGAACGCAAGACCTGGCAGATGGTTGCCTGAGCTTGTCGCAGAGGAGAGTTGACCGATCTTCTGCCCTTGACTGACTGTCTTCCCCCAGAGTCTGAGGCAGCCTAATTTGCATGAGCAACAATCCCTTTTTATCCAGATATTTGGGGTATACCTACATTGTCCATTCAGAAAAGGGCTTGCTGATTTATTTATTTGTCTGATTAGTCGCCAACAGCAAAAAAAGCCTCTAACCAACTTACAAAGAGGTTAAATGCCAAAAAGGCCTAAGATAAAAAAAATGCATTTCAGTAAAACCCTTCCACCAACCCACAAACAAACTCAGCAGAAAGGCAACACAAATTTCAGCAGCAAGAATGTTTCATACAACACAAGCCCATCAACCAGCTTTTCATCATCCATCAAATGCCCCTGCCCCAGGAGGAGCCCAGGTCGCTTGCAACGTCATTAGTGGCCAACTGGCAGCATGCATATGGTGGTGGCGCACTTGCGGCACAGACGGAGATCTGGCTTGGCCCTCCTGGGCTGCCTGCTTCTGGAGACTCAGACATGCTCTACAGCAGTAGTTCTTAACTTGTGGTCCATGGATGGGGTTTGAGGAGTGCGCAAAAAAAATCAATTTCCAATAAAATTAATTGCATGGATGGATGGACGGATGGATGGATGGAATGGAGACCACAGCTTTCATCAGACTTTCAAAGGGGTCTATGACCCCAAAAAATCTTCAGCTCTGCAGAGATCTATACAGTTGTGCCCCTACCCCACGTCCCAGCGCCCCTGTAGAGTGCATTAAAGACACACAATCTTTGGATTGAATTGTGACACACCAGCCAAAGATGTGCAGCTATCGCTCCTCTCTGGCCACATTGGAAAGGGCAGCACATCTGCCTTCCAACACATCTGTCTTTCCCCAGCCCATCACTGAGTCCCCACCGCTCAATGGCTGCTGCTGCCGTCGTCTTTGGCACCAGTTCCCTATCCGGGGAGGGGAGGGCTCTGAAGGGGCCGGTGCCCTTCCAGCACCACCCAAAGAACAGGGCCAGGCGGTGTCCCCACCACCAGCAACGCCTGCAAACATGCTCACAGCTCCCTCCCCCACCTCACCCCCAAATTTGTACCTTGGCTGGGACACCTCAATTCCACGGCCGATCTGTGTACTTTAACCTTGGTTTCCGCTGTGAAGCTGAGCTCACCCAAAGTTCCTGTTTTAAACTTCACCCAACTCGCTCATTTCCTGTAGGCCAGTCCCTTGAGGAAGCTTCACGGCAGAATACACACACACAATCACACCACACAAGATGGCGCCAGGATGCTTAATCACACACCCTTGGGGATGTGCTTGTGCAGAGAAAGCACCTCGTTCCTTTCCCTGTGTGCGAAAGCTTCAACGTTTGAGGCTTTTAAAGTACGTGTGATGTGGGGAAAGTGAAGAGTTCACAGCACACACATTTTTCCTTCTCTGCTCGTAGCATTAGAACCCAGTGAAAATGACTGGCAGTAGATTCAGGACAGACGAAAGGAAGGCCTTCTCCGCCACACAATGCGCCCTGAGCTTTTCAACCTGTGGTGAATGAGATGCCTTTAAAGGGGATTACACAACTTCACAGGGGAGAACGCCATCAATGGCTGTTAGCCACAAGGGCCAAGCAGCAGCCAGATAATAAAAGAGTCCATTGGCAACTATCTAGATGACAATGCTGTGATTAGCAGGAGCCAGCATGGGTTTGTCAAGAAAAAATCCTGTCAAACTAATCTCATCTCTTTTTTTGATCGGGTCACTAGCCTAGTAGATGGTGGAAATGCTGGAGATGTCATCTATCTAGATTTCAGCAAGGTGTTTGACAAAGTCCCCCACGACCTTTTGATTAGCAAACTCGTCAAGTGCGGACTAGATGGAAATACTGTCAGGTGGATTCACAACTGGTTGGAAAACCGTACTCAAAGAGTGGTCGTCGGTGGCTCTGCTTCGGACTGGAAGGAAGTTTCGAGTGGAGTGCCACAGAGCTCTGTCCTGGGGCCGATACTCTTCAACATTTTTATCAATGACTTAGATGATGGGGTGGAGGGAAGCCTTATGAAGTTTGCGGATGATACGAAACTGGGAGGGATAGCTAACACAATGGAAGAAAGGAATAAAATCCAAAGGGACCTGGATAGACTAGAAAATTGGGCTGAAATTAATAAAATGACATTCAATAAAGACAAATGCAGGATTCTGCATTTAGGCCACAAAAACAAAATGCACAGGTACAGGATGGGAAATACCCGTCTTAGCAGTAGTGCGTGTGAGAAGGACCTTGGAATTGTAGTGGATCGCAAGTTGAACATGACCCAGCAGTGTGATGCTGCGGCAAAAAAGGCAAACACAGTTTTGGGCTGCATAAACAGAGCTATAGTTTCCAGGTTGAGGGAAGTAATAGTCCCACTATATTCTGCATTGGTCAGGCCTCATCTGGAATACTGCGTTCAGTTTTGGGCGCCTTTTTAAGAAAGATATAGACAAGTTAGAGCGGTTCAGAAGAGGGCGACGAGGATGATAGCCGGTATGGAGAACAAGTCTTATGAGGAAAGGTTGAAGGAACTTGGCATGTTCAGTCTGGTGAAGAGAAGGCTGAGGGGCGACATGATTGCACTCTTTAAGTACCTGAAGGGCTGTCACATAGAGGAGGGTACAGATTTGTTCTCTGCTGCCCCAGAGGGTAGGACTCGGTCTAATGGTTTTAAGTTGCAGGAGCGTAGATTCAGATTGGACATTAGAAGGAACTGCTTGACAGTAAGGGCGGTTCGGCAATGGAACCGACTGCCTAGGGAGGTGGTGGGATCCCCTTCACTGGATGTCTTCAAGCAGAGGCTGGACAGCTATCTGCTGGAGATGCTCTAGCTGTGGATTTCCTGCTGTGAGCAGGGGGTTGGACTCGATGGCCTACAAGGCCACTTCCAACTCTATGATTCTATGATTCTATTCCTGGCGGGGGATCCCTTTACAACTCATATAACCCCCATTGTAGAACAGCCGCATTGGTTGCCGGTTCGTTTCCAGGCCCAGTTCAAGGTGCTCACGTTAGTGTTGAAAGCCCTAAACGACTTAGGCCCCAAATATCTGAAAGACCGCCCCCTTCCCCACAGAGCCTCCCGGGTGGTGAGAACAGCAGAGGGGGCCCTTTTGGTAGTCCCACAACCCTCAGGCGTTTGGGGGGTGGCGTCCCAGGAGAAGGCATTCCCCATGGCAGCCCCTAAACTGTGGAACTCCCTCCCCACAGAGGTGCGTGTGGCAACTTCATTGTACAACTTTCGGCGAATGCTGAAGATGCACCTCTTTATCCTGGCCTTCAATACCTGAGATGTATATCCACTAATAGGCAAAAAACCTTGCGGTTTAAGAACGTACCTGTAGCCAACAGGTATTTTGATCAAACTTTAAAAAGCAGGGAAATTGGGCATATGTTTGATTGGTTTTGCAATTTTAGTGAAGTTTTCTATAGTAAATCACTTCCTTTTGCTTCTGTTTCTGTGAATATGTGAAGTACAGCAACACTTTGCAACACTAAAAAAAAGCTCCAAAACAATTGTGGAATAATGGCACTGACTGTTCAGCAGAATAGTTTCCAATGGGCATGAGGAGTGTCACTTTGCACCAGATAAAACAGTGGGAGGTGAAATCTGTTCTAGCAAAATTCTAGGTGTGCTCTATGTTTTTAATTGACCATGCCCACCTTTCCTTTAGTGGAGTGGTTTAAGCATAGCAGGCTGAAAACATGCATCTTGTGCAGGCCAATATTGTTTTCTCCAATAGCTGGATTCATTGCTTAGGTAGCAACATTATAATCAGTCTGATTTGACATCAAACTGCAGTTTCAGATTCAACGGTTAATGCACCCAAAATAGAAATGGAGCATAACCTCCAGTCTGAAACACAAAAGGCTGTCTTCACCATCAAATGACATCAACCAATAAAAAGGCTTTGAAATTAATAAAAATAAAAATAAAAATCGACTTGAAGGCACATAACTACTACTACTAATAATAATAATATGCAACCACCAGGCAACCAGGCACTTTGGAGCAACAGTGGGAGATTGCTGTTGCCTTCATTCCCTCACATGACTTCCCGAGAGGCATCTGGAAATCTGGAGATCAAGATGCTAGAGCACATGGACTTATGGTCAGATCCAGCAGGGCTCTTCTGAGTTTCTATGTGCAGGGGATTGAAAGCTCTTCCAGACAAAGCAATCACGCCAACTCCCACCTGCACTCTGAAGTGACAGAGACCAGACACAGGTTTTACTTCCTCAGTGAGAAGAACTGGCCCAGAATCCGTTGCAGAGATGCAGCAATGCCAGATCATGCATAGGAGGAATGAGGAATTCTGCTCAGGAGATGCTGCCAGTATGCACAGCAGGAACTGTGCACAGTCCAAGCTTGGTCTTATGGAAAGGTCTGCAGTGGGCACCATGATCTCCTAGATCTTGCTGCTGGTTGGCTATAAACAGCCTAAGTCCAAACACTGCCAAGCCACAGGCCATATTTTATATAGGATGCACACCCACAACATAAATGGGATGTTAGTCCCGTGCAACTTTTTGGAGAGGGGATTGGTAAAATTGTATCAGAGCATGGGATGCGGAGCTTGGATCTGAATCAGGGCCCCCTGGCGTCTCATTGCCACTTGTATCACCTCCAGTACACGTCCGCTTAGTAGTCTAATAAAGACAACTGTCTGTGGTTATTTTTGAGCTCACTCAATTTTAAAGGCCATCAGCTTTTAATAATCTAACATGCTAATCAAATGCACACCAAAATAAACTTAAAAACTAGTTGGCTTTTGTACCTGCTCCCATCAGCCTCTACAGAGTCCCTAGCACAGGTTTCCCCTTAGGATCCTGAGCTACTATAGAACAAAGTGGATTTCTGATTAATTTTGACCAGGATGTGGTTTCATTTCAGGCATAGAAGGAGAGCCCCCTCAGACGTTATCCACAGGCGAGCAGAAAATGTCTTGGGCAATGCTGTTCTGTATGTGACTCAAAGCATAATGCCCCTGGCAGCTCCATTTTTCCAAAACTTAATCTGTGATGCCCTGTGCCCCTCTAGACAAATCACTGGCTAAACAGACATCGCGCCCGAGGGTTTCCACCTAGTAGTTGTCTGGAAGCATTGCTTCGGCTGAAGGTTTAACTTTTACCCATGTTGTATCAGGAAGAGGCATGTTCCTGGGCATTTTAGGACAGCACCCTCTCAGACTCGCAAGCGGCTGCATCTGAGAACACCTTTGCCCTCCTTTAGCTGAATCCCTTCTCCTTGCCCTGCCGACATTCCTCTCCCCCAGCAACTCTCTCTGACCAATATAACTGCATTCCAGTTTGTGTTTTCATGCATGCTTTTAAAACTGACAGCTTGCATGATTAACTCCTTAAAGTTATCCTATTGCTTCTCTTTGTTGTCCTTGTTAACCCTTGGGGTGTCATATTCTGGAGTGCCTTCAGGTCTTGGTGTCAAAATATCCTAAAAAAGGGCTGTCAGGCTTGCTCGTGAGAATATTGCAAGCTTTTGTGAGAGCCGCACCATTCGTAACTGAGCCCACCAGACGAGTCTGACCAAATCACGCTATTCACTAAACTCACTCAGAAAAATAATAATCTTTATTGCACCAGGATGGGATTTTCAGAGGGTTAGAAGACTGGATTTGGGAGATGTAAGGAAAATGTACAGACTGCACTGGGGACCCCCCCACCAATAGTGGCTGACAGAGACTCAGCCTCAAAATCCACATCCACTGAAGATCTCCCCCACTCTGGACTCATCCAGCAGATCTAGCAGCCTGAACTGAAAGGGAAGAGCTTTCCCAAACTGCCTGGGCACAAAGGAGGCTGTGAAACACCCCAGATATTCTGTCCCACCTGGCCAACCCCATCCAAAGGGACGGGGGGGGAGGGGGCTCAGACCTCTGCTCCCCCCTCTCCCCCCCCCGTGCAATGCAAGGAGCAGGCTCAGTGGCCACACAGTCACCTTCCCCCTCATTCTTGAGCACAAGGCCTCCTCCACCTCTCTATGGAGGAGGGAGCGAGGTTTACGCCTGAGGCTCCCATCCCTTTCAGTGCAACCTTCCCCAGTGCCAAAACCACAGAACACGAACAGCAGGTGCAAAAAAAAAGGTCCTTATGGCAAGTTCACTTGGTCCCTTCCCAGAATCAAGTTCAAGAAGACCTTTGCCGAGGCACAGAGAACAGACGCAGCCCCCGAGAAGACTGGAACGCTGAAGAATTCCAGCCCTTCATCTGCAGATTACAACTGAGCAGCATGTTAGAAACGGAAGAAAAATTAACTTAGAGCAGCCTTCCTCAACCTTGTGACCCCCAGGCATTTTGGACTCCCAGACTCCTATCAGCCCCAGCATCATACGGCCGTGCTGATGGGCTCAGTATTCCAAAGTATCTGGAGGGCACCAGGTTGGGGAAGGGCAACTTAGGACTGTGAACTGGCTTTGCCCCAATTCGGTGTGCAAAGCGAACTGTAGAACCCCAACGCCTCCTTTGAAGAACAGAAACAAAACCAACATGGTGTAGTTAATGAGGAGGGAAGCCCCCCGCTGGCCCCATCTCCCACAGGCGGGGGCTGTCCTGAGCTCTCTGCACCACTCACTCCCCTTGTCATCAGGCCAGCCTGCAAGGGGCTCCGGATGCTCCCAAGCTACGGCTGCATCATCCACCACAGCGCAGCAGGATCCTCCAGGCAGAGGCGCTGCAGTGCCCCGAAGTAGTCATGTGCCCCCTCTGCCCTCCCCTTGGGGAGGAGCAGGGCTCTCTCTGACCCTGGGGTGGTTCTCACAAGTGGCCCGTGAAGCACAGGAGGAGCAGCACGTGGACCGTGAGGAGGTAGAGAGTCGGCAGCAGAGGCAAGCGCCGGCGGGAACAGCAGAGCGAGCGCAGGACACGCCGCAGCCCCGTGGCCCCTCGAGCCTGAGGAGAAAGAAGGGAGGGGGGAAAAGAGGTTAAGAGGCAGGCCACGGTGGGGTGACTCCAACTGACGGCTCCTGCTGTGAAGGGAAGCAGGCTGGGCAGGTTGCAAGCACTGCAAGCTACACGCACATGTGCGCAGGAGGGATGCCCCTGCAGTCTGCAGGCGGTTATATATACGGTGTGGCAGGGAGGGCCAGAAGGAGCCATTGTAAGTGAAAAAGGCAGATCTCACATCCCAATGACCCAGTGGGGCATGGGGCTTCCTCTTCTGGTGGACAGTCACAGATTTAAAGAGGAACCCTGACTGTGGGCAATCGGCGTTCCAGCCAAGAAAACAGCGTCTTGGCTTGCCTGCACTGGGAGAAGGCAAATCTACAGGCGAACCTATTTCAAAGGCGCTTTCCGCGTGTGCGATGGAGGCAGAGAAGTGGCTGTTCATGGCCAGGTGGGAGAAGGGGTGACAGGAGTGGGTGGTTTGGCTTTGCTTTCTCAGCTAGAGGGTGTGCATATGTATGGTGAGCTGACTTAAAATTTGTGAGTGATTTGCATGTATGTATATTTCATATTCTCTCTCTGTGTGCGTGTATGTCTGAATGACTGTTGTAAACCACTGATATTTTTGTTTACGAATAGCGGTATATAAATATTTTTATCAATAAATGAATAATACCCCCAAACAGCAGGCCAAGGTTACCACCTCTACAAGAGCAAGGCATGAAACACAACAACAGGAGCTGAGGCTTCCTTGCAGGAGGAGCTGCGTGCGCTCACATGCCGGGAAGAGCCTTACCTTGCTGAAGGAGCCGTCCGCAGGGCCTACGAGCAGTGCATGCTCAGGGCTGGGGGGCATGTCAATGTTGGTCTCCAAAGGGTGTGCCCACTCGCTCGATTCCAACCTGGGCAGGGACAGACACAGATCAGTGCCCCAGGACCTCCGAAAAGAAGGTCAGCCAAGGTGCTTGGGTAAACAGGCACAAAGCCTCCATCGAGGGTGGCTGACTCCTTTTTGACCCAGGGGCAACACCACCCATGTCCAGCCCCCCGCTGGGCTGCATCAGTGGTGGATGTGGCCACCAAAACAGACACAGAGTCCCCCTTCCTCATCTTACCAGCTAATATCACCCCTTGCTGGTCAACCAGTCCATCTGGTGACTGGGGGGGGGGGGGTCCATCAGGGCTCTGACCACCTCAGTGATGAACCCACTTGGGTTGTTTTGTGCTTTCTGCTGCCAAACTCAGTGGGGTCTTGGGGGACTGCATCAGGCTCCTGAACTGGGGGCCAGCAACCTCTGGTCGTGGGTTGCACAAGCCATTTTGGAAGGCCACTTCTGCCTGCTTCTCCCTCAGCCACCCAGAAAACAGGCACTTTGCTGTCCTTCAGCATCCTCACTGCAAGGGCCTTTCCTGCTTCTGCGTCACCTTCAAATCTTTGCAAATCCCCCCACTTCAGCCCCCCCAACACACACACTTTCCTAGGCTGCTGCATCAGTCCACACCTGTGCCTGGGGACCACAACAGCAACCAAGAATTGAGAAAAAGGAAGCCTGAAGGGCAATATCACAAACTCTCTCCACATACCTCAACAGGGAGGGTGGATATTTAGGCTAATAAAAAAAAGGCAGAGGAGCCATTAAAAAAAGGCTGAAATGTTTCCTGTGTTTTCTAACAATCAGGAGCGTAGCAGCCACTGACTCTCCTTGCCTCCTGCTCAAGAGTGTGTGTGTGTGTGTGTGAATGCCAGGTACAGATGTGGGGAGTCAGATTCAGGTGGCTTTGAGTCAGTCACTAGCCCTAAGCTTAGCCCATGGTTTTAAAGCTTTTTTTAAAAAATGTTTTGTTCTAATATATTTTAAAAGTCTGTTTTTATTATGTTTTAGAGTGTTTTTAGTGCTTTTGTTTGCCGCCCTGGGCTCCTGCTGGGAGGAAGGACAGAATATGAATCTATCCTTATTGGACTGCCTTCAACTCAATCCCAATTTATGGCGACCCTATGAATAGGGATTTCATGGTAAGCGGTGTTCAGAGGGGGTTTCCCATGGCCTCCCTCTGAGGCTAGTCCTCCCCAGCTGGCTAGGGCCTGCTCAGCTTGCCACAGCTGCACAAGCCAGGCCCTTCCTTGTCCGCAACTGCCAGCTGGGGGGCAACTGGGCTCCTTGGGGCTATGCAGCTTGCCCACGGCTGCACAGGTGGCAGGGCACGTAATCCCTGAGTCACTCACAGTGGGGTGATCTTTAGCTGGCCCTTGACACCCAGGAGACACGAGTGGGGATTTGAACTCACAGACTCTGGACTCCCAGCTAGGCTCTCCTCCCCACTGTGCTATAAATACTTGACAGGATTGTTGTGAAGCTTGCGCACTGTTCTGAACATTTTGAAGAAGGGCAGGAGGCAGATGTAGCTAAATAAACCTCTCTCAGCCTCAGGTCTGCCCCTCTGTGGTCAGGGAGGAAATGGAAGGAAAGACTGAAGTAGCCAAATATCCGATTTGCTGCATGAATTCAAAATCTTAGTGGATCCTGAGCACCTTTCTCACTGCCTATATAAAAATGCTGATTCCCAAGAAAAATTCAGCAGAAAATTTCTTTTCCTTTTCTGATTTTATCACCTCAGGACTGTGTTCTCATCACTCCCCCCCCCCAACTGAGAGCTTGGGACCGTATACCTGGATTGCAGGATGGAGTCAGCACCTGTGTTACGGAAGGGGACACCCTCCCCAACCCAACCGGGAGGCTTCTATAGTCAAGGGCCAGACATAAAGAACCAAGGGTGGTATCCCACTAAACCCTACTCACAGTAGACCCACTGTAATGAATTAACCCAAGTTAGTCATGCCCATTAACTTCAGTGGATCTACTCTGAGTAGGAGTAGCACCGAATACCACCCCAAGGCTCAAGTGCCCACCAGTACTTCCCCATAGCGGGAGGACTGTCAGATAATAGTTTCTTTCTTTCTTTCTTTGCTTAGTCATTTCGTTTGTTGTTCTTATGTGCCTTCACAGTCGGTTATGACTTATGGCGACTATGAATCAGCTAGCAATTTTAAGGCGCGTTGACTAAAGCAACGAGGATGCTGGGTCTTCCCAGCCAGCCTGCTCACCTGCGGATGTGATCCTGGGCCGTGGAGAAGGCCTCCTCGGCCGCCAGGCGCCGGTCCCGCTCTTCCTGCAGCTGTTCCTCCAACTGCCACAGGCCCTGCTTTGCGCTACTTTGCTGCTGCTTGGCCTCTGAGAGCCTGCAAAGAAAAGGGGACTGTGAGGAGCGCAGCCCTTCGCAGCGACCCCGATGGCCCATTCACAAGACCACAAATACAGCTCTCGTTGGTTGCTGTTTTTAAAGAGGAAGGTAACTGCCCTCATTAAAGAGGAGTTAAGAGAGAAGACTTTTCCTTCCAGTACAAATGGGCTGGATCCAGTTCAGACTCTGTGTTAGTGACCTGGGACAGGGAACCAGGGGATGGTGGATACTCTAGAGTAAGCCCCCCCCCAAAGAGTATAAGGGTGTGATCTTGTATAAATGTGCAGTGGGTGTCCAAGATCACTTGGGCACCACAAAAGGATGAGTCTTTCCCTCTCTCCTCTGACAGCAAAAAAATCACCATCTCCCCGTGACCTCTAGAGGTCTTCTGATTACCCTGTAGCACTCACTTCATCTGCAGTTCCTGTAGATCTGGTGTATAGGTCTCCCTGGGGTGTTCACTTCTTTCCTGGGGGGCTCCAGGAGCAGCATCTGTTGGCAGGGACCCCTGGGGCAGAAGAGCACACATTAAGGCATGAAACATGTGCACGGTGCCACTGATCCAGCTCAAGAGCACCACCTGTATCTCAACTAGCTGCTTCAAGGCAAGTCTCACTTGGTAGAGATGACCAGATAGCTACAGCCTCACAAGGCTGAATTAAACACTTGTGTTCTGACAGGGTCTAGCCTGGGCCCTGAACGTACGAGACCTGAACAGGGTGGTTCATGACAGATGCTCGTGGAGGTCACTGATTCATAGGGTCACCCTAAGTCGTAGTCGACTTGAAGGCACATAACAACAACCACCTGGACCCACAGCTCCGTGCAGTGAAAAGGGGTAACTCCCAGGTAGAAGGTCCTGTGTACAGTTCTGGCCACCCTCATGTTTAAAAAAAGGAATTTGAGAGCTGGAGAAGGTGCAGGAAAGGGCAAAATAATAATAATCATAATAATAATAATGGGGGGTTGGGGAGAGAGGAAGGAACAGATTTATGACTCGGAGTAAGAAAGCTTCATAAATAATATGAAAGGCAGCCCTCTTGGTGATTCAGCTCAGCAGAGGGGCCCCTCTTAGTAGTTCCACTGCCCTCAGAAGTTTGGGGGTTCTGTTGGCCCAGGAGAAGGCATCCTCTGTGGCAGGGGAGCTCCCTCAAGAGTTTTCCATCATTCACTGAAGATGCACCTCTTTATCTCAGTCCTTGTCACTTGAGAGAGAGGCTTTTAGGACCCATCCTGTTGCTGAGACTGTACTTCTTTAAAACTGTTTTTAATGTTCTATTTTTAAATTGCTGAGAACCTATGGTGAGGGGTGGGTAATAAATTGTAGTAGTAATAAATATGCTATGTTCAATCTCGCTTAGACCAGCGTCGTCTGTTCCTGCCATCTCTCTGAAAGCTCACCAAGGGTTGCTTCCAGCTCTGCTACCTGACATACTTCTCCGCTGGAGGCGCTGCTGTTGGGACTGAGCTTGGGACCTTCTGCATGCGTAATCTGTGGTCTACCAGTGAGCTGTGGGCCCTCCCATAGTTCAGTCTTGGGAGAGACAACTGATGGACACAACTGACCCTGGTAGTCAGAGGCCAATATTAACATCCAAGGGATCCCAAAGTGCTTTTTGGATGATCAAAACAGGCAGTGCTCCCCTGAATTCTGAAAGATAAGAATGAACTGGCCAGCAACAGCACTTGGAAGGCTGAGAATGACATGTGTTGGCCAACCTCTGCTACCCAGCAGCCTCTCAGGCCACTCTTTGGCCTTACCGCATCCTTCACTGGAGACTGGAGCTCCTGCATCTGCTTCTCAAGTGCCTCACAGCGGGCAAGGACCTCGCTGTAGTGCTGGTGGCTCTCACGCAGGTTGCGGCTACTTCCTCGTAGCTGGAGGGAGAGGGAGTTCTTCTCCTCAAAAACCTGTGAGAGCTGGAGACAGGACAAACACAGAGACTGAGATCCCTCCCTCAGGCAACACTCCCCACATTTTGCAGCTGAAGACTGTGCCCCCAAATGGGAAGGCCCTTAAAGGCATGCCACCTTCACTGTTTTCTTTTCAGCACCTGCTTAAAACATTTGTTTAGACAAGCCTACCCAGACACGTAAATATTGATGTGTCTTAATCTTTTTAGTTTACTGCTGATTTTAATGCCCTCTGAAATGTTTTAATTACTTGTTTTTAAACTGTTTTTATTGCTAACTTTAAACAGAGTAGAACCTTGTTATAACACGGGGTTTATTTAATTTTTATTTATTTATTAAATTTGGAGCCCAGGGCGGCAAACACCAAAACAACTTTAAAACATCTTAAAACCAGATTTTAAAACAACGAAAAAAATATTATAACAAAACATCTTAAAAACATATTTAAAAAGTAACTAAAAACATATTAAAAAGCAATTCTAGCACAGATGCAGAGTGGGATAAGGTTTCTACTTAAAAGGCTTGTTGAAAGAGGAAGGTCTTCAACAGGCACCGAAAAGATAACAGAGATGGCGCCTGTCTAATGTTTAAGGGGAGGGAGTTCCACAGGGTAGGTGCCGCCACACTAAAGGTCCGCTTCCTATGCTGTGCCGAATGGACCTCCTGATAAAATGGTATCTGCAGGAGGCCCTCACCTGCACAGCGCAATGATCGACTGGGTATATAAGGGCAAGACGATCTTTCATATATCCTGATCGCAAGCTGTATATTAGCTTTATATACCAAAAACAGCACCTTGAACTTAAGCCCAGTAGCAAATGGGCAGCCAGTGCAATTCTTGCAGCAACGGGGTGACATGTTGGCAATATCCTGCCCCAGTGAGCAGTCTCACCGCCGCATTTTGCACCAGCTGCAGCTTCCGGACCAACCTCCAGAGCAGCCCCACATAGGCTTCCCGGAAGGATTGCTCCGCCTGTGGCTGCCTCTGAGATGAGCTCTGTCTCAGAAGAAGCTTTTTTCAGTTTAAAATCAGTCAAAAGGGAACTTTGACTGGTATAAATGTTCTCCCAGGCAAGGGTGAACCGAAGATTATCCACAGAAACTTCGTTAGGCTGTCGGTGGCTGGAATCGATCAGGAATTCCCTGGGAAAAGAAGGCATACCTAGCAGCCGAGGACGGAGTTAGGACTTCCAGCAAGCTGGGCTGAAAAAAGCGAGACGTTTTTTCTTTTAAACGATCCACAACGGGCGAGCTTTCTTCTGTCTAATCTTATCATTTGGCTTAAATTACTACAGTAAAAGAGATTTGTTTAAGAATCAGAAATCAAGATACCTAGGTGAGTTACACTTCTCTCTTTTATACAAGGAATTAAGGAGGAGGAAAGAAAATTTAAAAAGCTTATCTTATTTTTTATGGCAAAAAGCTGGCCTGAATTTGGAAACTATAAAGATTAAAACGGATGAGGGGCAACTTACCCGAAGAGAAAATCTGATCTAGATGATTATTTGATTGATATATGTCTGGGACTACTTTTTCTTGGACTACTTTCTTTAGACGAATCTACTGTTTGTGTATGTTACTAATTGTTCGGCGCTGTGAACCAAATTTGTTTTGCATTCTTGGATGTGTGGGAGATAAGAACTGTGCTGGCCAGATGATGTCAACAGGCCTGGAATATTAACTCCCTTATTGCTGGAAAAAGAAGCAAATTACTCTTTGCTTGGGAATTGTGGCTATATTGGAAATTTGAAGGTTTTTTTCTTCGGCTTTAAGAATGACAATCAAAGAAGTGGCAGAGACCCTGGATGTATCCCTGGAAGGGTTTTCCCCTCTGGATACGTTTCAGAAGATAATGGATGAGACTAAGATAACGAAACAAGAACTGGGACAGAGTAGACAAGAGATGGCAACTGAATTTGGTAAAGTGAAACAGGAGCTGAAAGAAATAAAGGATTATATGAGAAAAGGAGCAGATGGACAAGCAATAGAAGATGAAAAAGAAATTAAAGGGAAGGAGCAAATTCTGGAGATTGGATCAGATATATCAAATTTGGAATTGGAAAAAGATTTGGACTTTATGGCAAAAATTAAAGGGAGGATGCAAGTCCTGGAGATTGGAACAGATATATCAAGTGTGGAACTGGAAAAATATTTGGAGTTTGTGGATCCTGGAGATAAAGATTACTGTTTGGAATTCGGCATTGTCCCTGGAGAAATTGATGAAGATATCAGAGATAAAGTTATCAATGCTTCGATGGAATTTCTGGACTGGAATGATTTGATGGAACTTGAAAAAGAGAAAATTTATAGAATTAATTCCAGATATGTGACAATGGAAAAACTCTCAAGAGATGTGCTAGTGCATTTCGTAAAAAAGAGGAACAGAGATATGACTTTACAACAATATTTCAGCAACACATTCAGAATTGACGGCAAGGAAATATTTGTGATGAAGGAAATTCCCATCAGACTCTTACTATATGACTACGACAGCAAGATTATTATGGGTGCAAGGATGGAAGTTGGAAGATGGAATTAACACTGATAATGGAAAAATGGCTATTGAAATTACTGGACCTAGCAGACTTGATGAGATGGATTAATTGACATGTTTATTTGGAGAAAAATCGATGGATATATTTCTCAAGGAGTGGAAACCTCTCTTTGACTTTTTGCAGAAAGAATAAAGTGATGTTAATGAGATTTGATGATTAATTAAGATAACTACTGGAGGAAAGTGATTTTGTAATATATTAAGAGACAGGTTTGTTATATATCATAGACCTATAACTGATCTGCCACAAATCGGAAGTCAACATTTTATTTTATTGTTTAATCTGTTTCTTTTTTGTTTTGTTTTGTTTTGTGTTTGAAAATTTGAATAAAATTAATGATAAAAAAAAAAGAGCAGCCCCACATAAAGCACATTAAAGTAATCCAGCCTGGAGATTACCAGTGCATGGACAACAGTGGTCAGGCTATCTCGGTCCAGCTGCTCTACCAGCCAAAGCTGGTGAAAGGCACTCCTAGCCACGGAGGTCACCTGGGCCTCTAGCAACAAATATGGATCCAGGAGCACCCCCAGACTATGGACCTGCTCTTTCAGAGGGAGTACGACCACATCCAAAGCAGGCAAGTGAGCAATTATCCAGACTTTGAAACCACCAACCCACAGCGCCTCCGTCTTGCTCATACTGAGACTCAGTTTATTGGCCCTCATCCAGTCCACCACCGGGGTTGGGGGACAAGGGATGTACCTGTGTTACAGAGGTTCCGTGTTATAATGAAAACTTGTAGTTAGGGACATCATCATACTAGCGGTATAGCTGAATCTTAGAGGTTTTGTTGCAACCAAGCAGTATATAAACATTTTAAAATAAACACAAACAACATCCTCCACTCTGGGCCACAACCAGCAGGGCTCTCACCAGACTGAGGGTATATGGCAGCACGTTGCACGAGCCTTAGCCTCTGGAGAGTTTAGTTTATTTTAATGCCAATTTCCAGCCTTCGTGACTGTGGAAACAAGCTTGAGTACCTAAATCCTCTTTATAAAATAAATACTTTTGAAGCAATGAGAGCATACTTGGTCACTGCAGGGATATGAACAGTACAAGAACGATAGATGATCAATATGCACAGTCTGAAGAACCTCACACCCCACCCCACCCCTCATGCCTTGCTGTTCAGCTGCTGGATCCGCATCTCTTTCAGGTGCAGCTCCTTCAGGCTGGTCCTCAACTGGGCCTGGAGATGGTCTGCATCGACCTCTTGGCTGGATACAGCTCCCTGCAAAGTCTTGCTTGAATTGGTGACCTCTGGAGTAGCCTGTAGGGAAGCACACACTCAGCCCTTGCACGGAGCGATTCAGCCATGCCTGGGGAGTTGTCCAGCAAGGATTCAGCACCCCCAAGATCCCAGCCAAGTCCTAGGCATTCATCATGTCTCTCTGCCTGACTTACACATACTAACATTCTAATCACTGCTACGTTTTATTAACATAAATTTGGAGACTGCCTGATCTCAGGGGTCTGGGGCAGGTAACCATTATATATGTCCTTTTATTTTTTATTTTAAAGTTTATCCCCTTCTAAAATGGCTTCGTAGAGCCCTCAGGTCAGCCACCAACAACGGTGGATTTTAAATACACCAAAGAGGTGGGGAACCTCCAGCCCAGGGGCCCAATTAGGCCCATCAGGCCTCCCCATTTGGCCCGCAAATGACGCCCATCTGCTGTACACCTGACATCAGGCATGGAGCAAGTAAAGGCAGGGCTCAGACAAAAAAAAGGCTTCCCAGGCACCACGGATCAGATGACTGCCGGCGCTTGGGAAATGCTGTGCACTCGGTTTTGTCCTCATGGCTTAATTTCCAACTGCGCAGGCAAAAGAGAGTTGCCTGATGTCACTGCGATGTCAGGTGGACAGCCCAGCTCACCTCTCAAACCCGGTCTGCAGGACGTGTGAATGTAAAGATACAGCCCACCGCTTGGATGCTGCTCCCATCCTCAAAGTACACAGATATTACCGTGAACAGATGTCAGCAGCGGCAGCAAAACAAAATGTTAGAAAACGGTGGCAGATTCTACAGAACTCATGCTTAGGAATGGGGGGACAAGGCCTTGTTAGAAATGGACCAGGATTGCATCTCACACTGCTATCTTAACAAACCAGGGTGGCATAATTGGGGGGAAAGTCTTCGCTAGAAATCTTTGGCCCACGCTGTGGGCCACTCACGGCCCTCTGGGCTCACCTGTCTCTCATGCTGCTGCTCCTCCACGATCCGCACACGGGCTCTCTCCTCCCGGGCAGCTCTCTGCACGTGGCTGAGCTGCTTTCCCTTGGCCTCCAGCTCCCAAGCTGCCTTCTCCTCCCTGCAACACACCAGAAGAGCAGAGCTGCATCAGCGGGAACACTTTGTGCCATGGGGCAGTAGGATGGCGTAGAAGGTGAGCTGCTCGCAAAACCCCACGTATGTTTCCTGCCAAGGCACCGACAAGTTTGGGCACTGGAGACTGTTGTAGCAAAACCAACAGAATTCTGTGGCATCATAAAGGAGGATGCCACAAGGCTTCAGCCGGGAGCCAAGACTGTGTCATCAGCTGGCTTGGCCGGGGCTCTGCGCATCCTGTGATTCAGCTATGCAAACATACGGGACAAGGATCCAACATCTTCAATTTCCCCACCTTAAGCCTTGGTCAGAGAGGCCTATAAGGTGGGTGGCCAATCTCAGAGGGAAGAGAGGAGGTGAAGAAAATCTTCCTGTAGTCAGGAGGTAGGCCTTAAGCAGCCTGCATAGCTCCTGGCAATCATTCTCATCATCAGCGGAACCAATGTGGCAATACAAGTGCATATACGTGAAGTGTATATGTGAAGCCGCATTTGGAATGCTGTGTACAGTTCTGGTCGCCTCATCTCAAAAAGGATATTCTAGAGTTGGAAAAGGTTCAGAAGAGGGCAACCAGAATGATCAAGGGGATGGAGCGACTCCCTTATGAGGAAAGGTTGCAGCATTTGGGGCTTTTTAGTTTAGAGAAAAGGCGGGTCAGAGGAGACATGATAGAAGTGTATAAAATTATGCATGGCATTGAGAAAGTGGATAGAGAAAAGTTCTTCTCCCTCTCTCATAATACTAGAACTCGTGGACATTCAAAGAAGCTGAATGTTGGAAGATTCAGGACAGACAAAAGGAAGTACTTCTTTACTCAGCGCATAGTTAAACTATGGAATTTGCTCCCACAAGATGCAGTAATGGCCACCAGCTTGGACGGCTTTAAAAGAAGATTAGACAAATTCATGGAGGACAGGGCTATCAATGGCTACTAGCCATGATGGCTGTGCTGTGCCACCCTAGTCAGAGGCAGCATGCTTCTGAAGACCAGTTGCCGGAAGCCTCAGGAGGGGAGAGTGTTCTTGCACTCGGGTTCTGTTTGCGGGCTTCCCCCAGGCACCTGGTTGGCCACTGTGAGAACAGGATGCTGGACTAGATGGGCCTCTGGCCTGATCCAGCAGGCTCTTCTTATGTTCTTATGTTCTTAAGTAAACTTTCATAAAGGCATGCAGGAGGCCAAGCTCAGCTCAGTTTGCTTTGGTACTGAATTCACACAAGCAGGGGAGCCTGTTTCGTCTTCAGCTCCAGCAGGAAAGGTCCAGAGAGAGGAGTTTTGCTAGCCAAATGAACAAGCACAGAAGCTAGTGTGGTACAGCAGGTGGAATGTTTATTTATTAATTAAATTTATATCCCTCCCTTTGTCTCAGAAGGAGCCCAGGGCAGCAAACAAAAACAAAACATCTTAAAAACAAAAGACTTTAAAATATGTTTAAATAAGGCATATTTAAAAACTTATTAAAACAAAACCTCTTTGAAAAATCTTTTTTAAAAAAGCTTTAAAAACATCTTAAAAAGCAATTCCAGCAGACTGGGATGAGGTCTCGACCTAAAAGTCTTGTTGAAAGAGGAAAGTCTTCAGTAGGCACCAAAAAGATAGCAGAGATGGCGCCTGCCTAATATTTAAGGGGAGGGAATTCCACAGGGTAGGTGCCGCCACACTAAAGGTTCGTCTCCTATGTTGTACTTAAAAGACCTCCTGATAAGATGGTGTCTGCAGGAGGCCCTCGCCTGCAGAGCACAGTGATCGACTGGGTATGTAAGGGATAAGACAATCGTTCCAGTATTGGGCTTGGATGTAAGGATGCCTGAGTTCGAATCCTAACTCAGCCAGGAAACACATTGCTTGATCATGAGCCAAAGGCTGCTAAAAGGATGATGATTTATTGATTTATATGCTGCTTATATGCCAAAATGGCATTAGCCAGTCTCTGCACCAGGTTGGAAGAAGGATGGAGGGCAAATCTGACAAAAGCCAGAATAAATAAAAAGTGAAACATATCCAGGATGCTGGATTCTGTCTATGTCAGCTGCTGAGATCTACACTGATGACAGGGGCTGCTGCTCTCTCTCTTCCCAGAGCTGTGTAAGAGGGGGATTGTCCTTCCCCCATTTCCACCCTGCCCTGCAAGGTTGTACAGCTGCCCAGAAGACAATGAGCAAAATTAGACAGAGCTGGCAGAGTTTTAGGCCCTTCCCTGTTTCCCTCCCTCCCTGGAAGGGCTGCTCTCACCTGAGCTTCTGGAGCTCGAGCTGCCAAGAGGCCCCCTCCTGATTCAGCTGCTCCTGGAGACGTTGCCGGTGCTCCACCTCTTGCTTCTGCTCCTGCAGCTGGGCCTTCAACCGCATGATCTCAGCAGTGTCCACCCCAACCTGCAGGTACTGCTGCTGCAGGTTCTTCAGCTCCACCAGCTTGGGCGTTTGGAGAGATTATTATTATTATTATTATTATTATTATTATTAATATTATTAATATTAATATTAATAATAATTTAATATTTTTACCCCGCCCTTTTTCCAAAACTGGAACTCAGGGCGGCTTACAAATAGGTAAAAAACATACAAAAATATACAATTAAAATAGAATTAAACTATTTGTAACATTAAAATCATGAAACATACACTTAAGATACTAAAACAATTTAAAACATTAAGAATAGGACCATAGAACAATACAACAGACCTTATGAGGCCCTACCTGAAACATCTTCTAGTCCGAAAGCCTGTTGGAATAAAAAAGTCTTTGCCTGCCGACGGAAGGATAGCAAGGAAGGGGCCATTCGTGCTTCCCTAGGAAGAGAGTTCCAGAACCTGGGGGCAGCCACCAAGAAGGCCCTATCTCGTGTCCCCACCAATCGCGCTTGCAAAGGTGTTGGGACTGAGAGAAGGGCCTCTCCTGAGGATCTCAATGCCCGGGCAAGCTCATATGGGGAGATACGGTCTGACAAACAGCCTGGACCTAGGCAGTATAGAGCTTCATAGGTCAAAACCAGCACTTTGAATTGTGACCGGAAACAAACTGGCAGCCAGTGGAGCTGTCGCAACAAGGGGGTTGTATGGTCCCTGTAACCAGCTCCAGTTAGCACTCTGGCTGCAGCTGTTTGTACCAGTTTAAGTTTCCGAACAGTCTTCACAGGCAGCCCCACGTAGAGCGCGTACAGTAATCTAAACAGGATGTAACTAAGGCATGCCTCACTGTAGTCAAATCAGGCATCTCCAGGAACGGGCACAGCTGGCGCCCCAGTCTTAGCTGGGCAAAAGCACTCCTGGCCACTGCAGAGACCTGGGCCTCCCAGTTCAAAGCTGAGTCCAGGAGCACACCCAAACTGCGAACCTGTGTCTTCAGGGGGAGTGTAACCCCATCCAGCACAGGCTGAATCCCTATTCCCCGATTTGCCTTTCGACTAACCAGGAGCACCTCTGTCTTGTCTGGATTTAATTTCAATTTGTTCGCCCTCATCCAGTCCATCACTGATGCCAGGCACCGGTTCAGGACCAGGACAGCTTCCTTGGCTTTAGGTGGAAAGGAAAAATAGAAGGAAAGAGAAAGAGAAGAGCCAGGTTATTTCTGCCACTGGGAGGGCCAGGATTGAAGAATCTAGACCCTCCCAACATGACCCTTTTAGGAGACACTCGCTACCTCTTGGTCCCAGCCAGAGAACATCTAGCCAAGCCTGGGAGCTGGTCAGGTTAAGCCAGAATGGGATGCTCCTGGATCTTTACATCATTGATCTCGTTACCATTTCCTCCCACAAAAGCATGAATTATTGCATACTTTCTCCCCTGTTGCCTTTGATTGCTCTTCCCGCATCTGACTAAAATAAAATACTTCAGAGTTAGAATGCTGAATCTCCCTATTTATTTATTTAGAATGCATGAAGTGCTTAATAAAAAATAAATTCCAAAGCGGTGTATATAAAAACACTTGAGGTTTGCGATAAGAAACCCAAGAGACTGGTCTGTCTGCACCCCACGCAAGGTCCTGCAGGAAAGAGAATAGGGTAGGCAACAGGGGTGCAGAATTCACCTCCCCAAGAAACACAACTGGCAGTTTCCAATCACTTAAGAGCTGTAACGGCAGGTTCAAAACCTGTATGAGCCAAACCCGGTGGCTACTGTAGTAACTACAGGCATGAGCAGCCAAGATGTCCCAGGAACTTCCCACACACCTGACACCTCTGTGAGTGGCATGGGCTGTATGGTCATGTGACTGCAATTTGTTTTAAACTGCTTGTAATACTTTATTTTTAAATTGCTGCAATCCGTCCTAATGTGACCTTATGATGAAGGGTGGGTAATGTAATCATTAATTATGATAATATTAATGGGAAAATTATTGTGGTGTAGTGGTTAAGGTGCTGGACTACGCCCTGGGAGACCCGGGTTCGAATCCCCGCACAGCCACGAAGCTCACTGGGTGACCTTGGGCCAGTCACTGCCTCTCAGCCGCAGAGGAAGGCAATGGTAAACCACTTCTGAATACCGCTTACCATGGAAACCCTATTCACAAGGGTGCCATAAGTCGGAATCAACTTGAAGGCAGTACATTTACATTTTAATTGGCATATTAGCAGGCCTTGCACTCTGCAAACAGCATTATTTTTAATATGTTGTTTTCAGTGAAGAGAAGATGCAGCTATTCCAGGGCCACCCTCATTAACAGAAGGCTAAAAAAATGTGGATGTGCTAATTACCTGACTGGCTAATTTAGGCTCCCCCCACCCGGCACCATGAGACTCCACCTCAGTCCATGAAGACAAAGACAAAGCCTGGCCAAGTAAATATTCTCATGGGTGTGCTGATTTAGACCTTAGTCTTAAATGTGAGCTAACAGCAAATATTCACCTCCATGAGAATAACCCAAGGAACTCGCCTGTACCCAGTGAAGCTTTCCAGTGCTACCCAGAACGCTGCTGCAAGATGATCTGCCTGTCAACCTGGCTCGAGACAGCAAAATAAAATGCAGTTAACAGCCTTCATAAAGTTGCTGCCTGACTTCAGACTGGCGAGACTGCATGATTTAAATGTATCCCTAATACATAGACTCCCTGCTTGTGGAAAGCTAGTTTTCTACATGCAAGGATGCTTTGTTTTGGGTGGCTTTTTTTAAAAAAATGTGCAGGACCAGTCCTGCAGAATCTGCCAGTTGCATTAGAAAGTGGCACAGCCCTCAGCATTGTTGTTTCCCTCAACAAGTAGAGCTGCTGTCAGGCAAGAAGTGGAAGAGACTGTCTAGACAGCAGGACGTGCTGAGGGCCCAAGAATTCCAGGGAGACCCTCATGCATTCATGAGAGAGGGAGGGGAAGAGGGAGAGGGGAGCGGATACACGTCACACAGCAAGCAGCGAAGCCTCACCAGCCTGTCTCGGTCACTCTGCAGGGAGGACAGCGCCTTCTTGAGGCTCGGCACTTCAGCGAGGCTGGCGGAAGAAGTGCCGGCTGCCGACTGCAGCTTCCCCTCCTCCACTCTGCGGGCTTTGTCCAGCTCACTCAGCAGGCGGTCTCGCTCGTCCTGCAGGCTCGCCATGGCCTTGGAGAAGGACGTCACTTGGCTAGAGGTCCCCTCCAGCTCAGCGGTCAGGCGCAGAAGCTCCACATCTTTGGCCTGGAGCTGCTGACTGAGCTTCTCCAGCCGGGCTAGGAGACCCTTTTCCTCCACAGAGTCCCGCAGGGCGGCCAGCTCAGAGGCCAGAGCGTCTCTTTGCCCTGCAAGGTTCTTCTGCTCCTCCTGGGACTGAGCATTCTCCTCTCGGAGGCCCTGAACCAGCCGCCGCTGCTCTTCCAAGTCCATGGAGTATTTCTTTTCCAAGGCACGCAGCTCCTCATTGCACTGGTCCCAGCTGTCTTGGAGGGAGCTCATGGCCTTCCTGAAGGACTGGATTTGGACCTTCAAGTCCTGGTTCTCCTCCGTGACAGCAAGGAGGCTCTGCTCCATTTCCAGGAGGTCCTTTGCCAGTTCGGCCACCCGCTCCTCCGCCGTCTCCGTCTCGTTGCGCATGAGCCCGGAGTCGTGATGAAGGCTCTTCAGCTCCTTCTTCATCTTGGTTTCCGCCTCCTGCAACTGCTGGGCCGTGCTCTGCCGAAGGACAGCCAGCTCCTCCTGAAGCTCCGTCACCCGCTGCTGGGTGAGCGAGAGCTGGCCGCTCCGCTCCTGCACTTCGTCCATCTTGCCCTGCAACTGCGCCTGCAGTTCCAAGACGGGGCCACCCTCCTGCAGCGCTGCCATCTCGTTTTGCACCCGGGAGAGGGAGGCTGCGAGGGCCTCCGCCTCCTGCCCCACGCTCTGCTTCTCCAGCCGCAGGGCCTCCAGGGCGCGCTCGGACTCTCTCAGACGGCCCTCCACGCCTGCCTTCTCCTTCTCCAACGCCTGGATGCGCTCCAGCTGGGTCCCCAGCAACTGCTTCTGCTGGCAATCCTTGATGGAGATGAGCTGCTGGAGGTCCTCCCGGTAGCGCACCAGCTCTGCGTCCAACTTGGCATTCTCGGCATGCAGGTCGTCCCTCTGGCCGTGGAGGCTCCGGATCTCCTCCTTCAAGGTGTTGCTCTCGGAGGCTGCTTCCTGGATCAGCTGGTCTTTCTCCAGGATGGCTGCCAGGTGCCGCCGCTCCAGCTGCTGGTACTCTTCCAGGACGCGGTCCCGGTCATCCTGCAGGGAGGACATGGACTTGGTGAAGGAGTCGAGCTGGGCCTTGTGGCGCCTGCTCTCCTCCCGAGCGCTCTTCAGCTTCCCCACGAGCTGGCTGGCCCTCTCTAGCGCTTTCGTCTTCTCGGCTTCCACGGCTGTCCTCTCCTCTTCCGCCTGGCTAATCCTGCCCTCCAGCGCCTGCCGCTCCTCCCTGTGCCGCCGCTGCAGCTCCGACACAGCCGCAGAAACAGCCTCCTCCTTGGCGGCGAGTAGGCCAATGATCTGGTGGTCCTTGTTGCTCGTCTCTTCATGGAGCCTGTCCGTCAGCTCCTTGGATGCCTGCAGGTCAGCCTCCAACTGCTCACGGCTGAACTGGCTCTCTCGGAGGTCGGCCTCTCGACTTCTCACCGTGTTCCCCAGTTGGTCTCGCTCCTCCTGGCACTTTGAGAAGGAGTCCTGCAGGCCGGCAAGCCGCTCTCTCAGGCCCCGAAGTTCTGTCTCCTGCTTCTGCATCTGTTTCTGAGAGTCACCCAGCAGCTGCTGCGCCTCCTCAAGCTGGACTGCAAGACTCCTCTTCTCCTCCTGCAGCAGCTCGGCTTCTCCTAGGAGACGCTGGAGCTCCTTCTGGGCACTGGACTCCTGAGCCAGCTTGCTCTGTTCCAGGCTGCAAAACAGAGATGGCGGCATCAGACATCACCCTGGCAAGCCCCCCTCCTTCTTCCCTGCCTGTCCTCACAACAGATCAAAACACACCCAGGGCCTCACTGCTAAGGGAAGACCCATAAAGGCTGCCCATGTGCTACCAGGCCAAGTTCAAGGTTCTAGTTTTGGTGTACAAAGCCCTGTACAGCTTGGGACCAGGATACCTGAAAGACCGTCTTACCCCTTATATACCCAGCTGATCACTGTGCTCTGCAGGTGAGGGCCTCCTGCAGACACCATCATATCGGGAGGTCTGTTCCACACAACACAGGAAGTGGACCTTTAGTGGACCTTTAAATATTAAAATATTAGGAAGGCACCATCTTTTCGGCGCCTTTTGAAGACTTTCCTCTTTCAACAAGAGGAGACCTATCCCAGTCTGCATTGGAATTGCTTTTTAATATGTTCTTAAACCTTCTTTTTAAAATATTTTTAATCTTAGATGTTTTGAAAACTTTTTTTAAGTAACTTTTTGAAGATGTTTTGTTTTAATGTGTTTTAAAGTTTGTTTTTTATGATGTTTTAATGTTTTTGGTGCTTTTGTTTGCCGCCCTGGGCTCCTGCTGGGAGGAAGGGCAGGATATAAATCTATAATAATAATAATAATAATAACAATAATAATGGGATCCAGCACACCAATTCTATGAGGTCCGGCTAATGGGACGGAGTATGTTGAACCCAGAAAACAAACTAAGATGAAGGGATGAGTTTAACATCACCTGGCCATTGTCCCTGCTGCACACAGGACAAAAAGAATCTTGTTTTGAAGCATGGGTGTGTTCGGGGTGGTGGGGTGGTGGTAGTCAGGTTCTGCCTCAGGAATGCCTTTGAGAATCGCTCCGAAGATGGAACAAGCTCTCCAGGGAAGTTTCCAAGGTGGGCTGGGCAGACCTGCACTGGGTGCTGTAGGTACAGGACGAATCTTTCTGAGGAGAGGCGGCTGCACTCTGACGAGCCCCAGGCTCTCTCTGACATCAGCCTTCCACCTTGAGAAAGAGCTCCTGCCTCAGGCCTGGTGACCACAGGGAACTTTGTGTCATGCAAGTAACCTCCCCTGCGGCAAGTCTGTCCATGCTTTCTGCTATCTGTGCAGGGCATTACATGACAGGCTTCCACGCCAGCAACAGGTGGGCGGGCGAACGCTGCAAGGTGTCATGCAACATCACAGCAGAGAAGACAGTGCACACAGGCTCCTCTGCATGCAGACAAGAGCTTCTAGCAAGAGTAAGGGAAATCTGCGGCTGTTCAGATGCTGTTGGACTCCAACTCCCAGCAGCCCCTGATGGCTAATGGCCAGGAATCATAGCAACCCAGAAACATCCGGAGAACCACTCAAGTTCCCCAGCGTGGCCTTTTAGTACCAACTCATCCTGTCAATGTAGAGACAACAGCAAATGTTTCTGCCCCTGTCGCCTCATCCCTCTGCACTACAGAGTACAAAATCCACTATAATAAACATGGAAGTCGATAGGCATCCACCTCACACACACGATTTGTTCTGTTTCTGCTAGCTGCGGTGAGGTGCAAAGGCCCGTACAAAGAGAAGCCAGAAGCTTCCCCTCCGGCTTCCTGTTGAGATTTCAGAGATGAACTGGAAGACGTTGCCCATGTGCGCTTGAGGTCATTTGGGGAGAAGCAACCCCCACCCCACCCCTAACCCTCCCACCACCACCCTTTACCTGGCGATGCGGCTCTGCAGTTCCTCCACCTGGGCAGCCGTCCGCTTCGCCTGCTCCTCCAGGGCAGCGCAGGCCTGCTCCCTGGCGTGCACCTCCTGCTCCATCTTCTCAATGGCCTCGCTGAACTTCTTCTCCCACTGCCTGGACTGGTCTATCACGCGGTCCCTGTCGTCCTGCAAGGAGGACATGCTCCGGCTGAAGGCTGCCAGCTGGGCTAAGGTGTGGTTCAGGCTGCCTTGCAGCTGCTTGGCTTCCTGGTCCTTCTGGCGCAGGGAGTCCCGGAGGCCTTGCACTGCCCCCTCCGAGCGCGCCTGCTCCCTCTGCAAGGTCTCCAGCCGCTCCTCCGCCTCCCTCAGCGCCTGGGCGTGCTTGTCCGCCTCTTGCTCCAGGCGCCTCTCCCAGGCTCTCTCCTTCTCCCTCAGCTGTGCTTTGCCCTGCGCTTTGTTCGCTCGGAGCGCCTCTTGCACCTTCAGGCTCTCGGCCAGCGCTCGAGCCGCCTCGCTCCGAGTGTCGTCCAGCAAGACTCTGCAGGCGGCCAGCTCCACCTGCGCCCTCCCGGTGTCCTCCTCGGCCTTTGCCAAGCTCCTCTTGGCGGCCTCCAGCTCCTTCTGGGACTCGCTCTGGACAAACTCCAGGGCTTTGACGCTTCTCTCCAAGCTGCTGGCTTTCTCCTGGCTTTTAATGCAGCCCTTTTGGAGCTGTCTCACCTCCTGCTGCTTCGCCTTCAGCAACTCCTGAAGCTCTTTTGCCTGAGCCCGGCCATGGTCGCCCTTCCAGGTGCTCTTCAGCTTCTCCACGTGCTCCTTCTTCTTCTCTACTTCCACTTCCACCTTCTCCCTCAGAAGGTGCCGCTTCTCATCCTCCAGGCGACTTAGCGCCCCTTGAAGACTCTCCACCTCAGCCTGGAGCTGCTGGTTTTGGCTCTGCAAGTCCGCCACGTCTTGCTGGTAGTTCCCAATGCTCCCGTTCAGCTCGGCAAGCTGGTTCATGAGCCTCTCCTCCAGGTCGTCCTTCTCAGCTTCCAGAGTGCCTTTCAGCCTCATCGCTCCGGAAAGCTCCCCCTCCATTTGCTGGTTGGCTTGCTCCATTGCGAGGACCTTCTCCTGCAGAGCTTCCACTTCCTGGCCTTTCATAGTCAGCAGGTCCTCCAGGCCTCTCTTCTCCTCTCCCAGGGTCTCCACGTCCCTCAGGACTCTGCTCAGTTCCTCCACTGCCACCCTCCTCTTCTCCTCCAGTTCTGCAACCTGCTCTGCGAGTTGTGCCAGAGACACATCCATTTCACCACGAGAAGAGCTGGCTTGGCCGGTGTCTTTTGCCTCTGCATCGAAGCTTGCTGATGGAGGTTCACAGCCTGCACCCAGATCCACCTGAGCTTCAGTGGCTTCCGGGGCCTTTGCCAAGGTGGTGGAACTGGCTGCCTCACTTTCTGCCACCTCCTCCTCTTCCACACTGCTTGTTCCCACCACCTCTACCTTGCTGTGCACCATCTGCCTCAGGTCCTGGATCTGCTGGTTCAGAGAGTCCTTCTCAGCCTTCAGCTCCTTCAGTTGACTGGAAAGGGACTCACAGTTCTTCCTGGAGTCCTCCAGCTCTTCTTGGAGGCAGGTGCTCATCTCTTCTGTCCCTCCCAGGCCACCATCCACAGGAGGAACCTCTGTCCTCAGCCGCTCATTCTCCTCCTCCAGCTCCAGGATCTTCTGCTGCTTGGATTTTGCAAACTTCCTCATTTTCTCTCTCATCCCTTCCATCTCCTGCTCAGCCCCCTGAAGGCGTGCGTCCGCCTCCTTCTTCTCTGCCTCCGTGCCTTTCAGCTTGAGGAAGAGCTCCTGTTTCTCCTGCCGGACCCCCTCCACTACCCGCTGGATCCTCTCGGCCTCGTTGCTGATGTTCTCGTACGACTGCAGGAGGGTTTCATACTCGGCCTGCAGCTCCGTGTGCTTCCTCTGCCACTCGGACAGCTCCTGGGCCTGGGAACGCCGCAAGGAGTCAACCTCCTCCTCCAGCTTCATCTTCTCCTGGGTCATCCCCTCCAGGGCTAGCTTCAAGCTCTCGCAGGAGCCAGACACATTCTGGTTTTCCACCAGGGCTTTGTCCACTTCAGTAATGAGCTTCTCCCGCTCTTCTCCGAGGTCCACCAGCTTCTTCAAAAGGACCTCCTTCTCCTTCTCCAGCTCAGAGGCCCGACTCTCCGCATCCGACAGGCGGAGGGATGCACTTCCCAGGGCTGCCTTGGTGCTGGCCAGCTCCTCCTTAAGCGCCTTGCTCTCTTTAAGCACCTCCTTCCTGGAGATGAGCGCAGCCTGCAGTTTCCTTTGCACCTGGGCCCTAGTCTGATGCTCTGCAGCTTCCTCTGCCGATTTCTGCTGAGCTTCCGCTTCCAGGTGCTGGGTCCGCTCCTTGTTCTGGGCCTCCAGCTGGCCTTGCAGGGCCTTGACTGCACCTGCTCTTTCCTCCAGCTCTGTCTGGAGGCTACGCAGAGACTCACTTTTATCTGCTAGCTGGGAGTTCAGCCTTTCGATTTCTTCTTTGCTGGCAATTTCCTTTTGCTCCTCGAGGTCCACCTGATGGAGTCTCAGACTCTCCTGCCTGGCCACCTCTGCTCGGGTCTCCTCCAGCTCTTGCCGAAGACTCACCACCTGGGTTTCAGCCTGACTGCAGGCTGCCTTCGCCGTCTCCATCTCAGCGAGCAGTTGCCTGACCTGCTCCTGGAGCTGCCCAGCTGCCTCAGACTTCCTCAGGAGCTCTCCTTCCAGGCGGCTGACCTGCGCTTCCGCCTCCCCTTTCTCAGCTCGAAGTTTCTCCAGGTCGGCCTTCAGCTGTTCCACAGCAGCAATGTCTCCAGCTGCCGGGGAGCTTCCACTGGCCGCAGCACTCTCTGCAGGAACCTCCTGGCCAGGCTCCTGAGCGGCCTCCAGTGCCGGGTCTTCAGGAGGGAGAGGGGAGTTCTCCTCCAGAGTCCTGCTCAGGGCCTGGAGCTGATGCTGCATCCTCTCCTTCTCCCTGCTTTGCTGATCAAACTGCTCTTGCAGGAGGCTGTAATCGTCCTGCTGCTGCTTCAGCTGCTCTCGGTGGCGACGGTCCTTCTGCTGAGCTTTCTTGATGGTCTCCTTGCGGGAGGCCAATGCTTCCTGGAGCTTCTTCTGCAGTTGCTCCCTCTCCTGCTCCAGAGCACAGGCCTTCTCTTCCAGGGCACTCCTCGGCTCCCCTTCCGGATCACAGTCAGTGGTGCCACTCGCCCCGTGTGCTAGAGGAGGAGCAAGAGCACCAGACACCCCCGAGCTCTGGCCTGATGCTGGGGGCGCCTGTTTCTCAGGGGCTGAACAGCGATCCTCAAGTTTGGCTCGCAGGGAACTGATGAGGAGGTCCTTCTCCTGCAGACTCTGCTGCATCTCCCCAACCACGGCCTGCAGTGCACTCACTGCAGATTCTTTTTCTCCGAGGATGCGCTGCTGCTGGGCCTCTTTTGCAGGCAGCAGCTGGCTCAGAGAGGCAGCTCTGCCCCGCCTTGCAGGGTGCACGGCGCCATCTGCATTTATGCCGCTGCTCTCGAGGGGTTTCTCTTCTGCTTCCACCTGGCAGGCCTCCCAGGCGCTGGCCCCAAGCCTCCCGGGCAGGCCTCCCCCCGCTTCCAGCTCCCTCTCCAACTTGTGGGCCTTGCTCAGGAGTTCCTTCCTGCTCGCGAGAGCCGCTTGCAGCTTCTTCCGCACCAGCTCGTTTTCCTTCCTCAGCGTCTCCATCTCCTGGCTGGGGGGGGTCGCTCTCTCAGCCGGCTGCTCAGGGGGCGGCTCCTCCTCCGTCCCCACCCCCTGCTCCCTGGTCTGCTTTCCTTGCACAACCAGGCGCAGCCGCTCTGTCAGGCTCTTCACCTCCTTCCCCAGCAAAAACTTCTCCTCGCTCAGCTGGACCATCCGGTCAGACAAGCTGGCGCTGACTTCTGCCGCCTGCTGCTGGAGCCGCTCTATCTCCGCAGAGCGTTCCGAGAGGAGCCTCTCCAGCCTGGCCGCCTCCAGCTCCTTTGAGGCGAGGCCCTGGGAGAGCTCTGCGGCCTTTGCGGAGGTGTCCTTCAGGCGTCCCGCCAGGGCACGCGTTTCCTGCTCCTCCTCCTGGAGCTGGCTGCTCAGACGTCTGCCACACAGCTCCTGTTCCGCCAGACGTTGCTGGGACTCATCCAGGTCCTTTTGCAAAGCTGCAATTTTCACCTCTTTGGACTTGGCCTCGTTTTTCAGGCTCTGGAGTTGCTCCTTCAACAGGGCCAGCCGGGAGATCCCACTTTCATGGTCGGAGAGCCGTCGCTTCTCCGAATCGGCCAGGTCGCCCTCCAGCTGCCTCACCTGCTCCTTCAGCTCGGCCAGGCAGCAGAGCTCCTTCAGCTGGGACAGGAGCTGATCTCTCTCAGCACGCAGAGTGTCCAAGGCCTTTCCGGAGCCCTCCGCCAACTGCTGGAGCCTCCCAATCTCTGCAGCTCTCTCTTCCAACACTCGCTGGTGCAGCTCCTCCGCCTCCTGCTGCCTCGCCTGCAGCTCAGCAATTTCAAGATGCAACTTTGCCAGCTCTTGTGGGTGCAACGCAGGGGCTGAAGGCGGCTCCTGATCTGCTTCTCTGCCCTCTGTGCAGGGGCCATCTTGCCCCAAGAGAGTCCCTGGAAGGGGAGAGAACAACTCCTGGATTTCTATGGTTACCAGTGAACTGCTACTTGAATCGCTCTGGATGAGGACCGCCCCTTCTCCTCCTTTTCCTCCGTCACTGGCTCGTGACTCCCCTTGGGGCTGCTCATCTCCAACAGGGTCCAGGCTGCTGGAGTCCCGAAGCTGCCCCTTCAGAAGCGCTATCTCTTCCTGAGCCTCCTCTAGCTCCAGCAGCAAGACAGAGAGGTCTTTGTGTTTCTTTGCGGAGAGGTACTCCAGGACATCAGGGGGACCATTCTCTGGGGCAAGCGGCTTCACAGGGCTCCCGCATGGGCTGGCCTGAAATGCGGAAAGGAAGGAGTTAGTCCTCCAGCAAGGCAAAGTCTGAGGTACTGGCACAGCACTGAGATTAAGGGCTCCCACCACCACCACAATGGCATTAAGGAGATGCAAGGGGCCCATTTGGTAGGGGGAAGAGATAATGCAAAGAAGCAAAGCTGGGAGAGTAGAACGGAGCGGGGGTGGTGGTGGCCTACCTGAGCAAGGGCAGCAGGAACATCTGCCAAGGGTAGGCCTCCGATCCTGGCGCTTCCCACACCATCCAGTAAGTCTAGCAAAAGGACACGGAAGAGTCAACTGCAGAAGCGGCCAGCCTTGTTGCAAGGGCCCAGGTCAAGCCCCTCTGCTGGTGGGTTAACTGGGGGAGGGGGAGGGGACTAATGTGAGACAACGTCCAGCCATTTTTGGATTATCCCTTTGCTCAAGAGGGGGTTACTTTCTGGAGCAGGAAACCCGAAATCCAACAAGCCAGTTTCTGTACTGCAAGGCTGTTTGGATTTGCTGAAATCTGCAGTTACAGCTTCCCACACATTCACTGATGGTACGTTTCCTGCCTAAACAGGAAAAGGAGCTGGAGGTGGATGGGAGGAAGTGGGGCTGATCACAGTCTTCTTGCTTCCTCTGCAAAGGGCAACAGGAGCATCACTGGAGAGGTGAGAGTCACAGCACGGATGGGGAGAACAGGCAGCAAAGTGGTTTCCTCTAACCTGCCAGTCTCCTCTAACCCTCCTGGGGCATAGCACACCACCATTGGAAGAGCCTTATAGCTGGATGAGAGTTAAGGCCCACCTACTCCTGCATCCTGTTTCCCCAGTGGCCAAAGAGGTGCCCCCGGGAAGCTGGCCAGTAAGACACGAGGGCAACAGCTGCCTCTCATCCTGGAGGTAGTACGCAGCCACCGTGATTACAAGCCACAAAGAGTGAAGACACCATCGCCATCACAACGTCATCCCTGTGCGTGCCTTGGCTGTACAGGGGTACCTTCGTACCCCAAAGAGGATTAAAAAGGAGTGCTCCCAGGTAGCTCTGCAGCATTTTTGGCTTCCAGTCCAGTCTCCACGCTCCGTCCCGCTGAAATGCCTCTGATGAAGGCACGATATTGGAGCCCTTTCATCTGCCCCCCGGGTGCCTCCTCCCCTATTTCTGCGACCCGCACCTTCAAGATGCTTACCACCAGGCCCAGCTGCGCTGTCATCAGTGCCAGACGACAGCCTCAAAGCCACCTGAGATTGCCCTTCAAGGCCTATTTCAGCACAGCTGACCTTTGAGGAGAAAAAAGGATAAAGTACGGATTTTACCACCAATCTTACTGCCTCCAGCGCTACACCCAAATCAGCTTGGAGAACAGATATCAAGGAGACAGTCTACATGCATATGGAGAATCCGTATAATCTCAGAGGGGCGTTTTCTTTTTAATGCAGGTTTCTTTTTCTGTGTGGATTAATTCCACACGCCCATCATCTCAGTCTCAAAGCTCCTTGCAAACAGCAGCAACACACTCTCACTTCTGCAACTCGTCAGTAACCAGATGACACAGACTCTCTGCCTGCAGATATGACGATGACACCTCTGCTAAGCCTGAAACAGGCTTCGTTGGAGGGTGGGAAGGAGGAATGTGTAATGAATAAATGAATAAAATCCCATGGGAAAAGAGTTACCAGTTTTCCCCTCCAGGTCAGAGAAAATCCTCAGGAGACACCAACAACTCCCCTCCACAAAGCAGTTAACACCCAAGAGTCAGGCTCCCTTAGACAACAGTAATAGGCTGACATTGCCAGAATTAGGGTTAAGGGATTAGGGTTAATTAGGCAATGGCATGGCAAAGCAAAATGCTTTACATGACTCCCAGAATTCTTTGCTTTTCTCTGAGACACCCAGACACACCGAACTCGTTTCATAGATTCAGGGATATTATGGCAGAGTTTAATCTTCTTGTCTGAGAATTTATCCTAAAAAGGCTAAGATATCCTTTTAATACATAATGTGGACATCAGAGCTACAAGGAAAAAAACAAGGAAAAAATGAGAAGCTGCAAAAGTGAACATCACAGGAATTTCTCATTAAGGATCTGGGGAGAAGAGATGCTCTTTGTCTCTTGATGCGAGAGGGGGCTGTACATTTTGGCTCTCTCAAAAAATTCTCTGCCCCACCTCAACCACGGATTTGCTGCACAGCTTGGCCTCAGATAAGCCCAGGGGCTCTTTCCTTAATTTATTTCCCCAGCGGTGGAAACAAAATGTGACAAGTGGCTTGCCAAAACCACAACCGGAGAGCACAAAGTACTATGCACATTGAAAGTGTATGTAAAACACAAGAGGAGGTTCACCTTTGAGGAAGCAACAGAAGAGCTCCAAAAGCCCACATAAGAGGGCTGGCCAAAGCCCGAGCCAAATTCAGAAGCACTCTCTCTCTTTCTCTCCTGCCCCCATATTAGGCTGAGGATTGCTGGATGTGGCCAAGAGGGCAGGTTAGGAGGAGCAGTTTGCAGGCCAAGCACTTTGCCTACCATAACATTTCATTCATTTTAGTTGCTCGGAGTTTACCTGGTCTGACGCTGCAGCAACTGCTGGGAATTCAAGCCTCTTTTCCAGCATGGCAAGTTTGGAGCAGATTGTTTCTGGAAAGGGAGGCAGGAGATAAGTGTTAAACAGCAGCAGGCAAGGATCTGAAAGGAGTCCAAAAGTTAGGAATAGAAGCACAAATGGAGAGAGGTGCCAGGCCAGGCCACAAGTCATACCCTCCTCTGGAGAAAAGAGGGCTACAGGTTGCCTGGGGGGGGGGGGGTTACGTCACCAGGACACAGTTCCAGACCCTGACTATTCTTATTTTCCAAGGGAAAGTAAAAGCTCACCAGGACGGAGGCTCGAGAAGGAGGGCAGAATTTAGGGAAATGGTCCAACTTCCACTGCCTGAGACTTGGGTTACGAATTGATCCGCCCTTCAGCCCCCAAGTGAAGGAATGCAGGGCCTCCATCTCAGGTGGAGCGCACTGGCCAAGCAAAAAGTCAATGGGACCATGTGCTTATCATCTTTCAATTCCCAACAAGCAGAATCCATTTGCCTTGAGGAAGGAGATCACAGGAGAATAGCCAGGGCCTTGCACATTTAGACAGCCGCTCTCCCTTGGAAGGATGTTGTTCTGCATTTAATTGTCACCTAATGAAAAACATCTCTAGGGGACTGAGGGAGGAACTGTCTATGCACAAAGTCCAATGAAGGCTCTAGGGACTGGCAACTACTTGTTGCTTTGTGCATGAGGGAAGGGTGTCACTTGAGACACCAAGTCTCCACTCCAACTGAGAGAAAGCACCAATACCCACAGGAGGATCAGGGGACTGGAAACAAAGCCCTAGAGGAGAGACTGAAAGTACTGGGCATGTTTAGCCTGGAGAAGAGAAGACTGAGGGGGGATATGATAGCACTCTTCAAGTACATGAAAGGTTGTCACACAGAGGACGGCCGGGATCTCTTCTCAATCGTCCCAGAGTGCAGGACATGGAACAATGGGCTCAAGTTGCAGGAAGCCAGATTTCGACTGCACATCAGGAAAACTACTAACTGCTAAGAGTTTTGTAGTTTTTTATTACATTATGTTCTGAATTGAATTATATTATTTTGTTCTTGATATGGAAGCTGCTTTGAAGTCACCTGGTGATGAAAACCGGCATACAATGATACTAAATAAATAAATAGGTATGACAATGGAACCGATCACCTAGGGAGGTGGTGGGCTCTCCGACACTGGCGGCAGCTTCAAGAGGTAGCCCAACAGCCACCTGTCAGGTATGATTTAAACTGGATTCCTCCATTGAGCAGGGGGTTGGACTTGATGGTCTTACAGGCCCCTTCCAACTCTACTATTCTCTGAGAGAGCCTTGGCTGGGCAAAGCAGATTGCAAGCAGGAGTTAGGAAGTGGAAAGGGCTAAAAAGGAAGAGGCAAGATACCATTTGCAGCCTCCACCACACTCTGGTGCTGCTCGTCTTGTCCAGCAGTTCTTCTGGGAGATGCTGCATCCTGTTCAGCGACGGGCTGGGGAGGAGGAGGAGGAGGAGAAGAGAGCACTTGAGCAGACAGCTTCCCACCAAGAACTGCGCCTGCTGCTTCCTACCTGCAAACAGTAACTGACTGACCAATAACTGAAGCCACGCTTTCACTTTGAAGGGACTGTTTTACTGAAGTCAAGCAGGGGTAACCAACATGGTGCCCTCCTGACATTTTGGACTACATACCCCACCATGGCCATGCTGGCTGGGGGGTGATGGGATTTATTGCCCAAAACATCTGTAGGGCACCACATTAGCTGCCCAGTCTTAAAGCCTTAAACTCCTGCTGCAGATAAATTCATGTGAACGCAAGCCAATGGTGCCCGGCACTCTTGTAGGAGATTTCCAGAACGGCATGTTTTACTGAGGTAGTCCTGTGCATGGTAATGTTTGAATAGGAAAAGGCATGGTTTCCCACCTCAAGAGTCACACGGGGATTTCCTAGATTTCTTAACGAGGTGGCTATATTTTCTGTCAAGGGCAAATAGTAGGTCCTATTCCTGAAATGTTTGTATGAATGAAAAGTAAGGAACAGAAAAACCAAATTATTACTTGCCCCGTTAGAACAGGAGTGGCTACTCACTCAGGCAGAGGAAGGAGAGACTCCTCTACTTGAGGCCTGGAGAGTTGCTGCCAGAGAGAGGAGGCAAACAGCAGTCCAGATGGACCAAAGCTCTGACTCGGTGGCATAAAAGCTACTTTGTATGGTCGCATTTGAGTTCAGTTCATTCCAGTGTAAACTGACCTGCTGATCTGCGGCTCCCAGACTTATGAGTGGACCAGAAAATAGTTTCACACTTTCACAGACCTTGGCTCAAAACATGTACCACAAATGTGTGTTTTAAGATAAAATATATTAATAAATACATACCCTGAAATAAAATACAGATTACTTTTTGTAGACTTATGAACACATGCAAAACTGACAGGCCAGAAACGGGCCGATTTGTCTCTCCCTAGTTCACTGAGGCCTTTAGGGAAGCAGTTACCTCACACAGCGTAGAGACCTGCCCTGCTGCCTGACCCGTAAGTACTTCAGGTTCAGCCTGTGAACAGCCAGACTCCTTGGGCCTTTCTGAGAGCTCCCCTAGGACACAAACGCTGAAGGTTAGTTTCCCAGCCATATTTGGCGGCAGCAATGCATCTTCTGCCCTGATGCCAACAGAGAGCTGTGCCATCCCACATGTTTCACAGGTGGCATTTGCTGTCTATCATGGAGCTGACATTGCCAAGACTGTGGAGTCGGAGTTGTGGAGTCAGAAGCAATTTTGGGTGGAGTCTGAGTCGGTAGAAATGTACCAACTCCAACTCCGGCTTCAAAATAAAAACTTCCATAGGAATTTAGGAAAGTTTTCTTGTTCAGAAATTTTAATCAAATAAATATATGTTATGTTCTGTCAATCTAGCCTGATGATTCACGTGGTGGTGATGAAATGCCTTGTGCTACCATTTTACTGCAGTAAATTTGTTATTACTAGTTAATATACATTTGCCATTTATGAAGGATTCGGAGTCGAAGGTTTGGCGTACCGACTCCACAGCTCTGATGCCTGGGGAGAGAATACACTTGAAAACCTGAAGGCAGCAGTTGCCAACCAGCCCAGTGATCAGGACAACGGGGCTGTGCGCTCTGTTGTTAACGCATTACATCCCAACATGAAAAATAATCAAGTGCTGCCAAATCAACGCTTCACACTGCATAACTAGATCTGAGCATTCCATCAGAATGAACTGAAGCACCACTTGCCAAATTGCTCCCACCACCAGGGCTCCTGGGCTACAGAATTTGGCCTTTCAAGAATACAGGCATATTCCCATTACATGAAGAGTTCTCTGCAGACAAGAGGCCTGTTTTCTGACCTTGCTGGACAGGAGAACCGTCCTGAGTGGAGCACTCCGGTGGCCGATCAGCATCTTGCTGTGCGTTGGCAGTCTCAGCTCGGACAGCCTCATAGCTGGAAAGCAAATCCTCCTCTGCTCTTTGGAGCTCAGCAATTTCCTGGTTCTTCTCTGCCATCTCCTGCGCATGTCTCTCCTCCGCGACCCGCCTCTGACACTCGGAATCTGCTTGAGGTGTTCTTGCTTGCGTAAGCTCCTGAGACAGCTGCTGGACCTCCTCCTGCAAGCGATGGGAGGCCAGCTTCTGCTCCGCTAGGTCCAGTTCCAACCGCTCCACCAAGCTCTGGGACTCCTGCCTCTCGGAAGCGGAGGTGCTGCTCAGGGAATCCAACTGGGCCTCCGCCTCCTGGAGTTGCTCCAACAGAACCTCAGAAAGAAGAGAGAAGCAGAACAGATTCTTGCCACAGATCCAAAAACCTTGGAGCTAAGAGGGCTTCCACAAGAAGTGGGGGTGGAGGCATTTATGCCAAAGACAGGGAGGAATGAGGGGAAATAGTGAGCAAGCAGAGAGAGAAGGGAGGCTCCTTGCTCTCCTCCAGGGAGAACAGTGCATGGAGGCTGAGGTTTGGAAGAGGAAGGCCAAATGCACAGCCCTGTCCAGTTATGAAGCTCAAACAGAACGTCCTGCATGTCCACAGACTGTCAGAGAAGAAAATCAGCCAAAATGATGTACCAGAAACAAGGGACAGACTATTCAGTGCTGTGGAATTGTGCACCTCAGAGATTTCGGAAGGAATTCTCCCCCAGCAGTCTGGTGGAGGAGGGTGGGGTGGGGCTCTCCTACTTCCCTAAAATGTTCAGTTCAGTGGAAACTATTCGCTCTGTGGGCAATTTTCTAGAATGCGCTGCCTCACAGCTTGCCACACACTGGGGATCTGGACTGAGTGCAACCCTCTGCACAAGAGGGGGACTGTTGGGTTGACCATCCTACCTTGGAGCAGAGGGGCTAGACCGAGAGCTTCTGGACCCTTCCAACTCTGTGGTTACAAAGCAGAGGGCAAGTACCTGCTTCTGCTCCTCTACGCTGTTCAACTCCTGCTGCAGCAATTCCACCACCTGGGTTCGCCCCAGCAAGGCTGCCTCTTGCTCCTCCAGCTTCCGCTGCAACAGCCTCAGGTTCTGAGAGACAGAGAGGACACCAGTAGCCAGCCTCAAAGGCATGAGCACAGAGATCAGGGCATGGACCACTGACTCATGCCCCTCTCCGCATCTGACCCCCATCCCATTTGCTAGCTCGGAAAGGAGAGCCTCTCTCATTCTTCTTCCCAGTGCCAGGCACCCTCCCCACCTCCCAAAGAAAGCAGAGGGCCGGCACCCAAATCAACGGCCAACGCACCTGCTGCATTTCTGCTTCCAGAGCCGACCGGGCCTCTAGCTGGCGCAATTCAGCTTGGTGCTGGTGGGCCTGCTCCTCAAGGAGAGAGCCCTTCTTCTGAATTTCCTTTTCCAGAGAGCTGACCTGCCAACAGAATGCAGAAGCCAAAAAGCTGTCAACAGAAACACTGTGTGTGTTGGGAGTGAAAAGGTTTTTCAAGGAGTGAAGAAGCCCAAGTAAGTATTCTAGAGCAGCGATTCCCAACCTTGATAGGTATGGGACCCCCTTTGCAACCACAAAAAAATTCACGACCCCCACCTTCTAATTATTGTCATTTTAATCTCTGTTAATTGCAAAAACACAGTGAAATGTTAAATGTCACTTTTTATTCATCACAACAAATATATTTATTACCTGCCCATTACTAGAAGGTTCCCGGGAAGGTTACAGCAATATAAACAACTTTTAACAAATTTTGAAGGTAATGAAAGGAAGGAGATAAAAGTAAACCACCCAGAGTGGTGAACAGAGCCTGGCTGATGCCAGGCATTTGGACTCTGGTTTTAAGTTTTCCACCTGTATACGACAGCGCCTCATTTTCAGCATTTAGCTCAAGAAACTCCATATAACCACAAGTCACACAGAATGTCAACAGGTGAAACTTTCCGCATAATTATATTTCCAAATTTGAAAGAGCTTAATTTAATTTATAATTAATTTCTGCCTGCCACACAGCTGTTAAAGGCATAAGAGCCCTGCTCTCTACCAATGCCAACCCTAAACAATGCAAAGAAATTAAGAATAAAAACAACAGAATTTGGGCAACTTAACATATTTTAAAATAAAAAATATTTAAAATGAACATATGCAACTGTATAAAAACTCACTCAAAGCCTTGATAAACAGCAACAAAAATGCAACGAGCATGTGCAAATTCACTCATTTTTCTTTTTTTCCTCACTTACTGCCTTGGGCTAGATGCCAACTCTCAGCCTAACCAACCTCATACGGCTATTGCGAAGATATAGAAGGCAGAATTAAAAATGGCTGCAAAAGAAGACTAGCTGCAGTCCTAAGCTGACTTTCTTGGGAGAAAACTCCATTGAATTCTATAGAACTTACTTCTGGGTAGACCTGGTTAGGATTGCATTCTAAGTCCTTGCATTACTTACCTCCTTTAACCAGGATGATGCATCTTTCCACTATAAAGCCCCATGTCCCCCCACTCCCCCAAAAGTAGTACAGCTTCAAAGCTTCTACAGAATCTTAATCTGGTCTGATTATTGCAGTTTGATTTACCTGGGAGTAAAGTCCATTAAACATGAAGAGACTTACTTCTGAGTAGACATGAATACACTGTACTAGAACTATATAGTGAATTTTGAATGAGTGCCCAGGTGTGCATTCGTGTGGGGATGCTCCGGGACACCATTATTTTTTGGCAGGTGTCCGCCGCCCGGGGTCCCTCTGTCTCTGCAGCCAGAGCTAATCAGCTTGATCGATCTTCCCTCACTGCCGCAGACAAAAGAGGGTGGGGAGAGGCACTGGAGCTTAAATAAACCCAGCTGGCCTCTTCTCTTGTTACATTCGCACACACAAAGCCTCGCTTGCTCACTATGCTGTTCAGCCCTCCATGTGGCAGGAACTGACTGTCCTGGCTGGAAGGAAGGGGAGATGGAGGCAGCTGTGCATACCCACAGTGCAGGCTCGCAACTGGTGGTGCACAGACCAGCCATTAATTAATTTTTAAATTAATAAATAATTTCTCTCCTAGGTCTTTGCAACCACCCTGGGATGACTTCCCGAGCCCCAGGCTGGGAACCACTGTTCTAGAGAGAAAAAGCTTAACAGTGTCTCTGAGAAGACCACACCATCCTAACACAATCCCCTTGCAAGGGGAAGAAGATGAGTTTGCTGCCGTGAAAATGCTGTCGATTTCAAATGCAGCAGACCAATACATGCTGGATTTGTATAAACAGATGTAAAATCTGATGGGAGCTACACAAGAGAATTACTGAAATTGTACACCCTTTGAGGCTTTGCGGCTCGTTTCACCAGCAGATATTCTTCCAGCTACTCTGAATACCAGTTGGTTGGAAACTGGAGGAGGAAACTGCATTGGCCTGATCCAAGAGGTTCAGATGATTTCTAAGAACATAAGTTTGTTGTTGTTATGTGCCTTCAAGTCGGCTACGATTTATGGCGACCCTATGAATCAGTGACCTCCAAGAGCATCTGTCCTGAACCACCCTGTTCAGATCTTGTGAGAGGCCAGCTGAATCTGCCCCAAAGCCCATCTAGTCCATCCTGTTCTCATAGTGGCCCACCAGATGCCCTAATGGGAAGCTAGCGAGCAAGATCTGAGCGAAACAGCGTGCTCCCCACTTGTGATTCCCAGTGACTGGTATTTGGAGGCAGAGCATAACCATTGTGCCTAGTAGACAATGACAGTGTTATCTTCCATGAATTTGTCTAACTCTCTTTTGAAGCCATCCACACTGGTGGCCATCACTGCCTCTTGTGGGAGCGACCTCCAGAGTTTAACTATGCCCTACAAGAAGCCCTTTCTTTTGACTGTCCTGTCCCATGTGCTGTAAATTTACCTAATGTCTTTTTGCCCCCGTCTCAGAATAAATCACTGATGAGCCCATGGTGGGAGGGAGTGGCTAGTACCCAAGTCTTTTTGCAGAGAGTTCATTTCCAGTTTCTGCCCTCACACCACAAGAGAGCCCCAGAATGTCCAAAGGAGTAAGACACACAGAGTCTTTACAACCTCCTCCGTACCTGGGCCTGCGCTTCCTTCAGGCTTCCTGTAGTTGTCTCCAGCTGTCGCTGCAGCTTCGCTAACATTTCCTCCTGCTCCTGAAGCCGCCTTTGCAGTGTTTCCATCTCCTCTTCCCATTTGTGACATGCACCTTCGTCACTCTGAACCTGGCAGCAAGGAGAAGAGTCGCAGTGAGTTACTGAAAAAAACCAATCTGTGCATGAATCTGACTGTTCAAGAGTGTCTTGGTCAACTGATTCACTAAACGCTTGAGCATTTTAAAAAGCATTATTGTAACACTAACCTTTCCCTGGCTCTTCATAATTTAATCTTTCATGGTTGCATCCAATGAAGTTTATGCAAGAACCTTCGCTTGTGCAATGGAACTTTCCCCCTCTCTCCTCCCCCTGGGGGCCCATCAAATCTGTTCTGGCAGTTCCCCCAACTCTCTGGAGCAGATTTGGGGGAGGGGTGCACAGAGTGAAAGGTAGAGGAAGTTCCACTGAACAAGTGGAGGTCTATGTGTGAACAGGACACCTTTGCTGGATACGACCCTCAGTCACAGCATTATTTTGTGTGCAATTCATTCAACCAGCCTCTTCATTTTTTTTGAGAGCTGCCGTTTTTCAAGAATGAAGCCCAATTTTCTTTAGCTTTACAAAGGAGACAGCCATGTAACATGGATGGGGTGGGGGGCTCCTTGGTGCTTACAGCAAGCAACATGGAGTTCTGGGTGGCTCTACACTTTTGCCACCGATGATTGCTCGATGTCTGTGGTTATATTCGGCATCAAGGAGATGCTCTGCTATGCTGCCAGGCTTATGCTTGACTGGTACAGGGAGCAAGCAAGCCTCACTCTTGCCCTCACAAATGGCACCATCATCTGGGGAAGGGGAGAACTAAACTGTCACTTAAGTAATGCCATGTGTGGCTTTGTGGAATATTTGACAATATCCGAGTGCAGTCAAATTACAGTATTTCACTGGTTAAGTAACCAGCATGCCAACCCTAGCAAAATAGCTACTGACGGCAATGTTTCTGCTATCCCCAGGGTACTTCTCCTGTGCTTTCACACCGCTGCTCCTGTTTCCTCAGCCAAGGTCAGCCCTCAGTGAGAAAGAGACCCGGGTGCATGTGCTCTGGCTATTCTCTTGCTTGAAGAGAGGCCCCAGTCCCCAAAGATATACTACAGTAGCTCCAAACATGTAAAGGCATTGACTGCTTTTCTCTTATTGAACCAGTGTTACCAGAATTTCTGTGACTCAAGACTTCACATCTAGAAAGTCTTCGCTTTTGGTTTTTAAAACAGGCAAGTTCCCAGTCCTTATTGCTGGGGAGCTAAGCTTGAAAACTACTGGCACTGAGTGTTGGCATCGCAGAAGCAAGACTTCCTATCGCTGGCTAGGGAAGGAGCTTCAGTGTTCTGCACAAGTCCACTAAGCTCACTGGCTTTCACCAGCGTTTAGCACGTAGAGACAAGTCTATGCAAAAGTACAAATATAGGCAAAAGCATTTAAGTTATGGGCTGCGTGACTGAGCTATGCAAAATTCAACTTTCCTGCACAAAGAAGGGATTCTGTTAGCACAGAGCATTTATGGGACTGGCTCAAAGGCAGATGGGGTCTATAACATGAACCATACGGAACGTAAACCATGTGGAAAGGAGACCCAGCCCTTAGGCAGGCAGGCAGGCAGGCTTGTGGGCAGGCGTTCTGGACCAGGCAGCTGGCTAGGCCCACCTTAGTGGCAGGAAGAGGCTCTCCTGGTGGGTCCTTTGTGGGGGATGCTCCTCCTCGTTCTGTTAGCTCCTCAATGCGCTTGTTCAGAGACGCCAGCTTAGCTTTGGCCTGCAGTTTCAGCTTCAGCAGCTTGGCTTCAGCAGCCTGTTTTTCTTCCTGAAGTACAGAATTATTACACACAGGAAAGACAACATATTTAACAGCGCAGCACAAAAACATGGCGCACCTATCTAGGGGGAAGGTAAGTACCCCTAACATCTGCAGGAGGATGTCAGAGGAACCTCGCCTTACAAACAATGGTGAGGAGTGCTTGGACACATCTAGAGACGGGAGAGAATGTCTTTCCCCAAGTCAGACTGGCAAGGGATGCCGAGAGCCACTTTCCTTCTCCACAGAAATGGCTTAACTCACTTGCTTGAATATTTTTGGACTAGTAGATCTGGAGGCACCAGTGTCCCACACATTTTTTTTTCTTGCTCTGCGTCCGTGGTATGCTGCTGTAGGTCAATCCCACAAAGGCTGATGTGGGTCAAGATTTTATATTTATTTAACTATTTATAAACTGCACTTCCATAGAAAACATAACAAGGTGGCACAAAACAGAAAAACACAATACAATAGCACTGTAAAAAGATCAATAAAAACTGGTTGGTAAAAATTTTTCACATTCCAAAGGCCAGTCTGAACGATACAGTTTTAAAAAGTTGTCTAAAAGAAAGCTGGTTTAAGTTCTGTGTTGGGGAAAGACGACAGGCTCAGTGGCCTTCTGGCCTTTTCTCAGCTTTGAGATTTTTAAAAAAAACCTTTTTGCTCATTTTTCATGTATATACAATATTAATTTAAGAAAACAAAAAGTACCTTTTCAAAAAAGTATAGCAGAAACTTACACTACGCATTGCTTTCTTGATGTATATGAAGTCTCTATATAATTATACAGGTATGCATTATAAGATGCTTAATAAAATATGTGGATTTACACTTTCCTGCACTTTATCACACCAGCACATTATAAACGAGCTCCATTTTTCTATAAAGTGACCTAAGATTGTCTGGCTGCTCTGACTTTAACTAATCAGTCAATTTTATCATATTTGTTTTATCATATTTGTTTTTAATATCTTTAATTACTGTCAACCGCCAAGAGAGCTTCGGCTATGCGGTATATAAACGTAATAGATAAATAAATAAATTTACTGTGACCCACACCGTACAGTCAGGCTTTCCTACCCCACAATTATGGCATGGTTATAGGAACAGCAGTTAATAAACTGAAATTTGGTTGTTATATTATCTGTTAGAACACAGTCTTTAATATACCCAAAAAGTATAATTAATGGATCCATTGGAAGTATATACCCTGAAATTATCTATCTTTTTTTAATCACTGCGCACCAGAATTTCTTTAGGGTGGGGGGGGAGTCAAGAAAATACATTGTAGATCAGCTGCATTCATTTTACAACAGAAACACGTAAACAATGTCAGCTTTGTGGTTCCAATTGTCACGGCAGAGGAAAGGTTCCAAACTAAGGAAAGGTCGAGTGAGCACAAGCAACACCTCACCTGGAGCAAGGCCTCCTTCTGCTGCAGCTGAGCGTCCTTCTCCCGCACCAGATCCTTCAGCTGTACCACCAGCCTCTCCATGTGGGCCAGCCGCTCCAGCACATCCTCTGGCACCTCCTCCCCATTCTGCTGCCTGGGATCCAACTCTGGCCCCTGCAGGGACAAAGAGAAAAACTCCATGAAAGAGCAGAAAGGGCCAAAAGAGCTCAGGCTGGCAAACACACAAGCAATGAAACAACCAAAACATCTAACAATTCCAATACAGACGCAGACTTGGAAAGACTGCTGCTTAAAAGGCTTTTTGGAAGAGGAAGCTCTGCGGATAAGCCATCTCAGATTAAGCATCACAGACAGAACTTTCACGTTGTCTCAGTTGCCACATTCCTGAGAGGAGTTTATTCAAGCATTCAGCTGTGAATCATTAGTCATTAACGAAGGGATGAGAAATCAAGCAGTGAACACACACGTATTAAGTGACTCTAAATGGTGTGATTTTGCTAAGACTGGAGAGCAATTATGCTGGGAACTGAAAGCACAGCTATGGGGGATCTACCTGCTTGTGCTTTTGTACCTCAGACTTGTCTACTGGAATGCCCCAACGCCTACATGAAGGAGTCAGGAGCCAACACAGAAGCTGGCGGTTCATCTCCTCAAAGGGACAGAGTGTCTGAAGCAGAACATCACCAGTGCTCCAGTATTTATACAATGGCTTCCATCTGTTGCCAGGGCAATTCAAGGCACTGGGCTTTGAGCGCAAGCGCCTTCCAGATTTTAGGCCCAACATAGCTTAGAAGCTGCCTATGCGCAGCCAGGATGTCCTAGCTTGACTGAATAGTCAAGCATCAAGGGAAGTAGCACACATGCATGTTGCAGACCCTTCCTCCCCCAAACGTGCAGCAAGCCTGAGGGTGGGGAAAGGGCTACTTACAGCAGGCAAAGCTGCAGCCTCCGCATCCTCTCCTTCCCCTGACAGCTCTTGCAGAACAGTGTTGGCCAGCCCTGACAGACGGCTCAGCATCTTGGGCCTCCAGGTGAGCAGCAGCAGCAGCAGCAGCAGAGAGAAAGGGGAAAGGGGATGTTAGCAGAAACACCAGGGAGGGCTGAGAAGGACTTGGCTGGTTTCAGCAAACGCCCAGGGGACTTGTTTCTGCCATGCTGTCATAGCAAGAGCCAAAATGCCCCAAGATGCATACAGAATCCAGCAGACCAACACTTCAGACATACACGGAATAATGGACTGCCCAGCCTGTCCCTGTCCAGGATGACACATCCCAGCCGAAACAGAGCCTCCAACTCAGGCGAAGTGTTCATCTTCTCCAGAAGTCTTGTCCAGGTTACCCGGACACCGGTAAGAGTTTCCCGCTGAACTCCTCCTAGCCCTTTGGGTGAGGCTGCTGTGCCAGCGAGCAACAGCCACTTTTACTGGGGCTGTTAATGCTGTTTGACTTCATTGGCATGAGAGTTGTCAAGAAACTGTGCTGTGAATCAGCAAGCCCCTAGTCCAAGTCTCAGCTCTGCTATGCACATTTGCAAAGTGTGGTCCAGGCAAGCCAGAACCTGTCTCAGTTTTGGCCCAACCTGTGATGTGGGTTTTCCGGGGGGGGAAATCTAATGCAAATTAGGGCAATTTGCATCAGAAAATATTCTGAATCTCTTGAGCAGGGATGGGGGAACCTTTTGACTTCCAGATGTTGCTGATCTACAGATCCCTGGCCATGGGCCCTGCTTGCTGGGGCTAATGGGAGGTGAAGTTCTGCAACATCTGGAGGGTCAAAGGCTCCCCCCGCCGTAGAGAGTGGCCTAATTTATCACATTTTACTTGTGTTTAGTAAACAAAGCTAAATACTATGAAACTGCCAAACTTGCCTAGTGTTTATTTGCAACTGACCTTCTTGTCATTGTTACTAAGGAATGCATGAGACAGACTTTTTTCTGCAGAAAAAGCACTGGACATTTTTCTACCCCACATCATTCCCAACCCGCTGCACTAGGGGAATAATAATACTGACTGAACTTACTGGGCTGTTATGTGGATTACAATGCATGTGAAGCACTCTGAGCCGGGTATTATTACTACTATTACTACTGCTACCACTACATGCACTGCCAAAAGTAACTGCCAGATGTCTACAAGGAAGAATCAGATCCCGAAGGTGTGGACACTGGGGAGAAATATTTAATGTTCTTATTCACCAGTCTAAACATTTTATTTTTTGGAAGCCAGCATTTGCTTTCTAGAAGCAACCTCTGCACAGAACAGTGAACAATTCCTAGACGTCTGTATAGCTAAGAAATCGGGAAACCGACTTTTGGAAATATATATGAGTTGGGGTAGGACCCACACAAAAGTCCAAAGAAGTCACAAACTACAAGAATCTCTACTAGTGCCCCTGCTCACACATACTCAGGAGGCTTAACTGATATCAGTGGCCTAAAAAGTAAGGGGGCTGAAATATTTTCTCTTAGCTTGCCCAGGTAGAGGCAATTCCTCCATGCCACAGGGAATGATACAGGTGACTGACTTACAAGCAAGGGGGAGAAGAATCTACAGCCGAGGCTGCGCTATGGCTACAGTTACACATTTGGAAAATCTTGCAAAAAAGACCACATCATTGCACAAGTATCATTTCAGCGTAGGAGAGCCACGCTTAGATGTGGTGAAACATCTGTTTGTATGTCTCACAGAGCAGCGTGCACGTTGCTTTCTAACCCGCAGCTGATATCAGCAAAGGAAAACCATCTTGTACAAAGTAGCCCTACGGTCAGGTAAGCAGAGAGAATGACTTGCCAGGCAGGTTGAGTGGCAACCGAAGCAGTGCTTCCTTGGGGCACTCACCTTCAGCTTCATCTGCAGGAGATTAATAACCTAACCCTGGAGCCATCTGCTTCTGATCTGCCAGAACATTTAAGCCAACGCACCTTGCTCAACTCCAGAGTGTCAAAGCAACTGAGATGCCAGCCTGCTCCATCTACCTCAGGGCGCGTCTCCCACTTCCTGCCCTGCCCCCACTGAGTATGAAAAGGAAGATGACAGGCTTGCTTCACCTGCCTCCTGTTTTACACACGAGGGTCCAGTTCGCACAGGGCGCTGACCCAAACCAGCAAAGCTTTTGGCAAAGGCGCAGAGAGCAAAGAACATGAATTCTGGTTGGAAGCTGGGTGCTGGGAGACATCTGTGTCTCTGTGGGTTATCCTACAGCACCAGGCAGAATGGGAGGGGGAGGGCTGGTCCCGAGCAGAGCGGTGCAAAAGGGGCCGGGCGATGGCAGGGGGCACCGGGGGGGGTGCACCGAGGGACGACGCAGCTTCAAGGGGCTGCCTCCTATTGGAGCGGAGGCAGAAGGAGGGCCTTGCTTATTTTTCCCTTCTTCCATTGTGGAAAGAGTTGCCCTTTCTCCGCCCCCGGTCACATTTAGCAGCCACACAGAAGGCGGATGTTCAACAGGTGCAGCCCCGAGAGGACCCCCCCCTCCCTCGCGGGACTGCCTCTGCTGACTTTCTGCCTGCAGCAGCTTGTCATTGGTGGGACATTTCCTGGGAAGGCGCAGCCGGGAAGAGCTGCCTGGCTGGGCCCCTCCGGGACTCACCGGTTCTCTCCACAGCTCACGTCCTCTCCGAGTTCCGGCCACATCAGCACCGGAAGGTGGCTGCTCTCTGCCTCCTCGGCACTTCCGGCGTGCTTTCTTCTAGCTCACGCCCCTTTCTCCACGCTACGGACCAATCGGAACTCCGGCAGCGCCGAGACGGGCATGGCACTCCTCCAACTGCAGCGCACAGCTTCTGCCGTTGCCGCGGTTACTGCGCAGCTGGCGTAGGGGCGCCGCGCCGCGTCTTCGCCCACGATTCCGCAGGCGGGGTCCTGTTTTCCTTGCTCGAGCCACACAAAAACAAAGCAAAACGAGCCAATCAGGAGGGAGACCCTTTGCGCAGAGGACCAATCAGCGGCCGTGCCACGGCGGAGACGTTACAGTTGGGAGCCAATCCGAGCGAGCGACAGGGGCTTCAGGCGCCGCCTCAGCCCAAGCGGGGTCTGTGAGGAAGCCACGCCCTCCATGGCTGACAGCGGGTCAATAACGAAAGCAAGTCTGGAGATGGCCGCTGCTTGAGGGCACTCCCAGGGCGCATGCGCATAGGCAGTCGGCAGTTGTATTTTTTTCTTCCTCCAGTGGCGCACGTGGGAGGAAAAGTCTCTTTGCCAGGCTGGAGAGGAGAGTCAAGAAATCAGAAGGCGGCTGGGAGTGGGGAGGGCAGCTGTGGGAGAACTGGAAAAGGTCCTCAGATGCAGAGATGGTGGACCCCAAATTACGGAATGATCTCCCTGACGCCAACACTGTTATCTTTCCGGCGCCAGGCAAGACTTTCCTCTTCTGACAGGCATTTTAGCATGTGTTTTTAAATTGCTTTTTACATTTTTTAATTGGGTTTTTAAATTGTTTTTTGTGTTTTAAAGTTTGTATATTTGTTTTTATTGTTTTTAATTGCTGTAAACCACCCAGAGAGCTTCAGCTATGGGGTGGTATATAAATGAATTAAATAAATAAATAAAGATGTATCACTGAACACTAAAGTCAGGATAATTCAGACCATGGTATTTCCGATCTCCATGTATGGATGTGAAAGTTGGACAGCGAAAAAAGCGGATAAGAGAATCATAGGATAGTAGAGTTGGAAGGGGCCTATAAGGCCATCAAGCTCAACCCCCTGCTCAATGCAGGAATCCAAATCAAAGCATTCCCGGCAGATGGCTGTCCAGCTGCCTCTTGAATGCCTCCAGGGTCAGAAAGCCCACCATATCCCTAGGTCATTGGTTCCACTGTCATACCACTCTTAATAGTGAGGAAGTTTTTCCTGATGTCCCGTCGAAATCTGGCTTCCTGCAGCTTGAGCCCATTATTCTGTGTCCTGCATTCTGGGACGATTGAGAAGAGATCCTGGCCCTCCTCTATGTAACAACCTTTCATGTACTTGAAAAGTGCTATCATATCTCCCCTCTCTTCTCCAGGCTAAGCATGCCCAGTTCTTTCAGTCTCTCCTCATAGGGCCTTGTTTCCAATTCTTTGATCATCCTCGTTGCCTTATTGCCTCATAAACTAGTTCATACATGATCTAGAGTTAGGGGTGAGCAGTGAAGTGGCCAAGTTTGCTGATGATACTAAATTGTCCACTGTCACACGTTCGAAGGCTAAAATCTTGCACTGCAAAAAGCAGCAGTTGATCCAACACATAATAGTCACTAGGGAAGACCCATAGAAGAGGGCCATTGCATTGCCTCTTCAGTCTCCGCTTGTGGCCTGCCTCTTCCCAAGGGGATGGTTGTGGAGTCTGCCGTACCAGTCCCCGGGTCGACATGCAGAGGGGTGCCCCATGGAGAAATGAAGGCTATCTCCCTTTATTCCATCTGTGGCTCCTTCGCCTTTCATAGACACCAAGGAAGCAAAGATTCAAAAGGTGACAACTTTCCCCATGCTGGGAGGAAGCTGCACGAAGCCATTGTGTTGCTGTTCAGGGTCCCTTTCAGAAAAGGTGGCAGCCAGCAGCCTTACGGGAAGTGAAGCCAGCCTTTCCCACAATGACCCTTTGCAGGCTTCCTTCACCATGTGCTAACGGCTTCAGATCAACAGGCAATCGTGATAAGTGCAAATGTTATCTGAATCCATGCAGACTCCCCAAAGAAGGGAACAAGCCCCAGAAGGACAGCATGAAGACTTTTTTTCTGCCTACCGCCCAATCACCTAGTCCCTTCTTGGCACCAGATTAAAACTCCACCCAGCGTTCCCCCTGACAGCTATATCCTGCCGCTCAGTTTGAAAACAAACAAGGCCTTTTGATCCTACAGCTCTGGCAAAGCAGAAGCCACAACAAGTGCCTTGAGAAGCTCTCCTGACTGTGTTTTCCTCCTCAACCTGTTAATATTTTACTGGTGTGTTTTACCTTGTAAACAAAGGCTTCATATCTCCCTGCTCCCGCAGGCTCCTTAAGGGGTGTGTGTGTGTGTGCCTTGTTCTATAATAGCCGTGCACTGTTTATGTTCAGCAGATTTGGCCCTTTGCTCTGCGTACCCTCCCATCTATGCCTAGGAGTAGGGCCTTCCCAGTAGTGGCACCATAGTTATGGAATAGCCTCAGCAGTTACTAGCCATGAGGACAAGGTTTTCCATCCACTGTCAGAGACAATATACTCTGAATACCAGTTCCTGGGAATCATAAGCACTGCTGTTGTAGTCAAGTTCTGTCTATGGGCTTCCCAGGGGCACCTGGTTGGCCACTGTGAGAAGAGGATACTGGACTAGATGGGCCGCTGGCCTGATCCAGCAGGCTCTTCTTATGTTCTTATGACCTCCCCACTGAGATTAGAGGGGGGGTTGTCTTTTTACTTTTCAAAAAGATTACAAACCCCTTTTTATTTTGGCAAGTATGCAAGCTGCATATAGCTTAACAGCTTGATTGTTCTAGCTTGCTGTTTCCACTTGCTGTTGTGGCATGCAGTTTTAGAGTTGCCTTACCTGTGTAAGCACCCAATCATTCGTCTTTTTTGCAGTCTATGGTATCCGCAAAGCTCTCCTTCAACACCACATTTCAAATGAGTTGATTTTTCTCTGTGACCCCTTAAAAGCTATTGAATAGAAAGCAGCCCTCTCACCTATCCCACAGGTAGTCTGTAGTGATGGGCTAACCACATGTTACACGCAAATGTATATAACTGGGCCAAGAAAATATTTGGGACTCTGTAGAGGAAAACTGTTGTTGGCTGGGGAGGGGGGCAGGATAGCACTGAGGGGAGACAGACAGACAAAGGGAAGAGCAAGCTTTCACACATGTGCACACTGTTTCTCTGTTATATCAGTTGGGTTTTATTACATGCCCTTGCTAGCCCTCTATTCTCTAGGTCGGCCTATCAGTCCAACTTATTTATTTTATTTATTTATTTTATTTATTAAATTTATATACCGCCCGACTAGCGATAGCTCTCTGGGCGGTGAACATAAAATAGTATAAAAATACAATGAATAACAAAATAATATTAAAATACAATCAACAATACAATAAACATTATTAAAATTAGATCAATGTAACTTAAAATGCTTCAGAGAATAGGAAGGTTTTGACCTGGTGCCGGAAGGAGAGCAGAGTCGGCGCCAGGCGTACTTCCTCAGGGAGACTGTTCCATAGTTCGGGGGCCACCACTGAGAAGGCCCTAGATCTTGTCATCACCCTCCGGGCCTCCCTGTGAGTTGGAACCTGGAGGAGGGCCTTCGTAGCAGAACGTAGTGCACAGGCCGGTTCATATCGGAAGAGGCGTTCCGCAAGGTATCGTGGTCCCGCACCGTATAAGGCTTTATAGGTTAATACCAACACTTTGAATCTAGCCCGGAAACATATTGGCAACCAGTGCAAGCTGGCCAGAACAGGTGTTATATGCTCGGACCGCTTGGTCCTTGTCAGCAATCTGGCCGCCGCATTTTGCACTAGTTGTAGCTTCCGAACTGTCTTCAGAGGTAGCCCTACGTAAAGCGCATTACAGTAATCCAAACGTGAGGTTACCAGAGCATGTACCACTGATGTAAGGTCCTCTTTACTCAAATAGGGACGTAGCTGGGCTACCAACCGAAGTTGGTAAAACGCATTCCTAACCACCGAGGCTACTTGAGCCTCAAGTGAGAGGGAAGAGTCTAAAAAGACTCCCAGACTACGAACCCGGTCCTTTAGGGGGAGTATAACCCCGTCCAGGACAGGGTATATATCCACCATCCGATCAGAGAACCCGTCCACCAACAGCATCTCAGTCTTGTCTGGATTGAGCTTCAGTTTGTTAACTCTCATCCAGTCCATTGTCGAGGCCAGGCAACGGTTCAGCAAATCGACAGCCTCACCTGAAGAAGATGAAAAGGAGAAGTAGAGCTGCGTGTCATCAGCATACTGATGACAACGCACTCCAAAACTCCTGATGACCTCTCCCAACGGCTTCATGTAGATATTAAAAAGCAGGGGGGACAAAACTGACCCCTGCGGGACCCCATATTGGAGAGCCCGCGGTGTCGAGCAATGTTCCCCAAGCACTACCTTCTGGAGACGACCCGCCAAATAGGAGCGGAACCACTGCCAAGCAGTACCTCCAACTCCCAACTCCGCGAGCCTCTCCAGAAGGATACCATGGTCGATGGTATCAAAAGCCGCTGAGAGATCAAGGAGAATCAACAGAGTTACACTCCCTCTGTCTCTTTCCCGACATAGGTCATCGTACAGGGCGACCAAGGCTGTCTCAGTGCCAAAACCGGGCCTAAAACCCGATTGAAATGGATCTAGATAATCAGTTTCATCCAATAGCGCCTGGAGCTGGCCAGCAACCACCCGTTCCAAGACCTTGCCCAGGAACTTGGGGTCCTGCAACTCCCTTAATCCCTATTGGCCTTTGGTCATGCTAGCCAGGGCTGATGGAAAGTTTTGTCGAAAAACATTTGGAAGGCACCAGGTTGGGAAAAGCTTCTGCAGACCTTTGTTTTGTTGTGACGCTAAGATCACTGCGAATTAGTTTCTTGCTCTACCGAGCTTTGAAAATGCTGAGCTGTGTTTTAACCAGTAACCCACATTTCCTCTTTTCAGTTCTGGTTAAAGTTCAGTTGACAGGACAGTTGCAAAGTTAGAGAGGATTCAGTCCCCATCTGGTTTGAGCCAGACGGAAAGAAGGTCTTTCCATGCTGGGAAATGGCAGCAGCTACACTTACATCCATACAACCATATGTACATACACACACAGAGAGAGAGAGAGAGAGAGAGAGCATAGGTTGTGCTTGTTAATGTGACGGTTCCCCTGGCCTAATCCCTGCACTGAGTGTGAGAATCTCCCACTTTGAAACAGGATCCAAGTCTGGCTTGGCCTTTGTTCTAGTTGGTTTTACATTCACATATTTATTTATTTATTATTTTATTTCTATCCCGCCCTTCCTCCCAGCAAGAGCCCATCACTTTTGTTGTTGTTGTTATCTGCCTTCAAGTCGATCACGACTTATGGTGACTCTAGGAATCAGCGACCTCCAAGAGCATCTGTCATGAACCACCCTGTTCAGATCTTGTAAGTTCAGGTCTGTGGCTTCCTTGATGGAATCAATCCATCTCTTGTTTGGCCTTCCTCTTTTTCTGCTCCCTGCTGTTTTTCCCAGCATTATTGTCTTTTCTAGGGAATCATGTCTCCTCATTAAGTGTCCAAAGTATGATAATCTCAGTTTCATTATTTAATCTCAACGGTTTTCACACTTTCATCAGCTTCTGCTCCTGGGAGCCCAAAGGGGATCAGGGAGACCTTAAAAAGAAGAGCCTTCATGGTCACCATCATGGTCCAGAAACAGATGGCTCACCACTTCTGATCATGCAGAGTGTTCGGTGTCATTAGGGGGATGCTCTGTACACAGGATGACAGTGTGTCCCAGGAGGCCTGGCCAATGGTCCACATAACCTGGCCTTGGAACAGCCTTCCCAACCTGGTGCCTTCCAGGTATTTGGGATTACAACACCCATGAGCTCCAGCCAGCGTGGCTATTGGTCATGCTGGCTGCAGCTGATGGGAGTTGTAGTCTAATACATCTGGAGGGCACCAGCTTGGCAAAGGCTGCATTAGAACTTGCTCCACAATCATTTACAATGGACGGTGGTTCCTCAGAAGCTCAGATATGGAAAGATTAATTAGATGTGATTAATATGTTGTCATTAGGAAGCTTTACTGTTCCTCACCCTGAGAACTTATCTTGGGCTGAAGGGTGGGTTACAATTTTTAAGAATAAAATATAAATAAATAAAAGCATCCCTAGACGGTAGAGCACTTTCAGACAAATGCATCACTTAAACAACGTGGCTTGGGGTTGAAGTGAGCTTTATTCAAAGTGGAGGTTGCTAGACCAAAGCAAACACTTTCCAAGAAGGCTGCTGTGCAAGGAAATGAAAAAGAGCCTTGCAAATCTTGAGCCATTGTATCACAAGGGCATTCATGAAAAGGTCACGTTGCAAACAAATATAAACTTCATTAATCCAGAGCAGCTAAGTAGCTCAGAGCTCTACAGAGAAAACCTGCAAGAAAGAAGGACTTATAGTTAATGGAATTTGCTCCCACCAAAGGGGGAAAGGCCATAGTTCAGTGGGTAGAGCAGCCACTTTGCATGCAGAAGGTCCCAGGGTCAGTCCCTGGCATCACTAGGTAGGGGCAGGAAAGCACTGGTCTGACACCCTCAAGATCCACTGCCAGTCAGTGTTGTCAGTATTGAACTACATATACCAATGGTCTGACTCTGCATAAGGCAGCTTAAGATGTGTTGGCCATGGGTTCAGATAACTTTAAAAGGCATTTAGACAAATTCATGATGGAGGAGAGGTCCTTCAGCTGCTATCAGCCTTGGCAGTTAAAAGGAAACCTCCAGGCTCAGAGAGGCAGTCTCCCTCTGAATACCAGCTGGGAGGGTTCAAAGAGCAGGAGAGGACAATTGCTTGTGTGCTTACGGATGTTGCACTACATGAAGCTTTGGTCTGATCCAATAGGTCCTTAAGGAGATTCCTAGATCAGACTGTGAAGAAAACAGACCAGGAAAGACTTCAACCAGGGAATTCATAAAGCTGTTGTACTTTGGAGAACCATTTGTTTTTATTTTGATTTTGTCTCTCATCTATAACATTTATATCCGCCCTTCCTCCAAAGCAGCCCTGGATGGCATCATCTGAGAATACGATGCGAGGTGTGGATGCCATTTGGCAAGCGTTTCTCACTCCCTTCCTTGCATGCATGTAGCTGCGCCTTTCTGGATTTGCCCTTGATCCCTGATTTGCCTGCCTTGCTCTGATGGGTGGAAGGGTGGAGGGACTCCTTTCCCTTTCGGCCCCAAAACTGGAGTGGAGGACCCCTTGCCTCCCTCTCACACTGGGCTGGTTCACATGGTGACTTACTGTGAGATTGCTGCTATTTGCATCCCTGTTTAATCTGCATGGTTCGCATGACGTTGCAGGCAATCAGCAGCTATCACACAGTTTTCCCGTATCAAACCAATCCAATTTTAATGCAACAAGGAAAGGAAAAACTGTCTCAGATGCGCTGTGCTCCTCAGTGTAGGCGCTTTGCCTTGATGTTTTTTTAGTGGGCGGGCTCTCTTATGACCCATCCCCGCTCTCTCCCTCTCTGCCATCCACAAAAGCTGCCTTTCACTCCCTCCCTCCTCTATTCAGTTTCATACAGTTTGGTGTCAATTGCACCCCCAGGCAATCCCTGCTTGAGGTGGGAGAGGTGTGCAATTGACAAGAAACAATGAAACTGACAAAAAAGCCCTCCCCTTCTCCATTAGAAATCTGGGTACTCCAGAGGGAGTAGGCATGTAAAGTTAGAGGCGGGGCCACAAGGAAACAGTAATACTAAACCTTTCCAGAGGAGCTCCTACTTGTGTGAAAAGAAAACAGCGGATTTAAAGGTAAGAAGTATGAACCTTGCAATTCTATCGCAATGGCAAAAGCTGTATCTTTATTGCGAAGGTGAGCTCCCATGTGATTGAACCCACTGTCCCTTTCCACCTGCAGCAGGTGAGCTGTCCCTGGAGGAATTTGTGGAAGGCACGAGGAAAGATGACGAGTTCATGGAGGTGATGAGAAGAGCCTGGATCTGTTGCACGTTGTGTCCATGATCAACAGCCGCAGGGCAACAGCATCTAGTGGCTGGGAGGGGATGGGGGGGAGATGAGATCCCACAGGTGGTGTAGAAGAAGCAGGGAAAGCCATGAGGAAGAATCCTGGAGGGTGGTGGATGTGGTGGTGGTGGTGGAGGCACCCAGTAAGAGCAAAGGTGCACTTGCGGAAAAAGCACATGAGCATTATCTGTATGGTGAAGTAGTCCACAGGCTGTTTTCCTCCTGTGCAGCTGCTGTCTGAATATGACACCTTGTGATCTGGACGGCCTAGATGTTGGAAGCTAAAAGCCATCCCAGTCTGAGAGCTGCAGGCTGGACAAGGTGCCTCTCCAGTTCTATGAATCTGCACACTCTGCATCCACTGGTATTTCCTGTGCATGCAAGAGTGGCTTTTAGATTTCTTCAGGAGGAGACTCCAGAGAGTCTGCTGTGATGTTTCTAGACAGCCACTCCTCCCCCTTTCTCAGAAGCAGCTCAAGACTCTTGCATTTAGGCCGCTAGTTGCTGGGGCATGTTAAGATGTGTGGTTCTATATGCACAGTGCACTGAAGCACCTCTGGAGGAACAGCGTGCATAAAGCAAACCTGTGTCTGTGCATGTTTGCCTCACTTGATGGCTGGCTGTTAAGGATTGTTTTTCTGGTGCTTGGGGGTCCCATTCCAGGAGGGTGTGCCACTCAGAAGCCACAAAGCAAGGAGAGAAGGCTGCCTCCGGCAGTGAATCTGGGGCTGCCGTTAAGGGCAAGGAGTTGAGCCATGGGGCCCAATCTATTGGAAGTCCTCCTCCACAAGGGAGATGCCCTCAGGGGCACATACTGGATTGGGCCCGATGTTCCTGAGCGGGAATGGTCTGCCCTTTCGGATTTTCTATCTCAGGCACCAAAGAATCTGGGTCTAGCCCTGTTCCTCTTGCAGATACAGGACTGAAGAGAGAATTCACCCCACAAAAGGGGAGGGCTTCGCTCCACAGACACGCTGACTCTTCCTCGGCTTCCATTCCGGAAGGTTGGAATACTGGCCACCCGCTCCATGTCCAGCCATGGAGCCTGAAGGGGCTTGTGCCTTTCCAAGGAGGCTGGGTTGTTCGTTTGTTTCTGGGGAAGGGGGACACTGCAAATAAGGCGAGAGACTCTGAAATATTTGGCAGTCTTTGCACAGTTTGCAATTAAAATGACAGAGATCCAAGGATCCAGACTGCTCTGTTTTCTTCACAGTGACAAAAGGCTTGCTTGTATGGTGCCTTTTTAACTCCACTGGGGGTGCACCACACAGCAGGGCAAGGCTCCTCCAGGTGACCTTAGAAAAAAGAAGGAGAGGGGGAAGAGAAGCAAGCACCAACCAGTCAGGGAGGCCTCAGCAGCTGGAAGGCATCCTGGGAGTTTCCTGCCTCTAAGGAGAAAAAGAATTACAGACCAAAATGCCCCATCACAGCTTGAATGGCCAGAAATGAATTGAAATAGGGTGGCCATGTAGCCTACTCTGCGGTGGACATCCATTTGCTTGAAGGTATCCTTTGCTTGAAGGGGTGCCTGGTTTAAATCCAGGGTAAAGATCCATAAGGAGGGATAGCTGCAGCGGCCTGGAAGTTGCCTAACAGTAAACACCTGGACAGCAGACTCAGCCAGCGCGCACAGGTGCCCCACTCCTGTCTTCCCTGCTACTCTGAAATGCATTGTAGTTCCATTTTACATTGCAGTCATTGTTTCTAAACTCGCGTCTATTCATGTACAGTAGCAGAAGCAAATCGGTGTCTTCTGTTGTCTTTGTGTGTGTGCAAATGATACATAAGCAGCCACCCTAAATGGACAGCTGTCATTGGCCACCATGAGTCTCAACAAACACTGGCTGGCATCGCTCTGTGGTCACTGACTGTAGTGAGACGACACTGAGCTAGATGGACCAATTGGTCTGACTCAGTACTGTATTAGACAGTTTCATATCTTCCTATTTGGGAAGGGCCATGCTCAGTGGTACAGAACACCTGCTGTGCATGCAGAAGGCCCCAGGTTCAATCCCAGGCACCTCCGGGTAGGGCAGGGAATGTCTCCTGTCTGATGGTCCAGCTGAGAAGCACTGCAGAGATGCCAACATGGAAATCTGGGGAGCCAAGTCTCTCGTCTCACTTTGTTAACTTCCTACTAAGGCTAATGCTACATTGCTCCATAGGAGGTCTGATATAAAACCATTTTTGGACACTGGAGTCTTCCTCCCTCTGCTCCCTCCTCTTTGCCCCTGCTGGGCTGGGTGCCACTTGGCAAGGAAAGCTGGTGTTCCATCAAATCATCCCAGTGACTTTCCATCAGCAAAAGGTGCAGGAGCGGAACGCCAGAAGGCAAGGAGGTGCAGCCTGTTCTTCCAGACGGACATGGAGCCAGAACCAATGGCAGGCGGTGCCAGCTAATTCTAGTTTTGTCATCCCCCCCCCCCCACTGAGCTCTACAATGGCAGCCCTGACACTGAGGAGGAGGAGGGAGCTGGCAGGCAGGGCCACCACCTGGACTGGAAGTAAGTAGGAAGAGAGGGCAGAGGGAGGCTGACCCAGGGCGGACTGAGATTCACCCAGATGGACCAGCCTCCATGGTTAACCTGTAGATTGGAGATGAAACAGTCAACTGGGACAGACCTGAAACAAAACGTGCTCCAGTTCAGGGTTCCAGCAAGCCAGCCATACCCTCTTCCAAGATACTCTGTTCCGTTTTCACCCAGTTGTCCGTTCCTGCCTCCCAGCCACCCACAAGCCAGCCAGCATTCTGATTACTGAAGGAATAACTTGCCCCATTCACACCTGTCTGACTATCTTTTTTATTGTGTATTCATGATTAGCTGTGCTATCAGGTCGGTTATACACATTCCCACTTTTAATGCTGTTTGCACCTGCAAAACCTTGGGGCGGATATGTTTCTTCATTTCCAATTAGCAGAGCTTGGAAAAGTTACTTTTTTGAACTACAACTCCCAACAGCCCCAGGCAGCATGGCCACTGGATTGGGCTGATGGGAGTTGTAGTTCAAAAAAAAAAAACTTTTCCAAGCTCTGCCAATCAAGGCATATTCTGCAATTTCCTGCTGAAATCCCATAACTTTTCATACCAAAACTGTTCTGGGTTGTTGTTTTTTCTCCGAAATTTGTTGTTCTGTAGCCTCTCCGGACAGCAATAAAGTGGTAGCATTGAGGAAGCATCACAGAAGAAGCCAAAGCAAAAGAAATCCACCACAAATGCACTGCTACTGTGTCAAGAACATGTTGCGAACAAACACTTGCAAACACCCTTCCCTCTAGAGGAGCCCCAAGATCTCAGGGTGGCCCTGCTAGTTGTGGTGGAGCCTAGCAAAGTCCATCTGGCAGCAACCAAAGGACAGAGCCTGTCCTCTTGCAATCCTTGGTCCATACAACCATTTCTCCCCCAGAAATAAGGCAGGCGCCAATTTCATTAGGTCTCTGGTGCCTCCTGGAAGCACATTTCTTTGGCCAGGGTTTGGGCAGTTTGTTAATAGCAAGCCTTGAGAGATTGTCTAGCTCCTTTGTATTTGAGTCTGTTTCTTAGATGTGCCTTGTTTACCTTGTTTTACTGTATTGGCTTTCTTAAGTTGTGTTTGTATTGTTGTCAAGCACCCAGGGTTTTCTTTAAAGGGTGGTATAAAAATGTTTCAAACAAGCATTTCCTTAAACCTACTGATACCACCCTGTGGTGCTGTGGCTGGTGCCATTTCAGCTACATGAAGACCCACATTCTGAGAATGAGTTTCCTGATAACAGGATACTAGGGGCTCTGCGCCTGCTCACATTGCTTACCAACCCTGCTCCCTACCCAAACCCCCACCCTTCACCAATACCTCTACCCCCAGACCTCGCCAACTCCCTAACCCCCACTAACTCATTAGACCAGGGGACGGGACCTTTTTGGCTCATTGGTGAGGGAGACAACAGCATAGCAGAGCGGGACTGTTGCTGAGGAGCTGCCCCAACCTGTCATGACTGTTCCTCCATGGCTTGCCTAGGACACCCACCACCTCCCTCCTCCACCGCTGCAATGGCCCAGCAGCCCAGAGAAGGCTGTCATGACGCTGTAGTTGGTGGATGGGGCTGCGACCTACAGCGTGACAGCAACTTAGAAAAATACGTAATAGGAAGAATACATGATTATTACAAGGACACCTTACATCTGTGTTTTCTCTCATCCACTGGAAATGTACCCTGTGAAACCTGTGCAGCCATTCTTCTTGGTGGGGGAAGAATTCTTAATAGCTCATTTCTAGAATGAGATGAAGTTGGAAAGCAAGCCTTAGTTAGGAACACAGAAGCTACCTTAAGCTGCATCAGACCAATTGGTTCACCCAACTCATTACTGTTTGCACTGACTGGCAGGGGCTCTCCAGGTTTTCAGACAGGGAGTCTCTCCCAGCCCTGCCTGGAGATGCTCTTGGGGATTATTTATCATTGGATTTCTATCCTGCCCTTCCTCCCACCAGGCGCCCAGGAATGCAAACACAAGCACTAAAGACACTTTAAACATCATAAAAACAGACCTTAAAATACATTAAAACAAAACAACTTTAAAAACAGTTTAAAAAAGCTTTAAAAACATCTTAAATAAAAAGGGTTAAAAAACATATTGTTTAGGGGAAAAGGTTTTTAAAAAACATATTAAAAGCAATTCCAGCACCTATGCAGACTGGGATAAGGTGTCTACTAAAAGGCTTGTTGAAAGAGGAAAGTCTTCAATAGACGCCAAAAAGATAACAGAGATGGTGCCGGCCTACCTAATATTTAAGGGGAGGGAATTCCACAGGGTTGGTGCCGCCACACTTAAGGTCCACTTCCTATGTTGTGCAGAATGGACCTCCTGATTGCACCTGGGACCTTCTGCATGCAAGCCAGATGCTCACCACTGATCTATGATGGCCTTTCCCAAACAGGAACATTGGGAGCCGCCTTATACCGACTCAGATCAGCTGGTCCATCTAGCTCAGTATTGTCTGCACTGACTGGCAGTGGCTTTTCAGGATTTCAGGCAGGAGACTTCTCAGCCCGACCTGGAGATTGCAAGTATTGAACTTGGGCCTGTCTGCATACAAAGCAGATGCTCTACCCGAGTTCCCCTCTATTCAGCACTGGTTAGGCCTCATCTTGAGTGCTGCGTCCAGTTCTGGTCTCTGCACTTCAAGAAGGATGCAGACAAGCTGAAACAGGTTCAGAGGAGGGCAACAAAGATGATCAGGGCACTGGAAACAAAGCCTTATGAGGAGAGACTGAAAGAACTGGGCATGTTTAGCCCAGAGAAGACTGTGGGGAGATACGATAGCACTCTTCAAGTACATGAAAGGTTGCCACACAGAGGAGGGCCAGGATCTCTTCTTGATAGTCCCAGAGTGCAGGACATGGAGTAAGGGACTCAAGTTGCAGGAAGCCAGATTTCGACTGAACATCAGGAAAAACTTCCTGTTAGAGCCATACGACAATGGAACCAATGACCTAGGGAGGTAGTGGGCTCTCCGACACTGGAGACCTTCAAGAGGCAGCTGGACAGACACCTCTTGAGGATGCTTTGGTTTAGATTCCTGCATTGAGCAGGGGGTTGGACTTGATGGCCTTCCAGCTCTACTATTCTCTGATTCTCTGATTCTACCACTGATCTAGGGCCCTTCCACAAAGACTTCTGGCTTGGAAACCTGCTTCTAAATTTCAGAGTGGCAGAAATAGTTGCGATTGCTCAGGGCTGAGGGAACTGCATTTCACACATGCTCAGAGACACACCACGTTTCAGGCCGAGTCCAAGCTTAAATTAAGCCTTCGTTAGGCTGGCTTCTTGTTGTTGCTCTCTGTTTGTTGGCTTATTTTCTTTCCCCAACAAATCCACCTTGTCCCAACACATGAAGGAGCAAGGAACAGCGTCATTACTGCCAGGGTTGCTGGCCTGGTCAGTCTCACCCCATGTGCCCTGAGCTGCAGGCTGTGCTCTCCAAGGCAGCTGGCCAAGCATCAACCTCCGTTCTGATCAGGGGGCACCCAGAGCTCATTTCTGTGCAAAGTTAGAGGAAGGATTTCTGTCTGTCACCCTCATAGGACGCTGGAGTCCTCTCCTCCTCCTTGCAGGATGCTGCAAACCTCAGACATTAACTGCTTGCTCAGATGCTCTGTTCAAAAAGGAGTTTGGCCCCTAGTAGGTTAACGGGTGACTTATTGCCCTCTGTTCCGGTTAGTTCAGGCTCATCTTGCATAAGACCGGAGGCTATAAACACCAGAGCAGGTGTTTCTGACTCCTAGATTGTTGCCTTCCCACAGCTGCAAGGATGAAGGTGTTGACCATGGTGAGTGAACCTCTCCCTCCCTCCCCAAGCAAATATTCCCTGCTGGAAGAAAGCAGAAGGCCAAATGGGAAAGGACTGGGGGAGATAGACCCCTCCCCAAAAGACAGGCACACCAGGACAGGAGACGAAAACTGGGAATACAGGGATGAGAGAAAAACCCCACGCTTTCCATCATCTAGGCCCCTGAACAACTCCAGGGCTCTCAGCAATTAACAGGGTCTAGAGCCTACAAATCTGAAGCTCCCTCTTTTTTATATACATACAAAAAATCTGAGGCTTGCGTCCAAACACTCACCTGCGCGCCAGGACCAGGCTGTGGGATTGCATGGCTGAGAGGAGATGATTCCCAGCTGGATGACATGAGAGCCCCAGAACTCTTGTGAGATTCTGCAGGATCTTGCAGGGAGGCACCATTACTGCTGATAAAAAGCCTGGTGCCACACCATTTTGGCCTCTCTGTTTCTCCTCCCTTGCAGAGCTCACCCACCCCACCCACTCCTGGTTTAGGAGCGCCCTCTGAGCCATTAAGTGGTCCCTGGTTAACAGAAAGGAATTTTTCCTCCCTCAGTGAATAGCAAGAGTTAGGCATTATCTTTATTTTGTCACGGCTTTGTGAAATGGCATTGGACAGGATCTTTAACCTAAGGGGTGGGGATGGCATGCAGAGAATGGCCCAAGCCACATAGCTCTGGTTGCCAGTAGGACTCCAGATGCCTGGCATGTACCACACTGGGCCCATTTTACGTTGGCCAACTCCCAAGAGTGTGCCTCATAGGGGTGGGAAGACCTGTATGTTGTGCTTCTCTCAGTTTCTCATTTTTCCAATGTTAAATTCAGTTCTCCACATTTCTGCAGCAATCTGTGAATATTTTTTTTAAATCCTCCTGAAAATTCTCCAGCATTTTAGTGCAAATTTCTCTAAACACATTTTTGTAGACAGTGTTGACAAAAGCACACATTTTTGCAAGCCATTTCTTACCATTTCATGTCTTTTTGCCTGTTATTTTCACTCATGTATTCATTTTGATGCACACTTTCCCCTAATATATGCATTTTTGTGAATGCTGTTTAGCTGGCAAACTGCACCCCAAAATTCTAATGAATGCGAATTTCGAAGGATGGCTGTGTTTCCGTTCTCATATTGTTTCTGAAATTGTGAATTTGATAAATTCTGCTTGAAATGTGAACTGAATCAAAATTCTCAAGCATCCCTATCTCCTCAGTAGTTGTTCTGAGGTGGTTGTCAGAAAGCAGCCGTGTTGTTTGAAGGGACATTGATTAATCTGTGCCCAGTGCCATGCCAACCCTGCTTCCCTGCTGTAATCAATAAAGTTGTGGCATGTCTCAACCCACTCCAGCTTCTGGTCTGTTAATTCCTGCACCTTGTCCAGAGGGGCAGCATAATGTGCAGACACACCCAGAAGAATATTTTTCTAGCCCTACAAAGTGCGGAGTAATACTGAGGGTCCAATTTCCCATTTGGGGCAAGTTTGCTCTGAAGGCAACAAGCAGCAGCTGTGATGGGACATTTATTTATTTCGCTTTCCTGCCTGGTTCTTCTACACACCTGAGCTATAGATTTGATATGGGGAACAGGAGTTTTCTGTTAGGCGAAGAAGCTCTGGGCATGTCACCCCATCTTTTTTTGGAATCCCCTTTTGCCTAGGACTGGCCAAAGGCATTTGTTTGCACCCCAAGCAATGCCAAAGCATGCTCCTTGGCATTGCGAGAGACCCTGGCCATGCACCTCTCAAAACATGCGTTGCTCCCTAGGTGACCAATTACTTTATTTAGTTTTTATTATTTGATTTATATCCCGCCCTTCCTCCCAGCAGGAGCCCAGGGCAGCAAACAAAAGCACTAAAACACTAAAACACTTTAAAACATCATAAAAACAGACTTTAAAATACATTAAAAGAAAACAACTTTAAAAACATTTTTAAAAGCTTTGAAGACATCTTTAAAAAAAGGTTAAAAACATATTGTTTAAAATAAAAGATTTAAAAAATCTTAAAAAGCAAATCCAACACAGAAGCAGACTGGGATAAGATCTTAACTTAAAAGGCTTGTTGAAAGGTGTTTAGTAGGTGCCAAAAAGATAACAGAGATGGTGCCTGTCTAATATTTAAGAGGAGGGAGTTCCACAGGGTAGGTGCTGCCACACTAAAGGTCCTTTTCCTGTGTTGTGCAGAACGGACCTCCTGATAACATGGTATCTGCAGGAGGCCCTCACCTGTAGAGCGCAGTGATCAACTGAGTTTGTATGGGGTACAGTGGTCAGGCTATCCCGGTCAAAAAATGGCCACAGCTGTCTTAGCAGCTGAAGCTGGTAAAAGGCACGCCTAGCCACTGAGGTCACCTGGGCCTCTAGCAACAAAGATGGATCCAGGAACACCCCCAGACTACGGACCTGCTCTTTCAGAGGGAGTACGACTCCATCCAAAGCAGGCAACGGACCAATTATCCGAACTCGGGAACCACCAACCCATAGCACCTTTGTCTTGCTCGGATTGAGACTCAGTTTATTGGCCCTCATCCAGCCCACCACCGAGTCCAGGCAGCGGTCCAGGGCTTGCACGGCCTCTTCCAATTCAGATGTTATGGAGGAATAGAGCTGGGTATCGTCAGCATACTGCTGACACCTCGCCCCAAATTATTTATTTTATTATTTATTTATTTTATTACATTTTTAGACCGCCCTATAGCAATAAGCTCCCAGGGCGGTGTACAGCATATCTCCTGATGATCACTCCCAAGGGCTTCATATAGATGTTAAACAGTATGGGGGACAAGATGATACCCTACGGCACCCCACAGCACAACTGCCAGGGAGCTGAAAGACAATCACCCAATGCTATTCTCTGAAAACGACCCTGGAGATAGTAAACACAGTGCCTCCAATACCCATCTCACCAAGTCAGCCCAGAAGGATACCATGGTCAATGATATCAAAAGCTGCTGAGAGATCAAGTAAGAATAACAGGGTCACATTCCCCCTAGTCCTTCTCCCGATAAAGGTCATCCATCAGGGTGACCAAGGCCGATTCAGTCCCATAATCAGGCCTGACCACAGACTGGGATGGGTCAAGATAATCTGTTTCATCCAAGAGTACTTGCAATTGCTGCGCCACAACCCTCTCAATCATCTTCCCTTGAAAGGGGGTATTTGTGATCGATTGGAAATTGTTGCAGACCAATGGGTCCAGGGTGGGCTTTTTCAGGAGCGGTTGGATCACTGCCTCTTTCAGGGTGGCTGGAACTGCTCCCTCCCGCAGTGATGCATTGACCACACCCTGGATCTACTCGGTCAACCCCCCTCAGCAAGCTTTAATAAGCCAAGAAGGGCAAGGGTCGAGAGGACACATTGCTGGCTGCATCATTGCAAGCGCCTTGTCCACATCATCAGCCGCATCAACTGAAACCGTTTCCAAGAGGTTGCAGCAGACGTTGCACTGGACACCTCATTGGGGACTACAGTAGATGTGGATGGGGCATCAAGACTGCTATGAAGGCAAACAACTTTACCCTGGAAGTGCCTTGTAAACAATTCACAGTGGGCCTCTGAAGGGTCTAAGGCACCTTTTCCTGGAATTGATGTCAACAGACCCCTGACAATATGGAAAAGCTCCACTGGACGGCTACTTGAGGATGTGATGGAGGCAGAGAAGTGGGCCTTCTTCACTGCCCTCACCACCGCACAGTAGGCATGGTTATGATGTTTTACTCGTGCCCGATCAGCCTCACAGCATGTCTTTCACCAGTTGCACTCTAGCTGTCGTCCAGCCTGTTTCATTGCCCTTAGCTCACTGGTGTACCAGGGTGCAAACCGGGCTCCACAATGCCGGAGAGGGCACTCGGGCAACCATGTGAAGAGCCTAATGTGCCTCGCTGTTCCACAGCGTGACAAGGGCTTCAACAGAGTCACCTGCTCTATCTACTGGGAACTCCCCCAGGGCATTCAGGAATCCAGTGGATTCCATAAGTCTCCGGGGGCGGACCATCTTAATCTGTCCACCACCCCTGCAGAGAAGGATCGGAGCCACAAGTCTAAACTTCACCAGGAAGTGGTCTGACCATGACAATGGGGTGACATCCACACCCCCATCTCCAGACCACCCCTTCCTCCATCTGGAGCAAAAACCAAGTCGAGGGTGTGCCCTGCCCTATGCATCGGGCTGGTGACAACTTGAGACAGCCCCATGGTCATCATGGAGGCCATGAAGACCCGAGCTGGAACACTAGAGGCAGCCTCAGCATGGACATTGAAATCACCCAGGAGGTCTTCTGTATCTTTAAAAGTTGTACAGGGGGAAGGGAGAATTCCACCTTGTGGTTTTTCCCATTACAGTGTTGCCAGAACACCTGCACTTGGCTGACTTTCTCTTCTCCTAAAGATACAGGATCAGCCTCAGGCCCTGAACCTGGCAACCCTAACAACACCACATCTGGTAGTAAATTTCCTCAGTTAATTATGGTGCCTGCCTGAGTCCTTTTTATTGAGCATTCATGATTATTCATAATAGTATCATGGTGGTTATACGTGATCCCACTTTCCAGACTGTTTATGCCTGAAAAAGTCCCAAGTCTAATACGGCTTTGTTTCCAGTCAGTGCATGCTCTGTAGTTTCCTGCTGAAATCCTGTCACTTTATATACCACAGATGTTCCAGGGGTTTATGTTTTGTCCCACTTTTGCTGCCCTGTAGTGCAACAGTGCCCCCCCCCCAGAAAACAACATTGCAGTAACATTAAGGAAGCATCACAGAACATCTAATAAAGCAGAATGGTGTGTAGACAGTCCAGTATAAACCCACCACTAATGCACTATTGTTGCATCAATTACATGTTGCAGAAGACACCTGCAAACCCCCCCTCAAAACCCCACCACCAATCTGAAGAGGCCTTGTGTTGTGCGAAGGAGGCTCTCTCTTGTCTGTACTGATTCTGCTGTCTAACATCTGCAATGGTTGATCCTGACTTCTACTGTTAAGAAACTAGGGAGAAATCTTTCTGGATCATCATCTTCTTTCTGCTGTAGATAGAGATGTAGGCAGCAATTCTGAACAGTGCTGCTAGGCAGGTCTTCTCCTGTGCTCTCCAATTCCACCTCTGACAGACCCTCTTTCCTCAGGGGTGTGACCCTTCTGAGATTTACCGACCAGATCAGGAGGTTGAGAGTGGGAAGTCAAAGGAGGACTACAGGAATTTCAAGGTAAGTGGAGAACAGCCACCTTCCCTGCCATGATAATGGCCTTGTTTTCCAAGTAGCACCAGAGGTGTCCAGGGTAGGGACTGAGTTGGTGTCTACCAATGGGACTCCGTTCTCTCCCTGCCAAAGCAGCTCTAAAGAAACAGTCTCCATCTCAAATTCCAAAAAGCACAATATTTGGGGTTCATGCCAGTAGAGCCATGAACCCCACCCAGGCACCTAAAACACAGAGATAAAAAAGGTTAAGTTTTTAAGATTACAAACAAAACAGAACTTCAGATGAAGTAAAGCTCTTACAAAGTCACTCATGCACCAAAAAAGTGTGAAAATTACAAGTTAAAGGCACCCACGACGCAAGCAGTAATGATGTCCTGTATTTCTATATTATCTATGCTCCATGCATGCCTGAACACTTTGCCTTGGTCTTTTGAACCCTGCTCCTATTCTTCTGCAGGTTGGGGCAACCCACTGAAGCTCAGGAGGACACAGTGGGGTGGCGGGGCAGGAGGAGAGGCACCTAAGAGCGCACTCACCCTCTTCTTCCCTTGTGCACTTGGATGGGATGAGCATGAGGGAGAAGAGAATCCGTCTGCAGTGGGAAGCTGCACATGGAAGATGCTGGTTGATGGAAGACATAGATAAGACTGTGGCAGGCAGGCATTAATAAGACAACGCTGTCATGAGTTGTCACACAAACGACAGCCGAAACAAACACACAAAGGAAGTCCTGCACTCAGGAGCAAGCCGGCAGCTCCGTTTACAGCGAATGAATTCTGTGTTTAGAATGTGGAAGCTGAACACAGCAAGTCTGCAAGCCTGACATTTTGAAAACACTTCAGCAGGGAGTGTTACTTTGCTCCTTTTACTTTTGGTTAAACTTGCACAAGGTTGTACTTTGCAGTTTAAGATACGCTTTGGTTCTCATGATTAAGAGTGTAGCATTTACTAGAATAATATCTGATTAGAAATACCCGGGATCTCTGTTAAAGTGTTGCTGCCACAAAGGGTGAGGTTGAAAGACCACGGGAAATGTGACTAAGTTGTGTGGTATTGTGCATTGGTGTGGTTCACTTCTTTTGGCAGGCATGGCCCAGGCAGGCGATCTATAAATATTCAAAATAAAATAAAAAAATTATAAGAAGTGGCAGGCGAGCATGATTCATGAAACAGCTGAACGTCAGCTAATTATATAAGTCTTCTCTTGGGGAGGAGACAACAACGGGTGGAATTTCACTGTTGCTGAAAGCACTTCAGGGAAGGCTAGTCATAGCTCAGCGGCAGAGCATTCTTTATCAGCATTGTTATAGTTTGCCCAATGGTTTAAAAAGGAAAACAGGCAAATAACAGATAGTCCGGTTAGTACAAGGGCGTCTGCCTGTGCAACCGGATGTTCTTTTCTCCACACCACCCCAAATCTGTTCTGGCAGTTCCTGCAACCATCCAGAGCAGTGGGCTTTTTTGGAGCGGGATGGGGATCCGTGGGGAGAGTAGAGGAACAGGGACTCCAGTTCCTAAGCTGAGCTTAGTAGGTGGGATGTGCCCAGTTTGGCTCTACAACAAAGCCTTCTGGTTCAGGACTGCTCCGTGTCATTCCTCTCTAGACAGACGCACACACACACACACACATCAAGAAGACGTTCCTTGAGCCACAGATCTTGAGGCTGGCCAATCCTGTGCTCGGTGTTGCTGACAGGAGAAGCAAAAAAGCGGTGTTTTATTATGTTGTGCCTGCAGCATCCCCAGAGATGCACCCACAGTGCTCCCTGCAGGGCATTAAAGCAATCAGACCTTCTGTCCACAACCTCATTGAATCGACTAGGAAAGCAGGGTAATATTATGGCTCAGACTGCTGGCTGACCATTCCTTGATGCTGGCTGGTAGGTGTGGACTGACTGGCAGACGGGAGCCGATGGCTGTTGTTGCTTTCGCTTCCTGCTGTTACATCCCACTTTTCCTCCAAGGAGCTCAAGGTGACGTTCACGGTTTTCCCCTCCCCATTTTATCCTCAGAACAACCCCTGTGAGGTAGGTTAGGTGGAGAGACAGTGACTGGCCCAAGGTCACCCAGTGAGCTTCATGGCTAAGTCAGGATTTGAACCCTGGTCTCCCAGGTGCCAGTCCAACACTCTAGCCACTATGACACCACTGGCTAGGTCAAGAGAAGGCCTCTTGGTAGCTGGAGACCTCTCTGTGTTTGGGGATGAGCTTGGGGCGGCTGGCATCACTCCCACGGAAGGAAGGGGAGGGAACTGCTTTTGCTGTTTCAAAGAGGCAGGGAACGAGAGCAGGACGAGAGCTACGAGCTGAAAATTGCCACTTACTGAACTGATGACAGGCAAGACCATTGCTCTGGCAGTTGGCAGCTGTGCTCCAGGGGCACCTGTGCTAAAATCACCAATGCTGCTGCCCACCTGGCTTCTTATAGGGGAAGGGATGTAGCTCAGGTGGGAGAGCACCTGGCTTGCATGCAGAAGGCCCCACGTTCAGTCCCCAGCAGCATCTCTAAGTAGGGCTGGGAGTAGGGCTGCCTGAAACCCTGGAGAGCTGCTGCCAGCCAGTGTGGACAATACTGAAAGAGAAGGACCAATGGTCTGACTCAGTATAGGGCAGCTTCCTATATTCCTAGGTAGTCAGCAACTAGAGCAGCCAGTAGTCCAACTGGGCAAGAGCACTCAAGGGAAAGGAAAGAGCCAAGTCCCTTTTGCTTGCTTCCTTGATGTTGCTGCCAGCAGTTTTGTCATAGACTGTGGCTGAAGGTGAAAGACACCTGCCCGTCCCCCCCACACACACATAGGGTGAAATCACTCCACTCTTGGTCTAGGCAGGGGTGGGAGATTTCAGCCAGCAAATGGGCAGTGCAGGCAGTGGGTGGCTCTTGGCTCTCACTCCATCTTGGGCTGCAAGTCCTTGGAGTTGCTAAGGCTGGTCTCTGGGCTGGATTGGGCCCATGTACCAAAATTTCCTCCCACTGCTTCAGAAACTGTAAGAGAGGGATGGGGAACCTGTAGCCCTCCAGACGTTCATAGGCACCAATTTCCATCAGCCAGCATGGCCAGGTCTCAGGGGTGATGGGAGTTGTAGTCCAACAACATCTGGAGGGCCACAGATGTCCCCCACTCTTGTTCTAAGAAAACAGACAGATCTACCCAAAGTCCCTCTAAATTGTGTCTTTTCAGGAGGGGCCGCTGACGGAACGAGTATACAACACATACCTGCTCATGCATACCAACCAGACAGTGGAATTTGTACGGAAGAAGGTAGGTTTGCTGGAAGAGGAGACCCAAATCTCTCTCATGATTTGGGGTCTCCAGCACTAGGGAGGCTCATCACATCCAACTTTTAGCAGCAATAATACATGCTTCTCTCCAACTCTTGTATAAATCCTCAAAAGTCTCACCAAAAAAGTACGTCAGAAAAAGCAAGCAAAACTCTCTCTGCCTCCTGAAACTTTGCAAACATTTCCCAAAATCTCTCTATGCTAGGCTTGCTTCCCAGCTTGGTTTAAATGTCTGGGCCCTTCCATCTTTAAAACCTCATCTAGCTCCCAATGCCTTTTCTTTAAAAAATTATGCCGGGAGAAGCCTCCACCCCACTGTTCAATAACAGTGTCCTCACAGTCCCCTCTCCCTAGAATGAGGAGTACGGGGGCTGCAGCCTCCGTCGGATGACCATCATGGAGGCCTTGGACCTGCTGGGCAATGTGGTAGATGAGTCAGACCCGGATGTTGATTTCCCCAACTCCTGTCATGCCTACCAGACAGCAGAGGGCATCCGGAAGGTGCACCCTGACAAAGGTGAGTTGTGCTAGTGACCCCCTTCCCTCACAATGGTGGGAATAGATTTCTATTCTTCTTCCCCTGACAGAGGAGGCACGCCTCTGGATACCAGTTGCTGGGAATCGCAAGTTAGTGGGGAGAACTCACTCCCACAGGACGGAGCGATGGCCGCTAAATTTGGATGGCTTTAAGAGAGGATTAAACAAATTCATGGAGCATCAGTGGCTACTGTCCGCGACGGCAATGCTCTGCCTACGTAGTCGAAGGCAGTATGCTTCCGAATACCCGTTGCTGGAAACCACAGGAGGTTGTGATGCTGTTGTGCTCAGGTTTGGGGTTTCCTGGAAGAGGCATCTGGTTGACCACTGTGAGGACAGGATTCTGGCCTAGGTGGGCCATTGGCCTGCTCCAGCCAAGCTCTTGTATTCTGGAGAGCCCAGAAGGGACATCTTAGAAGCTCCTTTAAGTCTAATTATTCCTCTTCTGGTGTCACAGGCAATTTCAAGTAGGCATAAGACAGAGATATAAGGAACTACTTTATGCTGTGTTAAACCACTGACAGGCCTGCGCCGTCTGTTTTGACTGGTGTCATTGGCTCTTCAAGGCCTCGAGCAGAGAATGGTCTTTTGCAATCTGATGCCAGTGACTGCAAGCAAGATTTGTGTTTTGCCCCTGAGCTGTGGCCATCTCCAACACTCGCACAAACGTGGTCCACACTCAGTGCTGAATCTCTAAGTCAGTCTTTCCCAACCTGCTGACCTCCAGATGTTTTGGACTACAACTCCCATCAGGCCCAGACAGCACAGCCATGCTCCCATCAGTCCTAGCATCATACAGCCATGCTGGCTGGGTGGTCCTGATGGGAACTGTAGTCCAAAACACCTGAAGGGCACCAGGTTGGGGAAGACTGGTCTACACGGACAAAAGGGAGGGAGAGAATAGAATTTCTTCAGTGCCAAAATGTAACAGTTTTGGGAAACGCACCCTTTTTCTCTCTTCTTGCCAGATTGGTTCCACCTGGTTGGACTTCTTCACGACATGGGAAAGGTCTTGGCCCTTGCTGGTGAGCCACAAGTAAGAAGAAGAGTGGCCTTCCCAGCCTTCCCCATGATGACCATTAAACAAGTTGCCATCTCTGCAGCTCTCTTGCCAAATGCCCAGCCCATACCTCAATCGCCAGAAAAGAGCATTGTCTCCAGATGGAGCACCCTCTCACCTCCCTGCGTAGGGTTAGGGTAACCCTTCCCCACCCAAGATATTTTCCCCATCCGGGCATTTAGCAAGATGTACCCTGAAAAAACCACCCAGGGGGAAGACTTAACCCTCCCCCTATTCCCTAACCTGCATCTGTGGCCTTTAGTTCAACTTATTTTGTATTTTATTTATTGATTCCACTGTACATTTCTTAGATACATCAGTTTGAAGTGGAATAACGACAATAATTATACCCACTGAAGTTTGTGCAAGGACTTCCATTTGCACAACTTCCCATCCCTATCCTCACTCATGGCCCCCCAATCTATTCTGTGGTTCCCCCCAACCCTCCAAAGTGCATTTGGGTTGGTGGGTGCAGGGGGCAAACAGGGAGAGAGGAGAGGGAGGGGAAGTTGTGTTTTGCATGAACAGGACAACTTCATTGCATACAACGTAATTAATTAATTATTGTGGATCTTTGGGAACTCCACCTCAGGTCCTCGGAGGGTAACTACCTCTCCCAGAGAAAAACAACACCCCCAGTCCTTGCTCTTCAGAACAGGTTTATTCTTACTAAAAATAAATGTTATTTTGAGCCACCGCAAGGCCGGAATAAAGGCTAAGCCACCAAGGCCAAGGGGGCAAACAGGTTTATTGCCATGCCGCCCTGCAGGACCCAAAGGAAGGAGGTGGCTGCTCCCTGACCTGCTCTTCCTCCCTGTAGTGGGCCGTGGTGGGGGACACCTTTCCGGTGGGCTGCAAGGTCCAGGACTCTGTTGTCTTCAGGGACTCCACTTTCCACGACAACCCCGACATGAAGGACCCCTTGTACAAGTAAGTTTTGCTTGCCTTGCCCGCTCTTTTCTTTCATTTGCTGAGCAGGAGAAGGAGAGTCTCTGCCCTTGGAGAGATGCTTTTGTTTAAAACACAGAGCTTGGAGGAACAGAAGCCAACAGGCGATTGGACCCCAGTCCTCATTGCCTCCCACCCCAGCAACTGTGAATAGAAGAGTTGGCTCCTAATGGTTGCCAGCCACTGCCTGTTGCCTTCATCATCTCCTGGAACCTGTCAATCAGCCCAGCAACTTTCACTCCAAAGATATTGGTATCAATTTGGAGGGGTGGTATTGGCAGCAACCAAGGCCTCCTGCATGCCAATATTTGATGTCCTGTCTCCATCCCACACCCTTTTGGCCCTTGCAAGCTTCCACCCCAATCCATCAGATCCATACTCAAGGAACCCAAGATGCTTTCCCTTCCTCACCTGTTGCTAAGACCACTGGGCCAAGCTTAGGAAAAAGCCTGAGATCAGAGCAGCAGTAAGCCATCAAGGTATTAAGTCTCTCTCTCTCTCCTCTTCAGCACTAAGTATGGGATCTACCAGCCTCACTGTGGCCTGGAGAAGATCCTGATGTCCTGGGGCCATGATGGTAAGAGCTCGAGTATGGCACCTGGGGAAGACAGGTGCCCATCCACTCTGCCTTTTAACTTGGTCTTTTGCTCAAATGTACAAGTCCAAGTATTATTATTTTTCAAAGTTGACTTTTGAGGGGGACCTTAGACCAGGAGTGGGCAGACTTCAGGCTTGCAGGATCTACTAGTAGAAAATGAAGAACCCCAAGATCTACCACCAGAGATAGATACAAAAGGCATACACTTAGAATTAAAGAATTCTGAGTTCGGAATTTGTTTTGAGGAGCTGAACTGAGCTCCATGCAAATATCCACCACTCCTGCCCCCTAACCCCTTTCGTCATTTCAGCAATATAACTGAGAGGGCAGGAGTCACTTTGCTGTTGCCATTGTTAAATAATTGGGGATTAGAAATCCTTGCCAATCTACTTCACATTATCCAGAGATCTACCAGTAGATCCCAATCAACCCATTGCCAATCTCTATGTTAGACCTTCACAAAGTCTTAGCTTAAGATGGTTTGCTAAGGTCAGTATCCCACCTTTTGATGCTCTAATGCTCCCAGACCCAAGAGCTTTCATAACTGAATGTTGGAAACCCCCCAAATTAGAGCCTAAACATTTTAATCTCACCAGAGCACTTGCTCACAGCTATTTCCCCCAGATTCATTTCAGCAGTACCCATAATACAGCATTTACAATAGAGAATACTGAAGTCCCTGCTGAGCCTTGGACAGAATCCAGTTTTATCCCTGTTTTGCCAGTCAGCCTGGGGGTTCAGGACTCAAGCTTTTGAAGTGGATCTTGTGGCAGGGAGCCTGGGTGCCAACACCTACGGGCACGTCCAGATAACCTGTTTATTCAGCTTTCATCCTGCTTTGTTTGCATTAAGGGCAGAAACACACTCACTGTTCTGCCGGTTCCAGTGTCTTTCCACCTCTCTCTTCTGAAAATGGGGGCACAACGCTAGTCAAACCCCGCTTCTTTTTACTGTAAAACCTGGTGGGAGCAGCTTGAGTGCATTTTTTAAAAATTCAGCTTCAAAGAGATTTTGCAACTGATCGTCGGATCAACCCGTTCCCCCTCCAGGTGTGGCTAATGGAAACTCTTTGCTCTGGCAACTAGTATGCTCACAGCCTCAGTTTGTGGGGAGGTTAGATGTTAGCTGTTTATTGAGAATTCATTCTGATTTGTTTGTGGGGAGCTTACATGATGTTGGATCAAACAATTGATATCCCATAACATCAACTGCATTTCCCCATCACTTTCTTTTTCACAAAAGCCTGATTTGGGGGGGGGGTGTGGCAGTGACCTACTGCACAAGAGTGCCGAATCACCTTTAATTGTGCAACCTGAATTTGTATGTGATTGAATCCCATCCGCAAAATAGCAACAGTCTAGAAGTGACCTAAGAAGCAACAACAGGGACCACCATATGGCCCAGCCTCTTCTCTCTTCCCTTTTCTTCTCTCTCCAGAATACATGTACAAAGTGATGAAGCACAACAAATTTGCCCTCCCTCGGGAGGTAAGTGTGAGGAAATCACAGTGAGTCCAAGTATCTCTGCTTCTTCCTACTCTCTGCTTTGCAGCTTGGGAGATTTTAAGGATGTTACACACATGCACCAGAGTTCTTTAACTGCCTCCACCAGCATCAAATATCTGAGGCAGGAAGGGCTCAGGTTGGTGAGACGGTGAAGGGAAGGAAATGATGGGGTACGATTATCTCCATCCCAGTACACGTAAATACATGCATAAGGATGCGGACTCCCCCTTTTCCCCCCTCTTCCACTTCCCTTATAAAGCTATCTCAGTGTTCTGAGCTGGTTCAAGTTGGATCATAAAGTACAATCAGCACCACTGGAAAATTAAACAAACACTCTCCAAAGCAAACATTTCAGGTCCGTTTACTAGCAGGCCGTGCCGCTGAAGTCTGTGCGAGACCTTTCGCAGTGGAGCTGGTTCCTTTGATCAGAGATTAGCTCCACACCTCAGTGCAAGAAAGGCTTAGCGCTCCCACATAAATAACTATAGCGAACATACGGCAGAGCTGAGCCTTCAGCAACACGGCGTAGGCTTGGGGGAGGGCGACATGTCTTGGGCTGCGGTTCTTGCTGCAAGGGCTGCTGTGTTAGCGAAGTGTCATCTGTAAAATAATGAGTGCGCATGGGATCTCTCCTGCATATTGCTGTGTGCCTCCCCAATCTCCAAGCGGTGAGATTTCCGGGGTCCCTGCGCTCCTCCAGGGTTTGGTTTCCTTTGGGAAGGTCAGCGGAGGCTGCAGTGTCTCGATGAAATATGGTTTGTTTCAGAGCTTGGAAAAGTTACTTTTTTGAACTACAACTCCCATCAGCCCAATCCAGTGGCCGTGCTGGCTGGGGCTGATGGGAGTTGTAGTTCAAAAAAGTAACTTTTCCAACCTCTGGTTTGTTTGTTTACACACATTCCAACCTGAGCTTAGGATGGAGGGGTTCAAGGCATCAGCAGCCCAATATCCACCTTTTCCATCTGGGTTGCAGGAGGCACCCCAAATGCCCTGGTGCAGAGAGCCAGTCTCTCTGCCTGCCTCCAGTCACCAGCCTTTCTCTCCACACTACTAAATCCACAAACCTCTCCTAGGCTCCAGGAGGGGGAAGGAAAGGCTCTCCTGAAGAGTTTCAATGACAAAAGGATCGTCCTGGCTCATTCATCAGTTGCTGGGCACCTAATAGGCCCATTAACTACCTGGCCACTCTATTTGTTTAACAAAAGAAATTCATCTGGCTAGCAGAGCCAGCCCCAAGGCACAGGATTCCAAATCAGAGGCTGGAAAGGGGACCCACAGGAATCATCCATTCCAACCCCCATGCCCATAACAGTATCAATTATTTTCTGTTCTCTCCCCACCCCATGTGCTTGACATACAGTGCATGGCACATAGCCACTTAGAGGGCGACAAAGAACAGTAGAAGGACTCAGATGCCCACCCCTCTCCTGCACCAAAATGCACTCTGCCTTGTGTATGACTTCTTCCCCAACTGCAGCAGGGGTGAGATGCTCTGTGCAGCTGGTTCTCTATGCATGGACAGAGCAGAAAAGTATTGCGTGGAGTTAGGAGCATCTAACCATCTTGGCCAATCTGGGGAGGAGTCAGTGGTCGTGGTGCACGTTGGCACCAACGACATGGGGAAATGCAGCCGTGAGGTCCTGGAAGCAAAATTTAGGTTGCTAGGTAGGATGCTGAAAGCCAGGACCTCCAAGGTGGCTTTCTCTGAAATGGTACCGGTTCCACGCACAGGACCAGCCAGACAGGCCCAGCTTTGCAGTCTCAATCCGTGGATGAGACGATGGTGTCGGGTGGAAGGGTTTGGATTTGTTAGGCACCGGGGAACATTTTGGGACAAGCCGGGCCTGTACAAAAGGGACGGGCTCCACTTGAACTAGAATGGAACCAGACTGCTGGCACGTAAAATTAAAAAGGTAGCAGAGCAGCTTTTAAACTGACTGAGGGGGAAACCCGACAGGAGCTGAGGAAGGTCCGGTTCGGAATAAACCTCCCCCCTGGGATAAAAACCAAAGAAATGATGAAATTTTAAAAGGGGTAGGCCTAGAAGTAGGCATTGTGAGAGCAGGGGCACAGGATATAAATTCAGCAGAGCAAAATTACCACAGGCCAAACCACAAGTGCCAAAGACACTTGAAGAGAGACACTGCTTACAAGTGCCTGTACGCTAATGCTAGGAGCATGCGAACCAAGATGGGAGAACTGGAGTGCTTGGTCTTAGAGGAGAGCATTGATATAGTGAGCATGACGGAGACCTGGTGGAATGGAGAAAACCAGTGGGATACGGTTATCCCTGGATATAAACTATATCGGAAGGACAGGGAAGGACGTATTGGTGGCGGAGTCGCTCTATATGTGAAAGAAGCAGAGCTTGGAAAAGTTACTTTTTTAAACTACAACTCCCATCAGCCCCAGTCAGCATGGCCACTGGATTGGGCTGATGGGAGTTGTAGTTCAAAAAAGTAACTTTTCCAAGCTCTGGTCAAAGAAGGCATTGAATCCAGCAAGCTCGAAACCCCAAAAGAGGCAGACTCCTCCACAGAATCGTTGTGGGTGGCGATACCATGCCCCAGGAGGGACTTAATACTGGGAACGATCTATCGTCCCCCTGATCAAAATGCTCAGGGAGACCTTGAGATGAGATATGAAATTGAGGAAGCATCCAAACTAGGAAATGTGGTAGTAATGGGTGACTTCAACTACCCGGACATAGACTGGCCGCATATGTGTTCCAGTCATGACAAAGAAGCAAAGTTTCTAGATATTCTAAATGACTATTCCCTAGACCAGTTGGTCATGGAACCGACCAGAGGGATGGCAACTCTGGACTTAATCCTCAGTGGGGACCGGGACCTGGTGCGAGATGTAAGTGTTGTTGAACCGATTGGGAGCAGTGACCACAGTGCTATTAATTAAACATACATGTAAATGGCCAATTGCCAAGAAAATCCAACACGGTCACATTTGACTTCAAAAGAGGAAACTTCACAAAAATGAGGGGATTGGTAAAAAGAAAGCTGAAAAACAAAGTCCAGAGGGTCACATCACTCAAAAATGCTTGGAAGTTCTTTAAAAACACTATATTAGAAGCACAACTGGAGTGCATACCGCAGATCAGAAAAGGTACCGCCAGGGCCAAGAAGATGCCAGCATGGTTAACAAGCAAAGTCAAGGAAGCTCTTAGAGGCAAAAAGTCTTCCTTCAGAAAATGGAAGTCTTGTCCGAATGAAGAAAATAAAAAAGAACACAAACTCTGGCAAAAGAAATGCAAGAAGACAATAAGGGATGCTAAAAAAGAATTTGAGGAGCACATTGCTAAGAACATAAAAACCACCAACAAAAAATTCTATAAATACATTCAAAGCAGGAGACCATCTAGGGAGACAATTGGACCCTTGGATGATAAGGGAGTCAAAGGTGTCCTAAAGAACGATAAGGAGATTGCAGAGAAGCTAAATGAATTCTTTGCATCTGTCTTCACAGTGGAAGATATAGGGCAGATCCCTGAACCTGAACTAACATTTGCAGGAAGGGATTCTGAGGAACTGAGACAAATAGTGGTAATGAGAGAGGAAGTTCTAAGCTTAATGGACAATATAAAAACTGACAAATCACCGGGCCCGGATGGCATCCACCCGAGAGTTCTCAAAGAACTCAAATGTGAAATTGCTGATCTGCTAACTAAAATATGTAACTTGTCCCTCGGGTCCTCCTCCGTGCCTGAGGACTGGAAAGTGGCAAATGTAACGCCAATCTTCAAAAGGGGATCCAGAGGGGATCCCGGAAATTACAGGCCAGTTAGCTTAACTTCTGTCCCTGGAAAACTGGTAGAAAGTATTATTAAAGCTAGATTAACTAAGCACATAGAAGAACAAGCCTTACTGAAGCAGAGCCAGCATGGCTTCTGCAAGGGAAAGTCCTGTCTCAGTAACCTATTAGAATTCTTTGAGAGTGTCAACAAGCATATAGATAGAGGTGATCCAGTGGACATAGTGTACTTAGACTTTCAAAAAGCTTTTGACAAGGTACCTCACCAAAGGCTTCTGAGGAAGCTTAGCAGTCATGGAATAAGAGGAGAGGTCCTCTTGTGGATAAGGAATTGGTTAAGAAGCAGAAAGCAGAGAGTAGGAATAAACGGACAGTTCTCCCAATGGAGAGCTGCAGAAAGCGGAGTCCCTCAAGGATCGGTATTGGGACCTGTACTTTTCAACTTGTTCATTAATGACCTAGAATTAGGAGTGAGCAGTGAAGTGGCCAAGTTTGCTGACGACACTAAATTGTTCAGGGTTGTTAAAACAAAAAGGGATTGCGAAGAGCTCCAAAAAGACCTCTCCAAACTGAGTGAATGGGCGGAAAAATGGCAAATGCAATTCAATATAAACAAGTGTAAAATTATGCATATTGGAGCAAAAAATCTTAATTTCACATATACGCTCATGGGGTCTGAACTGGCGGTGACCGACCAGGAGAGAGACCTCGGGGTTGTAGTGGACAGCACAATGAAAATGTCGACCCAGTGTGCGGCAGCTGTGAAAAAGGCAGATTCCATGCTAGCGATAATTGGGAAAGGTATTGAAAATAAAACAGCCAATATCATAATGCCATTGTATAAATCTATGGTGCGGCCGCATTTGGAATACCGTGTACAGTTCTGGTTGCCTCATCTCAGAAAGGATATTATAGAGTTGGAAAAGGTTCAGAAGAGGGCAACCAGAATGATCAAGGGGATGGAGCGACTCCCTTACGAGGAAAGGTTGCAGCATTTGGGGCTTTTTAGTTTAGAGAAAAGGCGGGTCAGAGGAGACATGATAGAAGTGTATAAAATTATGCATGGCATTGAGAAAGTGGATAGAGAAAAGTTCTTCTCCCTCTCTCATAATACTAGAACTCGTGGACATTCAAAGAAGCTGAATGTTGGAAGATTCAGGACAGACAAAAGAAAGTACTTCTTTACTCAGCGCATAGTGAAACTATGGAATTTGCTCCCACAAGATGCAGTAATGGCCACCAGCTTGGACGGCTTTAAAAGATTAGACAAATTCATGGAGGACAGGGCTATCAATGGCTACTAGCCGTGATGGCTGTGCTCTGCCACCCTAGTCAGAGGCAGCATGCTTCTGAAAACCAGTTGCCGGAAGCCTCAGGAGAGGAGAGTGTTCTTGCACTCGGGTCCTGCTTGCGGGCTTCCCCCAGGCACCTGGTTGGCCACTGTGAGAACAGGATGCTGGACTAGATGGGCCACTGGCCTGATCCAGCAGGCTCTTCTTATGTTCTTAATCTAGTTCAGAGGTATCAGCAGTGTCTCTTCAGGGTTTCAGACAGGGATCGCTCCCAGCCATCTCTTGTGATGTCAAGGATTGAGCCTGGGACCCTCTGTGTGCAATACAAGTGCTCTACCACTGAGCGACACAGAGCTTGCAAACATTACTTTTTTGAACTACAACTCCCATCAGCCTAATCCAGTGGCCATGCTGGCTAGGGCTGATGGGAGTTGTAGTTTAAAAAAAGTAACTTTGCCAAGCTCTACGGTATGGTCATCATCACTCAATTGCATCAAGGTTCTCCCCCAGATGTTAGATCCATGATGGCTTCTTCACCTGAGGAAGTCTTTCCTGAGGGGCATGTACATGTGAACACTATTTGTGTTTGGAATCAAGATAGACACAAAGGTGCAGAAGGAAGAAAATAAGTAACTTATCCCAGACGAGCCAAGGCTCTCAAAAGTAGCTTGTTTTGCTCAAAGCCAGATGGTTAAAGAACAGGAGGAGACTCCCCAGTCCATTTCAATGTATAGTAATTTGAGATTCTGATATACTAAACAGAGCACCAGTTTGAAGGTGGCAGTTATTCCAGGTTAAACCATTTGGGGGGGGGGGAATAAAAGGAAAAAAGTGAGGGCAATCAAGATAGCTCAACAGATGCAATTAAAAAAACAACATTCTGCCTTTTGGCAAAAATCTGCTATAATAGCTAAGACAGAACTACTTATCAGCAGTTAATTACAATGCTGTGTACTGGAGAGACAGAACTTACAATAAAACAAGGCTCATGCTAGACAAACATATTTGTTTCCATTCACAGCTGTCCCCCAGCCACTGTTATTTTGCTTTTTGCAGACAAAATGTTTGTGTGTATTTTAAAGCTTTGGCCTCTCAGTTGACAGACTGCAATGAAGAGATTCCCACTTTGACTTAGGGTGCCTCATATAGATCCCGTCTTGCCTTCAGCAAGTCCAAACCTACTCTGAGTCATACAACTTGCCTTGGGGGTGGGGTGGAAATGGAATTCAGGCATTGCCCAAAGCCTCTGCACCCACAGACCTGAACGTGTAAGATCTGAACAGGGTGGTTCATGACAGATGCTCTTGGAGGTCGCTGATTCATAGGGTCGCCGTAAGTTGTAGTGAGCTTGGAGGCACATAACAACAAACACCATGTTCCAAGCAGAGTGGCTAACGTGGGCTGATTTTCTCCACCTTTTGCAGGCTTTCTACATGATCCGCTTCCACTCCTTCTACCCCTGGCACACGGGAGGAGATTACATGCACCTCTGCAGTGACGAGGATCTCCAGATGCTGCCCTGGGTGAAAGAATTCAAGTACGTATTCCCAAGCCTTCAGAGGAAGAGGAAGGGAGGGAGGGATGCCAAGGGGACAGGTAGTTGAATTCACCCACATCTACCCTACACCCTACCCGAAAGGAGGGACTTCAATATTTAAAGTGTGCAGTGATAGCTATGGAATGACCTTTTTGTTTCCTTGACAAACAGCTGAATGGTTTTAGTCCTCTCTTTCAAAAATAAAAACCATACATCTGGTTGTGTGTAGCCCTGACCCTTCTCAGGAACTTGCCTTATACCAAGTCAGACCTCTGGATCTATCCAGCTCAGTGTTGTCTGCACTGACTGGCAGCAGCTCTCTAGGGTTTCAAGCAGGGGTCTCTCCCAGGCCTACTTGGAGATGTCGGGGATTGAACCTGGGGCCTTCTGCATGCAGAGCAAGTTCTCTCCCGTTGAGCCACAATCGTCTTGATCAAGGCCTGTCCTCTCCCACCACATCTGCCCTTATGGACCAAAACTCAGGGCAATTTCACCCTAAGGGGACAAATCCTGCCCGTGTTTGTTATTTTCATATATGCACACCGTGCCTAATATTGCTTTTGTCCAAAAAAGGCTGTTTTTCCCCCAAGGCCATAGCTCTGTTTCAGCACATGGAGGCTTCATGTAAAGCCAGCCCAAAAGCCATCACAGGAGTTTTGTGGGTGAGGGTTTGAGTTAACCCACACAGAGTTACCGGACCACAAGCCAGTAGAGGCAGATGGAATCTCCTAGGCCAGAACCAAACTTGCCTCTAAGGGGTTGGGAATCTTCCCTAAACACGCTGGCTGGGGGCTGGGATAGGATAGAGTAGGGAGAAAGTCTGTCCACCTTCCTTTCCAAAGAGGAAGGGGACATAGCTCTGCGACAGAGCACCTCTTTGCAGGCAGAAGGTCCCAGGTTCAGTCCCCAACAGCATCTCCAGGGAGGGCTGGGAATGTCCCATCTGACACCCTGGAGAGCTTCTGCCAATCAGTGAAGAACACTGAGCTAGATGGATCAACAGACTGGCTCAGCTATGTTCCCATGATGGACACCCTTTGGCTAAAGGCCTATGAGCGAGTGGCATTAAGCTTGGATCTAGCTCCACCACAGTTGCCCTTCCCACTCTGCCCCTATGTGTTGCCACATTAGGCTCCTTCCTGCTTCATGACCCTCTTAGAGAATGCCAGTCCTGAAGTGGATCCAGAAGGTATCAGGCAGTAACCCCACCTTTCTGTCCCACCCTATGCAGCAAGTTTGACCTTTACACCAAGTGTGAAGAGCTGCCTGATCCACAGGAGCTGAAGCCCTACTACCAAGGCCTTGTGGAAAAGTATTGCCCAGGCCAGCTATCCTGGTGATCCTCCAAATGGGCATCACTTCCTCCTCACTGGCCTGGCCTCTTTGCTGAGGTTTCCAGCCTCACCTGCAAAACTGTGGATGTGTCAATCTCTTGGGTGGCTTCACTCCCTCATGCCAAGTTTTCTGCATGGCTTTTAAAAGCGGGTGAAGTGCATTCAAAATGACTCCAGACCATTATTTTAAAATTAATAAAATGCTGTTCAAATTGATGCCTTGTTCTTTCTTTCTGCACCATCTGCAGAACTGCCAACACGATTGGCATCCAGCTTCACAGCCCTGATGCTACCGGGGGGGGGGCAGGTGGTGTTTTTGGCAGCCATGGGGTATCAGGACAGGACCTGCTATCATGGTAAGTGGTATTCAGAGGGGGTTTACCATTGTCTTCCTCCGAGGATGAGAGGCAGTGACTGGCCCAAGGTCACCCAGTGAGAGCTTCATGGCTGTGTGGGGATTCAAACCCTGGTTAAAAAACCAGGACTTCATCATGTCAAGCTGCAACTACCCCCCCTCCCCATGTCATTCTGGTGGTTTGCATAAGCACAATTGACAACAGAAACGTACAAGCCTTATACTGTTGGACTTAAACGCTTCTTTAACAAGCCTGCCAGCTTTCATGGTAATATTAAAACAACTCAGGGAGAATCCACAGATTAAAATAAAACAAAAATGGTGCAAAGGAACACAAAGTGGTTTGGACTCGCCCCCCCCATTCTCATAATTTTTGCCCTCAAATTTTAAAACAGGAGACATGACTACGGTACTTGTAGTCCTATTCGATTGCCCAGTCATGTGAGATGCTCCCTTTGGCTGTTATCAAGTTAAAAAACAAACACACAGCTTCCCACTGACTTTAACAACCATTGCTCCTGTTAAAGTAGATGCTAGGCCCTAACAGCTGCCTGCTGTTGCATCTGCAACAAGGGCTCTCAGCCACCCTCCTGAAGGCCAACTAAAGAAGTCCCTGTAGAACTCTATAGCAGGGGTGGGGAACCTTTGGCCCTCGATATTGCTGAACTACAACTCCCATCAGTCCCAGCAAGCACAGCCAATGGCCAGATAACGGGAGTTGTAGTTCAGCAACATCTGGAGGGCCAAAGGTTCCTTACAACTTGCTCTAAAGACTGATCTAAATTGTCAAATAACTGACATTTCTTGTTTTACTTATGAGATGAACTAAGATTGGTATCCAGCTACATTTGTATTGTGAAAATGATGTCATTTTTTCTGTGAGAAAAAGTTAAAAAAAACTAAACAAAGAGAAGGTGCATTTCAGGTTATCTGTGTTAAAATTTTATGCCACAACTAAGCGATGCTGAGGTCTATGTCACACAGGGAGGGCCTGAACCTCTTTTAGCCCGATTCCCCCTCTGAGGCGAGCAGCCAGCCAGCTTGGTGTGTACCTGTGTTGTGTGTGCAATTTGCATGGGGAAAGTGGCATAGGAAGGACTACAATTGTCTCTGTGGTGGTACAGCCCCAGTTCCTGTTCACTTCTCCCTCAAAGTTTTTTTTTTTAAAACCTAGATGTGAACCATATTACCTAGTTTGGTTCCAAAAAATCAGCTGGGAATCTGCAGAGGAAGGGAAGGAACCGGTATAGCCAGATGCTCCCGTTCACTTCTTGCAGCTTCCACAGGCAGCTGAAGATTGCGAGGAGGGACTCCCAAGACTAAACTTCTGCCCTTGGGGGGAAGTTGCTCTGGGCCTTTCCACTACAGGTTCTCTCCCCCCCCCCCAGCACCATTTGAGAACTGCTGCACCCATTTCCATCAAGCACACCCAGGCAGCCTTCTCACATTTCTGCACTTCCACACAAGCAGCATGTTCACCAGCTCTGGCTTATGAGTGAGGGCTTGATACTGTGGCAGTGGCAGCCGCCGCCCAACTGGACCACCACCGCAAGACTGAAGCAGACAGGCCCTGCCCCAAGTTTGTTTCCCAGTGGAATCACTCTCCTCCCTCCGCCTAACCCGTTTCCCAGCCACACGCATGCAAAGTTGGAATGTAAAGGCTTTATTTAGAAAATTATAGATAACTCTCTCTGGTTCTGGGTGCGATAAATGCATCTCTGCTTCCTCAAGAGGCTTGTGGCAATGCCAACTACACCCCCAAGGTCCACTATTCAGCCTCCTCCCACTAAGCGCAGCACAAGTTGCAACACTCCCTGGCCAGGCAGTGAAGCACCATCGAGGTCAAGGCAACGGAAGAGGCGAGGAGGAAAGGAAGAGGAGGGGGTTTGCCTGGCCAGTGGTCTGAGGGCTGCTGCCAGGTGCCCCAGGGGCTGCTTTTGCCACCACTCTCTTAGGAACAACCAAGCCCATCAAGGCCAACTCTTCCACCCTGCCCGAAAAAACAAAACACGCTGCTCCAAGGTCAGCACAACAGAGCTCCACGGTGGACTGTGACACTTTCACAGGAAAATGAGGTTTTCCTTCATGAGGCTCCTCTAAATCAGTCCCTGCTACCAGCAGGCTTCCGCATCCTACGCTGGCCCCCAGCAGCACAAGGGATTTAAAAAAGGTCTCGCTTCTTGAGCGGCAAGGGGCAGGGCCCAAACGAACAAGAGGGCACATCCAGCTACGCCCCAAACCACACAGAACCTTTCAGGCATTCTGCACACGGTCTTGTGTGAGCTGAACGGGTGGCGCTAGAAGCCGATGAGCAAGCCCCAAGGAAGAGGGGGGGCATGCTCTGGAGCAACTTGAGCAGTCATGTTCCAATTGCAGCACTGAATAAAGGAGACAGGGGTGGCATGGGGAAACAGGCCTTTCGGCCCAGAACGGCATGATCCATGGGCTCAGGAAGGGAAAATGGTGAACACCTCCTCCCGCCTCAGGAGGATGAACAGAGCGGAGGGGAGGGTCCAGCAGGGCCCGGTCCTACAGACCTAAAGCCTGTGCATGTGAGGTGGAGCCTCAAATAGGAAGGGGAGGTAAAGGAGGGCCTTGGAGATCCCAAAAGAGGCCTGCAGGCATTTCATGTGCGTCACCCGCCGAGACCACGAGAGGAACCCATCCCAGAAGAGCAAAGACCAAGGCAGAGTCTGGTGGGAATGTCAGTCAGTCTGTCCCTGAAAGACGGGGCGGTGGGGACAGAGCACGGGGCCTTCCAGGAAAGGCAGTTATTTCTTCCTCTTGACGTTGCGCAGCCCATCGGCAGGGGGCTCTGCTGCACCCCTGGCCTTTTCTGCCACTGCCTCCTTCTTCTTCACCTGCCCATTCTTCTCGCCACCCGCCTGGTCTCCTCCACCACCGGCATCTGCCACAGGCTCTGCCCGCTTGGCGTTCCTGTGCTTCCCACCACTGCTTGGGACGCTGCCCGCCAGCAGCCAACTCCCAGCCGCTCTCAGGAGGCAAATGGCGGCCCCCGTGAGGTACAAGGACCATATGATGGTAGGGCCGGAGTAAGGGCGGAGGTACTCTTCTGCTTGTTCCAGAAGTGTGGGCAGGAGGGAGCCGGCGGGCCGCTTGGGATGGGCCTTGTCCTAGGCAGGAAAGAAGTGTTGTGAAGACTGGACAGCTGTTGCCGAGTCTCTCCCCATAAACGAATGGGGAAGAGGGCAACCCCAGCCCCAGGCTGCTGGGTCCCCACACCTTGTGAGCTGCTGTTGCAAAAGGAACTACAAGGGACAGACTGGAGCCGGGGGAGGGGGGCAGAGAAGAATACAGGCATGCTTGCCCCCTCCCCAAATGCTGTCCTATTGCAATGCCAACCCCCCTTTGTCCCTCATCTCCACTCTCACCATCTTGAATAGGCAGAGCTACTCCCCCTGCCCCCATGCACAGTGCCCCCTTACCTTAAGCCCATACTGGTCTAAGAGGCCATCCAGGACAGGGTCACCAAGGAAGACGGTGGGGTAGAACTCCTCAACCCACTGCCGCCTCCACCACTGCTGAGGGAGAGACCTGCAGGGAGGGAGGGAGGCGGGCCCGTGAAGCCAGCTGGATGGGCTTGTGGTCTACAGCAGCAGAAGCTCTGCCTTCACCCCTGGGTGGGACCTACCCCCCTCCTCACTTTAGGGGGCAGAAGTGCGAGGGTGCGCCAATCTGGAGCCCTCCAGAGGGTTTGGACTAGAACTCCCATCAGCCCCAGCCTGCAACGGGAATTGTGGTCCAAACTCTCTGGAGGGGTCCTGGTTGATGAAGACTGGTGTAGAAGGAAGAGGGATGGACGCTAGAGCTCCCCCACCCACCAAGTAGCGCTTCCCGATTCATGCCCTAGAAAAGGAGTGGATCTCACTCACCTATCCTCGCCGGCCTCCGTGAACCAGTACTTGTACAGCTGAGCCCGGATGTAGGAAGGGGGTTTAGACCTGAATGGGTATTTGAAGTCGTCTACTTGCACAAGATGGATGACTGCAGCGGGGGTGGGGTGGGCAGGAAGAGAGAATTTCACATCAGGCTGAACAGGCCAGAATGTCACAGGGGAGCTGTGTTGTGAACGAGGACAAACACCCGCTCTGTGGCTTAATCTGTCCATGCTAAGCCCTGGTACTTAAGAGGCAATGGAGAGCTCTGAAAGCCCCCTCCCCTCCCCGTAGAGAGATTGGGGGGCGGGCTACACTGCTGCTGAACCCTTCTCCAGAAGGCGCCTGCACCTGGCTACTCCCCAGAGCTACAGATGGGAGCCTGTATCAGCCTTTGCCAACCTGGGGCTCTCCAGATGTCAAAAGCTCCCACCAGCACCAGCTGATTGCAGGCCAAACACATTCATGCTCGATGGAACTGATGGGAGTTGTAGTCCATAACATCTGGAGGATGGGGCTGGCGAAGACTGGATTATGGGCGAGAGTTTGTGCGCAGGGCTCCTCGCATCCCCAAAGTCTCCCCAGAAGCATTAATTGGCCAGGAGGCTGCCGGTTTGCACCCAACAACTTCCCCCTTCAATGGGTGATCAAATTGGCCCTGCCCGGGCTGCAGGGGTGGGTGCTGGAAGCAGCAGACAGCCCCACAGATGACTCCTACAGGCCACCCCGCCAGTGAGTTACTCTTTTCTCTCCAAGGGGGGTGGTGAGCAAACCGCAGCCCCCTTTTCTGCCCACTCACCTTCTTTTTTGCCCTGCAGGAGGCGGTGGACGAAGCCGGTGAACCAGGGACTATGTGTCTGGGGCGCCAGGGCAGCAAACCACATCTGCCAGTCAAGCCGGGGCTGGTGAGGAGCGACGACGACGGGTGGAGCACTGACGTTACCTGGTTTGTACATGAACTCAATCTCCTGTGGGGGAGGGAAGGAGGGAGGGGCACCGTTTAGGTGCCTTGCTGGCTTCAAGAGATGGGGGGCTGCAGGGGCAGAGACCTCTCAGTTGCTACGTGGAGGGGCTTTCAGAGCTGCTGCCCCCCTACTGACACCTCCTCCCCCTTTGCCTCTCCGCTGGAGACCTCACACCCCTGCACATTTGCTTTTTGAGTTTCTAATCCACGACGATTAAGACATATCCTCTATTCTCCTTCACTGTCTTATGCATAAGCTCATCTGTCCTTGGCCCCTTAACTGACATGCCTGCCCCTCATCATATAGAACCATAGAGTTGGAAGGGTCCTACTATGGCCATCAAGTCCAACCCTCTGCTTGATGCAGGGATCCAACTTAAGAGCATCCCCGACAGGGGATCCAGCTGCATCTTGCAGGCTTCCAGTGTTGGAGAGCCCACCACCTCCCTAGGTCATTGGTTGACCCTGCTTAGCTTCAGCAGGGAGCTGGCCTCATGTGCGACCATAGCCTGGGATCAATCTCTTCTAATAAAGGCTCCCTCCCCACTTCTCTTCCCAAAACAGCCCAGCAGCTGAAGCAACCTGAGGGGCTGTGGAACAGATATTGCTAGTTATGCCAATGGAGCATGATGCGAACCAGGACGACTATCCCAGGCTTTCCAAGGTGGCCGAGAAGGACACTGGGATACATCTCTGACCGCTCGGTGCATCCGCCTGGGCTGGCCTCGATCCACAGTGATGCTTGCCCTCAGCCACTTAAGCTCCCAGCACGTTGTCCTTCCACTGTTACCTGCCTTTGCCAAGTCATGGAAAGTATTCGTTTCTAAACCTCAGTTTGTGCCTGCTCCTCCACCGCTCTTTAGCACTGCAACATTCTTGCCATCCTTGGGCAGCAGCAGCAGCAGCATTCTGGGGGCTGTGCAGAATGCTGACAAGGAGCAGCTGCAGTCCTCCCTAAAAAAGCAGCTACTGATTACCGTCCACGTCTTCTTGTCATAGCTGCCTTCCACCACCACCTCCGGCCGCCCGCCAACTCCCGTCATCCGCCGGAAGAGCCCGTACGAATTGGCAACCTGGTACCGGTCAACGGCACTGAACAGCTGGTGGACGCTCGGCCACAGCTTCCCGTTGGACTCGTACTCAATGTAGGTGAAGGGGACCTGGGGAGGGATGCAGGAAGAACAAGGCAAGTAGCAAGGAGGTTCAGCTACTCCTGGAAAGACACTGCAGCAACACGCCTGGCACAGTTCCGCCTGCCCAAAAATCTTGGATCGTTTACAAACAGCGCCCAAGCAAGACTGAACTGGGGTCGCCAACCTTTTTGGGCCTGCAGGCACATATGCACACCAGAGTAACTGTTATGGGGATCACACATACACACACAACTATGCACACAACACAATCTACAAGATGTTTCAACCCTGATTTTCTTGCATGGAGGTTATCTTGTGGGTGCCACAGTGATGACCCCTAACTCAGCCTCAGAAAGGGGAAGGTGGCTCTTGGGGTAACTCCTGGGGTTGAGGTGGGATGAGGAGGGTCTGCAAAAGGAAACCTTTTCTTTGAGAAAACAAGCTGAGGGCTCACTGGTCAGCTGTAAAGCTCACAGTCTGCAGTTTCGGTTTCAGTGCCTGGCGTCTCCTGAGGAAGACAGGGACAGGAACTGCCTGAGGGGGCCAAGAAGCCAATTCACATGGGACCAGCATCTCAGAAATCGTCTCCCGTTATGAACCTGCTCGGACCTTTACTCAGTCGAAGCCCCGCCCCCCAAATGAGGCGCTGCCAGTGGGGAAAAGTGACAGGGCCTCCTTAGTCGTGGCACCCAAGTTATGCAATCGCCTCCCAGGAGAGGTTTGCCTTGTGCTCCCTTTGCCTGCTTTGATACATGCTCTTAAAACAATTTCATCCCAGCAGGCATTTTATTTTTAGTTAGGGCCTCCAGGTGGGGTGTTTTACCACTGCTGTTCACAAGGGTATTTTGATGGAAGCTGTTTGCAAATTCCTTTGCAGATTCGCTTTGTCTATCTAGCTCAGCATTGTCCTCATCTTGGGGGGAGCCTTTTTGGCCTGGCCAACCAGCTCTTTGTCTCCTCCCCAGCCTATTATAATGATGTCAGATGACCAAGAGGTGGCTTTTCCCACCAACCTGCCCCAAGCAGACAAGTGACCAAGCAGCATTGAACCCGCCACGCGGCAGCTGATGTACAGAGTTCAATCCTCTTTTCCCAAAGATCAGCTCCACTTGCGGGTTCCCCACAGAGAATTTGCTGACGCAGGGCTGAGGTCCCTCCCCGCGAGCTGATGTGTGAGGAGTTTGGTCCTACTTTCTGCAAGGGACTGGCTGCATTAGCAGCCCATCCAGCCCTGTCTCTGCCTGCCATGAGGTGGGCATGGTTTGGAGAAATTAGGCCCACGGGGTGCGGGTTCCGCACTCCTCATCTACACTGCCTAGCAGGGGCTCTCCAAGCTTTCAGGATAGGAGCCCTTCTCAGTCCTATGTAGAGATGCTACGCCTTGTACCTGGCATCTTTCATGTGCAAAGCAGATGCTCTGCCGGAGCTATGGGCCCTTCCCCAGAATGAGCAGAGGAGTTAGGCTTCAGGGCCCCGCATCCCACCCTCTCCCTCCCCCATTTCTACTGGGCTCCCGTCTCCCCTACCCCGCCATCAGCCAAATATCCCACATTCTTTTGAGTCTGCACGTTCAGCAAGCTTTGTGGCCAACCCAAGATTTATGAGACTGTGCTGGGACCATCAAGGGGTAAGTTTGTCTACCGGCTTTGCCCCCTCACCAGGGCTGTGGAGTTGGAGTCGTGGAGTCGGAAGCAATCTTGGTGGAGTCAGAGTCGATAGAAATGTACTGACTCCGACTTCAAAATAAAAACTTCCATCAGAATTTAGGAAAGTTTTCTTGTTCAGAGATTTTAATCAAATAAATATATGTTATGTTCTGTCAATCTAGCCTGATGATTCACGTGGTGGTGATGAAATGCCTTGTGCTACCATTTTACTGCAGTAAATTTGTTATTACTAGTTAATACACATTTGCCATTTATGAAAGAGTCGGAGTCGAAGGTTTGGCGTACCGACTCCATGGCCCTGCTCCTCACTCCTGCTCTTAGTGACATTTTTCTGGGGACTGTCCTTGACCAGGAAGAGGAGTGCTTTTGGTTTTTAGCTGTTGTTGCTTTTTAGAAATGCTACAATTTCGTTGGCTCAAATTTTTGTAAATTGTATTGTTTTTATTTGCATTTCTGTTCTTCTGTTTGTGTGTAAGCTGCCTTGGGGGTCTTTTGCCCAAAAAGCAGCCTAGAAATAAACCATAACAACATTTCTTTCTTTCTTACACTTATACCCCTGCCGTTCTTTCACCACGGAACCCAAGGCAGCATACCTGTGGTTCCCAGGCGGTCTCCCCTCCAGGCACTGACCAGACCTGCTTAGCTTCAGCCAGGTGGTGGGTCTCATGTGCCTTCAGACCGTAGCCTGGGACCTCCCCAGCTGTTGCCTTATTTACTCACCAGGCTGATGGTAAACATCCCCAAGGCCGCAGCGGCAAAGACTGCCCATTGAGTGGTACTCCAGAGTTTCCAGAAAAAGCCCCGGACGCAGGCGCTTCTAGGGAGAGAAAGGGAAGGGCCCGTCATGCAGTGGGGGTGGGGAGAGACACCCAAGAGGGTTGGAGAACTGGCAGAGTTGCGTTCAGCCCCTGTGAGAACGACAGACCCCTCCTGAGGTCTGGGGGAAATGGCTCCCTTTTGTAAAACTGTCTGCCCACCTAGACAGCACCAGGAACTCTGGCCAGGCTTCCTCCCAACACACGATGTCCTTGCGAGGCTGCCGTGTGCTCACCCACCTGTATCCTGCCTGGAGAATCTCCCAGACCAGAGAGAGAAGTCCAATCCCCACCAGAGGGAGCGTCACCATCCGCAGCCACAGCATGAATTCGTGATAGGTGAAAGCTGGAAGGAGACATTCAAACGTACACCGGTTTAAAAGAAGCCCAGAGCAGGGAAGAGAACACCCTCGCGCCACACTGAACCTGGATGAGCAGCTAAGAAAACAAGAAGACGAGCCCATGGTAGAATGGCTGCCCAATCGTTCGTCTTGCTTCCAAAGGATTTCTGCACGTGGCCGGGCGCACATTTCTGTGCCATCTTAAGCAACTGCACCACAAGCCCCAATGCGACATGCTTGCTCTTGCTCTGTCTGGTGGCACAGAGGTTTGGGATGCTGATATGGGGGGGAGGCTGCAGGATCCAGCTTTTGGGGCAGCAGGGCTGAGGAGTGACCCTGGAAGAACACCTGCCATTCATTAGCTATCCAGAACAGAAAACGCCACCAACGGGAGAGAGAAAACGACTCGTAAGAGATTAGCACAGCCTGAGCTTCCATCGTTAAATTAAAAGCCTCCTCTACCTCATCCCCCGTCATCTATGATTCTAAACAGAGACAACTGAGTCGCTATCCTTGATACCTATGCTGAAAGCCCTACACACTGTAAGCAAAAAATATATAGCGGAAATCCCTTCACTATCTATAACCCGACAGCATCCATTAGGACAGTACTGGATTGTCCCCACCTAATTCCTCAGAAAATGCTGGGCACCACCATCTCTGGCCCCCACGTGCCGTGATGAGCAGAGCTGGCAGCAGCAGCTCACTTCCGAGCCCACCTCCAGCGCCGCACCTGTCTTAGACTCCAGCAGCTTCTTCTCCCAGTTGATCTTCAGACCAAAGTAAAGGGCAGTCCAGTAGGCCATTAAGCCGAGCGCGCCCAGTTCGGACAGCACAGACGTGACGGACAGCAGCCTTGGGGGCCAGACTGCAGAGCAAAAATAAGAGTAAGCAATACAAGGGAGCATACAGCTGGGAAAGTTACTTTAAGCCCCATAAACAATCAAGGAAAAGTAGTTTCAGCTAACAACAAACTATCTAGCGAAGCTGATGTGGTGGCCTCCCACACGCAATCCCGTTATAGAAAGACAGACCATTTGCAGGAAACTTAAAAGCAGGAACAGCAGACAGGGAGGGTGGTAAACAGACAGGTCCACCAGTAAGGATTTGCTCTGGGACAGCCTTTGCCAACTTGGTGCCCTCCAACTGTAGTGGACTACAATTCCCATCAGCACCAGCCCAGATGTAGCCCAAAACATCTGGAAGGCTGGCAAAGGATGACCTAAGGCAGCCTTTCCCAACCTTTGGGTCCCCAGATGTTCCTAGACTACAGTTCCCATAATTCCTGACCATTGGCCATGCTGGCTGGGGCTGATGCGAGTTGTAGTCCAGCAACATCTGGGGACCCCAAGGTTGAGAAAGGCTGGCCTAAGGCCTCCAAGCTGCACCAGGTTGTGACCCAAACTGAACTTTCATGTCTCTCTGTCCCCACTTCCCTCCGCCAACAAGAAGATACCAACGGGAGAAACGGCAAAAAAGGTTTGCAATACGTAGTCCAGCATCCCACCCACATCAGAATGGGCACCGAGAAATTGAAAGGAAACTAAATTTTGCTAAACAAAGGACTTTTGAATTTGCAAATAAACCGGGGAAATGGTTAGCATATAAATTAAGAAAAGAATGTCAAAAAAATATTATTTTAAAGATACAAGAAGGAGATGAGATGCTGACAGATAATGTAAAAATCAAAAAGATTTTTCATCAATATTATTCATCATTGTACAAGTGTCAGGAAATCCCATCTGAAAAAATAGAAGAGTATATATCTAAACAGAATTTGCCTAAAATTACAGACTTTCAGAGACAAGCTATTAATGGCCTATCACGTCAAGAGAGATATCTGAAGCTATAAACAAAATTAAATCAGGAAAGGCGCCAGGACCAGATGGGTTATCTGCAATGTACTATAAATGTTTGGAGGAAGAACTCTTGCTACCTTTACAGTATACAATGAATTATTTTGCAAGAGGGAAAGATACCGGATAGTTGGAAAAATGCTAACATAACATTAATACCTAAAGAGGAGCAAGATTTAACTAAAACAAAAAATTATCGGCCGATATCTCTATTGAATAATGACTATAAAATTTCTACAATGATCTTGGCAGAAAGAATGAAAATAATATTGCAACAATTTATCTAGGAAGATCAATCGGGGTTTTTACCTAAAAGACAATTACGTGACAACGTCAGGAATGTCTTGAATGTGTTGGAATATTTAGAACAACGAAATGATAAACAAGCAGCTTTTATTTTCTTAGATACTGAGAAAGCATTTGATAATTTGAATTGGAAATTTATGTTTCAGGTTTTGGAGCAAATGGATTTTGGAGACAATTTTATAAAATGGATTAGATCGATTTATACATCTCAGAAGGCTCAGATAATTGTTAATGGAGATTTAACGGATTCATGTGAAATACAAAAGGGTACAAGACAGGGATGTCCATTATCTCCCCTTCTATTTATTCTGGTCTTAGAAGTGCTGCTTAGAGATATAAGGCAAGATAAAAAGATTTCGGGATTAAAGATAAAAAAAGAAGAATATAAACTGAGAGCATTTGCTGATGATTTGATAATTGTATTAGAAAACCCTTTGGAAGGAATTAATGTATTGATGGACAAATTAAAAGAATTTGGACCGTTAGCAGGATTTAAGATCAACAATCAAAAAACAAAGATGTTGGTGAAAAATTAACTTTAAGGGAACAGGAAGAGTGAATGGACAAGACAGATTTTACAATAGAGAAAAAGTTGAAATATTTAGGTATCATTATGACAAATAAAAATTCAAAGTTGTTTCATAATAATTATGAAAAATTATGGACAGAGATTAAGAAAGATCTGCTAAGATGGGATAAACTACAATTGTCATTAATGGGTAGAATACCTGTGATAAAAATGAATGTATTACCAAGAATGATGTTTTTGTTTCAAACAATACCGGTAATATCCTCTGATTTACCTTTTAAACAATGGCAAAAAGATATCTCTAAATTTGTATGGCAAGGAAAAAAACCAAGAGTTAAATTTAAATTACTACAAGACGCCAAAGAAAGAGGAGGACTGGGATTACCAAATCTGAGACTTTATTTTGCTGCCTGCTGTCTAGTCTGGATAAAGGAATGGATCTTATTGAGGAATAAAAGACTATTGGATTTGGAGGGCCATAATTTGAAGTGGGGATGGCATGGATATCTATGGTATGACAAAGTAAAAGTAAATGTAGACTTTAACAATCATTTTATAAGACGTCCTCTGTTGAAAATATGGAATAGATACAAACCAAGGTTTTATTCGAAAATACCATTATGTGTCTCAAGTCAAGAAGCGTTTTATAGAAGAGAAATGGCTGGAAAAGAGAAATGGTTAACTTATCAAGAACTATTAGAAAATGTACATGGAGAATATATAATGAAAGAGAGAGAACAACTGACAAAGGAAGGATATAGTTTTCAATGGTTTGCCTATTTACAATTGTTAGAAAGATATAAAATGGACAAGAAAATGTATGGGTTTGAAATAAGTAAATCTGATTTTGAAATAGGTTTGTGTACAAATGATGAAAATATAATTGCGAAAATGTATAAACTCTTACTGAAAATGGATATGGAAGAAGAACAAGTAAAAGTGTATGGTAAAGTGGGCAAAAATTTTTGGTTATAACATACAAATGGATCAATGGGAGAATATGTGGAAAAAGGGCTTGAGATTTACGTTATGCTATAATCTTAAAGAAAATTTCTATAAAATGATGTACCATTGGTACATGACTCCAGAAAAGTTGTCAAAAATGTATAGTAATGTTTCTAATGTTTGTTGGAAATGTAAACAACAAGAAGGATCATTTTATCATATGTGGTGGCTGTGTAAAAAGGCAAAATCATTTTGGGCACAGATAGGCAGGATGATGCAAAAAATTCTAAAGATAAATATTCAGTCAACACCAGAATTTTTTTTACTGGGTTTTATGGATAAACAAATAGAAAAGAAATATGGAAGAATAATATTATATATGATTACGGCAGCAAGATTATTATATGCACAAAAGTGGAAAATGGAATCAACACCAACAACGGAAGAATGGCTATTGAAATTAATGGACTTAGTAGAGATGGATAAATTGACATGTCTACTTAGAGAAAAATCGACAGACACATGTCTTAAGGAATGGAAGCCTCTCTCAGACTTTTTGTTGAAAGATCAAAATAAAATGATGATATTGGGATTTGACTATTAACTAAGATAGCCTATGGAGAAAAGTGATCCTGTATGTATATATTAAGGGACAGGTTTGATGTATATTATATACTTATAGCTGATCTGCGACAAATCGGAAGTCAACTATTTTATTTTTATTTTTTTGTTGTATTGTTATGTTTTTTGACTTTGTTTTGTTTGTCTTTTGAAAAATTTGAATAAAAATTATTAAAAAAAAGAAAAAAAAGAATGGGCACCGAGGTAAAATCTTACACACCGTGATTGCATTTTACATTCGGAGGGAATGCTGACAGGTTTCACACACTTTAACAAGGCTCTTGTGTGGGGTGGGCAAGAGTTGAGTGAACCACTGAGGACAGGCTGAGGTTCAAGTGAGAGCTTTAAACTACCACAAGTCAAATCCAGGTTGACCATTCAGCAACCTTCCCTATTCCAATAACTTTTCAGTCCTAGGAAAGCAGCTGGAGAAGCTCCTTCCTCGGAGGCTCCTCTGGAAACACTGCTGTTGGCAGATGGATATCAGCTTGTGGACCGTGCACTCAAACCGGTGACCCTTTAGGACCGATCCAGTTCTGTGGGGATCCTCCCAATCTTTAGTATGGCTTTCTCCCTTAATAGGGTATTTCAGATTGTTGTGACCGACCCCGAGACCTCACGGTGAAGCCAAAGAGCCTTCCCAGACGTGGCCCCCTCAGTACAGAAAGCTTTGGGGCCTGCAGCCACTTACCACCTGCTGCTTTCCTCCGGCTCTGCCCCAGCCACAGCCCCACATGCTCATCGTCCAGCAGAGAGAAGCTCAGCACAATCGTCAGCAGGTTGAAGAAATTGTAGTTGCCTGTGATGATGATGAGAACCTGCAGGATAATCTGCAATGTATTTTAAAAACTTTGTCATTGTTTTGTAAAAATCTGTATTTTAAAAAGACACACCCACATAAATCTGAACACTACTGGAGCAGATATAAATGACCAGTTATAGGAATATCTACAGGCAATAGAGGCACGTAAAGATGTTTATTTTGACTGAACAGGTGAAGTGGATCTAACTTGCGCAGAGATTAACAGTTGTTTTAGCTATAACACATGCTGAAGCATTTGGACAGCTCCTTGAAGATTTAAACTAAAACCCGGAGTGGATTCCACTGCCCCACTGACATGGAGCCGCCGCTGAACACGTGTCTACTCTAACGGGAGAGCTGTTGCCAGAGATCCTTTGAGCTGGAGATGCAAGGGACTGAACAAGTGACATTCTGCAGGCAAAGCATAGGCTCTACCATTAAGACAGCCTCTCCCTCCAGCTGTTTTGGACTACAGGCACTGATGTGTAGTGGTCAGAGTGTCAGACTAGGACCTGGGAGACCAGAGTTCAAATCCCCACTTGACCATGAAGCTCACTGAGTTACACTGGGCAAGTCATCAACTCTCGGCCTAATCTACCCCACAGGACTGTTGTGAGGATAAAATGGAGAGAGGGAAGGAACCAACCAACTATGTGAGCCACCTTGAACTCCATGGATGAAAGGTGGGATATAAATTTAACAGTAAATGAATAAAAACTTAAAAAATTATATGGCCATATTGGCTGGGGCTGATGGGAGTTTTAGTCCAAAACATCTGGAGGGCACGAGGTTGGCATAGTCTGCACTACGCTATAGCTCCAAGGTTTATAGAATGAGTACTAAATGTGGTAGCAGTTTGAATTTTTCCCTCTTAAAGATGCACCATATCTATAAATCCAACCTCTCGCTCCTCCTCCTATTTCACCGCTGGCTGGCAGGAAGCCAGGTGGGATGGGCACTACCTTTTTTTGGGGTGGCTGGGTAATGTCCTCTGCACTTATTTGCAAGGCCATCTTCAGACCCTGCAGAAGCTGCTGGGAATACCTGGCTGTAGAAGGCGAAGAGGCGGAGGCGGCGCAGAGGTGCAAAGAAGAGGGGCGGGATGGCGATCTCAATGACGTAGGTGGTGACCACACTGAACTTCTGGAACCACACAGGCAACTGGTGGGCAAACCACGCAGTCGGGGTGGGGATGCACTGGGTCTCGTAGTGGTAGGTTAAAGCTGGCAAGAAAAGAGAAAGAGGCGAGTGGGAAACTGGCACAGCAGAGAAGCATCTTCTTGGGCACATTATACTCCGACTGCATGGGATCTGCAGTACATTTGCTTGAGTGGAAGGAGCGCCTGGTGATTGAGAGGGAGATATTAGAGGGCCTGGGAGGGCGGTGTCCTTGTGAGTATTGGTAGACATGTGAGAACAGAATGGGATGGCCGCATGTTTTAAATAAAGTAAGTAAAACTATCATCTCCCACTTAATCGTTTGCACATCTAAGCAGTGTACATAAGAACAAGCCATACATAAAAACAATGAAATCATCATAAACTGAATTAGTAGGTATTTTATGATTAATGTAGACACAACGTCGGAATCTGGTGTGACGTGCATGTGTTGGTGGGTGTCCTGTTCAGAGCGGGATTCACGAGGCTGAGACGCAGGTGCAATCAAATCTTGTTTTATTAAAGTAATGGATACATCAAAAGCAGTGCGCTTCATAGAAACCTCTAAGCTAGCTCCTTAGAATTCCCTAACTGCACTCTAGACATGCTCTGCAACGTGTGAAGAAAGTTGACTCAGCAGCTCAACCCAGAGAGCTGCAGTCTTAAGTAGGGAAAGTTTTAGATCGTAATCTCTGGCTCCTTCGCAAGTCCTGCCTCTGACCTGTCCGCTTCTCGCGACGTCGAGAGCGGGGTGACAGGGTGCGTGCTTCCAACGGCTCATCCGCAAGAACTGTCTCCTTAGCAACCGGCTCGAGGTCATGGGGCGGTGACACGCTTGAAGCATCCTGAGAGCCGCTTGGTAAAGGGGGAGTCAACGCGCCCTCCAAAACATCTTCCAACAGCTCGTTCGACCTGTCTGGGGGTGGCGCACTCTCTGCTCTTCAGAGACCGCACCATCCGTGGGAAGTGGCCCGGACTCAACCTCACTCCCCCTCCCAAGGTCTTGCTAAGACTCAACAACTCCTGCGTCTTCCGTGCCTTCTGACAGCTGGGAAACCTGAAGCTCCTGTCTTCCCCCTCCCTGGCCCTCGTGGGGGAGCGGAGGCTCAACAGTGGGGAGAGTGTTGTGTTTTGTGAGTCAGGATGTGCCCTGGCAAGAGGGTGGCTGAAGAAGGAAGGGGCTCCCGACTCTGGAGTTGTTTCAAAATGTGCTGTTTTGGGGGATTTTATTATTTTTTGTTATATTGAAGTTTTGTTTAATGCTGTATTGCAATTACTTAGTCTTACTGTTTGTTATATGTTTATATTGTATTTGTTGTTTTGGAAACCACTTAGAGAGTGTCTTAAGTATCCAGCAGTATACAAATATATGAAATAAAATAAAAATAAACCTGCAACAGCATGTTGCAGGGTACCCTCACTAAACACAATAGCAGTGCTCATGTTCAGATTTCCAGGCAGCTGTAATGCATCCCTGCAGGTGAAGTTCTTAGGGGCTAGAGATGCAACAGCCAGAAAAAACAACATTTTTCGTTCTGTAGCTCCTGGAACCCGCTGCACGTGCTCAGTCCTCACTTGGCCGTTTTGGGAGCAGCAGAGGAGAGCCTCATTGTGTTGTTTTAGTGTATCCCTCCCTCTAATGACAAGCATAATGGCTCTTTGCCAACAGAAATTGAGCCAAAATGGAGGCACTGAGAAACAATCATCAGTAACAACAAAGAGATGTCACCTGATTACAAATATCAGGCAAACTTGGCAGTTTCAAAGTTTTTTAGCTTTGTTTACTAAATACAAGAAAAATAAAGTCTTTTTAAATTTGTGTATTTATTTTTAATGTTTTTAATTGTTGTAAACCGCCCAGAGAGCTTCGGCTATGGGGCAGTATACAAATGCAATAAATAAATAAATAAATAAATAAATAATTATTAGATCAGGGCATCAGAAAGTTCTCCCATGGAAACTAAACATTATCTGATGCAAACTACCCTAATTTGTAGAGGATGAAATTCCACCACGATGTTTTCTGGAATATCCACATCTCTGGCAGTGAGCAGTCGGATGAACTACATGAGCCCGAATGTCCCTTCCAACTTTATGATTCTATGAGTTTCAATCCCATGCCTTCCCTCTTTCTTCTGTTACAGTGGCCTACCACCCATTTTCACAGCGGAAGTAGGCCTGCAAGTTCAAGGTGAACCCCCCAACTGACCTGTGAGCCCCCACCAGGTGGGGCAGCGGCTGGTCAGCTTCACCACCCCCGAAGCGAACATGAGGCGGAACAGCAGCCAGCGGACCAGCCAGAAGGTCACCCCGTCATGCGCCCGCCAGGTCGTCGAGCGCCACTTCAGCAAGTGCAGGGGAGCCACCAGCACGGCCAGGAAGCCTGTCTCCAACAGGAGGCTGTCCCTAGGGGAGGAAGATGGGTGGGGGGGTCAGACCGGGAGACCGCTGCTTTGGGATTTAGCCCTTCATACAGACAGACACACACACGAATCAGGGTTGGGCCTGGGTCTACTCCACCCTCCTCACCACCAAAAGGCCAGATTCTGCCTCTGAACAAACTCTGCCAGGCATGCTGGGCAAAGCAAAAACATGGAGCCCAGCTGCTCTGCTCTGATGTAAAACATGGGCAGCAAATCCATGTCCCGTAGAAGGCTTGTGCCCCCACCCCAAATCTGTAATTCTGTATGTATATATGTCTGTGTGCATGTATATTTTATTGAATTTAAGCATGGATTATAAAAATGATTTGAGTTAGTATAGAATAACTGATGAGAAAACCTGGCAAGACAGCCTTGAGAAATGCAATTCTCACCACACCCACTTTTTTACACTTTGGCCACACCCACTTTTACACTATCCCCCCCACGAGAGATGAATATGGGTCAAAAAAGGGCTAGTTACCCTACTGGTCTAACACAAACCATGGCTTACTACGGACAACCACGCCTGCCCTTCTCTTCCCTGCACCACGCTGGGACAAAAACCAGAGTGCTGGCTTAATGTTCCATGCAAACCAGCCCTTGACATTCATTTCCCCCTCAAACAAACAAATGGCAAGCCAAGAAGAAACTTCCATTTCTGCTTGGGCCTCGTTTGAAGAAACACAAACCGTAAGCGCTGGTTCACATGCGGCACTAAGCCAGCGCTTGTGGTTTCCTTCCTTGCACAGAAGGGAGGTGCACCTGAGCAGCACTGACCAGCCATAGTTTATGGCTTTGCCATTTCGTGTGAACGAGCTCACACCCTCTGGAGCCCAACCGACTATCAAAGCAGCTTCATTTCTAAATGAAAGGCTGAGAACATGCAGGACACACCACCCCAGAGACGCTGTGCAGCTTTTCACCCCCAGCATAACAAAGGAGTCATACCCTGGCAGGGTACGACCACACCCAAGGACTGGATGGGCATCGTGCCACTTACCACTGGAAATACAGGAACACTTGCCCGACCTGGAAAGGGGGGTGGGGAAGAGAGAGAGAGAGCGCACATCAAGCAAGGCTCACAGAAAGCAGGACACGGAAGGGTGTTTACCCACAGGCTCACTCCGTGTACTCCATGTTTACTAAATCCGGCCCTTGGTTTGCAGCCACCCTGCCTGCTCTCAACTAGTGTGCTGCTAACGGGATGGTGGACAGAACCACTCACGCCGATTTTATGGATTCCGGGAGCAGAAAAGCGATGTGAGTGGCACCTGTTTGCTCCGTGCAGAACTGGGCAGGTCTGGTTTGCCCTGATATGGGAGATGTGGAAACTGTTGCTCATTTTTGGCTATACTGCCCTTTTCATCGGGACGCCCGATTTGATCTCATCGCCCCAATTCTCCAAAAAATCCCAGGGAGAACTGATGCATTTTATTTGGAATATTTACTCTCAGAGAGGGTCCCGCAGGCCACAGTTAATGGGGAAAGATTTTGTGCGTCAGCTGTTACCTGCAGGAGAGCGATGATGGAAAACAGTAATAATAGTTAACTTTCTGGGGGCTTTTTGCCTATTGGTGTATTTACCCAACACCATTAGTGCCATATTATCTTATGTTTCAGCTGTTTGTTTCTCTGTATAATATTGATATGTTTTATTGTTTTAATAGTGCTGGTCTTTGACTGTAATAAATGATTGATGATGATGGTTTGCCCTGATGCAGTACGCAACTCCCCGCAACTTTCAACCAAGATGTACCCAGAGGGTTGCATCGCCCGCCAAATGGATGCATGCCTTGCCACCCCCACGCAGAGAGGGAGCCAAAGAATAGGATGGGCTGCAGATCCCTGGAGCAGAAGCCAACAGCTCCCTTGTGACGGGCTCGGCTCCAAGCTCAAGACAGCAGGTCAGCACCGTTCCAATGCCTGCCCACGCAGCCAGGAGCTCCTAGGGCCAACAACTCATGACAGAACAATGGTTTGGGAAAAGGATCACCGGAGGAAGGAGAGTGAGTGGGGTGGGGGGAGGACTTGGCCTCTCCCCAGAGGCCTCCTCCATCTTCTCAACTTAGCAGCTGCTGCCTTTTGGGAAGAGTTGGGGATTTTACGGTGGCAGCAGTCATTACAGATTGCTAAATGATGTGACCAGAGGCCCATTTCCCTCAGGACTGCCACAGGCCCAGAAACAACAGCTTCGGACACAGTCCTCTGCACTGTTACTCAAGAGTACATCCTACCAAGCTCAGTGGGACTTCTCAGCAAGCTTGCATAGTTATCTCCAGCTCTTGCAACCTGAGAAAAACCTTGAGATGTAACGCATGACATGCAGCCTGTGATGCAAGAGCGGTTACGGGCTGGAACTCAAGGGCACTAGTTAATGGGTGGTCCAGACAAATAGCTGTACAGTTTAGGGTTGCCAGGTTCAGGGCCTGAGACTGATCCTATATCTTTAGGAGAAGAGAAAGTCAGCTAAGGGCAGGTGTTCTTGCAACACTGTAATGGGTAAAACCACAAAGTGGAATTCTTCCTTCCCCCTGCACAACTTTTAAAAATACAGAAGAGCCCTTGGTTGCCAGGCCCAGCCTCTAAGAGGTCTTCTATATCTTCAAAAGTGGTGCAGGGGGAAGGGAGAATTCCACCTTGTGGTGCAGGGGGAAGGGAGAATTCCACCTTGTGGTTTTTCCCATTACAGTGTTGCAAGAACACCCGCACTTGGCTGACTTTCTCTTCTCTTAAAGATACAGGATCAGTCTCAGGCCTTGAACCTGGCAACTGTAGTGCAGCCGCCCCTAGCCTCCCTCACCCCACCCTACCACCAGGGGCTCTCTCATTAACTCATGGAGAACACATATCAAGGGTGGAGTGAGGTGAGGATCAGTTATGGTACAGCAGAGAGCCGAGAGTTTGTGCCCAGAGGGGGCTGTGATGGGCACCCAATGCTCTTTGCAGAGACATTCCTGAAACAACCTGCGTGCCCCCCCCACCCCCCGGATCTAGGTGAGAGTTTTGCGTGCAGCTGGAATCCTGCAAGGAAGGACGTACAGACCTCCCTCAGTCACCTTAAAAGGCAAGAGGGAGTCAAGAGCAGAGCCCGGTGGAGGCTGAAATGTTGTTTCGAGATGTTTTAAGAGCAAGAAAAAACATCCAGGTCTCCTGCCTCTTGCTCCCCTGATCTTAGGAGAACTCAGGTTTCTGCACAAAAGTGAAACATCTGCAGTGATTGGCAACAACACACTCTATTTTGGGAGTGGGGGGAGGTGGCAGCCTGGTATCCAAATCTGGATTAACAGGGACCCAATCCAGGCCCCTCACCTAAAGCCCCTTCCCTCCCATTTTAGCCTTGGTGCCTCTCACTCCCCCTCCCCCGGCACTCCAATGCATCCCTATTTAGAACACCACGTCATAGAATTCTCTTTAAAGTAACTTTATTTTTTAGCATCAACTGCCAAAAGTGTTGTAACCAAAAGAGAGAAGGCAGATGGAGCATATTTCATCACACAGCCAAGAAAGGGTGGGAAAAACAATTGGAGAAAAACACCCCTGAATATTGTTTGGCCTCATTTATTTATTAATATCCTATCTGCTTAGCCTATTTAATATCCAACCTTTTGAGTCTCGAGATTTTCCAAACTATCATTAACTAACTGTACAGAAGAGCAGGCAATGCATTTTGCTTATTCCCTCTTCCTGTCTCTTTCATGTTCTGTCTGCATATGGGTGCCACAAGGGACAAGGCCCTGCTCCTGGAAGACTCCTGCTTTGGGTCCCACCAAAGGACTCTAACTTACAAGGCAGCTCAACTGGGATGTAGCTAGCAGGGCTTTAAGTTGCAGCACTGGTGACAGATGGGCTATGAATTAATAAATTCTACGTCAGCTTTTGGAGGCAATTTTACCTTTTGGGATGTGGTGGTGCAGTTACTGGGATATGTTATGGTTCCAATTGTGACTGCTTAGTGTCTATGCCTGCTTTGGGCCTCTGAGGAAAAGCGGGCTAGGAATCCAGCTACGATGCATCAATAACCAGGTGCCGGCTTGACAATTATTGCCATACATTGTTGTTATTATGTGCCTCTAAGTCGATTTCGACTTATGGCGACCCTATGAATCAGTGACCTCCAACAGCGTCTGTCATGAACCACCCTGTTCAGGTCTTGTGAGTTCAGGTCTGTGGCTTCCTTTATGGAATCAACCCATCTCTTGTTTGGCCTTCCTCTTTTTCTACTCCCTTCTGTTTTCCCCAGCATTATTGTCTTTTCTAGTGAATCATGTCTTCTCACGTGTCCAAAATATAACCTCAGTTTCATCATTTTGACTTCTAGTGACAGTTCTGGTTTAATTTGTTCCAACACCCAATTATTTGTCTTTTTTGCAGTCCATGGTACCTGCAAAGCTCTCCTCCAACACGACATTTCACATGAGTTTGTTCTCCTCTTATCCACTTTTTTCACTGTCCAACTTTCATATCCATACACAGAGATTGGGAATACCATGGTCTGAATGATCCACGCATACCCACCCTCCAATGCCGTTTGCCACCTTCCACCCCCTGTACCTGATAAATGGAGAAGTAGAGCGCCCAGAGGGCCAGGAAGACCAGGCTGTCGCGCAGAGGCTCCAGGATCAGTGCCCCAAAGGAAAGCAGCATTCCCAGCAGGCAGAGGAGCTCCACGCCTTGCTCTGTGTCCAGCCCCAAGCGCGGCCCGAGCCACAGCAGGGTGGGCGAATCCCGCAGCTGCTCCCAGAAGCCTTTGCCAGTGAAGCGGAGCACCTTCCGGGCTGGCAGGATGCCATTCTTCCCATACAGGCCTTGCAGGAAAGAGGGAAGAGGAGGAGGAGTTGGGGGAGGAGACGGCCACAGATCCCCACAGATATCCAACAGATCCTCCACACCAGCCTTCCCCAACTTGGTGGCCTCTGGATTTCTTTTTTTTTTTTTTTTGGACTACAACTCCCATCGCCTCGCAGCCAGGATGGCGGTCTTCCCATCAAGCTCACCACCCTACGGCATGCCTAGCGCAACACCTGCCCCTTCCTCCACGAAGTCCAGCTATTTTCTGAGAAACCCAGCGGGAGGCCTACAGAGGACAGCGTTGGCACACTGCCACCTTGCCCAGGGCCCAGCCACAGAAGGGTCTGCCATGGTTGGATGGATGGAGGAAGGAACCTGGGGTGCAGAGACCACGAGAGCCACAGCAGCCTTGCCACGTGGCGGGCCAGGCCCTCCATCGGCTGGTAGAGAGGGGAGGAGCTACAGCCACAATGGCAACCCAAAATGATTCCCTGGACCCAGAGTGAGTCCTCCTCATGAGGAAGGAGCGGGAGCCAGGGTGCGGGTGTGGCCGACGAACCAGATTCCCACTGAAGAGCCCTGTGGCTCTCACTGGACAGAGAGGGAGGCACCAGCCTTGAAGAAGGAATTGGGGGTGGGGGTGGCGGAAGAGGGACCCCACCCTCTCCCCTCCTGAGGTGCCAGGCTCATCAGTTCCTGTAACAGTGGAAGCCACTGCCTTTTAAAAACAGAAGTCATAGAATAGTAGAGTTGGAAGGGGCCTATAAGGCCATCAAGTCTAACCTCCTAATCATAAAATATGATTATCATACTCTGGCTGACTACTGCTGAAGCTGAACTAGACGGCCCAACCAAAGCGAATGCACGAGAGCAGCCCTTACGCCTCTCAAAACAACACTGTCCTTCCTCCATCGTCACCTCCCCAAAATCCCTGGACCTCCTGTCTCAAAACACCTCAGTGGTGCTATTTCTCTCCATCTCTCCTCAAAGCCCACCTTAGCAATGAAACCCCATTAGGTCTAACATAGGACTCTCAACTCAAACTAAAACGAATGCCTAGTATCACTGAAAACTGTAAGCCCCTCAGGGCAGGGAACCCTGCCTGTTTTGCTAATGTTACAAAGCACTACATTTTGTTACCACAGGCACAAATAATAAAGCACTGGAGCGTAAATCAAAATCAAGTTCTCTAGGCCCGCAGGATGCCATATCTGAATGGCCCCGGGTTCAATTCCCCAGCATCTCCAGAAAGGGCTTGGGAGACTGCCCTGTCCAGTGTCCTGGAGAGATGCTGCGAGTCACTGCAGACAATACTGAGGTAGACAGACCAAAGCGCTGACTCTGTATAAAGCAGACTCCTAGGTGGCAACCCCTTCCCCTAAGTGCCTGCAGGAGCCCTTCTCCCCAAATTCCCAGGGATCTCTGGGGAATTATCCTCAGAGCGGGAGAGCGAGCAGAGAAAATAAAGGATTGCTCAGAACTACACGGCTTGGGACCACACCACCGACGAAACGCCTCTCCTGACACGAACCCACCCGTACACTACGCTCAGCGTCAAAGGCCCTCCTCTGGGTGCCTACTCCAAGGGAAGCTCGGAAGATGGCAACAAGGGAGAGGGCCTTCTCAGTGGTGGCCCCCAAATTATGGAATGATGTCCCTGACGAGGTGCGCCAACACATATCTTTTTGACACCAGATCAAGACTTTTCTTTTCGCCCAGGCATTCTAACAGCATGTGGTGAGCTCTGATCCCAGGACTTTTATCTATGCTTCATGGTTTTAATCTCTGTATGGTTTTTAAAATTGTGTATTTGTTTTTAATGTTCAATGTTTTTAATTTTTGTAAACCGCCCAGAGAACTTTGGTTATGGGGCAGTATATAAATAAATAAATAACATAAACTACAGGGGGAACTCTTGCCAAACAGAAACCACACAGAGAGCCCAAGAAGCCCTTGCATGCTTTTTAGCAGAGCCTCGAGCTGAGGCAATTAAGAGCTGTTTAAGGCACGTTTAACCCAGCTCCCGGATGCCAGAGGGAACAGCTGCCAGGAAACAGAAAAGGAGAAGGGAAACCGAGAGGAGGAAAGTCTCTCCTACAACTGTGGCCGCCGGCAGGATGGGCCGGGCCCAGGGAAGGGAGCACAGGAATCTCTGTGGCATCTCCATGCAAAAAGAAAAAAAGGCATGCGAGAGAGCTCTCGATGCACACAGCAGCGCACCCATCACCACGTATCTGGTTTGCAGCAGTGCAAGTGCCACGTGGATGTCTGTGGGTGGGAAAAAGGGGGGCGCACAAGCGAGGGGTGAAACCCGTCAGGCAAAAAGTCCTGTGGGATCATCCAGTCCTGGGACAAGGAGCTGGCCCAGAACAGCAGGCTCCGTGCCAGTGTGCGACTTGATGAGAACAGGCCATGTCTGGATAGGGGTGAAGGTCATGGGATTGCTTTGGAGGGTGGCAGGGTGCTGCTAGGGCCTGGAATGTGCCATGGACTCTGGAACTGAGGAGGCTTCACTCATCCTCTAGGCCAGGGATGGGGAATGGAAGTCCCCCAGATGTTTACACGGCACTCCCATCAGCCAGCAACGATGGGAGGAGCCCAACAACATCTGGAGGGCCGCAGGGTCCCAAAGGCGTCAAAACATCCTTCCCTGATGCTGCATAAGCACCGTGGGCTCCCACGGGAGAAAGAACAGGAGAGATGGCCCTCCAGCTGTTTAGGACTACAGCGCCCACCGGCCCCAGCCAGGGAGGCTGGGGGGCCGCAGACCACAACATCTGGAGGGCTGCCTGGCTGCTCTCCTGCTTCACAGCAAGCAGCTGACCCAAACCTCAAGCCTGGCGGTGCCCCTGGAGACCCAACTCCTCCGGGCGCCTCTGCCCCAGCTCAGCTGCCCAGAAGTTGCAAGCAGGCGCCCTGCTCCAGGCGGGGCCACTTCCGCCGCCGCCCGCCGGGACCACGGCCACCCCTCGCGCGGAGCTCCGAACATGGACTCCTCCCGGGCTCCCCCCGCAAGCCCCTCCAACCCCCCAGGACCGGCTGCTCGCAATGCACCAAAGCCACAAAAGGCATCCCGCGGGCCGAGTGGCCAGAAGGCCGGATCCTGCTGGCTGAGCAGGGCCAGGGTGGCCCCAAAAGGGCAAGCTACTAGGTAGCCCTAGGGGCCCGCTCTGGGCACTCGCCCAACACGCTGCGCCCCAAATCGTCCAGCGGTGCCATGGCGGGCATTCCCACGGCGGGGAGAGGAAGGCCCCAGGCCCCACCGCAGCAACAACAGCCCTTCTCCTTTCCGGCCGGCCAGGGCCCTGGCAAGGGGCCACTTCACACGTCTGGGGGCCTCCAGACATCGCCACCGCTTCTTCCCAGCGAGGGGGGAGCCCCGGCCTGCCGAAAGCGCACCCCCCCAAAAAGCGGCGCAGTTTCTCCCGACGGGACACCAGTCGGGCCGCCGCTGCTTCTGGCGCGCCAAAACAAGAGCACCTTGGGGCACGTGCAGAACGCCCTCGCTTGCCAAAGCGCGCCTCGCGGGCTTCTCCCACCCGCCTCTCTGGCGCCCTCCGCCGCTCCCCTCCCTCACCGGGGACCTGGACGTAGAGCGAGGCGAAGGCGGCCACGTAGGCGGCGGCCAAGCCCAGCAGGAACAGCTGCCGCGCCAGGCGGGGCGGCTCGGCTCCCATGGCGCGCTCGGGGGGCTCCGGCTCCACAGGCGCGATACGACGCCTCGGCGGCCTGTCTACTTGTGCGCTCCCTCGCCCGCTCCGAGGGAGGCACCCCTGGGGGCGGGCTCAGATCGCCGGCCGCGCGGAGCGGATTGGTCGAAGGCCCGGAGGGGCGCGGCTAGAGCGGGCGGCGCGGAGGAGGCGTGGCGAGAAGCCGAGACGCGCCCCCAATGGAGCGGCGGATGGAGCTGGACGGGGAGGCGGGGCGAAGGGCGCGAGGGGGCGGGGCTCGCGCTCGGGAAGGAGAGGACGACTTATTGCGAAGGCGCCTGCGGGATGTGTCATTGCGGTGGGACGCCGGCGCTCGCCTATGGCGTCACTGGTGTGGCGGGCGGGAAAAAACAAAATCGTAATCGCTGTCGCTCTGTCGAGGGGGGAACCTAGCGCCGAGGAAATTCGTCTTCCCCTTGTCTTCCCGCGTCAGATGGGTAAGCGGGGGGGGGGCCCTCTTCCGATCCCCATGGCAACGGGTTTGGGGGATGTCATTTCAGGGAAGGTGACCACGGAATGCACTCCGCACATGCTCAGGAGCTGCCTGCTGTTCTTCCTTCCATTCGTTCATTCATTTCCTTGCCCCAGCCCTCTCACCTCTTCTCCTGAGCTGTACAAGCCTAGGGGGTGCCTGCAGGTGGCAGATACTGATGCACTTAGGCCACTTTGGACTTAAGGTCCTTAGGGGATCTTCCACTTCCTTCCCCCCCTTTAGATGGCAACGTGAACTGCTCCGCTGAAGTGCACTTCTGAACCTGCCTTGGCAGCAACACTGGGGAGGGCGAGAAGTAAGTCTGTGTTAAACCCTGCCCAATATCACAGAATAAGCCTAGTTCGAAGTTCTTGGCTACGGCCAAACTACCCTGAACACGCCTGATTTGGAAGCTAAGCAGGGTCAGGCCTGGTTAGTACTTGGATGGGAGACCCTCTGGGAATACCAGGTGCTGTAGACTTAGAAGGAAGGCGATGGTAAACCACCTGCGAATACCTCTTACCGTGAAAAGCCTATGAATATATATATACATAAATTCATAGGGTCGCCATAAGTTGTAATCGATTTGAAGGCATATAACAACAAAACAGAGTGGTTCTTAATGAGCAGCATTATGCAAGTATGTAGTTTGTTTTAAACTTCTAAATAATGTGTTTTATATTGTTATGACCTACTGGTGAAAGGGGGATAATAAATATAATCATAAGTCACCTTGCCCTTTATTTTTGTTTCTTGTTATTTGAATCTTACTTCACATGTTCCTGCTTGAGCACTTTGCTCTGCGGACTCTGCTCCAGGTGCGACATAATGCTCATTCCACACTTGTAAGAAATCGTTCTTCTAGTGTGGCAGCACCTACACTTTGGAACTCCCTGCCTATTGACATCAGGCTGCGCTGTATTCTTTTTGGTGTCTGCTTAAAGCATTTCTTTTTTGGCAAGCCTACCCAGACACACAGATGCTGATGTGTTTTAATCTCCTTTTAGCTTACTACTGGTTTTAACTGATTTAAGGTTTTCAAGTACTTGTTTTTAACTGCTTTTGTTGATAATTTTAGTATTTGTTGTAAACTGCTTATAGGTTTTGTTATAACAAAGCAACATATAAATTTTGTTAAATGAATAAAAACAAAATAAAACAGAAGGTTGACACATTTGCCTTTCAGACAATGGGCAGACTCTGAACCATTAAACCTAACATGCATTAAGCTGCCAGAGTGTCTGCACTGGGTTTGCTGCCATGGAGGATGTGGAGCCGCGCTTTATGCACTTCCTGCAGCCCATAAAGGACCTCACCAAGAATTGGGAGGTGGATGTGGCAACTCAGCTAGGAGAGTACTTGGAGGAGGTAAGCACAGCTCTTTGCTCCTTTTCTGGGGGGGGAGGGAGATGCTGGGCAGCTGGAATTTCATTCTGACTGTGGACCCTCCACCTCTGGAGTGTGGGCTGAATATACCCTTCTAGCTGAGGGGCTTCTAGCAAGGAGTAGAGTCAAGAGTAGCCTCACAAGGTTTACACAAAGTCCGAGCCATGCCATTCCTGCTACAGGAGGTGCAACTTGTCTTGCAGCTTCATCAGCTTCCTGTTAAGTTGGGATGTAAGCAGTGCCCTCAGTTGCATTTTGACAGCGAGGTTCCATGTGACAAAGACTGATGATACCTTCATGATTAGAAAACAAAAAGACAAAACCCTCGTTTCTATTTGAATTGCAATTTGCGTAAATAGGCAGAGTCTCTTATTCCCCTTATGTTCACTTGTGACTTCATGTTTTTAATTCCACAGCTCGACCAAATCTGTATTTCATTTGATGGCGGCAAAACCACCATGAACTTCATAGAAGCAGCGCTGCTGATCCAAGGTTCTGCCTGTATCTATAGTAAGAAGGTGAGGAAAAGGTTATTGGGATCACTCAGCCTGTGGAACTAGAAAGGAATATTTCAGCTCAACAAACCTTGGTGTTCTTCAGCTCCTGAGACATCATAGTTAATGTCAGGAGGGAGAAAGAATATGGACTCCTTGCTGGAGGATGTTTTCCTAAAGTGTTATGATGGTGTTACTAAGCTGAGACCCTCTCCACTTCTTCCTGGCCTGCCTCTGTCTGCAACATGCGTGTGCATCTTTCATCTCCAAGAACTAGAGCAGAGAAGATCTGTGGGATGTCCTCGCGTTTGTTTAATGCAATCATCCCCATAAGGGAAAAATAGGCAATATACTTTTGGGTATGAAGTTTTTAGTCCAGGAGGTAATTGCTGCTGTGACTGCATCCCAAAGAGTTCTTTAGTTCAGGACTTGCACAGACAGTGCTGCAAGGATTCTCACAGGCAGCACTGGAAAGATTTTGGAGGGCTGTCTGTTCATTGATCTGACTGCAGCTAACTATAGACAAAAGAAGACAGTTTTAATCTTGCCACCAAATACCCCAATACTCTTTCTGTGGCTCACAGAAAAAACGGTAGCATTTAAGGCTGAAAGCATGTATGGAGTTACCTTGTACTGGATGGACCAAAGGTTGATTTGGCTCTCAAGTGTTCTCTGGCCCTGCTGCTAGACACCATTTTAACCAGAGATGCTGGGGACTGAACCAGAGATCTCAGGTGTTCTGAGCAAGCCCTCTGCCACACAGCTGGAAAGAACTGTAGGCCTTCCTCAGCATTGCCAGGAAACGTGCTTTTGTCAGAATCTGTCACCTGTTTGAACCCTGTAGAAACAAGAATTTTCTTGCAGAACCCTTATTCTTCCTCCTGTTGCTTTTATTTTCTCAGGTGGAGTATCTCTACTCATTGGTCTACCAGGCACTTGATTTCATCTCGAATAAGAAGTGAGTGCAACTTTTTGGGGGGTGGGAGGGGGATGGATTTTTATTTCCAGAGACTGCCAGAGTTCTTCCAGATTCCTCACCTTCCTCTGCCCTGGCTCCCTGCTGCTCTTAGTTATTAGCCAGAATAGTTCTTTGTTCTTCTTGAGTCCTTCTGGAGAAGGGTCTTGGTACAGCCTCCTCTTTTTTTTTCTTTAGACAAATCTTTCTGTGGTTTTCATGTTACTGAAAGTACTCTTTTGCAGCAAAGGAATATAATAAAAATTTGGTTAGCATCGCTTTTTAGCTTCCTTTTCTGGAAGTTTTCAAGAACAGGCATTGGAAGTGTTTTAGGTTTAGGTTCTCATATTCTGGATGAGCTGATTTGTTTTGTTCCTTCTGAATCTTTGCTGCTGCCGGTATGCATAGCTTTTTGTTTGCTTATTACCTGACCCCCTCATGTTATGACCACAGGGCTAGATGTCTCCACTATTTCTTTTTCTACATGCTTTAAAAGAGCAATTCTGGAAACACAGCTGCCTGACACAGCAAGGGCCTCTTCAAATAAAGCTACTTTCAGACGTGTACTTTCCAACCATCTGGTTGGAAGTAACCAGTAGAAAAATTATTATACTTCCTGATTCTTCTGACCATGTCCAACCAGTCATTACTGCAGCACCAAGAAGGTAGAAGGTTCTGTGGTACCAAAGAGACAAAAGACTGAATCACAGAGCCTTTACTGAGGTGGGGGAAATTGCCATTGAGGGCTGTCCCCATCATTCCTTCCATTTTCTTCAGAATTCTACTCGCAATTCTATTATGCGAGTGTGATCCATGGCAGTGGAATCCGCTCGAGGTTTTAGTCCAAACTTTGATGGAAGCACCTTGGAAAGTTCAGACTAAAAACTGAAGTGGATTCCGCTGCCCAACTGACATGGAGCCTCCACTGATTGTTTGGCAAGCTCAGTGCAAGTTAAGTCCTGGTTTCTTTTTCTTGCCACTTAGAGATTTTATTTTTATTTATTTAAAATACTTATACCCCGCCCTTCTTCCGAGGAACTCAGGGCGGCTCACAATTAAAACAATAAACAATCAGAACAACCAATATGCATGTTAAAAACAGTTAAAAATAGATTAAATCAAAATAGATTAAAATTATAACATTTTCAGTTAAAAGCCCGCCTAAATAAAACAGTCTTCACCTGGGCGCGAAAGGACGATAGCGAGGAAGCCAACCGAACCTCGCTAGGGAGGGAATTCCACAATCTAGGGGCAGCCATCGAAAAAGCCCTATTCTGTGTCTCAGCAAGAAGAACTTGAGAGAAAGACGGAATAGTAAGAAGGGCCTCACCGGATGATCTTAAAATCCGGACAGGTTCATAGAGGGAGACACGGTCTGATAGATAGCCTGGACCTAAGCCGTATAAGGCTTTATAGGTCAAAACCAGCACTTTGAATTGTGCCCGGAAACAGATTGGCAGCCAGTGGAGCTGGTATAGCATAGGAGTAGTATGTTCTTTGAACCCAGCTCCAGTTAACATTCTGGCTGCCACTCTTTGTACCAATTTAAGTTTCCAAGCAGTCTTCAAGGGCAGCCCTACGTAGAGCGCGTTACAGTAGTCTAATCGGGATGTAACTAAGGCATGTGTTACCGTAGTCAAGTCTGACAGGTCAAGGAACGGGCGCAGCTGGCGTACTAATCTTAATTGAGCGAAGGCACTCCCGGCCACAGCAGAGACCTGCGCCTCCAGGCTCAGAGTTGAGTCCAGGAGTACTCCCAAGCTGCGAACTTGAGATTTCAGGGGGAGTGTAACCCCGTCCAGCACAATGCTAGGTCCTTCATCTGTACTTTAGTTGTGCAAGGAATTTCTCTCCTTTTCTGTCCATCTTGCCACCCTGGGGTCCTGCTGGGAGGAAGGGTGGGATATAAATCAAATAATAAATAAATGTTTAAAGCTGTTAAAGCTCTTTTACAAAAAGGGTCTTCAGCATGGCTCCAGCATGAAATATAATCCAGATAAGATTGGGGCACTGTTCGTGGGTGGTTTCCTAGACTGGATGGATGGGATGTGGTCTGCTCTGGATAAGGTTACACTCCCTCTGAAGGAGCAGGTTTGTAGGTTGGGTGTACTCCTAAATCCATTACTATTGCTTGAGGCTCAAGTGGCCTTGTGGCATGGAGTGCCTTTCATCAGCTTTGGCTGGTGGTCCAACTGCGCCTCTGTCTGGACAGGGACAGTCTAATGTCTGCTGTCTACACTCTGGTAACCTTTAGGTTAGACTAGAAAAGGTCCTCAAATGCAAAGATGTATCGCTGAACACCAAAGTCAGGATCAGTCAGACCATGGTATTCCCGATCTCTATGTATGGATGTGAAAGTTGGACAGTGAAAAAAGCGGATAAGAGAAAAATCCACTCATTTGAAATGTGGTGTTGGAGGAGAGCTTTGTGCATACCATGGTCTGTGAAAAAGACAAATAATTGGCTGTTAGAACAAATTAAACCACAACTATCACTGGGAGCTAAAATGATGAAACTGAGATTATCATACTTTGGACACATAATGAGAAGACATGATTCGCTAGAAAAGACAATAATGCTGGGAAAAACAGAAGGGAGTAGAAAAAGAGGAAGGCCAAACAAGAGATGGATTGATTCCATAAAGGAAGCCACAGACCTGAACTTACAAGATCCGAACAGGTTGGTTTACAACAGATGCTCTTGGATGTCGCTGATTCATAGGGTCGCCATAACTCGTAATCGACTTGAAGGCACATAACAACAAACTGCAATGCTTTATATGTGGGGTTTCCTTTGAAGATAGTTCAGAAAGTGCAGCTGGTGCAGAATTCAGCAGCTAGGTTGCTGACCAGAATAAGTCAGTCTGAACGTATAGTACCAATTCTGACATGACTGCACTTGCTGCCAATTAGTTTCCTGTCTCAATTCAAAGTGCTAGGTTTGACCTATAAAGCCTTATGCAGCTTAGGACCTCAATACTTCAAGGACTGTCTGTCCCCATATGAACCACCCTGGACCCTGCAATCTTCATGTGCCCCTCCACGGGAGGTTTGGAGGGTGGCAACACGAGAAAGGGCCTTTTCAGTGGTGGCCCTCCAGCTGTGGAACATTCTCCCCAAGGAGGCACACCTGGCGCCATCTTGATCCATCTTTGGGCACCAAAGACTTTTCTTTTTATCCAGGCCTTTTGCCCTTGATGAGTGCGGTCTTGGCTATTGGTGACCTCTTCTAGTGGGGTGGGTGTATACCCACCCTTCATTTGTATTTACAGTAGGGCCCCGCTTCTCGGTGTTCTGTTAATATGGCGCCAGTGGGGTGATCAGCTGGAGGGGGGGCTGGAACTCCCCGCACTCCAGCTGATCGCACTGGAGGGAAAGATAGCTGTAGAGTGCTACAGCTGATCTTATCCTCTGGGGCAGTCAGACTCACACACTCCAGCTGATTGTGCCCGAGGAGGGAAAGATCAGCTGTAGCGCGCTACAGCTGATCTCCTCTTCTGGCATGATCAGACTCCCTCTTGAGCTGATCGCGCCCGTGGAGGGGAAGAGCTGATCTTCTCCTCCTCTGGTGCGATCAAAGGATTAGGTTCCAGACCCCCGCCCTACAGCTGATCCACTTTTTGGCGGTTTTCACTTTCCGGCGGGGGTCTGGAACCTAACCTGCCGTATGCGTGGGGCCCTAGTATATTCGTTTTGAAGCTGTTTATTTTAATTGGTTTTTAATTGTTACAATTGTATTTAGGTTTTATTGATTCTGTTGTTTTTAACTACTTAATGTAAGTCGCTTTGGGTCACCTTCGTGAAAAAAGCAACCAACAAATAATAGTAAATAATAGTAACCATTGGGAGAACAGCAGATATGTCTCCATTGTCCCTGGAAACAATGCCATTGGCCACCGGTTACGCTGTGCTGAAACGAGGTGGAAATTCATCACATGATGTTTCATTGTTCCTTTTACCGTGATTTTAGGGTTATTTTTATTACCCCAATTTTAATAAAAATCCCAGGTAGATCAGATTTATTTTACTTAGAGTATTTGTTATCTGACAGGAACCCCCAAGTCACAATAAAAGTAGCCAGCTTTTTGCAGCAGCTATCGATTGTGGAAAAGTAATGATTAAACAATTCTCATTTTAATATTTTAATTTTATTGTTTTAATATGCAGTAAGAGGGAATCTCACAAGTGTGATTATGTTTAATGCTTCTTTTAAGTATTGTGCATTTGTGTATTTGTATATGTTCAGTTTGGTCTATGACTGTAAATAAAAAATCAATCCATCAATCTGTGCTGATTTCCATTTCTTTGACTCTCTCTATCCCCACCAATTAGGCGTGAGAAGCAGCCTGCATCAGTAGGAGAGGATGGGAAGGATGCAGATGCTGGCAATGGACCAGCAGAAGAAGAGGAAGAGGTGCGGTCTAGTGCCGTGCGCATGGGAGTGTGTTCATGGTGCCTCTTTAGTCACAATGCTGTACTCCTGACCTTGAAAGGCAACAATGGAAACTAGTTACAAATGGATTCTGTCAAAACAGTAGGACAGTGGTAGTTTCGTCAAGAGTTTGTAGTAGGATGTATTTTTGGGAGGAAAGGGCATAATTGATGGGATGGACAGGGTAAAGCTCTTGGGCAAAGCCATCTCCCATTTAAGCTCTCCCATTCATTGAAGTCTTACTGTGAGGCCCAGATCTGGCTGCCTTGGAAGTTAGTACTCAGCCTATGGAGGGGTTTAGTCTCTTATATTTTGTGATACAGTTGTGAGATAATTTTAATGACTTTGGGTGTCTAGACATTATAAAATAGAACATGGGGGCGGAGAGTGAAGAGCTTTCATGCATTTGATTGCTGAGCTTGTAGGGCTTTCAGATGTTTCTTTACACCTTGAGAGCTAGAAGCTTGGCTTTAATTTTTGTTCTTAAAGGTAGCAGGAGACTGCTTCTGGTTGTACAAATGTACAGTAAAATGTTGTCAGCAATCTCTTTATATTGCCGCCCTGGCCTCCTGCTGGGAGGAAGGGCGGGATATAAATCAAATAATAAATAAATAAATAAAAATATATCACTTCCAGAGGGACAGCCATGTTTGTCTGTTGTAGCAATAACCAACGAAGAGTCTTGTAGTATTGGATTTATACCCCGCCCTTCCTCCCAGCAGGAGCCCAGGGCAGCAAACAAAAATGCTAAAAACTCTTTAAAACATCATAAAAACAGACCTTAAAATACATTGAAAACAAAACAACATTAAAAACAAACAAAAAAGCTTTTAAAAAGAGTTAAAAATATATTGTTAAAAAAAATGAAAAAGCATTTCTAGTAGTACTTTAGAAAATAATACAAAATTATTATGACATAAGTTTTGTGGACTAGCGTCTACTTTATTAGGTGCATCTCTCTTTCTATGGTGTCTCGACATCCATAATGTTGTTTTGAAATTGTAAGCTGGTATGAAGCTAGTGCATGCGGTAGGCTACAGATTTCTCTTTCTAAAGTGGCAGATGCAAGGCCAGCGTCTGCATTCCCAGCAGGTTGCTGTGTAGCTTCGGGCAGGCCCCCTTCCTCCTGCTGCCTGCTAAGTGGGGAGGAGATGCTCTTGCTTGCCCAGGGCACGTGTGCCGCTGATGGGGTTTCTCTCTCCCCGCTCTGTAGTTCCTCTCTTTGGATGACATCCAGGATACCAGCAGAGCAAACATGGACTTGAGGAATGACCAGAGGCGCAGTGTGAGTGGCTTCTTCTGAAGGGGGAGGGGAGGGGGTCAGGGATTCAGGGGTGCTCATGGCTCCCATTCCCAATCCAAGGCTCTTGTAGCATATTTTTGAGGGGCGGAGGAGGTGAGCTTCGTACAAGTCTGAGTTTTTTCTTCCTGGGACTATAGATGTTGAAAAAGTCGTGAGTGGTTCAATGTGTCTCATAAGTAACCACTGACTGTGGTGTGGGTATAGGAAGATGTAATAATTAATTGAGAGGCAGAGACTGAAAACAACTCCACCCACCCCAACATCCCCGTTCAAAGCCAGCCCATGTGATAAAACCTGAATTCACAGGAAGCCAGCTGGTATCAAGCAAGATTGCTGACACTGAGTGGCAGTGACTCTCCAGGGTTCACACAGGGCATTCCTGCGTGCCTGGAGTAAAAGATGTTAGACTGACAGGCACACGGGAGAGAGCCTTTTTTGCTGTGGCCCCCAAGCTTTGGAATACCCTACTCCAAGAAGTCTGCTTTGCTCCCTCCCTGTTGGTTTTCCGGAGACTTCTGAAAACGATCTTGTTCCAAAGAGCCTTTGGGAGGGACTGAAGGTAGAGCCTGACACTGATTTTATGCCTTTTGTGTTAATTTTTACCTTTGTAGTCCCTTTAGTACCAATCCCTGTGTGTGTGTGTGTATTGTATTGTATGTATTTTAATTTATTTTAATGTTTTTGTGATTTTACTGCTTACAGTTTTATTATGTACATGTTAGATTTTATTTTTGTAAGCCGGCCTGAGTGCCTTATTATAGGATAGAAATATTTTAAATAAATAAATTAAAACTGAAGAGACCAGAGTCTGAACCTGGAGCAAAGCATGGGCTTTACTACTACTGAGCTACAGCCCTTACCCGAGTATCTTGCTCATTTATGTTTGCGGCTATCATGCAGCAGTGAGTTCCATAGGAGAATAATATATTGTGGGCTGCTTGCTTCTGGGCTTCTAAGAGTTACCAGGCCAGCCATCCTTGGAAATACTGGTCTTTTTATGCTTATGTGATTTCAGCCTCCCAAGTCTGGGTTGGCCGTCTTTCTGTCACTCTCTTGTTCCTTCTTTAAGCAGAGAGCCCTAATTGTTTATACCTTCTTTCATTAGGAAGCTGATCCATCCAATTTTTACTTTCCTGGGCTCTCTCCAACTGCACTGCATGTGGTTTTCTCCTCTGACATCAAGGGTGGGAAGGCCTGTACCACAGTGGTAGAGCATGCAGAAGGCCCCAGGTTCAAACCCCGATGGCATCTCCGGGTAGGGCTGGGAAAGATCTGTCTGAAACCCTGGATTCCTGCTGCCAGTCAGTGTAGGCAGTACTAGGCTAGATGGACAGCGTCCTGTGTTCCTGTGATACCTTTGGTATCTTCCACAATTTCTAGCTAGATAAAAGAAGGACCCTTCAGCAGCTAACGAGTGACACCCAGCAAGTGGTTCTCTGGGCTGCCTGCTGCTCTAGATGGGGATGGTTGAGTCTCCAGGAGGTCGTAGACGTTCCCTGCTTCCCTTCCCCAAAGCGCAGAGCAACAGATGACTTCTCCTCTTTACCCCCATCCCTTCTCCCCAGTTACATTAGAGTCCACTGTCTTGCTTTTCCAGACGGTCAACATTGTCCCCTTGACTCCCATGGCCCTGGTTCCAGCAGAGGAGGCAGAAAAGAAGGACAATCCCCTCTTCAGGTAAGTCTCCTGCCCTTCTCCTTACGGTCTTTTATTTTCCTTCCCGCTCACCCTCGTCGGAGGAGATTATCGACGCCTCCCGGCTTCCAAGGCTTGGCCGACAGTCTGAAAGGATCCCTATGTTTCCTTGCAGCAAAAAGGGGGAGATCCTGGCGAGCCGGAAGGATTTTCGTATGAACACGTGCACCCCGCACGCCAACGGCGTCTTCATGCTGGAGCTGGCGGGACTCTCGCCCACACAGTGCCCGCCGGGGAGGAGCTGCGAGTGGGGCTGTTGGAGCTCCATGGGTAGGGGCAGGCGCGTGGCCCTCCTTCCCACCACCAAGTCCTTCTGCTCTGCTCGCTCAGTTGATCTTGTCACTTTTACTCCAGAGCTTGGAAAAGTTACTTGTTTGAACTACAACTCCCATCAGTCCCAGCCAGCATGGCCACTAGATTGGGCTGATGGGAGTTGTAGTTCAAACAAGTAACTTTTCCAAGCTCTGTTTTACTCACATGAGCAACTGGGGTGATACAGCTACAGAGTGACCTTGCTGGGTCAGACATGGTGGCTTCTAGTCCAGCAGGCCGTGTCCCACGGTGACCAGCAAAATGCCTCTAGGCAGCCCACAGGCCAGGCAGAGTTGCAATAGCGTCATAGCAGAGCTGTCTGTGAAAAAGTGGGCTGATGTGTGTACTTAACACTGACCATTGGTAGCGACGCTAAGTGAAGGCTTTTTAGAATTAGTTGCCAAGTACAGGGTGCCGTTTATGACTTGCATTCAAACCAGGAAAGGTTGGCTATCTGGCTAGTGTGGACTGAAGTCCTAACTGTCCCTGAGCTCATAGGACCCTTATTCTTTAAGGCAGGCCTCGGCAGACGAGGATCAACTGGTTGATCCCTGGCTGTTTTGCAGCAGATTTGCAGTAGATTGCCAACAACAAAAGGACATTGCCTACCTAAATCAGGCTTCAGAAATGAAGAAGGCTAACTGGGAGTGGACTCCTGCGTGCAAGGACTGTGCCAGCTCAGTTCAGTTCTGGTTCAGAAAACCTGTTCCTAGACTCAGAATGTGCTCATCCAGAGGCACTCTGTTTCTTCATTCTAATTGCATGTCTTTTACATGTGGCCCTGGTTGGTTGGAACAGATCTTGGGGTTCTAGTAAGACACAAAGTAGGCCCAACAAGTCTGCCCGTCTCTGTGCTTTCAAGTGCGGCTGCGCTGATCTGTCCTTTGGCGTGGGTGAGGCGGGCTGCGTGGCTGTGTGTGTTGCCTTGATCTACTCTGGAACCTCCCTTCGGTCTATAGGTGCCAAAAGTGTCAGTGTGGTTGATGGGGAGGGCGGGTCGTAACGCTCTTGGGGCCCGCTCTCACACCCTTCTCCCTCTGCCCTAGGAGTTCAGGGTCCTGCCCCAGCAGCTGGTTCCACCCCCATGGAGGTCAGTGTGTGTGCAACGCCTGTTCTTGCCCTAAACTTCTCTGGAGAAGGAGGTGAGTTGCATTCTGCCTTCCTGCACTGAAATGCAACAGGCAGAGAAGAAGCGATGCACAGAGTCATAGGGGGCTAGCAGAGCACGTGGCCCAAATCCTAGGCTGGAGAAAGGATAGCCCCCCCCCCAAAAAAAATAATGGCTTCAACCTACTCTGTTTCTTGAAAGCCTTTTGGGAAGGACATCTTTTGGTTTTTTAAGAGCATTTATATCCTGAATTTCAGCCAAAATGGCTTCCAGAGGAGCTTTCATACAACCAGTTAAAACGAGACGGTTCCTACCCTGCAGGATTGCTGTCTGGAAAACATGACACAAAAGGGGGGAAAGGAAGAGGAGGGAAAACTTGGGGAGCAATTCTAACAGTTAAACAGCTGTCCTTGTGACCTGCTGGAAGGGGAAGCGAGTCAGGGAAGGGAGGAGCTCAATGAAGCTGCTGTTTCAGCAGAGAGCCAATGGCATGGCTCCCACGCAGCTGCGGCCTGCTGACCATGGAAGGCGAGAAGGTGGCCTGAAGGGGGCGCTCTCTCAGCAGAGCTCCCCCTCACTCCTGCAGCTGGACTCAGCTAGGCAGCTTACAAGATCGCCAAACACCCAAGAGGCCAAGGCCCAGTTGGCAGGCCTGAAGGTTCTGAGAGCAAAAGCAGCCTGGCGCCATCCCACAGTGGTGTACCAGACAGACTAGGGGAGCGTAACTGGGCGCCTTGCGGAAGAGCAAGCCCAGAGGGCTCGAGCGTGGAGTTTGGGCAGGTCTCTGCTAGGCCGTGATGCTGCCTCGTCTGGACTTGGCCAAGGCCCTCCCTTTCAGAGCTGCTGCAAGGACGAACAAATAGATAAAGCAGGTACTGGAGAGCATTTCCATGGGGAAAAATGCAGCAGACATAGATGGCTGGAGGAGTGGTGCAGTGAGAGGGTGGCCACCCCCAGAATTGCTTTCTTGCAGGGTCGGAATAAAACCTTCCTCTTCTCTTTCTCGCCCCTGAAGCCGGTACAGCAGCACCGCCGATTGACGAGAATGAAGACTGTGATAACTTCCTGCCGGATGTTCCAGAAGAGGCGCCGGATGCCTCCCCAGCTGGGGCTGAGGAGCGTGTGGAGCATCAGACGGTATTTGGCAGGAGAGGGGGAGGGCTGGAGGTTGTTTGTTCCCAGCTGGGAGTCTGCCTAGCTGATGTGATGGACTGTTAACAGTCCTGCCCCCCTGTTTTCTAGAGTGTCCCCCAGAGGAAAGGGTACATGCTGAGGGAGAGGCCCCTTGCCCTGGATCCCAATGCCCGCATCAAGGTAAGGGAACAGAAATGCCCTGCTCTTGTGACAAGCGACATGCACAACTGGGTTTCAGTTGACAATCTGTTACAGGACTGTTGAACGTCCTGCATATGGGCTCCTGCTGGGAGGAAGGGCGGGATATAAATCAAATAACAAATAAATAAAATATGTCAGAGGAAATTAGAACATGGGGTTAGCCACGATTGTGACCGTCAGTGTTGCTCTAACGTTATTCAGCACAGAATCTTCAACAGTGTTTCTCAACCTATTTGTTTTCTGGAGTGACTTGAAAATGGTGCACAGGCTGTAGGTTTTGCCTTGTGGGAATCTGATCCTCGCGTGATAATTTGTCACTGACCGTCTTTAGAGATGACAGACCTCCCCTCCCTGCTTCCCTCTGCCCACTTTACACTGGAGGATTCCAGTGTTCTGCCTTCGGTTGGGGTGAACGTTTGCCTGCTGACTTTTCCAGGCACTTGAGTTGGCAGCTGCTGCTCCTATCTTGAGACAGGGTGGAGGGTAGGAGGGATTAAGGAAGTTCCTTGCTGGAGAGAGAGAGAGAGAGACCAGGGAAGCTCATGAGCTGCCATGTTGGATCAGCATCGGAGTGTCGCTTTTGTCTCCTTTGTTGCCATCCTTGTCGTTTCATCTTCCCTCTGCAAGCTTACTGTCATTCATTTGGGTGTAGAATGGGTGTCCTACAGTGCAGAGCTCTGGTTTTCCCCTCCCCCTCCTATTTCTAGCAGCAAGCTTACATCATCCAGATAGTAGCTCCTAATGCGTCACCCAGATATTGGCAGCAGGTTCAGGATAGGCAAAAGAAAGGACTACCTCACAGAACAATTAGGTAACGTAGGGAACTCACTGCTGCTAGGTGTGGTGATGGCCAGTCGCTTAGATTGAACAAACAGACTTCTCTTCCTCCATGAATTTATCAATGGCAAGGACAGCTAAGTAGAACTTCCAAGCTCAATGGAAGTATACCCCTGAATACCACATGCTGGGCACAAGCAACAGGGAGTGGCAGCTATCCTCACGCCCTATGTATGTGGAAGATTCAGGATGTGAAACTGTGCTGGACAAAGATGGACCATTCTTGCGTTCTCTTCTTCGTATCTGTGCAGAGGGGAGAGGCTTATCTTGTTCCTACTTCCTGCGTTACAAGCCCTTTAAGACAAACCCCACTGCTGAGCCCTGGCCCTAGGCCTGCCCCTTGACACACACCACCTGCCAGGTGCCCCTGTTTCTCTTCCAGGAGATGCTGGACCCTTGGCGCAGCCTTGACCCCTTCAGCTTTTCAGATGACAAACCTCTTAAGAAAGGTACACGGAAGGAGGAAGGGGAGGCGGGGCCGATTGGCTGCTGGGGATCCCTCCCTAGCTCCCTCCAAAGGATCGGTTGGACCCCCACATGGGATGTGAGAAGAGGTCCAGCTTAAGAGATCTTATTTTGGGGCACGTTCTCATGCAGTAATATCCTGTGGCAGCTCTTGATCCCTACCGAAGCTCCTGTGTCGCAACTGATGTCGAGGGCAGGGGGAGGAGAACAGAATTCTTTGGTATTCCAAAGACTAAAGACCAGAAGATGGTGGCGAGGGTGGCAGAGGAGGAGTGTTGGCCTTGAGCTCTTGGTGGTTGTTTGGGGACCTTTGTTTCTCCCTCCATCTGCCAAATCCCAGATACAAGAGAGACCCCCTCCTTCACCCACCCACCCTCTCTCTGGCTTCAGGCAGGCCCTTTGCAGTGCCACGTGGCCTGGACAACTTGCCTGGCACCAAGCGGAAGAGGAGGCTGTCCAGCAAGCTGCAGGAGTTCACAGTGTGGTTTTCAGCCACCGGTGAGTGCCACGGGGTAAGGGTGCAAGGGCTGGATGGGACCTGAACTTCCCAGCACAGGATTTGTCTTGGCCTTGTTAGCCCTTTCTTAGGGGATCGAGGTTGAGGAAGCCCTTAACATGCTGTATCCAAGAGGCTCCTGTTTCAAGATTACACCTTGTCCTCTAGTGTGAATGCAGGTGCTCCGTTCCACCCCTCCCCCAAAGCATAGGTCAGCTGGTGATGGTGTGCGAGTCTCTTCCTGTATTCATTGCTATTGCACTTCTTAGGGATGGGGCCATAGCCCAGTAGGCAAGGATACACTTTGCATGCAGAACGTCCCAAGTCCAGTCCCAGTCTCCTCCTGATAGGGCTGGGAGGGTCTTCTCTCTTGAAACCCTGGACAGCCACTGCCCATAGGTCTTGATGTGTGTGGCTGCAAAAAAGGCAAATGCTATATTAGGCTGCATTAACAGAAGTATAGTTTCCCAACTGCGTGAAGTAAAGTTCCCCTCTATTCAGCACTGGTTAGGCCTCATCTTGAATACTGCGTCCAGTTCTGGTCTCCGCACTTGAAGAAGGATGCAGACAAACTGGAACAGATTCATAGGAGGGCAACAAGGATGGTCAGGGGACTGGAAACAAAGCCCTATGAGGAGAGACTGAAAGAACTGGGCATGTTTAGCCTGGAGAAGAGAAAGACTGAGGGGAGATATGATAGCACTCTTCAAGTACTTGAAAGGTTGTCACATACAGGAGGGCCAGGATCTCTTCTCGATCGTCCCAGAGTGCAGGACACAGAATAATGGGCTCAAGTTGCAGGAAGCCAGATTTCGACTGGACATCCGGAAAAACTTCCTAACTGTTAGAGCCATAAGACAATGGAACCAATTACCTAGAGAGTAGTGGGCTCTCTGACACTGGAGGCATTCAAGAGGCAGCCAGACAGCCATCTGTCGGGAATGCTTTGATTTGGATTCCTGCATTGAGCAGGGGGTTGGACTTGATGGCCTTATACGCCCCTTCCAACTCTACTATTCTATGATTCTAGACACCAGGGAGCTAGGTGGACCAATGGCGCCACTCAGTATAAAGCAGGCTCCAATGCCTCATGGTTTTGGCCTCTGACTACTGCACCATCTGGCCCTAGAATGCCTTTGTGCCACCCTGAGCGGAGAAAGAGGCGGAGGGCTACTAGGCCAGAGAAGGCTCAGCCTCTAACCCTGCTTGCCTTGTCTCCGCAGAGCACGACAGAGCCGGCAACCAGAGAAGCAGGAGGAAAGGCCCAACGTTCACTGGTGAGTGGGTGGGTGCAGCTTGTGGGGCTGGGCTGGGCAGGGGGAGAGCACTCCTCTGGTCCCTTTGCTGGCTGGTTTTCCCTCTTCTGCCGCCTGGGGGTCCTTTGGAGGAAGGGTGGGATATAAGTAGTAATGATTCTGGCTCCACTGTGGGCATCTTCTCGATTCCCCTACAGCAGGCCGCCCTCCCTGCACTCCCTGGGCATTGCTTCCTAGATCTCAATGTTTAGCTCTTCTTGGGGCAGCACATTGCTTTCCAGCCCGGTGTAGCTGAGGACTGGTCAGATCCCAGGTGGCTCCGCAGCCGGTGGGGGCACCGACTGAACTTTCATGCTACTACATCCTGCATGTCCCCACAGGGGTGGGAGGGCAGGCGGGCGCCTAGAAAGCTTTGCCCCCAAAGAACTGGTTGCTGCTGTGAGGATCAATTGTATATCAGCAGCAGCACAAAACGTGGAAGGTGAGGAGCCTCCCTCCAGAGGGTCTGCAGAAGGCATGGCAAAGATGCGCAGTGTAAAGAGGGAGGAGAGTCAGTCGAGAAGAGAGCTGAGCTGAGGTCTGGCTCGGTTGGGGAGGATTTGTAAAAGAAACAGGCTTGAGAAGGGATGTGGGAGACTGCCATGTTAAAAAGAATAAAAAGGGACGGGTGAAAACCTTCCGGTCTTGAGGGAGGCAGCAAGGCAGAAGTCACAGAAAGGCTGAAGAGTGGCCTTTCAGTGCTGCTTGTCAACATGCAAAGCTGTTGCTCAGAGATGGAAGCTGGTAGCTGGGGGAGTGCAGGGCGAGAGGAGCTGAAGCCTGGCCTTGCAGATGGCCCCGATCCTCTGACTCTCTTCTTGCGTTTCTGGGCAGATCTTGAAGTCCTCTACTGGAAACACGTGAAAGAGCGCTTGGCTGCCCAGCGGAAGCTGCAGAGGAGAATGGTGAGGAGAGGGGGTAGGGTTTGTTTGCTCATTCATTCGTCTTTTTAACCAACCCGTATTAACTGGTGTTCTGTTGGTGTTTTTATGGATACTTTTGCTGATTTTTTAAAGTGTTGCCTTGATAGAATTTTATGAAAGTGCGGATTAGAAATACTTCTGTTTTCTTACACCATCGATATTCTGTCAGTGCACTCAAGGCAGTCTAAAAGAATGGAACCCGATCTAATAGGCACATGGTACCCAAATAGGAAGGGGTGCTGCATGTGGCTTGTTCTAACCCTTGTAAACAAATGAGAATTGACAGACCCTGAGCCAGAAGGGATGGCAAAAATGGGCCTGGGTTTTACTTTTTGTCTTTCCCCTGAAGCAAGACCCGCTATTGGCCCAGCCATTTGAGGAGCCCGAAGCCCTGGAGGAGGATCTCCGGGAGGATGGCGCTGTGGGCGATGCCGAGGATGGAGGGGCAGGTACGTCCGCAGTCTTGGAGCATGGCTGAATGGTGAGGATCTCTTGGGCATCCCCCACAACCCCCTGCCTCTGTCCAGCCCAGGGTTGGCAGCTCCAGCCTCTTCTTGGTCTCCCAGCTGGTCTGAAATGGCCCCCGTTAAGTCAGAAATTCTCTTTTCTTGCAAAGATAAGTCAAGAGGCCTGTTCGATTCTCCTTTATTGGAGAGGCCTCCAGAGAAACAGCCACTTCTAAGTTGTCTCTGCTCTCCCCACATCTTCCCCTTTCTCACCTTCAATTTTAAGCCAAGAAACATATGTGGGTTGGTGGTGGGTTGGTGGTTCCCAAATTCAGATAACTGGTCAGTTGCCTGCTCTGGATGGGGTTGTATTCCCTCTGAAAGAGCAGGTCCGTACTCTGGGGGTGCTCCTAGATCCATCTTTGTCGCTAGAGGCCCAGGTGACCTCAGTGGCTAGGAGTGCCTTTTACCAGCTTTGGCTGGTAGAGCAGCTGGACCGGGATAGCCTGACCACTGTTGTCCATGCACTGGTAATCTCCAGGCTGGATTACTGTAATGTGCTTTATGTGGGGCTGCCCTTGAGGTTGGTCCAGAAGCTGCAGCTGGTGCAAAATGCATTGGTGAGACTGCTCAGTGGGGCAGGGTATCGTCAACATGTCACCCTGCTGCTGAAAGAATTACACTGGCTGCCCATTTCCTGCCAGGCTAAGTTCAAAGTTCTAGTTCTGGTGTACAAAGCCCTATATAGCTTGGGACCAGGATACCTGAAAGACTGTCTTTTCCCTTATATACCCAGTGGATTACTGCGCTCTGCAGGTGAGGGCCTCCTGCAGATACCATATCATCAGGAGTTTCGTTCTGCACAATATAGGAAACGCACCTTTAGTGTGGTGGCACCTACCCTGTGGAATTCCCTCCCCTTAAATATTAGACAGGCGCCATCTCTGTTATCTTTTCGGCACCTTCTGAAGACCTTCCTCTTTCAACAAGCCTTTTACGTAGAAATCTTATCCCATTGTGCTTCTGTGTTGGAATTGCTTTTTTAAATGTTTTTAAACCTTTTCTTTCTTTTTTTTAAAGATGGTTTTAAAGCTTTTAAAATATTTTTAAAGATGTTTTGTTTTAACATATTTTAAAGTCTGTTTTTATTATGTTTTAGAGGGTTTTAATGCTTTTGTTTGCCGCCCTGTGCTCCTACTGGAAGGGCAGGATATAAATCAAATAATAAAAAAACCACATGCCCTGGGGCGTGGTCAATAGGGAGTGATCCCTCCGTTATTCCTTCTCTGGGAGAAGTGACATCCCCCCTCCACCAACCTCTCTCTCTTTCCCCCATCTCGCAGCCAGCTTTGGCATCTGCCGTCGACAACCATTGATATTGCTGGGCTCCAACCCCCATCACCCCTGACATTTGGCCATGCTGGTTGGGGGTCGTGGGAGTTGTAGGCCTCCTGTGGTTATGGGAGTCCAAGTTCCTCATCCCTGGTTTAAAGTAACCAATGGGATGAGGGAGCTGCCTTGGGCATGTTTTGGGGGAAGTTGATTCGCCCAACATTCCCCCTTGGCAATCTTGGGGCCCATTCACCACCAGCAAGTATTTCTCCAGACGCTCCCTAATTGCACTTGCCTCGACTGCCGTCTTTCTCCTTCCACAGATGACTTTCTGGAACACGAAGATGTCTCCCCCATGGAAGCCCCAGAAGAGGCCCCAGAGGGCGTGAGAGGTAATAGGCAGGCAGTGTGGCTAGCCAGAGAAGAGGGCTTCTGCCTGTAATTCCCTCCCCTTCAATATTAGACAGGCGCCATCTCTGCTATCTTTTCGGCTCCTTTTGAAGACCTTCCTCTTTCAACAAGCCTTTTAAGTTGAGACCTATCCCAGTCTGCGTCTGTGTCAGAATTGTTTAATATGTTTTTTAATAATGTTTTTAACCCTTTTTTAAGGTTGTTTTTTAAAAATGTTTTTAACGTTGTTTTGTTTTAATGTATTTTAAGGTCTGTTTTTATGATGTTTTAAAGTGTTTTTAGTGTTTGTTTGCTTCCCTGGGCTCCTGCTGGGAGGAAGGGCGGGGTATAAATAAAATAATAAATAAATAAATGAAAAGAAAGAAAGAAAGACAGAGTGGGAAGCCAGCTGGTCCACCCATGGCCATTTGCAGAGGAGTGGGTGGCTCTTAGATTCAGCACTGAGCTGCTGACAACACTGTATGCCAGCATTTGTAGCCCAGGGCTTTTGAGGTTTGTGCCAAGGAACCCTGTGTGGGGCACAGCTGAATGCTTTGGCTTGCATAATTTATGACTGTGGTTAAAGAAACAAGCTGTAATCATGTTCAGCCTGCGGCAACAGGCAAGCATTCAAGCAGGGAAGCTTGTGTTCAGGAGTGCAGCTTGCTGGGTGTTGGGGTTCAGTGGGGAGTGGCCTGCCTTTGCAAAGGCTCTTGCATGGGCACACTGGCTGCCACCTCTAGTGACCTATTCAAGTGGCAGTGAAGTCCAGTGGCTGTAAAGCTTGGTGGTTCTATGACTCTTCAGTTGAGAACGAACTCCCCTTGTCACGGATCCATGCCGCAGCTTTGGGGAAGACATGGACTCTTGTCAGTCACACTTCCCTCTCTGTAAAATTGGTTGTTTTGAAGAAGAAATGCATTTTTTTAAAAAAAACCTACTTACATATGGGACTGCCTTGAAGTTGATTCCAACTTATGGCGACCCTGTGAACAGGGTTTTCGTGGTAAGCGGTATTCAGAGGGGGTTTACCATTGCCTTCCTCTGAGGCTGAGAGGCAGTGACTGGCCCAAGGTCACCCAGTGAGCTTCATGGCTGCGTGGGGATTCGAACCCTGGTCTCCCAGGTCGTAGTCCAGCTCCTTAACCACTGCACCACACTGGGTCTCTGTTCGCATATAATAATTGACAATCCTTTAGCCCTTCGAAGGCTCCTGCACCTTTCAGGATATTGATACAAGTAAAACGAATGCAGTGATAAAATGCTTTAAACATTGAGCAATGAATGACAAGCCGTAAAAGCTGAAACATCTCTCTAGCCGCCTGAAGGTCTTCCTAAAGAGGGGATGGTCTTGACAAAGCAGGCAGGGGTTCTCTTTACAAGAGAGTAGGCCAGCTTGGGCATAACGCTCCTGGCTTTATAAATGAAGTGCTGGGCCGGCACGTTCCACCTCCCATCCGTGCTTGAATCTGCTACATCCAAAACAAAGGACGTCACTTTGCCAGCCAGGATCTGAGACCGGGTTCAAAATGTGGTTCCAGATTGTGACAAGTAAACCCACATTAAGCCACAGTTCCCCATTTTGGATGCAATATTGACATCAGGCAGGTGCCTTCGCTGGATTCCTTTTGGTGCCTGCTTAATTTTTTTTTGTTTAGGCAAGCCTTTCCAGACACACAGATGTTGATCCGTTTTCAGCTTTTTCATTAGTAGCTATTTTAGGTGTTTTTTTTAAATTAATTACTTGTTTTTAACTATTTTATTGATAATTTTAATGTTTTTTGTAAACAGCTTGCATTCTTTACATTCAAGCAGTATATGAATTTTGTTAAATAACAGTAAGATTGACATCTGGAGTGCTGAAGCTGGTACACGGGGAGGGGGGGGCGCATGTGGTCCCTCCCAGTTTAGTCAACCATGGTTTATTCAGCCAGGAATGCTGCATCCAAAGCGACCCACTTTAACACCTTCTGCAAATTAAAAGGCGCAGCAGTTGATTACACGCTGTACAGAGTGCAGAGCAGGCCCAGCCATAGGGAGGGCAAATATGAGTGAACTGGGGAGCAGGGCTGTGGAGTCGGAGTCAGAATTGTGGAGTCAGAAGCAATTTGGGGTGGAGTCGGAGTCGGTAGAAATGTACCGACTCCGGCTTCAAAATAAATTTTGATTGACAAATTTTTTAAAATAGAAATTCACAATGTCAAAGAAGCTTCCCACGAAGTCAGCTGTAGTTGAGCGTTTCACCATAACTCAGGATGGAAAACATTTTGTGTGTCAGTGTATGACACAGGACCCAGAGGAAGACAAATGCTGTGATGCTAAGATCAGCGCATATTCAGGCAGCGATAAAAATGCTCCTACGAGAGCTTCCGATTTAAAAAGACATTTACAGCCCTTTCCAGGGCTGTGGAGTCAGAGTTGGAGTCAGACAGTAGAAAAATAGTCGGAGTCGAAGGTTTGGTGTACCGACTCCACAGCCCTGCTGGGGAGGGTTGGGCTTGCTAAATGACAGGGGAGGGATAAGCTAACTGAATGTCTATGTGCGTCTCTCACACTCACACTCACACACACCCCTCTCCTCTGCCTTTCCAGGCAGTTCTTTCTAGCTTCCACTCCAGCCCTTGGGGCTGTTTTGGGGAGGCTTTTGGGGGTGGGATGTAGACAGGGTGGCTGTGCAAGGCTATTCCAAGATGCTTCGGCGTGAGCTTCTTAATTTCTGTCTTTGCTTGCAGATCCTGCTGAAGTCCCCACCTCCCTCAGCTACGAGGAGCTTGTGCGGAAGAACGTGGTGCGTAGCACGAGATCTCAAGCCTTGTGAAATCGTTTTGTTGGCCACCCTGGGCCTCTTCAGGAGCAAGGGCAGGATATACATTTAATAATGAATGAATAAATAAAATATGTATTTATTTGTTATTGACATCTCTGCCCCACCTGTCTTCCATCATGGAGCCCCAGATGGCATTCATGTGGTTCCCAGGCGGTGTCCCATTCAGGCATTGGCCAGACCTGCGTAGCTTCAGCAAGCTGAGGGTGGCCTTGTGTGCCTTCAGACCCATAGCTTGGGACCTTATTGGGGCTAGGCTGTGCTGAGACACACTAGTTGTTACTCTCACTTTTCCTCCAAAGAGCTCAGTGTGGCCTACGTGGTTCTCCCCGTCCCCATTTTATCCTCACAACAGCCCTGTGAGGTAGGTTAGGCTCAGAGGCAGTGACTGGCCCAAGGTCATGGCTGACTGGGGGTTTGAACCCAGGTCTCCCAGGTCCCTGTCCAACAACCGAACCGCTGCGCCACAGTAGCATGTACGATTGCTTCTCCTTTTTTGGGGGGGGGAAGAGGGGAGAATACTCCATCCCCATGCTTAATCAAGAGCCACCATGATACCTGCTGTGCTGTAGCTATGTTGACTTCAGTCCCTCAAGCAAAGAAGCTGTGCTCTTTGGATGACTTATTTCTGCCTGCCATGCTGAGGATGCTGTGAGACATGCAGCTAAATGTAAATGGCCTGCCTTCAAGTCGCTCCCGACTTATGGCGACCCTGTGAATAGGGTTTTCACAGTAAGCGGTATTCAGAGGTGGTTTACCATTGCCTTCCTCTGAGGCTGAGAGGCAGCGACTGGCCCAAGGTCACCCAGGGAGATTCATGGCTGCGTGGGGATTCGAACCCTGGTCTCCCAGGCTGTTAAAATTGGATGTCTGCATTGGGGCTGCAGAGAGCTCTAGCCATACATTTGCCACCCGGGGGGGGCAGCTTTTGAGAACAGCAATGGCGATTGGCCATGATAGTTTAACGAGTGCTCCACATTCAGATGCAGTCTACCCCTAAATACTAAATGCTGGGGATGAGCCAGAGTGCATGGCAAGTGGCACCTGGAAACCGTTTGCTGGGAGGCCTTTTTTTGGGGGGGGGGTAATGCTGCTCCCCGCCCACTGCCTCTCACTCTCTTTCCCAAGTGGCTTCCCCCAGGAAGGCAGATGATGCTGTTGAGTGTCTTGTGTTCTGATGGCTTATTACGCTGTAGTAATTTGCCTAGGGTTGGGATTAGCAATCGGAATGACTGGAGAAATAGCAGCTGGCTTGCACTGCAGCCCCTGAGCCGCAAAAAGACCAGCCACCGCCCTTTTTGTGGGGGGAGGAAGGCGCAGTGCTCTGGGTCCACCATCCGCGGTTCCAGGGTAAAAAAATCCTCCCTCAAGCCACCCTTTTTCTCTCTCTTTGCATGCTCTCCCAGGAGCTGTTCATGGCCCACTCCCAGAAGTACGCTCGAGAGACCGTTCTGTCCCGCCGTGTCCAGGACTGGGAGGAGATGATGGGGCCGCAGCTAGAAGAACAGGTGAGGCATGGCTGGGGTACTTTGGGATGGACGTGGCCCTCCAGGGCCTTATGATCAGGCCCTTCACATTCTCCTCAGGCCACACCTCTCGCCAGCCCTGTGCCCTGCTCCTCCTTAGCTGGAAATGCATTCAGGATCGCTTCTCTTGCTTGCCTGGATGGAGAGGGGTGTGTGGGTGGGGACGGCTGTTGAAACTTCTGGCTTGTGTGTGGCTGGAACGTCACTTCAGAAAGGGAAGAGCCACCCTGTCGCTGTGCCTGCGTTTTGCCTCTGGCCAGGCCCACCCCTGGCATATGTGGTTGCCCATGAGGGACACTCTGGCTGGAAAAGGTTCCCCACCCTTGAAGGCAGGAGTGGGGCGGCGTGGTGTCCTGGAGGGGATGGGGGCAGAGTCTGGTGGAGGTGGCATGCGGCGTACCTAATCTGCGCGCTCTCTCTACTCACAAGGAAGCACATGCAGCCTTCGACATCCACCTCTACGGGGACCGCGTGGTGTCCCGCCTGGGCCGTGTGGGCGAGTGGCGCTCCTTCGCCAGCCTGGTGGCAGGAGAGCCGGCCTTCGAGGTCTGCCGCTGCATGCTGGCCACCCTGCAGCTTGTGAGTACGACGGCAAAAGGCCAGGGGGTGGGTGAGTCTGACACAACCGCTAGCCCTTTTTGTGGGTTCAGTGAGGTGAAAGGGTCCACCTTGACTGCTGTGAGAGAGGCACGGAGACCCCTTCCTCCAACTAGCCACGTGTGTGTCTCTGATCCTTGCAACGTCTGTCTTCTTCTAGGCCAATGACTACACAGTGGAAATCTCCCAAAAGCCTGGCCTGGAGGAGAGCGTAGACACCATGGCCCTGCGCCTGCTGACTCAAGAGAGAGCCCACCGGCGCTTCCACACCTACACGGCTCCCTCCCTCGCCCAGCAATGACATTGCTCTTCCTTAGCCACCCCCCACCTCCAAACGCACACACTGTGTACGCATCTGTATATATATCTGTATATCTCTGTACAGCTTCTGTGTCCTAGTCGTTCTTCCCTGCCCTGACTGACCCTTCACCTCCTCTCTTCACTTTGCTGCAATAGACTCTGTGTGTGCTGGAGTCTCGCTGACTTTCCTTTTTGGGCGCTGGGACCAACTGCAAGGGCAAAACTGGGGATCTATCACCTCCAGCATTCTGTTACCATCAAGGGGGAGGGAAACTTGATGCCCTGGTGAGATCAGGCGTAGGATATAAAAGCCGATGGACCCTCCCCCCCCTCCTGGTCAGCCCTAACCTTCACCTGCTGAAATTAGAAGTTTAAAGGTGCCTCGTGGGGCCTCTTGCAAAGCCCTTTGGAAGCTGCTTTGTGCTGCTCCACCTCCAAAAATTTGGGGGTTCAAGGAGCAGTGTGGGGAGGAGGCAGCTTCCTTTGAAGGGAGACCACTTCCTCCTCGAGTGAGTTGCACTCCTGCAGTCCGTGAGCTGATGGACGGATGGGACTGGCCTTGCTCCAGCAAAGGAAAAATTGGTAGCCTGCCTTCAAGCCCCAGTTGTTCCTCTGAAGCTCTGCCCTTGCCTGTCCCACACATGACATCATGCATGATGTCGGAATGCATCTCCAACTTGGTGGGTTTGCATGGGGTTAAAGCAGATAAAGAGGTAACCTCCAAGATTCCTAGGTTGTCTCCTGGTCCTTTGATCTCCGTGCCGACCTTTCTTCTGATTAGACTGATACTCTCAGGGTCGCTGACCTCATTTCCAGGGCTGCCTCCACCTCCGTCTCTCTTGGGGAGAGAAGTCTTTCCTCTCCCCCCCCCCCCCCAGCATGAGATCAAAGACCAAGGATGGATCTCTGCACCTCCAACATAGTGAGAACCAGGAACTCGTTTATTATAGACAATACTTAATAAAAAAAAAGTTTTCTTATTTTCCTGAGCCTAGAGTCCAAGTGTGATTATATCTAGGAACGAGGTGTGCTACTTTAAAGAAGGTTCACGCAGAGAGAGGTCAGCATTTTGTGCTGTCTGCCAACAGTTACTTACGGGGTGGCTGGATGAGGCTTCTCTGAAACGGTCTCATAGGCCAAATGGGGAGGCTTGATGGGCCAGGTTTGGCTCGTGAATTGGAGGTTCCCCACCCCGATTTACAGGCAGCAAGAAGGCCGCCTGAAGCCTGGGTGCTTGGCTGCCTCTTCTAGAAAGAGGGGATTGGGGATTTTTGGTGCCATTAGTGTATTGCTTGCAGTGCAATTTGAGGAAGGGACTGGTCTTCTGTTATTAAACTGACTACATGCTCTATTAAAGGCTCCTGAGACTCAGAAGCATCTCCATGCAGGGGAGGTTGTCTGTACAGTCTCTGTTTTGGCTCTGCTTCCTCTGGTAGCTGTAGGCAACTCTCTGGCGGGTGCAGCAATGGCATTCAGTCACTCCTGACCTGGCAAACCCTTAGAACAGGGTTCCTGCTCTATCTCTGCAGCGTCACCAGGTTGCCTCCTCCCTCCCAAAAGCACACCCAGAACAGCACCCTTCCCGGAAACAGAGTGGGCAACACTCCAGCAATTACAGCTGCAGACTGGCCTCCAGTATTTTTCAAGTCTGCTATGAGACAGCAGAAGGTCTGGTGGGGAAAGCCCTGCGGCGGGCCACTCTGGCTCTACTGGAAATGTATTACTATATCAGCTGGGCAGTTAACAAAATGCAAGTACATAAAAAATAAGCTAAAAGCCAGCTATAATGCAGGAGGATTTAATCTATCTTAAAAGCTTAGGGGGGAAAAGTCTTTGCTTGGTCTTGAAAGGGGCAGTAAGGTATGTACACAAGGTTCTCTGGGGAAAGGCTTCCATCCATGAGCACCACCAGAAAAAAAGCAACCGAAATGATCCAAGGGAAGGGGTGGAAAACCTGTGGCCCTCTGGATGTTGCTGGACTACAACTCCCATCATTCCTGACCACCAGCTGGGGCTGATGGGAGTTGGAGTCCAGTGACAGCTGGGAAGCAGGGCTGTGGAGTCGGTACGCCAAACCTTCGACTCCGACTCCTCAATTTTTCTACTGTCCAACTCCACCCAAAATTGCTTCCGACTCCACAGCCCTGGAAAGCACTGTAAATGTCTTTTTAAATTGGAAGCTCTCGTAGGAACATTTTTATTGTTGCCTGAATATGCGCTGATCTTGGCATCACAGCACTTGTCAATCAAAATTTATTTTGAAGCCGGAGTCGGTACATTTCTACCGACTCCGACTCCATGACTCCGATTCCACAGCCCTGCTGGGAAGGCACTGGTTACCTGGAGCATCTCCCCGATGAGGAAAGGTTATGACATTTGGGGCTTTTAATTTAGAAAGTGCCAAGTAAAGGGGGGATATAAAATTTTGCATGGTATGGAGCTTCTCCCTCAATACTAGAACTGAACTGGTGTCATCCAGCGATACTGAACGGTTGCGAGATTCAGGACATGGCACATTTAGATTATGGAATTCACACCTGCAAGATGTTGTGATCCCAGATGTGGATTGCTTAAAAAACTCCCTGGACGGCAAGATCATCAATACTGCGTCTGTGTTGGAGTTGCTTTTTAGTATGTTTGTAAACTGTTTTTAAAATGTTTTTAATCTTAGGTCTTTTTTTTTTTAAGAAATGCTTTTAAAGATGTTTTAATGTATTTTAAAGTTTGTTTTTATGATATTTTAAAGTTTTTAGTGCTTTTGTTTGCCGCCCTGAGCTCCTGCCGGGAGGTATAAGTCATGAAATTTTTTTAAAAATACTATTGCTACTAGCCACAACGGCTGTGTGCTACCCTTCAAGATCAGAGGCTGCACATCTCTGAACAGCAGTTTCTAGGGAACACAAGTGGGGAGAGCACTGCTGCAGTCCTACTTACGGGCTTCGCATTGGGGCATCTGATCCAGGAGGGCTGTTCACCACAGAGAGGCCCAATCTACCTGCCTTGCTACAGATGGCAGGGGCACCCAGAAGGAGCCACTGAGAATCTTAACTTATGGCAAGGTTTACGGGGGAGACCAGCAGCTTTTCATTAATGCCCCAAATCCTTCTGCCGGGCTGCATAAACCACGAGGATAAAGACCAGAACAGGTCCGTGTGTTTCAATAAAGATAGCTTCAGCCATGAAGGAGGGTTGACGGGAGCAAGAAAGGTGAACTCAAAGGACTAGTTTAGGGGTGGGCTGCACTGTTCCCTCACAATAGCAAGACTGAGCCCATGCCTGGCTTGCACCAACTGGACAAGCAATGCACCTTTGCAGGCAGCAAGGTAAGAATTGCTGCTGGGAGAAGCGAAAAATCCTGTGCGGCATTTTCCTTGCCTGGCCAGTTAGCAGCTGACAGTGGTTATCAAGCTGCTTTCTAAGGAATTGTGGGTAAGGTGGTTCTCCGTGGAATAAATAAATTGAAGGGTGAACAAGCTTCCTTACAGGACAGCGTCCTTGGCTAGACCTGTTTTTCCTTGCAGTGTGCACCTACAAGGATGTGCTAGGGTGAGGTTCAAAAGGCCCGGCCAGGATCCCACATAGAGGAAACACGTGCCGAGGAGCCTCCTGAGAAATCCTTACAGCATGCAATGGCTCTGTTGCTGCAGACAAGTCAATATGGAAAGGTTGCCTCTGCAGGTACTGAGGCTGAATTTTGAAACTTCTACCTTCAGAAAACATAGGAGTAATGCTGGGAAAAACAGCAGGGAGGAGAAAAAGAGGAAGGCCAAACAACAGATGGACTGATTCCATAAAGGAAGCCACAGAGCTGAACTTACAAGATCTGAACTGGGTGGTTTATAACAGGTGCTCTTGGAGGTCATAAGAACATAAGAGGAGCCTACTGGATCAGGCCAGTGGCCCATCTAGTCCAGCATCTTGTTCTCACAGTGGCCAACCAGGTGCCTGGGGGAAGCCTGCAAGCAGGACCCGAGTGCAAGAACACTCTCCCCTCCTGAGGCTTCCGGCAACTGGTTTTCAGAAGCATGCTGCCTCTGACTAGGGTGGCACAGCACAGCCATCATGGCTAGTAGCCATTGATAGCCCTGTCCTCCATGAATTTGTCTAATCTTCTTTTAAAGCCATCCAAGCTGGCGGCCATTACTGCATCTTGTGGGAGCAAATTCCATAGTTTAACTATGCGCTGAGTAAAGAAGTACTTCATTTTGTCTGTCCTGAATCTTCCAACATTCAGCTTCTTTGAATATCCACGAGATCTAGTATTATGAGAGAGAACTTTTCTCTATCCACTTTCTCCATGCCATGCATAATTTTATACACTTCTATCATGTCTCCTCTGACCCGCCTTTTCTCTAAACTAAAAAGCCCCAAATGCTGCAACCTTTCCTCGTAAGGGAGTCGCTCCATCCCCTTGATCATTTTGGTTGCCCTCTTCTGAACCTTTTCCAACTCTATATCCTTTTTGAGATGAGGCAACCAGAACTGTACACAGTATTCCAAATGCGGCCGCACCATAGATTTATACAACGGCATTATGATATCGGCTGTTTTATTTTCAATACCTTTCCTAATTATCGCTAGCATGGAATCTGCCTTTTTCACAGCTGCCGCACACTGGGTCGACATTTTCATTGTGCTGTCCACTACAACCCCGAGGTCTCTCTCCTGGTCGGTCACCGCCAGTTCAGACCCCATGAGCGTATATGTGAAATTCAGATTTTTTGCTCCAATATGCATAATTTTACACTTGTTTATATTGAATTGCATTTGCCATTTTTCCGCCCATTCACTCAGTTTGGAGAGATCTTTTTGGAGCTCTTCGCAATCCCTTTTTGTTTTAACAACCCTGAACAATTTAGTGTCGTCAGCAAACTTGGCCACTTCACTGCTCACTCCTAATTCTAGGTCATTAATGAACAAGTTGAAAAGTACAGGTCCCAATACCGATCCTTGAGGGACTCCACTTTCTACAGCCCTCCATTGGGAGAACTGTCCGTTTATTCCTACTCTCTGCTTTCTGCTTCTCAACCAATTCCTTATCCGCTTGCTGACACTCTCAAAGAATTCTAATAGGTTACTGAGACAGGACTTTCCCTTGCAGAAGCCATGCTGGCTCTGCTTCAGTAAGGCTTGTTCTTCTATGTGCTTAGTTAATCTAGCTTTAATAATACTTTCTACCAGTTTTCCAGGGACAGAAGTTAAGCTAACTGGCCTGTAATTTCCGGGATCCCCTATAGATCCCTTTTTGAAGATTGGCGTTACATTTGCCACTTTCCAGTCCTCAGGCACAGAGGAGGACCCGAGGGACAGGTTACATATTTTAGTTAGCAGATCAGCAATTTCACCTTTGAGTTCTTTGAGAACTCTCGGGTGGATGCCATCCGGGCCCGGTGATTTGTCAGTTTTTATATTGTCCATTAAGCTTAGAACTTCCTCTCTCGTTACCACTATTTGTCTCAGTTCCTCAGAATCCCTTCCTGCAAATGTTAGTTCAGGTTCAGGGATCTGCCCTATATCTTCCACTGTGAAGACAGATGCAAAGAATTCATTTAGCTTCTCTGCAATCTCCTTATCGTTCTTTAGTACACCTTTGACTCCCTTATCATCCAAGGGTCCAATTGTCTCCCTAGATGGTCTCCCGCTTTGAATGTATTTATAGAATTTTTTGTTGTTGGTTTTTATGTTCTTAGCAATGTGCTCCTCAAATTCTTTTTTTAGCATCCCTTATTGTCTTCTTGCATTTCTTTTGCCAGAGTTTGTGTTCTTTTTTATTTTCTTCATTCGGACAAGACTTCCATTTTCTGAAGGAAGACTTTTTGCCTCTAAGAGCTTCCTTGACTTTGCTCGTTAACCATGCTGGCATCTTCTTGGCCCTGGCGGTACCTTTTCTGATCTACGGTATGCACTCCAGTTGAGCTTCTAATATAGTGTTTTTAAAGAACTTCCAAGCATTTTCGAGTGATGTGACCCTCTGGACTTTGTTTTTCAGCTTTCTTTTTACCAATCCCCTCATTTTTGTGAAGTTTCCCCTTTTGAAGTCAAATGTGACCGTGTTGGATTTTCTTGGCAATTGGCCAGTTACATGTATGTTTAATTTAATAGCACTGTGGTCACTGCTCCCAATCGGTTCAACAACACTTACATCTCGCACCAGGTCCCGGTCCCTACTGAGGATTAAGTCCAGGGTTGCCGTCCCTCTGGTCGGTTCCATGACCAACTGGTCTAGGGAATAGTCATTTAGAATATCTAGAAACTTTGCTTCTTTGTCATGACTGGAACACATATGCGGCCAGTCTATGTCCAGGTAGTTGAAGTCACCCATTACTACCACATTTCCTAGTTTGGATGCTTCCTCAATTTCATATCTCATCTCAAGGTCTCCCTGAGCATTTTGATCAGGGGGACGATAGATCGTTCCCAGTATTAAGTCCCTCCTGGGGCATGGTATCACCACCCACAACGATTCTGTGGAGGAGTCTGCCTCTTTTGGGCTTTCGAGCTTGCTGGATTCAATGCCTTCTCTCACGTATAGAGCGACTCCGCCACCAATACGTCCTGCCCTGTCCTTCCGATATAGTTTATATCCAGGGATAACCGTATCCCACTGGTTTTCTCCATTCCACCAGGTCTCGGTTATGCTCACTATATCAATGCTCTCCTCTAAGACCAAGCACTCCAGTTCTCCCATCTTGGTTCGGAGGCTCCTAGCATTAGCGTACAGGCACTTGTAAGCAGTGTCTCAATTCAAGTGTCTTTGGCACTTGTGGTTTGGCCTGTGGTAATTTTGCTCTTCTGAATTTATATCCTGTGCCCCTGCTCTCACAATGCCTACTTCTAGGCCTACCCCTTTTAAAATTTCATCATTTCTTTCGTTTTTATCCCAGGGGGGAGGTTTATTCCGAACCGGACCTTCCTCAGCTCCTGTCGGGTTTCTCCCCTCAGTCAGTTTAAAAGCTGCTCTGCTACCTTTTTAATTTTAAGTGCCAGCAGTCTGGTTCCATTCTGGTTCAAGTGGAGCCCGTCCCTTTTCTACAGGCCCAGTTTGTCCCAAAATGTTCCCCAGTGCCTAACAAATCTAAACCCTTCCACCCGACACCATCGTCTCATCCACGCATTGAGACTGCAAAGCTGGGCCTGTCTGGCTGGTCCTGCGTGTGGAACCGGTAGCATTTCAGAGAAAGCCACCTTGGAGGTCCTGACTTTCAGCATCCTACCTAGCAACCTAAATTTTGCTTCCAGGACCTCACGGCTGCATTTCCCCATGTCGTTGGTGCCAACGTGCACCACGACCACTGACTCCTCCCCAGCACTGTCTACCAAACTATCTAAACGACGGGCGATATCCGCAACCTTCGCACCAGGCAGGCAAAACACCTTGCGGTCTACACGCCCATCACACACCCCACTGTCTATGTTCCTAATGATCGAATCACCCACTACAAGGATCCCTCCACCCCCTGGAGACATACCCTCGGCACGAGAGGATAGCTGCTCATCCCCCAAGGAATGGGTCCCTTCTAAGGGATTGTTTCCCTCTTCCTCAGCTGGATGCTCTCCTTCCCCGAGACCATCGTTGTCCATGATAGCAGGAGAGCTATCATCGCTGGAGTGGGACACAGCTATAACGTCCCTGAGGGCCTCCTCCACACACCTCTCTGCCTCTCTCAGCTTTTCCAGGTCTGCCACCTTGGCCTCAAGGAAATGAAGTCGTTCCCTGAGAGCCAGGAACTCATTGCACCGAGAGCACACCCACGACTTCTGTCCAACAGGCAGATAGTCGTACATGCTGCAGGCGGTGCAAAACACTGGAAAGCCCCCACACCCCTGCTGGCTTCTTACCTGCATAGTTTTGTTTAAGGTTTATTACGTCAATGGGTTGGAAACTGCGGTTTAGTTGAGGTCAGGGAACAGACGGGCAGAGTGGGGGGCCCTGGCCTCCTCGCTCTGCTGCCAAACTCGCCTTGACGCGTCACTAATTCATAGGGTTGCCATAAGTCGTCATCGACTTGAAGGCACATCACAACAAAACCTTCAGAAAACTTAGGAGTAACTCAAACTTAGAATGAGTTTCTTTGTTGAAGTGGCCTGGCCTGTTTCTTTAATGGATTGGGACAAATTTCTAGAACAGGTTTACAGGGAGATTTAATTTTACAGCTCAGCAAGGGGAAACAGATTTGGGGATGGGAGTGTTGGCACAGTCTGAGATGATGCTGGAGAAGGGATACGCTCCTTGGAGGCGACAGCAGGTTCTCATTTCCCTCAGTGAAACCAAGATTGCCTACAATTTTGCAAGAGGGGACCTCTGTTTTACGAGTGGGATGATGTGGGCACATCTGTGCTTAACCTGCAGGCTTTGTTCTATTCTGCTGAGGGGAAGAATTAAGGACCAGGGGAGTTTATCCATACCCAATGAAAGTTTTGAAAGGAATGGAGAAATGCTTTGCCTTTGGTGCAGCTGTCTTAAATGCCTGGAAACCAAAGCACAGTGTCTGTCTATATAAAAGTACCCAAAACAATTTTACAAGAAGCAAAACTGAGGGGTGAAAACCCTCCCAAAAATGTTTAAGGAAACAATAAAGAAAAGCATGTAGACGCCATGTGTGGTATCAATTCATCGCAAAATTATTTCTCCTTTGAAATAGCCTCTGGAACTCATCACCGCAAGATGTCACAACAGAAGCCCATGAATATAAATAGTCCCCTCCCTACAAAGAGTTGAGCCCATTTAAGCAGCATCAAAGACCTGCTCTCTCAGGGCCCAGAGTTCAGGACGACGGAAGCACCAGCTCAGTCAAAGAGGCTCTTGTAGGAGTCCATGTGGCCCTTAATGCTCTTAGCAATCTGCTCTTCCGTCTTGTACCGGTTGTAATAGTCCATGAACAGTCCGTCCGGGCTGAGCAGGTAGATGATCACTGTATGGTCCACGATGTAGTCGCCATCCTGGTCTTTGGGCCCAGTGCTGGCGTAGACGCGGTAGGCCCGGCCAGCCTCACGCACCTGCTCGGGTGTGCCTGTCAGCCCCAAGAGGCGTGGGTGGAAGTCCTGGAGGTACTTGGCCACAGCCTCCGCATTGTCCCGCTCGGGATCAACCGTGATGAAGATGGGCTGGACGCGGGGCAACTGGTCCTCTTTGTCCAGGAGCTCCACCACGCGACTCATCTTCTCCAGCTCCTCAGGGCAGATATCTGGGCAGTGGGTGAAGCCGAAATAGAGCAGAACCCAGCTGCCCTTGAAGTCGGCCTTGGAGCGGGGCCTCCCCGTGTGGTCCACCAGTTGGAAATCCCCTTGCCCGATGGCCACCTTCCTTAGTTCCTTGATACGCCTCAGCTTTTCCTTCTGGGACTTCTCCGCCCGCATGTACAGCCAGGCGGCCAGGATCCCACTCCCAAAGAGGAAGGTGATGAGCAAACGCGTCTTCAGCTGGAGATGTGGGCTGGAGGCGGGGCTCTGTGGGTTCCTCTGGGAGAAAGGCCTCCAGCTGGTCTTCTGCTGCCACCCCCTGCTATGGTACAAAGCCCCTCTCGCTGCAGGAAGGATGCTCTGCGCTGCGGTGCAGGTAGCGGAGCCAGAAATGCAGGTGGTGCCCTTTTCCAAGGCATTCAGTGTAGGTGCCCGCCAGCCTGAAGCGCTGGCCAAGTATGCAAGTTGGTGGTGGCCAGTTGGCTGGAGGTGGTGCCTGGCTTGTTTGCAGAAAATCTGGCATCTCCCCCAGAGGCGGCTGCTGCTGCTGCTGCTGGCGGTGCCAGGACTCAGGCTGCCAAAGGAACGAAGCATCCCAGAAAGAGCTGGAAGGAGAAAATCTTACGTATTTAATTCCATTCCTTTCCCAATTCTCCTCCAAGGTTCTCCATCCCACATATTATGCTCAATATAATGGAACCAATTCCCTAGAGAGGTACTGGGCTCTCTGACACTGGAGGCATTCAAGAGGCAGCTGGACAGCCATCTGTTGGGAACGCTTTGATTTGGATCCCTGCATTGCGCAGGGGGTTGGACTGGATGGCCTTATAGGCCCCTTCCAACTCTACTATGATTCTATGATCCCATGTGGAAGGCTGGGAGTGGCCCAGGCCTCCCAGCACGCTCTGCGACTGAACAGGAGTTCCCACCAATGCAGCATGCAAGCTTTCATGTGAGACAACTCTTCCTCGGGCTGAGCCCTCAAAATAAGTCCGAAAAAGGGGAATGTCAACAGAAGAGGCTGGAAACAAGGTTTCAGGGGAGAAGAGCGGGAGCTTTTGCAGATTAATTGGGATGGTGCTGTCTGTTACGGGAAATGGAGGCACAGGCGATCCCATTTTTCATTTAGTAAAACGTATCCCATGGCCTAATAGTCATCCAGGGAGAGGGCACTCTCTCTCTTTCTGGCCAACTGACAAGGGTGCGGATGGACTGAAAACTGACATGGTAAGACTGAAACAAGTTGCAGACAAGGGTTTAGTTGCTTGGCCTCACTCAGAAGCAGAATTTCCTGCCTTCCTCAAAGTGCCCCCTCCGCCTTAACACACAGCCTACAGGAAGAATTCTGTGAAAGTGAAAAAGCTCACACACAACATTAACAAACATGTTCTATCCACCATCCCAGTAGGGGAGACCCTGGTGGTGGTGCCACTTCTGGCTGCTGCCCAGTTGGTGCTGACCCTCGACAGGGCCTTCTGGGTGGGTTCCCCGTTTGTTTAATGCCCTCCCTGGCGAGTTGTGTCTGTCTCCCTCGCTGGTGACTTTCAGGAGAAATTTAAAAACATTCCTGTTTACCCAGGTATCAGATGGCTGAGAGATATTGACCATGGCAACCTTGAAATTAGTAACTGTCAGGGTATGTGATTGTTTAAAGAAGTTTTTTGATATTTTCTAAATGCTTCAGTTGGTTTTAATTGTTTTAAATATGTTTCATTTTATTTTAAATGGTATTGCTTTAACATTTTGATGTCTGCTGCTCTGGGCTCCTTTGGAAGGGCGGGATACAAATTTAATTAAAAAATTAATGTAGGTCCTAATAGAAAGTCAAGCGTTATCATCCGTGTTAATTTTGTTCTCACAGACCAATATGGCAACCTGATTTTGATGTCTTTCAGCAAAGCATTTGCCTTCTCCAGTCGCTGCTACCTTGTCCTGTAAATCGTATTGCACTCCTCTCCCCGCACTCCACTTGCCCCCCTCCCTTTAAGGCAGCTGGCAAGTACCTTTGGGCTGGCTTGGCATCACATAGGAAGCTGCCTTAGATGAATCAGGTTAGATGGTCCATCTAGCTCAGTACTAATGCTGATAAAAGTTAGAGAGGAAAGCACAAAAGCAGGACTACAGCTGAACGTCAAAAAGACTAAAGTAATGACAACAGAAGATTTATGTTCCTTTAAAGTTGACAATGAGGACATTGAACTTGTCAAGGATTATCAATACCTTGGCACAGTCATTAACCAAAATGGAGACAATAGTCAAGAAATCAGAAGAAGGCTACGACTGGGGAGGGCAGCTGTGAGAGAACTAGAAAAGGTCCTCAGATGCAAAGATGTGTCACTGAACACTAAAGTCAGGATCATTCAGACCATGGTATTCCCGATCTCTATGTATGGATGTGAAAGTTGGACAGTGAAAAAAGTGGATAAGAGAAAAAACTCATTTGAAATGTGGTGTTGGAGGAGAGCTTTGCGCATACCATGGACTGTGAAAAAGACAAATAATTGGGTGTTAGAACAAATTAAACCAGAACTATCACTAGTAGCTCAAATGATGAAACTGAGGTCATCCTACTTTGGACACATCATGAGAAGACACGATTCACTAGAAAAACAATAATGCTTGGAAAAACAGAAGGAGGTAGAAAAAGAGGAAGGCCAAACAAGAGATGGATTGATTCCGTAAAGGAAGCCACTGACCTGAACTTACAACATCTGAACAGGGTGGTTCATGACAGATGATATTGGAGGTTGTTCATTCATAGGGTCGCCATAAGTCATAATCAACTTGAAGGCACATAACAGTAACAAACTCAGTACTGCCTACACTGACTGGCAGCAGCTCTCCAAAGTTTCAGGCATGGGCCATTCCCAACCTGCCATGGTGGTGCCAGGGACTGAACCTGGCAGTGACTCAATAAAGGCAGGGCCGCAGCACAGTCAGAACTATCCAGGCAAGCTGTTTGATGCACTGAGGCAGAGCATTCCTCTCCCACAGGACTATGGTGTGGAAGGGAGCAGAAAGGAAGGCTGAGTAGTGACACAGGCAGTCCGGGGGCCAGAGGGGAATCTGGTCTGTGAGTCCTGAGTTCAAGTCCCTCCCCTGCTACGGATTCGGGAAAGCTATTGCTTGCCCTCATTTCTCCACCTTGGGCAGCTGCAAGGGCCACCAGGTTGTACAGCAGCCTTGTCCCTGGCTGGCCTGCCTTCAAATTCTGACACAACCCCCCAGGACCCCCTCCGTTCCCAAATCCCCAAGGTCAGTGCATGACCCCACCTCCACCCCCCAACTCCTCCACAGCCTCCTTGGGCTCTTCTGGCCCGCCCCCTTTTGCAAGTTTTGTCCCAGCTCAAAAGGCCCCCAAACAGTCCTCGGCTCTGCCCCTCTCCACTTTAAATCTGGTGCAGCTGCCTGGGAAGCCCCACATCCGGAGAGGAGGTCCCTTGGGAGCGAAGAGGCGGGGGCCGGTGGGTCAGAACCTGCTGGAGATGGGAGTGGAGCCCAGGCAGAAGCCTCTCCCCGCCACGTTCTGTCCCCTGCAGCCCAAGATGTACCTTCTCCCTCTGGAGAAGGAGGAAGAAGAAGCCAAGCCCCTGAAAGGCGAAAGCAAAGCAGGAGCCCCCCCTCCAAAAATATCTTCCTCGCAGGCGCCCCCCCCCCGCATTAGGGCACCTGATCCACTTTCTTCTGCTCCCAGCCAAAAATTGGGGGTCCCTCAACTCAGCTGTTCTGGAGGGGAGATCAGCTTGTCTGCAAGGGTGGGGCCAGCTGCAGGCTCTTAACCTCCCCCCCCCCGCAATCAGCCCAGGCAATTAATGCCCCCTCCCCATTCACCAGCCTCCTCCAGCCACGTGCTCCCCCTTACTTCCGGGTTCTCCCCCTCCTCCTGCAAGCGGATTCCTTCTGCGTGTCCTCGCCCGCTTCGGCGCATGCGCACTCCGTTTCACCGGCACCGCCCGCTCCTCCTCCTCGTCTTTCTCTCCCCGCCCTCCCGTCTCGGCGCGCTGGGAGCGCCTTTGCTGTTCCCGAAAGCGGCCGGCAGAGGGAGCTCCAGCACAACGCAGGGAGCATGCCCTGCAATAAGGCGAGGCAGCGCCTCCTGCCGTCAGACTGGTGGAAGCGCAATGGCCCGGCTGCTCTTTCGTTGGGCCTTCTTGAAAGGCTGTTTTATTGAATGGCTTTTACTGTAAAGTATTAGGGTCTTGTTATTTTTTAAAATAATCTTATGCTCTTTAAATTTTGCAAGATGCCTTATGTGACAAGCCACTAATAAATGGGGCTTCATGATAATTAATAATAATATCGGCCATAATAATTCATGGGCAGCAGCTCTTTATGTTCTCTTGGATCCTTCCCAGCCCTGCTTGAGATGCCGGGGCTTGAACCTGGGACCTTCTGATGCGTGCAACGCGTTTGCTTTATTACTGACCTGTGACAGCGCCTGAGAGTTTCTTTGCAGCTTCAGGACAAAAGTCCAGCTAAAGGGAGATTTCAGTGCTAGTCCTATGCAGAGGAGACCCACTGAAGCTAATAGGCGTGACCAACTTAGGCTTATTCATTTTGACGGGTCTGTTCTGAGTAGGAGTTAGTTGAATACAACCCAAAGTCTGGTAACTGGTCAGATGTTTTCTGACTTCCCATTTAACAGAAAGAAAGAAAAAAGAAGGATGCCCTTCCCTGTTTGTCTTCCCAACAACTGGTTCTCTGAGTTACACTGTTCCTGATCATGAAGCAGTGAAGTGGCCAAGTTTGCTGACGACACTAAATTGTTCAGGGTTGTTAAAACAAAAAGGGATTGCGAAGAGCTCCAAAAAGATCTCTCCAAACTGAGTGAATGGGCGGAAAAATGGCAAATGCAATTCAATATAAACAAGTGTAAAATTATGCATATTGGAGCAAAAAATCTTAATTTCACATATACGCTCATGGGGTCTGAACTGGTGGTGACCGACCAGGAGAGAGACCTCGGGGTTGTAGTGGACAGCACGATGAAAATGTCGACCCAGTGTGCGGCAGCTGTGAAAAAGGCAAATTCCATGCTAGCGATAATTAGGAAAGGTATTGAAAATAAAACAGCCAATATCATAATGCCATTGTATAAATCTATGGTGCGGCCGCATTTGGAATACTGTGTACAGTTCTGGTTGCCTCATCTCAAAAAGGATATGATAGAGTTGGAAAAGGTTCAGAAGAGGGCAACCAGAATGATCAAGGGGATGGAGCGACTCCCTTACGAGGAAAGGTTGCAGCATTTGGGGCTTTTTAGTTTAGAGAAAAGGCGGGTCAGAGGAGACATGATAGAAGTGTATAAAATTATGCATGGCATTGAGAAAGTGGATAGAGAAAAGTTCTTCTCCCTCTCTCATAATACTAGAACTCGTGGACATTCAAAGAAGCTGAATGTTGGAAGATTCAGGACAGACAAAAGGAAGTACTTCTTTACTCAGCGGACAGTTAAACTATGGAATTTGCTCCCACAAGATGCAGTAATGGCCACCAGCTTGGATGGCTTTAAAAGAAGATTAGACAAATTCATGGAGGACAGGGCTATCAATGGCTACTAGCCATGATGGCTGTGCTCTGCCACCCTAGTCAGAGGCATCATGCTTCTGAAAACCAGTTGCCGGAAGCCTCAGGAGGGGAGAGTGTTCTTGCATTCGGGTCCTGCTTGTGGGCTTCCCCCAGGCACCTGGTTGGCCAGTGTGAGAACAGGATGCTGGACTAGATGGGCCACTGGCCTGATCCAGCAGGCTCTTCTTATGTTCTTATGTTCTTAACATGGAATCTCCATAGAGAAAATGCTTGGAAGTTGTTTAAAAACACTATATTAGAAGCTCAACTGGAGTGCATACTGCAGATCAGAAAAGGTACCGCCAGGGCCAAGAAGATGCCAGCATGGTTAACGAGCAAAGTCAAGGAAGCTCTTAGAGGCAAAAAGTCTTCCTTCAGAAAATGGAAGTCTTGTCCGAATGGAGAAAATAAAAAAGAACACAAACTCTGGCAAAAGAAATGCAAGAAGACAATAAGGGATGCTAAAAAAGAATTTGAGGAGCACATTGCTAAGGACATAAAAACCAACAAAAAAAAATTCTATAAATACATTCAAAGCAGGAGACCATCTAGGGTAGGGTTGCCATATTCCAGTTCCACAAATCCGGGCAGGTCAATTTGCATATCATGTAAAGTATTTGCATATTATGCAAATTATTTGCATATTATGCATATTATTTGCATATTAAAATTTGGATTGTCCAGTTGTTTTGTTTTTGTGCCTAGGAATTACCACCAAAAACTGGGGAAAGATGTAAGAAATCTTTTTTTTAAAAGCAACATTTTCAGCCTTAAATGCCTAGACTCTAGTTTCCAACACTAGGGAGTATTTATTAAGAGAATTTATATCCTGCCCTTTTGCTGTTAAAAACAGAGCTCAGCACAGCTTACAAATATAATAAAAACAATAAAAATACACAATCAATATAAAAACATAATAAAAACACAAAATAGCAACAAACATAAAGTAAGTCAGGGCAGCAGTACGGTTAACCATATATGATATATTTCAAAGATGTGGTGGGTGGAGAAAAACAAGCAGCCAAAATGTTACGAAAAGGAGTCTTTCACACCACATGCTCAGTTCTAAATACTGTTGCAGCAAGTTTTACAAGTTTTTCCAGTATTCCACTGGTGCAGGCACTCAGACATTCAAAGTATTTGTATGTTTCTTAGGTTTTATAAAAGCAGAGCTTTGCTTAACTCAAAATTTCTTTTCCCTTTGATCAACCACATCTACACAGGTTCCACCTCCATACTCAAAATGAAACTGGGCCTGGAAGTGTGCAACAACCCCACACATACCTTGCTAATTAGATTACCAATGCCAGGTTGTCTGTCTTATCGACTACTCTCCTGCTCCCCCCCACACACCGGGCATCATGAAAGACCCAGGCCTGGGCTCAGAAAGAAAATAAATATCTGGTCCTCTTCAAAGTATTGATAAGCCTCTTGTTTTAATTGAAATAATAATTATAAATTCTTGTTCTTATCACTGATGGGAGTATCTTGCATATGCTGCTGTTGCTTCTATGGCTGTAACGGAGTGAGGTTAAAGATAAGTGAAATGCAAATAGGAAAAAAAAAACAGAAGGCAGTAACACTTTCCTAAATGTAATATCATACCAACCACAACAAGATTCCTATGAGTAAGGCAAAAAACTAAGCATCTCACAACCAGTCAGGATTCCTAACCAAAAACCAAACATATGATAAATGAAGAACTATTTATATAAGAATGACTATCAAATATATTTATTATTTACACAAACTGTAAAGATATTTATAGTGCAATCCTAAGTTTCTTTATTCAGAAGCAAGTCCCAGCGTATTCAGTGGGGCTTACTCAAACAGGGACAGAAATGCAACCTCAAGTGATAAGCAACTTCATTCACACAACCCAAAATTCCAAATCATGCCACTTTACACTGTTTTGCAACTGTTTATACTTGTTTTTATGGTTATTGGATTTTAAATGGCTTTATTTCTTGTTGTGAGCTGCCTTGGTTTCCAACCCTACCTCACAGGGGTGTTGGAAAGACTCCATACACACACACACACACACTGCAGATGTATAAATACATACAGCCCATATAATAGTTTATTGTCAAACCAGTTGGTCATTGCAGAAAAATCAGTATTAGTTTTTTAAAAAATCAGTATTAGTTTCCTACAGAATAAAAACTGTAATACCTAAGTAAGCCCTGCCTACTTGCTTTAAAATAGGACTGGAGAGAAGGACAGAAAGAGTTAGAACACAAACACAATTCTTTTTTACATTCACTCCAAAGTCCCATTGATTTTGAGCACATTCATAACCATGTCTACTCAAAAGTAAATCCTATTGAATTCAATGGGATTTACTCTGGGCATATGGGATTAACATTGCTTTTACAAAAGCAAGTATTGGGAAGGTTTTCAAAACGCTGCCCAGGATCTGACTCCTGCACACAAGAGGAAAAAAAACTGAAATGTATATACTTACCCAATTTATGAGATTTTCAGATAAACGGGGGAAACCACCATTTTCTGGCATTCCAATGAGGTTTTCTAGACACTGCCTCAGGTCAACCAAATGCAACCCTGGCTTCACTGATTGGCTGCAATCCTGAAGGGGGGGGTTAAAGCTACGAAGTGCTATACAGTACAGTACTGTTTAAAGAAAGATTTAACAGTCGGGGGGGCGGCTGACGTTTTTATGTATATCTCGAGAACCGGACCACCTAGAAACTTAATTTTTTTTTTAATTAAAGCTGAGAATCCGGGCCACCTAAGGGCTAGCCGGGCACCGGGTGGCATCCATAGAATCCGGGTAAAACCCGGGTAACCGGGCAATATGGCAACCCTAATCTAGGGAGGCGATTGGACCCTTGGATGATAAGGGAGTCAAAGGTGTACTAAAGAACGATAAGGAGATTGCAGAGAAGCTAAATGAATTCTTTGCATCTGTCTTCACAGTGGAAGATATAGGGCAGATCCCTGAACCTGAACTAACATTTGCAGGAAGGGATTCTGAGGAACTAAGACAAATAGTGGTAACGAGAGAGGAAGTTCTAAGCTTAATGGACAATATAAAAACTGACAAATCACCGGGCCCGGATGGCATCCACCCGAGAGTTCTCAAAGAACTCAAAGGTGAAATTGCTGATCTGCTAACTAAAATATGTAACTTGTCCCTCGGGTCCTCCTCCGTGCCTGAGGACTGGAAAATGGCAAATGTAACGCCAATCTTCAAAAAGGGATCCAGAGGGGATCCCGGAAATTACAGGCCAGTTAACTTAACTTCTGTCCCTGGAAAACTGGTAGAAAGTATTATTAAAGCTAGATTAACTAAGCACATAGAAGAACAAGCCTTGCTGAAGCAGAGCCAGCATGGCTTCTGCAAGGGAAAGTCCTGTCTCAGTAACCTATTAGAATTCTTTGAGAGTGTCAACAAGCATATAGATAGAGGTGATCCAGTGGACATAGTGTACTTAGACTTTCAAAAAGCTTTTGACAAGGTACCTCACCAAAGGCTTCTGAGGAAGCTTAGCAGTCATGGAATAAGAGGAGAGGTCCTCTTGTGGATAAGGAATTGGTTAAGAAGCAGAAAGCAGAGAGTAGGAATAAACGGACAGTTCTCCCAATGGAGGGCTGTAGAAAGTGGAGTCCCTCAAGGATCGGTATTGGGACCTGTACTTTTCAACTTGTTCATTAATGACCTAGAATTAGGAGTGAGCAGTGAAGTGGCCAAGTTTGCTGATGACACTAAATTGTTCAGGGTTGTTAAAACAAAAAGGGATTGCGAAGAGCTCCAAAAAGACCTCTCCAAACTGAGTGAATGGGCGGAAAAATGGCAAATGCAATTCAATATAAACAAGTGTAAAATTATGCATATTGGAGCAAAAAATCTTAATTTATTTATTTTATTATTTATTTATTTAAAATATTTATACCCCGCCCTTTTTCCAAAGAACCCAGGGCGGCTTACAAAAATAATCATGAAGAGTTAAAACAGTAAATATACAGAATTAAAATAGTTAAAATGAATTAAATCAAATACAAGGTAAGAGTTAATTACCAATTCAATTAAAAGCCCATCTGAATAGGATCGTCTTCACCTTAGCATGGAAGGAAAGAAGTGAGGAAGCTAATCGTACTTCACTGGGGAGGGAATTCCACAATCTGGGGGCAGCCAGCGAAAAAGCCATATTTTGTGTCTTTACAAGAGAAACTTGTGAAAAAGAAGGAGTAGAAAGTAAGGCCTCACCGGATGATCCCAGAGTCCGGGCAGGATCATAGGGGGAGATACGATCTAACAGATAACCTGGACCTAAGCCGTATAATTTCACATATACGCTCATGGGGTCTGAACTGGTGGTGACCGACCAGGAGAGAGACCTCGGGGTTGTAGTGGACAGCACGATGAAAATGTCGACCCAGTGTGCGGCAGCTGTGAAAAAGGCAGATTCCATGCTAGCGATAATTAGGAAAGGTATTGAAAATAAAACAGCCGATATCATAATGCTGTTGTATAAATCTATGGTGCGGCCGCATTTGGAATACTGTGTACAGTTCTGGTCGCCTCATCTCAAAAAGGATATTATAGAGTTGGAAAAGGTTCAGAAGAGGGCAACCAGAATGATCAAGGGGATGGAGCGACTCCCTTACGAGGAAAGGTTGCAGCATTTGGGGCTTTTTAGTTTAGAGAAAAGGCGGGTCAGAGGAGACATGATAGAAGTGTATAAAATTATGCATGGCATTGAGAAAGTGGATAGAGAAAAGTTCTTCTCCCTCTCTCATAATACTAGAACTCGTGGACATTCAAAGAAGCTGAATGTTGGAAGATTCAGGACGGACAAAAAAAAGTACTTCTTTACTCAGCGCATAGTTAAACTATGGAATTTGCTCCCACAAGATGCAGTAATGGCCACCAGCTTGGATGGCTTTAAAAGAAGATTAGACAAATTCATGGAGGACAGGGCTATCAATGGCTACTAGCCGTGATGGCTGTGCTCTGCCACCCTAGTCAGAGGCAGCATGCTTCTGAAAACCAGTTGCCGGAAGCCTCAGGAGAGGAGAGTGTTCTTGCACTCGGGTCCTGCTTGCGGGCTTCCCCCAGGCACCTGGTTGGCCACTGTGAGAACAGGATGCTGGACTAGATGGGCCACTGGCCTGATGCAGCAGGCTCTTCTTATGTTCTTATGAGCCATCCCAATATATACTAACTCATTTCTCTAGACAACAGTTGTTATGCAGCCACAAAAGGACCTCCCTCCATACACACACACACAAGATGTTAGTATCAGCAGACTTCAGGGAACACAAAAGCTTGCAGACGCACCAAAGAGAGAGAGAGATTTAAGGGGAAACCCTAAGGGACCCTTCCAAAACAGCCAAATGAGGACTGGGTGTGCTCAGTGGTCACGGAATGCTGACTGACTGGAGTGTGTGTGCATGGAAAACCAGGAAGGTGCAGGGGGAATGGAATGGACAGATCTGGCGCCAGAGGGTGGCCAGGTTGGGCCTTGGCAGGGCCCCCTCAAGGGCCCCTTTCTTAGGTTGGGAAGGTAGCACTGCCGCAATCCGTAGCAACATTGACTCCCAAGCTTGCTGCAGATTGCAGATAGGGACCTCCAAGTGCCCCCCAGACTGTGCAGGCCCGCAACGCCCGACCGCATGCCCCACCTACATTTTCAATTGCTGTGCATGCTGTGCATGCTGTCCAAGCATACCTGCCATCATCCAAGATGTCAGCAGAGGCTTCCCTAAGGAGCTGATGCCCCGGCTGCCATCTTGGTTGATGGCAGGCATACGCACTTGTAGTGTAGTGTGCCATCAACCAAGATGGGGGGCATCTCTCCCAGCCCTGCTTGGAGATGCCTTTGGGGATTGGACCTGGGACCTTATGCATGCAAGGCAGATGCTTTGCGAGTGAGCTTCACCCCTCCGCATCCTTCTTCCCCAAGATGGATCTCAACAGACTGGGACAAGTCCAAAGGCCTGCAGACAAGGTCCTCTAAAGAAAGGCTGAGAAGAGACTAGCAAGAGGCCGTCTGATCACCATCTCCAAGTCCTTGCAGGGCTGTCTTACAGGCGACGATGGAGCAAATGTGTGCCCAGTTGCTCCAGAGGGTGGGACCCAGACCAGGAGGTTCAAATTACAAGGAGAAGGATTTCCATCTAAACATTAGGAAGAAAGTCCTGACAGAGCAGGAATGGTCAGCAGTGGAACAGATTTGCCTCAGAGTCTCTGGAGTTGGGAATTCTTAAGCAGTGGCTGGAGGGCTTCCTGTTGGATGTTGTAGGAGTGCATTTCCTGCATTGGCAAGGGTAAGTTGAGATTACCTTTGAGGTTCATTCCAATGCTGTGATCCACTCCACTGTTTTGCAGGCACTGCCCTTTTGTTCCCAGCCTCTGCCTCTCAGGGCCAAAGTACAAGATATATAAGTTATGTCAGTTACATAGCTTTAAGTCCAAAGTTTTTATCTGGATCAGGAGGAGTGAAAATAGAAATGGACTGCCTTCAAGTCGATCCCGACTTATGGCGACCCTATGAATAGGGTTTTCATGGTAAGCGGTATTCAGAGCGGGATTACCATTGCCTTCCTCTGAGGCTGAGAGGCAGGAACTGGCCCAAGGTCACCCAGTGAGCTTCATGGCTGTGTGGGGATTTGAACCCTGGTCTCCCAGGACGTAGTCCAGCACCTTAACCACTACACTTTAACCGTTTACCCCCACTGCAGTCCCAACCTGGATCAAAAGCTCACACCTACTATTTGCATCTCTCTCTCTCTCTGTGTGTGTATGTGTGTGCGTGAGAGAGAGAGAGAGGGAGAGAGAGAGAGAGAGCCCTGCTGGATCTGGGAATCCCACCAGCAGGGCATTAGGACAACAATCCTTTGCCGCTGTTGTGGATTTTGCCCCTCTGCTGCCTTCCTCCCGTCCTGCAGTGCAAAAGGCTTTTCTGATGGAAAATCTGCTTCATTTTGCTGAATGTAACTCAGTGACAGGGATGGAAAGATCTGTTAATTTCTATTCTCTCAGTTCCTCATTTGCCCAATCTGAAATAGTTCTCCACATTTCTACAGCAATTTGTGATTTTTAAAAAAAATCATGAAAATTCTTCAGCATTTTAGTGTGAATTTCTCCTGATGCACGCATTTTTATATGCAGTTTTGACTAACATGCACATTATTGCACGCAATTTTTCCTAATCCAATACATTTTTGTATATTTTCACCAATATATGCATTTTATGTACACTTTCCCCCTAATATCTGCATTTTTGTAAACATTGTTTGGGTGGGGACCTGCATCGCAAAATTCAGATAAGAATGAATTTTGAAGGATGGCTGTCTTTCAGTTCTCATGTTGTGTCGGAAAGTGCAAAATGGAAATGGACTGCCTTCAAGTCGATTCCAACCCATGATGATCCTGTGAATAGGGTTTTCATGGTAAGCTGTGTTCAAAGGTGGTTTCCCATTGCCTCCCTCTGAGCTGAGAGGCAGTGACTGGCCCAAGGTCACCCAGTGAGCTTCACGGCTGTGGGGATTCGAACCCTGGTCTCCCAGGTCGTAGTCCAACACTCTAACTACTACGCCACACTGGCTCTCCTCGGAAAGTGCAGATTTGATCAATTTAGCTTTACATTCTAACCAAATCAAATTTCTCCCCCAATCCCTACTCAGTGGTGGTGGTGGTGGGGACAAGCTCATTTAATGATTGTTCCACATGATCTAAGATGTCAGGGCGTAGTCTGAAGCTGTGTGATGCCAGAGGCTACATCAAGACAAAACAGACACACTCAGAGTTGCATGCTCAGCAGAGAATTTATTAACATCACAGAAGGAAAAATACGAAGAAACAAAGAGGTCAGAGGGCAGCCAGAAGGTGAGCAAACTTCACATAGTATTGTAGTATTCCACACAGGTGGGTGAGCGTTTCAGAACACCGAGCCATAATGTCGACAGGTTTCAATGTGCAGCTTGAAGTACTCCCCACAAACAGATATTTGCAGTGCAAAAAAGGATCTTTCATGCTCTAAGTTGGAACAACAAGATAACGGAATAAAATCTTGCCACTGAAGAATGCAGCATGATGAATGCATTGGGTATACTATATTGTGCAATAACAATTATTTTTCCTTTGGGTAACCAACCTTTTGCCTTTCAGAGGACTACAACTCTTGTCAGCCCCTGCGAGGATGGCCAGTGGCGAAGGCTGCCTTTCAGCATCAGGTTGAGGCTTTGGGTCTCTTTTGGAGCCTCTTGTCCTTTTAGTGACCACATGGGGATGTGTTTATTACAGAAAAAACGTAATACCAATTTCAAATCATGTTTACATATTTCCCTGTTTGGAAGTGAGGGTGGAGATGAACTTTTGAACACACTGTTCTAAGATGTGAAATTTGGCTTCCTGTTGCAATGGAATTAAAGGTTTGAAAAAGCCCTTGTGGTTTCAACTCTAGGCCAAACAGAATGGGGGGAAAAAGAGATTTTATTTTTGCAGGTTTCTAAAGCAGCAATTTGGAACCTTGCAGGTGAACTCTGGGAGTGTATTATTTCAGGATTGGTCCCTGGACACTGCAGCACCCAAGAATCTGAGCTGTTGTCTAGATCCCCAATGGTCACCTTTTCAGATCCTGGATGTTGGGTATCTTCCACAGGCTTAATACGCAGCCTTGTATTTGCAGAGGAATGGAAAGCAAGCAGAACAAGAGCGTCGCATCCATGTCTTGCTTTCTGTAGAGTAGAAGAATAGATGTTAGGAGGACTAAGGGCATGTGGAGACACAGCAAGATTAGCTAGAGATATTTTGCAATCAGAACCTTGTTCTTAAGTAGATGGCATAGATACACCCAGCAGATCCTTTACCATGGAACCTGTGCCCCAGACCCTTCAGCCAAGGCTGTCTGAATGGCATGCTCCAAAATGATCCAAATGCTTTGTCTAATGGAATTTTGTACCCATGAAAGCTACACTCTGATTGCTGAATACAAAGTGCTTACAAAATAGAGCCCATTGCTGGGAGCAAATCTCACCCATCTTATCTCAAGTGCACAAGCCTACCTACTAGATCCAAGGGTCATTTCAAGGCACTGGTACTTTTAGGCTGCAGTCCTATGCATGTTCCCACTGAGGTTCTTACTAGACATGTATAGGATTGCACGGTTAATGTCATAGGCTTGGGCCCAGTGTAGCTCAGCTGAATTCCATATGGATTAAAGCTGATTAATTGCCTGATTAACCCAGGTGCAATCCATGAAATAAGGGCATCCAGCAGGACCTTCTCTGTGATCAAGCCTGTTATGGGAATAATCTTCCCAATGAGGTTCCTCATCTCGCATTTGCCCAGCAAGGAAAAACTTTGCCTTGTACTGTTTGGAAAAGCAACGTACTCAAAATGTTATTAATTAAATGCACTAATATCAATATATATGTATCTTGCCTTTCCTTTTAATGATCTTAATGTATGATGCTGATCTAGAAGCAAACTATGAATTTAGCCAGTATTAAAAAGTTATGTAGCAAAGCAGCTACAGACACACTTGGAGGAAGCAGATTATTTAGATCCTTTCCAGTCGGGCTTCAGGACTGGACACGGAACTGAAACAGACTTGGTCGCTCTGGTGGATGATATGAGGAGGGCGTTGGATAGGGGAGAACATGCCTTCCTCGTCCTCCTGGACCTCTCAGCGGCTTTCGATACCGTCGACCACGGTATCCTGTTGAGTCGCCTGGAGGGACTGGGAATAGGAGGCACTGTTTTACAGTGGTTCCGTTCCTATCTCTCCGGTAGATATCAACGGGTAGTGTTGGGGGATGAGGTTTCAGACCCTTGGCCCCTCAACTGTGGTGTGCCACAGGGTTCAATCCTCTCTCCCATGCTATTTAATATCTATATGAAGCCGCTGGGGACAATCATCAGGAGTTTTGGGCTGCAGTGTCACCAATATGCGGATGACACGCAGCTCTATCTCTCATTTAAATCTTCACCAGAGTTGGCTGTGGATACCTTGTCCGAGTGCCTGGAGTCCGTAAGTGGATGGATGGGAGAGAACAGGCTGAAGCTGAACCCCGATAAGACTGAGGTATTACTAGTGGGGGACAAGGGAAGGTTGGGTGATTTTGACCTGATACTTAATGGGGTGAGTTTGCCCCTGAAGGACCAGGTCCGCAGTCTCGGGGTCATCTTGGACTCCCAGCTGTCTATGGAGGCTCAGGTTTCTGCAGTGAGCCGGGCAGCCTGGTACCAACTTCATCTAGTACAGAGGCTGCGACCCTATCTTCCCATACATCTGCTCCCACGAGTGATACATGCCCTGATCTCCTCTCGATTACACTACTGTAATGCGCTCTGCGTGGGGTTACCCTTGAAGACGGTCCGGAAACTCCAGCTGGTACAAAACGCGGCGGCACACTTAATAAAGCAGACCCGCCGCCGCGATCATATCACCCCAGTGTTGATTGAATTACACTGGTTGCCAGTTGTATACCGGGCCCAATTCAAGGTGTTGGTTTTAACCTTTAAAACTCTATACGGTTCCGGCCCAGTTTATCTGAAGGAGCGCCTCCAGTATCACCAAATATGCCGCCAAACAAGATCAGCCTCACAGGACCTTCTCTCGGTCCCACCGACTAAGACAGCTAGGTTGGTGCGGACCAGGGAGAGGGCTTTTTCGATCGTGGCCCCCACCCTCTGGAACTTACTTCCCTTTGACCTTCGGCATGCCCCCTCCCTGTTGACTTTTCGCCGAGCCTTGAAGACCTGGCTCTTCAGGCAGGCCTATGGGATCTCTGGGGTGGGTTAGGTTTGACACTGTATTAATGTAAGATGGTCTTCAGATGAGATGTTATGATATTAATAATGTGATGATTGTGTATATGAGCAGATTGTATTTTATATTGTATTTTATATTGTACGTCGCCCAGAGTGTCCGTTCAGTCGGACAGATGGGCGTCTGCTAAATAAAATTGTATTATGATGATGATGATGATGATGTCTTTTTTACTTTTGTTTGTTTGTAATATGTTTACATGTTCTTTCATAATATAATTTTTTTTGAAAGGGGGAGAAATCCTGCCTTTCCTTATAAAACTACAAGGTGGTTAAACAACAAGAATCGTAAAATGCAAATACCAAACTCAGTCAAGCTCTGTTGCATCTGATAGTCCTAATGTTGGAAAACGATAACTGAAGCATTTGAAATGCTAGGAATGCATCTGCCATTGAACCCTCAAATTTGCTTGTTGCATTAAATAACAACACAGTACCTCATAATTCAGAACCAGATCTTGCAGTCAGTTAGTAACTACAAGGGTAACCTTTGCAAGACAGGCAAAAGCTCAAACCGTCTTTTCAAAAAAATGTTTGAAAAGGGTGAGAGATCCTGCCTTTCCTTGTAAAACTACAAGGTGGTTAATAAGAAGAATATGGGCTCCTGCTGGGAAGAAGGGAGCCCGCTGTGATGAGTTCGCTGGACACTTCCAAAATAAGATCGCCTGCATTCGTCGGGACTTAGATTCCAATATTATAGCAGTTGGATCCAATGAAGCATCCAGATCACGGTCTTGTCCTCTTTTATTGGATGAGTTTCAGTTGGTGCAGCTTGAGGATGTTGACAAGATTCTTGGACTGGTGCGTGCGACCACGTCTGTGCTGGATCCTTGCCCCTCTTGGCTGGTGAAAGCTGGCAGGACCGGAACCGCCGGCTGGGCCAAGGAGGTAATCAATGCCTCTTTGCCAGAGGGAGTGGTCCCTGACTGCCTAAAAGCGGCGGTAGTGAGACCGCTCCTGAAAAAAACCCTCCTTGGACCCAGATAACTTGAACAATTATAGACCTGTGGCGAATGTTCCGTTCCTGGGCAAGGTTCTGGAACGGGTGGTGGCCGGCCAGCTCCAGGGTCTCTTGGATGACACTGATTATCTCGATCCGTTTCAATCCGGTTTTACGCCTGGGTTTGGTACCGAAACAGCCTTGGTCGCCCTGTATGATGACCTTTGTCGGGAGAGGGACAGGGGGAGTGTGACTCTGTTGATTCTCCTTGATCTCTCAGCTGCTTTTGATACCATCGACCATGGTATCCTTCTGGGAAGGCTCACGGAGTTGGGAGTTGGGGGTATTGCTTGGCAGTGGCTCCGCTCCTACTTGGTGGGTCGTCAACAGAAGGTAGTGCTTGGGGAACACTGCTCGACACCCTGGACTCTCCATTGTGGAGTCCCACAGGGATCGGTACTGTCCCCCATGCTTTTCAACATCTATATGAAGCCGCTGGGTGCGGTCATCAGGAGTTTTGGAGTGCGTTGTCACCAGTACGCTGATGACACGCAACTCTATTTCTCCTTTTCATCTTCCTCAGGTGAGGCTGTTAACATACTAAACCGTTGCCTGGCCGCGATAATGGATTGGATGGGAGCTAACAGACTGAAGCTTAATCCAGACAAGACCGAGACGCTGCTAGTGAGTGCCTTCTCTGCCCAGATGGTGGATGTTCACCCTGTTCTGGATGAGGTTACACTCCCCTTGAAAGAGCAGGTTCGTAGCTTGGGAGTTCTCCTCGACTCTTCCTTGTCTCTTGAGGCTCAGGTAGCCTCAGTGGCACGGAATGCTTTTTACCATCTTCGATTGGTAGCCCAGCTACGTCCCTATCTGGACAGTGACGACCTCGCCTCAGTCGTTCATGCTCTGGTAACTTCTAGATTGGACTACTGCAGTGCGCTCTATGTTGGGCTGCCCTTGAAGATAGTTCAGAAACTACAGTTAGTCCAGAATGCAGCGGCCAGATTGTTGACGCAAACCAGAAGGTCCGCTCATATAACACCTGTTCTGGCCCATCTGCACTGGCTTCCTATTTGTTTCCGGGCTAGATTCAAAGTGCTGGTTTTGACCTATAAAGCCTTACACGGCATGGGACCGCAATACCTGGTGGAGCGCCTCTCCCAATATGAACCTACCCGTACACTGCGCTCAACATCTAAGGCCCTCCTCCGAGTGCCATCCCATCATGAAGCTCGGAGGATGGTGACTAGAAATAGGGCCTTTTCAGTTGTGGCTCCCGAACTATGGAATGGTTTCCCTGATGAGGTGCGCCTGGCGCCGACGCTGCTATCTTTTCGGTGCCAGGTGAAAACCTTTTTATACTCCCAGGCATTTTGAAGTATATTTTACAGTATTTTAGCATTATTTTGTATTTTTGACGTTGCTTGGTTCTTGTATTGTTTGTCTGTTTTTGGTTTTTGATTCATTGTATTTATTGTATTTATATATTGTACTTGTTTTTATTTTTTTATGTACACCGCCCAGAGACCCTTCGGGCTTAGGGCAGTATATAAATTAAATTAAATTAAATTAATAAAATATAAATAAAATATTAAATAAATAAAATGCAAATATCAAACAAACCCCCTTGTATTTAGTCCCAAGTAAATGGACACAGATCTAGCTCTGGTCATCAGTACCCAGCGGCGTCACTAGCGGGAGTGCGGGGGGGTGCGGATCTCCGGCGCACGCCCTCCCAGGTGCATGGACGGGGGTGCGTGCATGCACTCACCACGTGCTCCAGGCTGGTGGTGGAAGGCCCGTCCCGGCTTCACCGCCAGCGAGCAGGCACCTTCTGTCGGTCTCGCCCGCCTGCCTCCGAGGAGGAGTTGGCTGCGCCGACCTGGAGCGCTTCACAGCTCCTTTGCCGGCCAACGGCACGGGGCGGGGCAGGTCTGGGTGTCACCTCCCTCAGGGTGTCACCCGGGTGCGGCCCGCACCCTCCCCACCCCGGTAGTGACGCCCCTGTCAGTACGCGGATGGGAGATTGCCCTGGAACTCTCCTTGCGATGCCACCTTCACTTGCATCATGGATATAAAAATGTGCTCAATAAATGCATACTTCTAGGTCTGCCATAGGGGAGGGAGACCGAGGCACTTAGCTGCTCCTTGATCCAGACTGTGCCCCCACCTCCCCCATGGCGTCAGATTTTACCACATCTATATTACCAGGCTTTTCTGGTGCCATAAGGCTTTACTCAAATTATCGAAGTACTGAATTCTGTGTCTGGTGTAAACCCTACATTTGTATGGTATGAAGTTTTATCAGGCCTTGCCCTTGACCAAAGGGCCACTCGAGTCTCATCCCTCACCCCACAATCTGTGAGTAACGGTCCAAAAAGAGTAATGAGGCACAATGACATGGGGTGCTAAATAGGGTTGCCAGGTTCTTGGCCTGAGACTGATCCTGTATCTTTAGGAGAAGAGAAAGTCAGCCAAGTGCAGGTGTTCTTGCAACACTGTAATGGGAAAAACCACAAGGTGGAACTCTGCACAACTTTTAAAGACACAGAAGACCTCTTGGTTGCCAGGCCAGGCCTCCCAGAGGTCTTCTGTATCTTTAAAGGTTGTGCCGGGGGAAGAGAGAATTCCATCTTGTGGTTTTTCCTGTTACAGAGTTGCAAGAACACCTGCACTTGGCTGACTTTCTCTTCTCCTAAAGATACAGGATCAGTCTCAGGCCAAGAACCTGGCAACCCTAGAAATAGGAGGCAGAAACTGGTGGGCCGGCCAGGGCAGATTCCTGGGCCCAGGTCTTCTCTCCTTCCACTCCACCCTCCTCAGTTTCTCTGCCAAGAAGAGTGTTCCTGCATACCTGGGTTCTTAAGGTTGGACAGAGAGACACACTCTTCTGAAGTGTTGGCGTTAGAGATCCGGGAGTTCCAGAGAAGTGAAGAGAAGACAGATCCATCACTCCATGCCCAGGTCCTTATCTGCCAAGAGAAAAAGAAACTATGTGGAAGAATTTGCTGCCTGGGACTGTCTTGCTATTTGCAAGGGCGTGATTATTCCATCCAGGGCTGACTGAGACCAGCCCCACTTTCCTTGGGTGGCGCTTCTGCACAGTCTGAAGAAGGCCCTTCCCGGAGGGATTATTTCGATGGGGGGCACCAGGCACCCTGACGCACAGCAGCCACTTCTCATCTATGTTTTGTGCATTATGATGAGTTTGGGTTGAACTGCATTAATAGTTTGTTGAATTTTTGTGTTTTGCTTAACTTATATCTGAAACCAGAACTATCACTAGAAGCTAAAATGATGAAACTGAGGTTATCATACTTTGGACACATCATGAGAAGACATGATGCACTAGAAAAGACCATAATGCTGGGAAAAACAGAAGGGAGTAGAAAAAGAGGAAGGCCAAACAAGAGATGGATTGATTCTGTAAAGGAAGCCACAGACCTGAACGTACAAGATCTGAACAGGGTGGTTCATGACAGATGCTCTTGGGGGTCGCTGATTCATAGGGTCACCATAAGTCGTAATCGACTTGAAGGCACGTAACAACAACAAACATTGATGGAAATGCTGGCTGCTAATTTTTAATGCTTTCTTCTTATTGTGAGCAGCTTTGAATGCAACACTACTGTTGATGGAAAAGTGGCATTCAAATATAAAACCAAATCAAAATGGTCACCGGCTGGTTAGGCTGAGGACAAAGATGACTGGAGTGGGGTGGGGGTGTAAATGAGGCAGAAGGTTATAGCACTTTGAATGACACGAAGAGGGTTCCCAAGGAGGATAAACAATGAGTGCCTGAGGCTGCCGTGCGCTCAGCTAGGCCACTCTGGTACACCTAGCCTAGAACTGCCTGCTCTGACTGGCAGCGTCTCTCCAACGCCTCCCCTTGAAAGGGGTTTCCAGGCCCTGACAGGAGCTGAATGGACTTCTCTGCTCAGGTTTGAAACTGACAAATTCCTTTTCCTTTTCAGTTGTGACTCCCCATCTGTGAGAACCATTTTGCTGCTATTAATGGTGCACATATTTTTATTCAATTAAAGCTGCTTTTTTTTACCTGTGTGTGTTCATTGCTGGAGGGGAATTTTGCTTCTGAATCTGGTACTTGGCCACTGACCACTGACTGCCATGTTTTGGGTCTGCTTGTGACTCTGGGCTGAGGAGTGCCCGTCTGTCTCTTGTCTTTTGGAATCCCTGGAAGGGTTATTCCTGGGCTCTGGGTTTCCCCTGACTCAGAGTGGTTAATCAGATGAAGGGGTGGTGGCAGTCTACCTACCTGCAGGGTTGGTGTTGGGTTGCTCAACCTTGGCAAGGGGAGATATTTTGCCAGGATCAATTGCCCTGGGTGGGGAATTGGGTCTTGGGACTGCATGGAGTGTCAGTCTGGTGGCACTAGTGCATGACAGACCCTTTCTTCAAAGGTGACCCAGAGACCCTAAATGTTACCATTTTGGAGTGAATTCCCAATCCAGAGTGAAGAAAGAGCTGAAGAGTCAGACTTGAAGGGCTGCAAGGGACCTGAACAGTGGAGGCTGGTCCAGTTGGGCAGATGGGGTGCTGGCCCACCAGCCTAAGCCAGCACCTATCTGCCTCCCTCCTTAGTTGCAACACGACCAAAGGGTGGCACCCCCTGTGCCAGCTGCTGCCGCCTCTTTGGTCTGAGGATTGCCCTCGTGGGACTTAGCAGGGAGGAGGATGGGAAGCAAAGCAACAATTAGTTAGTCCTGCCTGTCACAGGCTTTGGCTCCGCCTCTTGTTTGGGCTCCCTGCCTTCCAGCTCACCGGTCCCAGTTTAGCACCAGTTTAGATCATCAGCATGAAGAGAGTCCCAAAGGCACACTCACCGTGGCATCATTTGTAGATTCCAGACCAATCCAGACATCGCTGACGTCATATTTTTTCAGGAAATAGCCAATCATGTTCTCTTCCTTTTTGGAAAGAATGGAAGCCAGCTGGGACCCGTGTCTCATCTCCTGACATGTGAGCTGCAAAGAGAAGGAAGGGGCAACAACTACCCTCAGCTCACTCACATCAGTGCCACACCAACGCCATGAACAACCCTGGCCCGGTGTGTGAGAGAAATGCTGTTAAGGAGAGCAGGAAAGCGGCATGGGTCAAGCGCAGGTTCTGCCCCAACAAAACAGACAGTGTGCAGTTTGAACAACTGTGTCTGATTGGAAAAGCCCAGTTGGAGAGTCACACCAGAGTTTCTTGGGTAGGGAGGAAAAGCTGGTGACTAAGTACATGTATCTTCAGTAATCACATCATGGCTGTCTACACATTACTGGCCCTCTTCAAGTACATGAAAGGTTGTCACACAGAGGAGGGCCAGGATCTCTTCTCGATCGTCCCAGAGTGCAGGACATGGAATAATGGGCTCAAATTGCAGGAAGAAAGGAAGGTGGAAGGCATACAATGACGTGGAGAAAAAAGGAGGGGTGCAAACCCTGAATGCCAAAGGAGGGAGTATCAATATGTTTATTGTATATATTCTTAGAAGCTTATAATATAAAATGCCCAACGCGTTTCAGCCCATCAAGGGCTTTCATCAGGGGATGATAGTTGCTAAAAGCTCTGTATACAGGTGCGAAATTCCTATACTTCGCACCTGTATACAGAGCTTTTAGCAACTATCATCCCCTGATGAAAGCCCTTGATGGGCTGAAACGCGTTGGGCATTTTATATTATAAGCTTCTAAGAATATATACAATAAACATATTGATACTCCCTCCTTTGGCATTCAGGGTTTGCACCCCTCCTTTTTTCAAATTGCAGGAAGCCAGATTTCGACTGGACATCAGGAAAAACTTCCTAACTGTTAGAGCCATACGACAATGGAACCAATTACCTAGAGAGGTAGTGGGCTCTCCGACACTGGAGGCCTTCAAGAGGCAGCTGGACAGCCATCTGTCGGGAATGCTTTGATTTGGATTCCTGCATTGAGCAGGGGGGTGGACTGAATGGCCTTATAGGCCCCTTCCAACTCTACTATTTTATGATTCTGTGATTCTATGAAAATATAGGAACATAAGAAACTGCCTTATATTGAATCAGACCACTGGTCCATCTAGCTCAATATTGCCTACAGTGACTGGCAGCCAGCATGGGAGACTGGTGGCTTCAGTGTCAGTGGGGCAATGAATCTGCTCCAGGTTTTAGTCTGAGCTTTCAAGGAACTGTCCAAGGTGCTTTCACCTTGGACAGCTCCTTGAAAGTTTGAACTAAAACCCAGAGTGGATTCACTGCTCACTGACATCGGAGCCACCAGTCTCCACTGGTAGCAGCTCTCCAGGATTTCAGGCAACAGCCTCTCCCAGCACTACCTGGAGATGCCACTGGTGATTAAACCTGGGGTCTCCTGTATGCAAAACAGCTGCTCTGCCACTGAGTTAAGACTCTTCCCCACAATAATGCAGCTAGGCCATTCTTTTTTTCAATTCAGATCGAAGCTGGCTTTGGGAAAAATGCATCAAAATGCAGTATTTCACAAGGAACAACAGGATAGTCACAGGGTAGGTATGGCCTGTGTCTAACATTGTTCATACTGCTTTCCAAACCAGAGGTGGGAGCTCCCACTGGATGCAGAGTAGATGGGAGTGTGCACAGAGCCTTTCATGCCCTGGTCCTCCCTACCTCCCCCTCCCCCCTCTTCCTTGTGTTGCTTCCCCTCTGTTAAATTTTACTCAGGGCATGTTGTTGTTGTTGTGTTGTTGCTGTTGTTTTGTGTTGTGTTGTTGATGTGTTGTTGGTGTGTTGTGTTGTTGGTGTGTTGGGTGGTTGTTGTTGCTGATAATGATGATGATGATGATGATGATGATGCCATGGTCTCTTGTTCTATCAGAATCTGACTCCTTCCCCAGTCATCCTTCTCTCACCTTTACTGGAACAAGGGGTCAGGGATATGGCCCTGCACAAGTAATATGGCCCTGCGCAAGGCCCCCAGCACTTCCCACAAGGTTGGTGGCATGGCCGACTACAGAGCTATTGAATTATCAAGTTTGACATTGCAAAATGTTGTGCAGCAAAATTACAAAGCTCTCTTCTTTGGGGAAGGGATGTGGCTCTGTGGCAGAGCACCTGCTTTGCGTGCAGAATTTCCCCGGTTCAATCCCCAGAAGCAGCATCTCCAGGTGGTGCTGGGAAGGAACCCTGTCTGAGATTGTGGAGAGCCACTGCCAGTCAGTGTAGGCAATACTGAGCTAAATGGAGCAATGGTCTGATTCGGTACAAGGCACCTCTTTATCTTTCACAAACAGGGAAGTATGTTGGACAGTCATGCCTGCAATGAAGCTGTAGAATTTAGGATCGGCATTGAGCAGGGAGTCAGACTCGATGTCCTCCGAGGTCCCTTCCAACCCTGCAATTCTGTGCCTCTAGATCTGTGCTAGATAGACTAAAGAAAAAAGGAGCCCAAGAAGCGTAGGAGTTCATGAAGAACGTATTACAAAAAGCGCAATCGCAAACAATTCCAAAGAGAAAGAAAAATGGAAGACATCGGAAAAAGCCAATGTGGCTACACGGAAGACTGGTGGAGGAGGTAAAAGTAAAAAAGAGCATGTATAAAGAATGGAAGGAAGGACGCATCACCAAGGAAGAGTACCGACGAGTGGCTCGGGCTTGCAGGAATAGCGTAAGGAAAGCTAAAACCCAGAATGAGCTGAGGCTGGCGAGGGACAACAAAAAGGGGTTTTTCAGATATGTTCGAAGCAAGAGAAAGACCAAGGAAACGGTGGGACTGCTGCTCAATGAGGATGGCAAAATGTTGAGAGATAACGAAAAGGCAGAACTGCTCAACACCTATTTTGCCTCCGTTTTCTCCCAAAAAGGGAACAGTGTGCAACCTTGCATCGGTAGCAATCTCAGTAAGGGGTCGGGACTGCAGTTCGAGATCGATAAGGAGATAGTCAGGAAATACCTAGTTAACCTAAATGAGTTCAAATCTCCAGGGCCTGATGAACCGCATCCCAGAGTATTGAAGGAACTTGCGGATGTACTCTCGGAACCTCTTGCCATCATCTTTGAGAAATCCTGGAGAACGGGAGAGGTGCCGGAGGATTGGAGACGGGCAAACGTCGTCCCACTCTTTAAAAAGGGTAAAAAAGAAGATCTGGGGAATTACAGGCCGGTCAGTCTGACTTCAATACCGGGAAAGATATTAGAACGGATAATAAAAGAGTCCATTGGCAACTATCTAGATGACAATGCTGTGATTAGTAGGAGCCAGCATGGGTTTGTCAAGAAAAAATCCTGTCAAACTAATCTCATCTCTTTTTTTGATCGGGTCACTAGCCTAGTAGATGGTGGAAATGCTGTAGATGTCATCTATCTAGATTTCAGCAAAGCGTTTGACAAAGTCCCCCACGACCTTTTGATTAGCAAACTCGTCAAATGCAGACTACATGGAAATACTGTCAGGTGGATTCACAACTGGTTGGAAAACTGTACTCAAAGAGTGGTTGTCAGTGTCTCTGCTTCGGACTGGAAGGAGGTCTCGAGTGCAGTGCCACAGGGTTCTGTCCTGGGGCTGATACTCTTCAACATTTTTATCAATGACTTAGATGATGGGGTGGAGGGAAGCCTTATGAAGTTTGTGGATGATAAGAAACTGGGAGGGATAGCTAACACAATGGAAGACAGGAATAAAATCCAAAGGGACCTGGATAGACTAGAAAATTGGGCTGAAATTAATAAAATGAAATTCAATAAAGACAAATGCAAGATTCTGCATTTAGGCCACAAAAACAAAATGCATGGGTACAGGATGGGAAATACCCGGCTTAGCAGTAGTGCGTGTGAGAAGGACCTTGGAATTGTAGTGGATCGCAAGATGAACATGACCCAGCAGTGTGATGCTGCGGCAAAAAAGGCAAACGCAGTTTTGAGCTGCATAAACAGAGCTATAGTTTCCAGGTCGAGGGAAGTAATAGTCCCACTATATTCTGCATTAGTCAGGCCTCATCTGGAATACTGCATTCAGTTCTGGGCGCCTCATTTTAAGAAAGATATAGACAAGTTAGAGCGGGTTCAGAGGAGGGCGACGAGGATGATAGCTGGTATGGAGAACAAGTCTTATGAGGAAAGGTTGAAGGAACTTGGCATGTTCAGTCTGGTGAAGAGAAGGCTGAGGGGTGACATGATTGCACTCTTTAAGTACCTGAAGGGCTGTCACATAGAGGAGGGTACAGATTTGTTCTCTGCTGCCCCAGAGGGTAGGACTAGGTCTAATGGTTTTAAGTTGCAGGAGCGTAGATTCAGATTGGACATTAGAAGGAACTTCTTGACAGTAAGGGCGGTTCGGCAATGGAACCGACTGCCTAGGGAGGTGGTGGGATCCCCTTCACTGGATGTCTTCAAGCAGAGGCTGGACAGCTATCTGCGGGAGATGCTCTAGCTGTGGATTTCCTGCTGTGAGCAGGGGGTTGGACTCGATGGCCTACAAGGCCCCTTCCAACTCTATGATTCTATGATTCTATGACTCCAATATCATCTTGGAGAATGCAAATGAGGAGCGTCCTGGCTTTGCTGATGATGAGGATGCCACCGAACGATGTTGTGAACTGCAGGGACCTAGGAAGCTGCCTCTGACCACACCCTTCCACCTAAGCCCAGGACTGTTGCCTCCGTTCTCTGACTGGCAGCTGCTCTCTGGGGCCTCCAGGACAGAGAGGTCTTCCGCATCCCAGTCTATCTGATCTTCTTGGAATAAATGATTTGGCAGTATTATAAAGCATGCACACGCCAGAATTCCAAATGAGGCTACCTTTGCACTCCTCATCCCCCCCCCCCAGGGCTATTCCTTGGCACCACCTACCTCCGCTTCGTCCCATCTGATGGCATTTTGGACAAACTGGTAGCAGTAGTGCTTGTAGACGAGGGCGCCATTCGGGCAGCGAGAACGAGTGTTCAGAGTGTGGTTGGTAGCACCTGGGAGAGGTAGTGAAGAGCAGTAAATGCCCCAAACTTCAAAGGACAGGGAAGGAGAGGAGAGCAGCAATGACGAGCACTTGCAAAAAGAGGGACTCGACTCCTTGTCCTTAGTGGCCACGGCAAAGAGGCAACAAATTCCGTTGGGAGCTAGCAGAGAAAAGGAATGCCTTTCCCCTCTCCGGGGCAAAGAGCTTTCCACATCAGGTCATGGAAATATATATATACATATACATTTAAGTCCTCATGAAAATCCTTCAGCATTTTAGTGTGAATTTCTCCTAATGCACACATTTTTGTATGCACATTTCCCCTATTTTTTTGCAAATATTTATATTTTCCCTGCTGTAACACATTTCTGTATGTTATTTTCACCAATATCTGCATTTTTTGTGTGCATTTTATCCTATCATATACAGTTTTGCACACATTTCTTGGCTGGAGAATCCGGTCAAGTGCAGAATTCAAAGGGTCTCTTCGTTCACATTCTGTTTTGCAAAGTGCAAACTGAGTAAATTCACCTATAATCGTGAACTGAATAAAATGTTGTCTGCATCTCTACTGGTGGTGGAGAGCCAGCTATGGTGGAATACTGGAAGGCCAGGGGAAGGGAGGGCTGAGGCCTTGGGCCAGTTTGCAGCCTAACTTACCTCACAGGGCTGTTGTGAAGAAACAAAATTAGAATTGGGGAGAGAATTAGGTACATCACCCTGTGCACCTTGGACAGCTCCTGGAAAGTTTAGATTAAAATCTGGAGCGGATTCCATTGCCCCATTGACATGGAGCCATTGCTCCTTGGAGGGAATGCAAGACAACTAATAGTGGCCACCTGCAGGGGTTTCTTTGAAAGGGCAATTAAACACAAGTCTCTCCATGTCACCAGAATCCTTCCCTGCCCCTTGGTGGAAGGGCCAGCGTTCAGCTGTAGAGCCTCTGCCCTGCATGCAGGAGGCCCAAGGTTCAACCCCCAGCGTCTCCAGGGAGGGAGATTTCCTGTCTGAAGCCCTGGAGAGCAGCGGCTCTCAGTCAATGGAGGCAGTGCGGAGCAAGATCTATTAATGGGTCTCAGTAAGAGGCAGCCTCCTATGTTCCCCTCTCTGGCCACATGCTATGTTTTGACCCCCAAACAGAAGCGGAGTGGGGTTGCCACCTTCCTTCAGGGCCCCTGCTCCACTGCCTTCAACAGCTGTCTGGCTGAGAAAAGTGTCCCCTGCTAAACTTATGTGGGTCAGGCTGCAGGAGGAGGGCAACCTTGCATGTCTCAAATGCAGGCTGTGTTGTCCAAACCAACTGAATGAATCCATTGCAAGTTATCTTTTCAAGTGGGTCGCAGCCCTAGATGAAGGCAATTCAACACACCCTGCTCCATTGATGTAGCACCCCTTACAATACTCACCTTCTGCTAAAGTGTTAAGGATCAGGCAGCCCAACAGGCAAAGTCCAAGGTAGACAACTTGTCCCATCTTCTGGATCTCCTGGGAAAATAATATGTGAGCATCAGACATGACCAGGCGATGGTCTGAAGGCACATGAGGCCAGCTCCCTGCTGAAGCTAAGCAGGGCCAGGCCTGGTCAGTGACTGGATGGGAGACCGCCTGGGAACCATATGGAAGCTGCCTTGGGTTTCAGTCATGAAAAGAAAGGCGGGGTATGAATGTAGTAAATAAATAAATAAATACATCTCAGCTAAAGGTGCAACGTTTCCAGAAATGATGATGCCATGGGGGGAGGGGAATATCTTTTAGAGTTGTGTGTGTATGTGTGTGTGACCATTTTAGGGCAAATGTGGAAAAAAAACTTTTTACAAGATGCAAACTTGCTTTGCTCCTTTAAGAGCATAAAATGGTGCCGCTGTAAATTCAGCATCTTCCAGGGCATACAAAAAATAAAGGTTACCATGTTGGTCCATAAGAAAAATTCCAAAATCCACATGAAGGCAATACCTTTATCAACAGCAAGGTCCTAAACCAAAGGGAATCAATTTCACACCACCTAAATCCTCCGTGGGCAGAGTAGTAAGCGGTGGTAACGCAGCTGAAAGCTCTGCTCACGGCCGGAGTTCGATTCCAACGGAAGGAGGAAGTTGAATCTCCGGTAAAAGGGGTTGAGGTCCACTCAGCCTTCCATCCATCCGTGGTCGGTAAAATGAGTACCCAGAATATGCTGGGGGGGGGTAAAGAAAGGCCGGGGAAGGAACTGGCAATCCCACCCCATATGTACAGTCTGCCTAGTAAACGTCGCAAGACGTCACCCTAAGAGTCGGAAACGACTCGCACTACAAATGCGGGGACACCTTTACCTTTTAAATATGGCACTTTATTTCCCAAGGGAACATTCCCTCTCGCTGCCGGGTAAGGCTACCCAGTTTGGCTTCTCTTGATTTTTTGCACACCACCAAAAATTAATGTCCACCTTTGCTAATATAAGGACTGCCCAGTTTTTCGTGGCTCCTGTTCTCCACCCTCCAACGACGGAGGCAGACCTGGGTGATGACAACCTCTGCTTGCATTTCCAGAGATGGGCAATCAGTTGCTCCCATGCTTCTTTTCCCCAGCAGAAAAGTGCCACAGCTCAGTGGAAGAGCATCTGTCTGGCATGCAGAAGGTTCAGTCCTCAGTGGCATCTGCAAGTGGTGCCAGGAGGGAATCCTGCCCAAAATCATGGAGAGCCCCTGCCAGTCAGTGCAGATAATACTGATCTATATGGACCAATGGTCTGACTCAGTATAAGGGAGCGCCTATGTTAGGCCGTGGTGTAACCTCATACCTGCACAAGACCAGAACAAGCCTCATTTAAATGTCTGCTACCTCCTCCTGCAGTCCGTCTAAAGACTCTTACAAGGTGCAGCCTCAGCAGCCTCAACATCGCCCCAAAGTGTTTTATGCTCCCTTTCTGTGTCTCCCCCAGTTGCCTGTTCTGTTTACCATCTAGTTTGATGAAGAGTTCTGGAGGCTTCAAAAGCTCACCCACATGATTTTGCAGTGGCGGCTCTATGTCAGTGGGGAAGGGAATCTACTCCAGGTTTTAGTCCAAGCTGTCAAGGAGCGGCCCAGGGTGCTTCAGACCCCCTGACATGGAACTGCTGCTACTTTGTGATATTATGGCTGGCCAAACAGAGGTATTGCGCTCCTATGAATCTGGGGATTTCCCCTTATGGGCCAACACAGCGACCATTACTTTACATGTGAGCTAGTTTTCACCAGTAGCAAGCAAACACAAGCCCATTCTGTGGGACGCAAAAGGAAAAGAGAGAAATGGGCCTCACCTGCGTCCTCCTTTCTGCCGGTCTTACTGCAGCTGACCTGAAGCTGACGGTGATCCTGATGTAGCCTGTGCAAGATGCTCTCCATCCCTGGGCAGATTTATAAGAAGCAGGACAAAGAGGCAGCAAACAAACCTAAGCATCCAAATACCACAGAGCAAACAGGTGTGGCAAGAGGAGCCCAGCCCATTGGCTGGTCTTTTTGTAAACCCTACAGATGATGAGTGAAAGGAGACAAGAGGTCCCCAACCTGGGGAGAAAGGGTTGGCGGTTGGGGGAGGGAGGGAGCTGGGTGATGACAATTCCTCAAGCTTCTTTCTTCTTCCCTCATGGCAAGATGGCCCTTCAACCATAACAGGCTGTGGTGTGGGCTGTTCCACGCTTCAGACTTCTCTCCTGAGCATGCACATAATTCTTAAAGGACAATGGACATGTGGCTTGCATAAGCATTGCCTTTTCTCTGCTCACCCACCTCTTGTCACCTCTGTCTCCAGGGTATCCACATCTACCTGTACCTGGATGACCTGAAAGATCATCTTACCCCTTGTATGCCCAGTCAATCACTGAGCTCTGCAGGTGAGGACCTCCTGCAGATACCATCTTATCAGGAGGTCCATTTCGTACAACATAGGAAGCTTGTGTTGTGGCACCGACCCTTTGGTGTAGGGTTTGGCCGATATAATGCCGTTGTATAAATCTATACAGCCACATTTGGAATACTGTGCATGGTTCTGGTCGCACCTCACATCAAAAAGGATATTGTAGAGTTGGAAAAAGTTCAGAAAAGGGCAACCATAATGAACAAAAAGATGGAGTGACTCCACTGTGAGGAAAGGTTGCAGCATTTGGGGCTTTTTCGTTTAGAGAGAAGGTGAGTCAGAGGTGACTTGATAGCAGTGTATAAAATTATGCATTCATTTTCATTGGCGATCACTCATGGCCGAGTAAGATTGTCTTCCAAGATAAGGTCTTTAACGGTGGGTCCGTAAGTGACTGTGGAGGCCAATTCTGGATCCACACAGCCTCCCACAGTGAGGACATAGGTTTCCAGATTTGCTTGGAAGACGCCTGTGTGTGAATTTGTTTTATGTGGGGAGATCAGCACACGACAATCAACACACAATCTTGACAGAAAAAGCCTTTGATCCAACGGCATGGGTACCACGATGAAGTCTTTTATCTGCTGCAGCCTTCATCCGCCTTCACAGCCATTGTAACGTACACATTGTTATCCTCCGCCTGTTCTGCCGTTGAGGACTTTCTTGGATCGTTCTTTGTCTGGTTCCTCTCCCTTGATCTTACCGCCATGCTGGGAGTAGAAGGCATCGCTCACAGGGTTTATTGGAACACGCAAGCCCACTCACCACTGCAAGGTGATGATCCAGCGAGGGGATATAATTATGCATGGCACGGAGAAAGAGGATAGAGAAACGTTTCTCTCTCTCTCATAACACTAGAACTCGTGGACATCCAATGAAACTGAATGCTGGAAGATTCAGGACAGACAAAAGAAAGTCCTTCACACAGCACATAGTTAAACTATGGAATTTGCTCCCACAAGAGGCAGTGATGGCCACCAACTTGGATGGCTTTAAAAGAGGATTAGACAAATTCATGGGGGAAGATAAGGCTATCAATGGTGCCGTCATAGTCCATTATAGTCAAAGGCAGGCTTCTGAAAGCCAGTTGCACTCAGGTCCTGCTTGTGGGCTTCCCAGAAGAGGCCCGCTGCTGGCCACCAGATGGACCTGTGGCTGATCTAGCAGAGCTTTTCCTAGCTATGTTTGCATGCCATGCAAGCTCAGTGCAAATAAATTCATTTTTAATTGCATTCATTGCTTCCCCCAGGCACCTGGTTGGCCACTGTGAGAACAGGATGCTGGACTAGATGGGCCACTGGCCTGACCCAGCAGGGTCTTCTGATGTCTTCTGTTCTTAAGAGCAGGCATTGTTCTTGCCTGGAATGCTGGATGAACTAGTCCTGGCCCTTCCTCATCCCCCCATGTCCACTATTGTTGTTGCTCTTGTTGTTTATTTATTATTTATTGAATTTCTTAGTCGCCCATCTGGCTGGCTGTCCAGTCACTCCGGGCGATGTACAACATAGGCATACAATACCTAGACATTAAAAATCTGAAAACAATGAAGATAAAATCTAGCCCACCCCAAAAGCCTGCCTGAAGAGCCCGGTCTTCAAGGCATCTCTCTTCACACCAGCTTTGCACTTTCAGTGACTTTGGTATAAACTGAGCAAGATTTGCTTTTAAAGTCTCAAACACTGCTTTTTAAAATGCCAGCCCTCTGCACACATGCCCCACTCCGAAATGTGGCAGGCTTCATCCCTGCAGTAAAAGCTACAGTGCTTTCAAATGTCATCCAATTCTGTCTAAAAGTTTTAAAAAAAGATATAAGTATTTGTTGATTGTTCCATTATAGTCAATGGGAGATGAGCTGGTGCACCCCTCTGCTGTAGGTCTGAGGCAAAAATGTGATGGTTTTCCGAGGCCTTGAGCTGAGGTGGGCCCCTGTCTGACCCAATGAGGTGGAGGTCTTAGGCCATTTTTATTGCACTTGTTTTATCGCATAGCCTTATTGAATAGCACTTGGCAACCAGCTGGAGAGCCCAGGGGTGGATAGGTTAAGGAAGTCACTTCCTTGTTCCTTGTATTGAAGGAACAGCATTGTGCTTTGTAGCACTGTTTTATGCTGGTGCTGGTTTTGTAGCTCTGTGTTGACAGGGCAGGTCCTGACACTTCAGGCTGCCCTAGTTACAACAAGGAAGAAGCATGCAACAGAGACAATACATCAAAGGTCCACAGAGCCCAGACTTCGCCAACCTGGTGCCCTCTAGCAGTTTTTGACTGCAACTCCCATCAGCCCCAGCCAGCAGGGTTCATTCCATTCCAATAGTCATTCACACACTCATATTTTATTTCTGGTTCTGGTGCAACTGCATTCTGTGTCATTGTCTGCAGTTGTGGAAATAGGAGTGGGGGAATGCGTTTGCACTCAGGTCCCGCTTGTGAGCTTCACATCTCTGCACCGTCTCTGTTATCTTTTCGGCGCCTATTGAAGACCTTCCTCTTTCAACAAGCGTTTTAAATTGAGACCTTATCCCAGTCTGTGTCTGTGTTGGAATTGCTTTTTAATATGATTTTAAACTTTCTTTTTTTTTATTATTATTATTATTATTATTATTATTATTATTATTATTATTATTATTATTATTATTATTATTATTATTATTATTATTTATTAAATTTATATATCGCCCGACTAGCATAGCTCTCTGGGCGGTGAACAACAGATTAATACAAAATACAATAAAATCTAATAAAACGAACCGCAAAGTACAGAGAATGGGAGATCTGAAAACAATTACAATACAATTTAAAACAGAATTAAGTTAGATTAAAAGCCCTGGAAAAGAGGAAGGTTTTAACCTGGCGCCGAAAAGACAGCAGCGTCGGCGCCAGGCGTACCTCATCGGGGAGACTGTTCCACAGTTCGGGGGCCACCACCGAAAAGGCCCTAGTTCTTGTGACCACCCTCCGAGCCTCCCTGTGGGACGGAGCTCGGAGGAGGGCCTTCGATGAAGAGCGCAGTGTACGGGCAGGTTCATATTGGGAGAGGCATTCCAACAGGTATTGTGGTCCCGTGCCATATAAGGTTTTATAGGTCAAAACCAGCACTTTGAATTTAGCCCGGAAGCAAATTGGAAGCCAGTGCAAGCGGGCCAGAACAGGTGTTATGTGTTCGGACCGCTTAGTTCTTGCTATGAGTCTGGCAGCCGCATTTTGCTCTAGTTGAAGCTTCTGAACTATCTTCAAAGGCAGCCTTACGTAGAGCGCATTGCAGTAGTCCAGTCGCGAGGTTACCAGAGCATGTACCACTGATGTAAGGTCCTCTCTGCTCAGATAGGGACGTAGTTGGGCTACCAACCGAAGATGGTAGAACGCATTCCGTGCCACCGAGGCTACTTGACCCTCTAGTGACAAGGAAGGATCTAAAAGAACTCCCAAGCTACGAACCCGCTCCTTTAGGGGAGTGTAACCCCATCCAGGACAGGGTATATATCCACCATCTGATCAGAGAAACCCCTCACCAACAGCATCTCAGTCTTGTCAGGATTGAGTCTGAGTTTGTTAGCTCTCATCCAGTCCATTATCGAGGTCAGGCAACGGTTTAGCACATCGACAGCCTCACCTGCAGAAGATGAAAATGAGAAGTAGAGTTGCGTGTCATCAGCATACTGATGACAACGCACTCCAAAACTCCTGATGACTGCACCCAACGGCTTCATGTAGATGTTAAAAAGCATGGGAGACAAGACCGACCCCTGCGAGACTCCACATTGGAGAGCCCACGGTGTTGAGCAGTGTTCCCCAAGCACTACCTTCTGGAGACGACCTGCCAAGTAGGAGTGGAACCACTGCCAAGCAGTACCACCAACTCCCAACTCCGCGAGCCTCTCCAGAAGGATACCATGGTCGATGGTATCAAAAGCCGCTGAGAGATCAAGGAGAATCAACAGAGTTACACTCCCTCTGTCCCCCTCCCGACACAGGTCATCATACAGGGCGACCAAGGCTGTCTCAGTGCCGAAACCAGGCCTGAAACCCAATTGAAATGGATCTAGAAAATCGGTTTCATCCAACAGTGCCTGGAGCTGGCCAGCAACCACTCGTTCCAAGATCTTGCCCAGGAATGGAACATGCACTACTGGTCTGTAGCTGTTGAAATTATCTGGGTCCAAGGAAGGTTTTTTCAGGAGTGGTCTCACTGCCGCCTCTTTCAGAGGGCCAGGGACCACTCCCTCTCGTAAAGAGGCATTTATCACCTCCTTGGCCCAACCAGCTGTTCCATCCCTGCTAGATTTTATTAGCCAAGAGGGGCAAGGATCCAGTATCGAAGTGGTTGCCCGTACCTGTCCAAGCCCCTTGTCCATGTCCTCGAGCTGAACAAACTGAAACTCATCCAGTAAAACATGACAAGACTGCGCTCCGGACGCCTCACTCGAATCATCTGCTATAAACTGGGAGTCTAAGTCCCGGCGGATGCATAAGATCTTATTCTGGAAGTGTCCAGTAAACTCATTGCAGCGGACCATCGATGACCCTACCGTGTCCTGAGGGCAAGTATAGAGTAACCCTCGGACAACTCTGAAAAGCTCCACTGGACGGGAAAGAGATGCCTTAATAGTGGCAGCGAAATATTGTTTTTTCGCCACCCTCACCGCTTCCAAATACTGCTTAGTGGAAACACTTACCAGCACATGATTGCATCCATCAGGAGTTCGTCTCCACGTCCGCTCAAGCCGTCTCCTATCCTGTTTCATCACTCTCAGCTCAGGGGTATACCATGGAGCTGTATGAACTCTACAGGGGAGAGGGCGCACAGGAGCGATCGTATCAACAGCCCGAGTCATCTCTGCTTTCCACAGTTCGACCAGGGCTCAATCCAGACAAGACTGAGATGCTGCTGGTGAACGGTTTCCCGGATCGGATGGTGGATATACGTCCTGTCCTGGATGGGGTTACACTCCCCCTAAAGGACCAGGTTCGTAGTCTGGGGGTTCTTTTAGATCCTTCCCTGTCACTTGAGGCCCAAGTAGCATCGGTGACACGGAATGCATTCTACCACCTTCGGCTGGTAGCCCAGCTACGTCCCTATCTGAGCAGGGAGGACCTAACATCAGTCGTACATGCTCTGGTAACCTCACGACTGGACTACTGCAATGCACTCTACGTAGGGCTGCCTTTGAAGACAGTTCGGAAACTACAGCTTGTCCAAAATGCGGCGGCCAGGTTAAGACTTGCCTCTTTGCTATGGCGTTTTAATATGTAACTCGTTTTAGTTTTACATTTTTTTGTAATTGTTTTTGATTTCTTGTTTTATATATGTTTATGCTGTATTTATTATGAGATCTGAGATGTTTTGTATTTTTATATTCTGTTGTTCACCGCCCAGAGAGCTAATGCTAGTCGGGCGGTATATAAATTTAATAAAATAAATAAATAAAATAAATAAAATCATAGAATCATAGAATAATAGAGTTGGGCCTACAAGGCCATCGAGTCCAACCCCCTGCTCAATCTCCTTTGTTAATCAAATAGAGTGGCCAGGTAAGATAATGGGCCTATGAGTTGCCCAGAAACGGTGAATGGGCCAGAAAGACCTTTTTGTCATTGAAACTCTTCAGGAGAGCGACCCCCCCCTCCTGGAGCCCAGCAGAGACTTGTAGTTTGAGTGGTGTCTAGAGAATGCTTGGAGACTGAAGGCAGGCAGAGAGACTGGCTCTCTGCACCATGGCATTTGGGCTGCCTCCTGCAACCCAGATGGAAAAGCTGGATATTGGGCTGCTGATGCCTTGAACTCCTCCATCTTAAGCTCAGGTTGGAATGTGTGTAAATAAATAAACCATATTTCATAAAGACACCGCAGTCTCCGCTGGCCTTCTTCCCAAAGGAAACCAAACCCTAGAGGAGCGCAGGGACCCCGGAAATCTCACCGCTCAGAGATTAGGGAGGCGCACAACAGTATTCTCAGGAGATGCAAGACTGTGGTGCAACATAAGCTAACCCAATAAACAACAATAACAAATATGCATAAGCAAAGCCAGCAGGGGTCTGAGGGCCTCCCAAAGTATTGCACAGCATGCCACTTGTACGACTATCTGCCTGCTCAGCAGAAGTTGCAAGTATGTGTGTTAGGCGCAACAAGTTCCTGACCCTCAGGGAGTGAGTTTGTTCCCTTGAGGCCAAGGTGGCTGACTTGGGGAAGCTGAGACAGGAAGTGAAGTTTGTGGAGGAGGCCTTCTCCAGCTGGAGCAGGAAGGTTTCAGAGAAGGAGTGTGTCACTCTGAGGAAGAGGGAAATGATCCCGTAGAAGGACAGTTATCCACTCATGACAAGGATAATCCCCCCGGGCCTGAAGGGATCTTGATCACAGATGATATGATCATTAGGAACATAGACAGCTGGGTATGTGATGGGCATTCATGCTGCTGGGTGACTCGCCTGCCTGTTGTGATAGTTGCATACAGTACATCACCCATTGTCTAGATAGCCTGGGGAGGAGTCAGTGGTCATGGTGCATGTTGGCACCAATGATATAGGGAAATGTAGTTGTGAGGTCCTGGAAGCAAAATTTAGGTTGTTAGGCAGGATGTTGAAAGGCAGGACCTTCAAGATAGCTTTCTGTGAAATGGTGCGAGTTCCTTACCCAGGGCCAACGAGACAGGCACAGCTGTGTAGTCTCAATGCATGGATGAGATGGTGGTGTTGGGAGGAGGGGTTTGGATTTCTTAGGCACTGGGCAATCTTTTGGTACAAACTGGGCGTGCACATAAATGTGGCAGAGCAGCTTTCAAACCAACTGTGGGAGGGAAGCCAAAAGAAGCCAAGGAGAGTCCATTTTGTAACAAATCCTCTCCCAGGGGTAAGGAGGAAAATGTTTATGATTGTTCAAATGAGGGAGGGGTAGAAGTAGGCACTGAGAGTACAAGGATGCATGACAGCAATTCAGAGAGACCAAAGTGTTGTCAGATAAAATGCATGGGCCAAAATCGTTTGGAGGGAGAGAGACCATATGCTTGTGTTTATGTGCTAATGCTGTAAACCTCTGAGCCAAGATGGGCAAGATGGAGTGCTTCATCTTGCAGGAAAGCACCAATATAACGGGAATAACAGAAACCTGGTGGAATGGCGAGAACTCACGGGATGCAGTTATCTCTGGCTAAACAGAAAGGACAAGGGAGGGTGTACTGGAGGTGGTGCTACTCTGTTTGTCAAAGAGGACACAGAGTCCAACAAGCCAGAAATCCCCAAAGGGGCAGACTCTTCCACAACATTGTGGGTGGTGACACTGGGCTCCAAAAGTAATTTAGCACCAGGGGTGTGCTATCGTTCCCCTGACTAAAATGCTCAGGGTGATCTTGAGATGGGGAATGAAATAAAGGAGGCATCCAAAAGAGAAAATGGGTACATGTGTATTCCAGTTGTAACAAAGAGGCAAATTATCTAGACACCCTAAATTGCTTGTAAATATGTTTTTATAGGTTTTTAAAAAGCTTTTTTAAAAGATGTTTTGTTTTAATATGTTTTGAAGTCTGTTTTTATGATGTTTTAAAGTGTTTTTAGTGTTTTGTTTGCCACCCTGGGCTCCTGCTGGGAGGAAGGGTGGAATAACAACAACAACAACAACAACAACAATAATAATACTTTTTTGTGCGCTACTGTCTTGGACATTGAATCAACAATCACAGGAGTGGTGACCCAGACTTAATCTTAGGTGGTGCCCAGGACCTGGTGAGATATTGCAGTGTTGTTGAACAGACTGGGAACAGTGGCCATAGTGCTCAAGTTCAATAGATGTATCAACTGACAATTGGTAAGAAAATCCAAGACTGTCACACTTGACTTCAACAAAATAAATTTCCCCAAAGTCAAAGGATTGGTAAAAAGGAAGTTGAAAGTCTAAGTCAAGAAGATCAAATCTTTCCAAAATGCTTGGTAGTCATTTAAAAGCACAATATTAGAAGCTCAGCTAGAATGTATACCACAGATCAAGAAAGGTACCACCAGGGCCAAGAGGATGTCAGTATGGAGAACAAAGAGGAACACCAAGTGAGAAATGCAAGCATACAGAAGAACAAGTCCTGCTGAATCAGAGTCAGCATGGCTTCTGCAAGGGTAAGTCCTGCCTCACTAACCTTTTAGAGTACTTAGAGAGTGTGAACAAGCATACAGACAGAGGTGGTACAGCTGACATTGTGCACTTAGACTTTCAAAACACTTTAGATAAAGTTCCTCAGCAAAGACTCTTGAGTAACTTAAGCAGCCAGAGAATAAGAGAAGAGGTCCTCTTGTGGATGAGTAACTGGTGAAAAAACAAGAAGCTTAGAGTAGGAAAAATGGACAGTTCCTCCCAATGGAGGGCTGTAGAAAGCGGAATCCAGCTAAAAACATCATAACCTAAAATGCCTGGGCAAATAAGACTTTTAACCTCATTGAAGAGAAGATGGGGTGGTATCCAATGGCAGTCCTACTCAGTGTAGTAGACCCATTAAAGATAATGAACATGACTAACTTAACGTCCATTAATTGCAATAGATCTTCTCTGAGTGTAAGTTAGCCGGGTCCCACTCAGCGTGTCTGAGCTACGTGGTTGGCCAGGGGCCAGGCCAACAGCCTTGGCGGTTTGGCTGAGATCCAGGGACACGAATCACATCTGCCAGCAACCCTGCCGGGAAACCCTGATGAGTTTTGGGCCAGCCACTTCCTCCTTCCTTGTTCTTTTCTCCAAGTTGCCTCTTCGCATTCTCTACCTAGGTTCAAAAGCTAGAATGTATCCAAGGTGTGCCAGGAATGTTTTTACAGCACCCTGAGTTTTCTTTTGGTTTTGCTCATCACAATTCTGTGCATTTATTTGCACAGCACTTTCCACAAGCATGCAATTACAAAACACTTTACCCATTATCATTGCAGGAATATTTATTTGTGAGACCTAACAAGCCAAGGCCTGTTGCACTCAGGTCCTGCTTGAGGGCTTCCCTTTCGGCCATCTGGCTGGCCACTGTGAGGAACGGACTCCTGGATGAGATGAGCCCGCTTTGGCCTTGTCTGGCTGCAGGGCTCTTCTTAGGTCAAGGCCGGGAAGTGCATATGGTCTGATCCTTATCTTCCCCCACCCCCATGGGCCAAGTTTGACAGGTGAATAGGACCACCCACCTTTCAATCACCTGACAACACAATGATGTCATGTGTCCCATTTTTGTATAGTGCTGTGCATGGAAGCCCCAAGGATCAGCTGATCATCAAGGAGTCTGTGCACAGTGTTTGATTTGATTTGATTTAATAATTGTATGCTGCTTTTCCAGCAACCAAGTCGAGCTCAAAGCTGTTATGGAAATTTATATATGCAGAGATCCTCAGCAGTCTGAGCTTGGAGTGTGCCAGTGTGTGTATTTACCTAAGCGGCAGGCTTTTACCCTGCATTAGGATCACTGAATGAATTAAAATGGATAGGAATGGGACATTTTCAATCAGGCAACTACAAAATATTTTATGCAGGAAATGAGAAATTAAGAAGAAATGGGGTTGCTTTAATAGTGAGAAGTGATGTAGCTAAAGCAATTAGGAGCTACAATGCAAGGACTGAGCGAGTGATATCAATGAGATTAAATGGGAAACCTATGAACATAACCATCATCCAAGTCTATGCTCCAATGGCAAATGCAGAAGAAGAGGAATTGGAGAAATTTTATGCAGAAGTACAGGAAGAAATTGATCACACACCAAAAAAAGATGTGATGATAATCATGGGGGACTGGAATGCAAAAGTAGGGAACAGAGAAGAATTAGGAATTGTGGGGAAATGGGGCTTAGGAGACAGAAATGAAGCAGGAGAAAGACTTATTAAATTCTGTGAAGCCAATTATTTGTTTCTTGCGCACACATTTTTTGAGCAACCAAAAAGACGACTGTACATGTGGACATCACCAAATGGTCAATATAGGAATCAAATTGATTATATAATTGGTACCAGAAGATGGAGAAGTTCCATGCTTTCTGCAAAAACAAGACCAGGAGCAGACTGTGGTACAGACCATGAACTGGTCGTATCGAAAATCAGAGTAAAGCTAAAGAAGACCAACAAAGCAATCATAATGCCAAAATACAATTTAAATAACACCCCAGAAGCATATAAAGATCAAATATGGCACAGGTTTGAGGCTTTAAACTTAGTTGACAGAGAACCAGAAGAACTATGGAATGAAGTCAGAGACATTATCAGGGAAGAATGCAAAAAGACAATACCTCTCGTTAAAAAGGGAGAAAGACCCCAATGGATGTTGACCCATAGGCAGGACTGACACTAGTTATTTTCCATCAAGCCTGAAAGCCTGAAAGCAAGGAAGAGCAATAGCAGGGGTTAAGCTGCTTGAAGATCCTTGCTGAGCCTTGGCACGACCATCAAGGCCATGCACCTGCAGCTACCAAGGCAACCAGGGAGACAAAGGCTGGGGAAGTTCTGCCAGCCTTCTGTGGGGGTTTTGTTTCAGTGTGGAGAGGTTCTTGTTAGGAGGTGTCGTGGGGGAAAGTGAAACCGCTTGTAAGCTTGTATGCCTGAATGTCCAAAGTAAAGGAATCTTAAACTATCTCTTGCTCTTGGATTTCTTGACCGCATTACTCTCAACTGTAACTGCGCAGGACACACGCAAATATCCGCAAACACCAACAATGGATGACTGAAGAAACTCTTAAAATGGTTAAAGAGAGAAGGAAAGCAAAAGCAAGAGGAGATAGAAACACGGCCAGAACCCTAAATGCAACAATACAGAGACTAGTATGTAGGGAACAAAGAGAACTATTACAATAGTTACTGTATAGAAATAGAAGAGGACAACAAAAAGGGAAGAACAAGAGCCCTGTTCTAAAAGATTAGAGAATTGAAAGGGAAATTTAAACCAAGAGCAGGGATGTTGAATAACTAACAGGGCAACACACTGACTGACCGAGATGAAAGAAAAGGAAGGTGGAAGCAATACACTGAAGAACTCTAGTTTCCAGGTCGAGGGAAGTAATAGTCCCACTATATTCTGCATTAGTCAGGCCTCATCTGGAATACTGCGTTCAGTTCTGGGCGCCTCATTTTAAGAAAGATATAGACAAGTTAGAGCGGTTCAGAAGAGGGCGACGAGGATGATAGCCGGTATGGAGAACAAGTCTTATGAGGAAAGGTTGAAGGAACTTGGCATGTTCAGTCCGGTGAAGAGAAGGCTGAGGGGTGACATGATTGCACTCTTTAAGTACCTGAAGGGCTGTCACATAGAGGAGGGTACAGATTTGTTCTCTGCTGCCCCAGAGGGTAGGACTAGGTCTAATGGTTTTAAGTTGCAGGAGCGTAGATTCAGATTGGACATTAGAAGGAACTTCTTGACAGTAAGGGTAGTTTGGCAATGGAACCGCCTGCCTAGGGAGGTGGTGGGATCCCCTTCGCTGGATGTCTTCAAGCAGAGGCTGGACAGCTATCTGTGGGAGATGCTCTAGCTGTGGATTTCGTGCTGTGAGCAGGGGGTTGGACTCGATGGCCTACAAGGCCGCTTCCAACTCTATGATTCTATGATTTTATAAAAGAGATGCAAGGATGACAGATTCATTCATGGAGGAACCATATGATGAAGAACCAGAAATTTTAGAATGTGAGGTGAAAGCTGCTCTTAAAATACTTGGAAGAAACAAATCACCAGGAATAGACGGCATACCAATAGAGTTGCTACAAGCTACTGAGACTGAATCTGTCCAAATTTTGACTAAAATCTGTCAAGAAATATGGAAAACTAAACAATGGCCCACAGACTGGAAGCATTCCATATACATCCCAATTCCAAAGAAAGGGGATCCCAGGGAATGCAGTAATTATCAAACTATTGCCTTAATATCCCATGCAAGTAAAGTAATGCTCAAGATTCTACAACAAAGGCTCTTACCATATATGGAGCGAGAAATGCCAGGCATCCAAGCTGGATTTAGAAAGGGAAGAGGTACCAGAGATCATATCGCAAACATACGTTGGATAATGAAACGGAGCAAGGAATTTCAGAAGAAAATCACCCTGTGCTTTATAGATTACAGCAAAGCCTTTGACTGTGTAGATCATGAAAAACTCTGGAATGCTTTAAAAGAAATGGGGGTGCCACAGCATCTGATTGTCCTGATGCGCAACCTATACTCTGGACAAGAGGCTACTGTAAGGACAGAATATGGAGAAACCGATTGGGTCCCCATCGGAAAGGGTGTGAGAGAGGGGTGCATTTTATCACCCTATTTATTTAATCTATACGCAGAACATATCATACGGAAAGCAGGATTGGACCAAGATGAAGGAGGTGTGAAAATTGGAGAAATATCAATAATTTAAGATATGGAGACGATACCAGACTACCAGCAGAAACCAGTAATGATTTGAAACGAATGCTGATGAAAGTTAAAGAGGAAAGCACAAAAGCAGGACTACAGCTGAACGTCAAAAAGACTAAAGTAATGACAACAGAAGATTTATTTAACTTTAAAGTTGACAATGAGGACATTGAACTTGTCAAGGATTATCAATGCCTCGCCACAGTCATTGACCAAAATGGAGACAATAGTCAAGAAATCAGAAGAAAGCTAGGACTGGGGAGGGCTGCTATGAGAAAATTAGAAAAGGTCCTCAGATGCAAAGATGTATCACTGAACACTCATTTGAAATGTGGTGCTGGAGGAGAGCTTTGAGCATACCATGGACTGCAAAAAAGACAAATAATTGGGTGTTCATAGCAACATACGAAGCTGTGTTATATCAAGTCAGACCAGTGGTCTATCTAGTCAGCACTGTCTACATCAGCGTTTCTCAACCTTTTTCGACCCAACACCCCTTTGCAAAATCTTTTTGTGCCCAATGCCCCCCTCAGATTAAGTATATGCCAATGCTTCCTATTCTTCCCTTAAAATATGAGTAATGCATAAAAGGTATTTTCAATTATTATTACTGATCATTTTTATCATGCCTTTTTATTGCACTTAGAGTACACATTGAATTCTTAGTATGATTTATTAATATACATACATAGTTATAGAAAAGTAAATAAAATGAGATTTATTATAAAATACTAGTGTGATCCTTGAGCTTGATGAGTTTTGGCTAACTTCACAATATCTGGAGTATATAAATCCATAAAATACACTCAAGAAACAAATTGCAGATATAGGAGTTGTTTCTTATTTCACAAATCCTAAAAACATAAGCAAAAACTAATTAAGTCCACACAGTATGAACCAATAGAATACACTGTGTTACTTAACAACAAACTCATTCAGTTTACCAGCACTGTTTCGTTAAACAAGTTCATTTAAGCATCACAGAAACAACTGTCAGTGAGTGTGTCCCATTCCTGAAGAAAACCAGCGAATAACTGACTGTCTGTGTCCCCCATTTGCACGTGGCACTCATCCGTTGGAAAAATGCGCCCTCCACCAATACACCCAGCTTATCAAACACTCTCTCGTGATTGGTTCCAACATCCCTCAAGACAGCATTGGAACATTACCTCGTGCCGGGGCGTGGCTAATATCCCTATTCCTTGATATGACACTGGCCGCTATTCAGAATTTCTTTACTAAAGAGCACACACTATTTATAGTGTTATTTCCATGAATTGAGACTATTAAATACATTCTAACTAGGGACAAAACAGTTAAAAACTAATGATTTGTGTATTAAACAAAATTAAACTTAAATGCTTCAACTGTTGCATCAGACTGCCAAATGTCAACACCCCCAATGAACCCAAACACCCCCCTAAAGTTTGTAGTCACGCCAATGCCCCCCTGAAAGGCTGTAACGCCCCCCAGAGGGGGGTGCTACCGCCCACATTGGGAATCGCTGGTCTACATCAACTGGCAGCGGCTGTACAGGGTTTCAAGACAACGGTCTCTCGCAGGCCTACCTGGGGATGCCGGGACTGAGGGGCCTTCGTCATGCAAAGCAGATGCTCTGGTGCCCAGCTATAGCCCTTCCCCGTAGAGGTCAAGAGAAACTTCCTTTGACTGTGAACACAGCAGCAGATGGTGGGTGAGAGAGGCAGCCCAGTGCCTATTCATTCCGACTTGCATCTGTTCGTTCATGTTTACAGAAGGGAGTAGAACAAGAGGAAGGCCAAACAAGAGATGGATTGATTCGATCAAGGAAGCCACAGACCTGACCTTACAAGATCTGAACGGGGTGGTTCATGACAGATGCTCTTGGAGGTGGCTGATTCAGAGGGTCGCCATAAGTCATAATCGACTTGAAGGCGCATAACACCACCAACAACATTCATGTTCACAGGTTGTCTTACACTTTTACCCTTTGATCTCTCTGACACAATCTTCCCCATATCAGTTGCCAGTACCTCACTGACTCTCTCAAAGACCTCCCTTTATCTTATCCCATGGGGTTTTTTTAATTGCCCCATCTGTTTGTACAACATAAATCTTGTTTGGAATGCACTTCCCCCCACCCACCCACCCACAAGTCAAACATTTGCTGATTTCCAGGCCATGCTGGCTTTTCAGCAGAAATAATGGTAACCTTTTGTGTGACCCCCCCCCACCTACGCAAATACAGCTCAGTATCTAGTTACAAGACTCTCAAGTGTATATCAATGCCTCAGTGCGGTCTGCATTTGCTCAGGTGGAGTGTGAATTGCTACCACAGCAGTTTAATCATCCAGGCAGACAGGTGAGTACTCAGACTGACCACTTTGTCCGTAGTTCAGTAGCAGCTAATTCCCTGTAAGGAGAATTTAGTGGACTGTGCAAATTAATTCACCCGACCTGGGTGTGTCTCTTTAGTTGGGTGGACACCCCAATGATCTTAGACACAGCTGCTATCAAAACTGAAGACAAGATGAAAACCAGTGATGTTGCAGCAACGATGTTGCAGTGATGACACAGCGAGACAGTGTCAAAAGCTTAGATTTGGTTCACGTGGCCTCCTGTCAATCAGGGATGAAGGGTGCACGTGTTTTAGAGAGATGGGGGTCACTGTTCCTCTAATGCACCACTTGATCAAAGGGAAATGGATGCCAGACCTTTTGCCCCCATTCACCTCTCCTGCTCTGAAGAGGTCTGCAAAACAGCTTATCAAAGTATGGTGTCTGCTAACTTGTAGCAACAAGTTTTAGCCTGGCACTCTTCACCTGGGGTGAGCACTGACGGCCTTCTAATGATAGCTTCTGGGGTAAAGACAATGGTCACTCATAAGGAGTCTGTCCCCAGATCCAAGACATGTCGGAGCGACTGTGGTTAAATTATTTCGAGGGAAGTTGCTTTCCATGGTTGCTATAGATCCCCTGACTTGAGTTGTAGTGAACCCTAGAACTGCCCCTTGGAGGTCTCTGTGCCAGGTGCACTGGCAGATTCCATCCTGTGATACAGCTCAGTGCTGGATGTAGTTGAGCAAATGCAGAATTTTGGCAAGTGGAGCTTCTCCTCTCACTGCAAAACCTTCATGGGAGAAATTGAATGTCTGCAACTCTCTGTTCTGTTCATCTACTTTAGTAAAGGTTCTCCCAGTAATGCTGGTGTTTAAGGGTGGTCCCAGCTTGGATTTGGCAACTCCCATTGCTGATCCAAGGTGTGTGTGTGTCATAAAGAAGGGTCGGCATCTGTGCCTCTCTCAGCCTCATCTCTTCTTGCTTCCCACAGGAAAGGAAGAAATTTCGAAAGATGGGACTTCTGGCCTCCTTCTGTCTTGGCGTCCTAATTGCTAGTCCTTTCCTCAGAGGTGCGTTCCTTCCTGAAGAGCTAGGGAACAAAAAACCTTTTTATTTACATTCAGCTCTCCCCATTTCTGCAACAGTTTGCATTTCTTTTCTTTTTTTTTACGTCTGCATGGAGATTTGTACATTTTTCATGCACTTTTTGCCATTGTCTACATATTTTTGCAAGCAACTTTCCCTAATGCATCTTTTACATTGTTTTCACTGCTATATGCATTTCTGTGAACACTCTCCCCTAAGATGCATATTTTTGTACACACATTCAAAATTAATATGAATTTTGAAAGATTGGTTTGTGAAGTGCAAATTCCCGCTAGGTTTGCACTGCAAACCCAACCATGACCTTTCCCCATCCTCACCAGAGCTGCATATCCATTGCTAGTTGAGGACGGCTGTGGTTTGTGCACAACTTTTTGAAATTATTCTTACCCTTACAGGCAAATGTGTAGAAAGCCTCACATGAAAAAGAAATCACTCCTGATTTATTTATTTTTTGGACAATCCCACAAGAAGGATTTTGCTATTTCACACTCACAAAAGGATTTTAAAAAATCCTGTATAGCTGATCTTTCTCCTTCTCTCTCTCCCCATCTAATTGGATGTTGCTGTAGGAACTCTTCCAAAAGAATTCTGTGGGCCTGAGCATTTGCATGAATCTCCCCAGGGATGGGGGGCGGGTTGTGTGAAGTAAAGATGAAAGGAGGGAGTAAGCTAGTTTCTCACAAAAACTGAGAAGAATAGTCCCTGTACATTTTGACTCACATCTCAGGCTTTACAAATGCTAAAAACCTATTCCTTTTTTAAAAAAATGAAAGCTGGGGATCAGGGGATTATGGTTCCTTGAGAGGGGGGCAACTATCCCCCTTACTCCCTTTGCAAATGCCCATGACTGTGGACAAAATTACTAAACTGGAAGAAATTCTCTGTTTTGGGGTCTCCTGAAATAGGATTCTTTCCCTGCACCAAACCTCCATCTCCTCCAGCCTCTTCTCACATCTGCGTGCTTTCAATGCACCCTCCTCCCTCCTTTCCTCCCCCATCATTGCAACCCCAGGCCAGACTCTGACTGAGCTGTTCCTCTGAGTCCCTGAACAGGTGTCGAAGGGGCCTGCTGCCCCATGGACTGGTTGCCCTACCAAGGCAACTGCTACAGGCTCTTCACTGAGAAAGTGCGCTGGGCTGATGCAGAGGTAAGTGCTTGGTTTTTGGCTCTGGGCCAGGGTGTGGCCAGGTACTTAGCAGACTCAGGGCTCAAGGCCCTGTCTCAAAAGTCTGCGTCTGTGTTGGAATTGCTTTTTAATATGTTTTTAAACCCTTTTTTTAAAAAAACAAAATGTTTTTTAACCTTTTTGAAAAAATGTTTTTAAAGTTGTTTTCTTTTAATGTATTTTAAAGTCTGTTTTTATGATGTTTAAAGTGTTTTTAGCGCTTGTGTTTGCCGCCCTGGGCTCCTGCCGGGAGGAAGGGTGGGATATAAATCAAATAATAAATAAATAAATAAATAAATGTGCATAATATTTGCATATGTTAGTTTATAGGTATAGATGCCATTTAGATGGAGTTTCTTCAGGGTAGAAAAATAAACTCTGGCTCCAGCGCTTGGGACTTACTCTGAGCAATGGGGTGCTACCAACAAAGCCCCCCCCTTTCTCCCACCTGCTATCTGCAAGCATTGCTGCTTATGGGCATATTCCAAGTAAAACAAATGCCTCTGGGAGATGGTGGCCGGCTGGGGTTTCTCACTTGCATTGTGCTTTAACGTGTGTCCTGGAAGCACAATAAAAATCAAAGTTTAAATATTATCAAAAGGAGGAAGGGTCAGGAGACAGGGGCTCCAGCCCCAAAGACCCGGGACTCAGGCCCTCTGGGCCAACCCCCGACGATGCCTCTCTGGTGTTGCAGGTGCCAAAATACGGCATATACCCACTGGGTCCAATCCTGGGAGGCCCAAATCAGTACTCTCAAGACCAAGGGTTGGCACTTTAATTAGATTTCTTTATAATAATAATAATAATAAAATTTTATTTGTTAGTCGCCTATCTGTCCGAATTAACGGACACTCTAGGCGACTTACAGCAGCAACAAAATACAATACACAATACAATACAATACAATACAATACACAATACTATAAAATACAACCACATTCATCAATTAAAACTAACATCAAAAACATCAGTTAATACATTACAAACTAATCTATTGTATTTATTCAAATACAAGCAATTCCTTGGGGAACCACACAGAGAAAGAGTCTCAGTGTAAGCCCCCCGAATGACTCCATGCAGGGAGTATATATACCCTTAATGACGTTAATTGATTACACGACTGTAAACAAAAAAACCCATACATATAGGAATAACATTGGCATCAGCAATTCTGTATCTAGACATCCTCATGTCAAAACAACTTGTTTGTTCTTTTCCCACAAAGTGACCATTTTCCAACATATCTGCACCCTATTTCCTAGCCACATCTTGGCAAGCACAGCGTGTTCTTCCCACATCCTCCATAAGCCTTACAGAAGCGGTTTCAGCAGTCCTATTAATAATCTTGCTATCTTGCTTAAACCAGAGGCCTAGTCAGTTTTGGGAGCTCACAGAAGCCTGAACCAAAGATTTCATCAACACTGGCTTTGGGCAGGCCACTCCCAAGACCTGTGAGCACCTTCTCTGTTCCAGCCAGGCTAATGGCTTCTGAGGGGTCTGGAGACAGGCCAAGGGGAACCCGGATGTCTGGTGTGTTTTTGGGTGAACATTACAGGGCTGCACAAATGAAGCTTTGAATGGTGTCCTGTGGGGAATCCGAAGGCAGAAGTTTATTGGGGCCAGTTGAGATTCTTCATCCCAGGGCCTGAGCCCAGGGTTCAGAGGCTACTGCCCAAGGAAATCGAGCATCGAATTAATCTAACCAATGGCTCAAACAATTGTTGACACTATAGAGCACAGCTGGGGAACATCTCTAGCCCTCCGGGGATGGCAGGATTGCACCTCCCATCCTTGACCATTGGCCATGCAGTTGTCGGGGCTGATGTCCAACATTTGAAAGTCACCAGGTTCCCCAGCTCTGCCCCAGAGGGCCACAACTCACTGAATTCACCCTCCCTGTGCTCCTGCCCTCTTGGGTAAAAAGGCTGTTGCTCTGTTCCTCTCAGATCGCCTGCATAAACCACGTCCCTGGCGGCCACCTTGCCTCCATCCACAGCCAAGCAGAATCGGTTGTGCTGGCCAAGTACGTTGTGAACTATCGCAAAGATGAAGGTAATGTCTGGATTGGGCTGCGTGACCCCAAGAAGGTGAGTACCTACTTTGCTTCCTTGCTTGTTTTATTTTATCATTTCTAAGGGCCTTTGTGACAACTGAGTCCGAAACAGAATACAGGTACCTCATTAAAAAATATGCTGAAATCAATAAAAATATTCCAGCCAGTCTCTAGGAATGAAAAATTTAGGGGTGGCTAGTTTGCTGCTCTAAGGGGTGCCTTTTTTCCAACTTCAGCTGATTTGTCAACTACAGCAGTTCTTTACAAAGGTGGGCCTTGTCACTGTCATTGATGGCCAAGTGACCTCCAGATTGGACTACTGTAATGTGCTATGCTGGGGGCTGCCCTTGCAAAGTGTTTGGAAATTGCACTGAATGTTGTAGCCAGGGTGCGGATGGTGTCCTGTGATTTGATTGCATCACACCGGTTGCCAATAAGCTTCCAGGCACAATTCGAGGTGCTGCTATTAACCATTAAAGCCCTTGATAGCATGGGAACCAGGTACCTCAAGGAAAGCCTTCTTTCATGTTCCTCTCTTAATGTTCTGATAATCACCTGAGGCCCTGCTCCAGATCCCACAACCTTGTGAGGTGAGGTTGATTTCAGATAAGTTTATGGTTTTTTTCAGTTGTGGTATCAACCCCCTGGCATGTCCTGCCAAGTGAGGTGCATCACTATATTGCCTCAGTCAGTTGGTGAAGATGTGGCTATATAAAAAAAGCTTGATTAAATAACTTTTGTGCTTGTAGTGGGCTTAGGTACCACCCAAATGAGTCGAATGCATGTCAATGCATCAGGCACATGTTGGAGATGCAACTCAGAATAGTGCATATTTTGGACTTCCGCTAAAATGGCACTTTTCTAGGTCTAAGTGAACATTTAAAACACATAGGTTTTGAATTAACTATGAACTCCCTAATTGTCCTTTTAGGATATGTAAAAAATTCAGTCCTCTCAAATGACAGATAATTGGTTTGCGTATATTGATGAATGCACAAGAAGTAGTCATGCCTGAGAGTTTGGGACACACCCTATGTGCTTAAACTCACTATTATGATACAAGTAAGAGGAGAGACAATAAAAGTATCAATTTATGCAGAAATTGAGACTTTTAAAATATGGGACTTGAGCAAAAAGGTACAGCAACCTTGCTCAACCTGGTGATGACCTCCAGATGTTTTGGATTACAACTCAAGCAGCTGGGAGAAGAGAGAGGTGTGCAGAGTCTACAGAAATAACTGAGTGGAGGGGAGGGCTCCCGGTGAGATCTTCTTCCGGTAAGAACTATTCCTTGCTCGCTTAGCTTTTTGCCAAAGGGATTTACAAACTATCTTGACTCTGGAGATCCATCATACATGTTGATTTAAAGGAAATATCTATAACTGTCGTACACTCTTTGTGAGTTTTATTCCATTCCGTTTGATAAGATAAGAAAGCTTTAAAGCGGAGAAGGAGAAATCGCCATTACTCACGAACGTCAGCCGAAGGCTCTAATGAAGCAGTCTCTACATAAAAAATGCCGAAGCTGTGAATGCTGTGTAATTTGATCACTGACATTTAACTCCCATCAATCCCTCAACAGTTCTTTGAACTAGTTACTGTAAACGACTCTATAAATCACTCTAAGCTCTTCGGCTTCTGCCCACAAGTGATTACTAGCATAAGCAGTGAGTGGGGCAATGGAGGGAGCTAGTCCAAAGAGCAAAATGCAAACAAAAATTACGAACTACTTCCCTTATGCACAGGATTCACTGCACACTTCAACAGGCTCTTCCAACAACCCGGCACTTAACCCTCCTTCCCTACAGACGTATGAATGGACTTTAGAACACCCTTTTTCAGTCAAAGCTTATGCTGCAACCGTAGCTGCAAAATCCCTGGCAGATGAACTAAGAGACGCTGGTTTTAATTGTATGTCAAACACAGACCTTGAGAGCGCATACACTGAAATGATAACCATTGACTCAGTTCATGATTCACCAAGACAATCATTTACGTTATCAGAACTGTCTCCAACACCTTACATCCAAACCTTTACTCCCCCTTCGGTACCTATGATTTCCAACTCCGGTTGGCCAGTAGAACTGCTTGAGGAATTGACTTTGGTGAAAGGATTCCTTGCAGAAACAAACAGCCTACTCACCACCCTGGTGAAATCATTTTGCACTCACCTCTCCCAGGAGTCGGCAGAGCAAAGAGCCCCGGTAACCCTGTTAGATGCTAAGGTGCAAAAGGACTCAAACTTAAGCGATACATCTGAAGTGAAGAATAACAACAACAAATCAACTAAAAAACCTTTAACGGCCAAGAAACAAAAACAAAAGACCAAATCTAAGAAATCAAAAAATCTCAAAGCCACCAAAATTTCCCCAAGCAATAAACTTAATTTCAAGCCATTATTTAAGCTCCTCGACTCTCAGACTACTAACTCAACTCTTAAGAAACAATATCAGATCAACTCTAAATTCACCAATACAAACAGTCTACAAAAGAATGATGCCCACTCAAAACCTGGGGGAAACAATGATATTCCAGACCCTTCAAATTGCGATATACATTTCAGCAAACTGAGAATGTCACCACATAAGAATACAAAGACTCTTACTATCAATACCCAGAGACATCCCTGGAACCTTGCTCTGCAAACAGACAAATTAGTATTGTCATATAACCAAAGGTATTTGGATAGATGTCCTCCATTTCCAAGTATCCCTTTTCTTGACAAATGCCTGCTTCATCCTTTATACAACACAAGCTACATTAAGTCCTTGATCAATATATCTATAGATACTAAATATACTCGTCTGATAGTCACTTTGCACTCGTCAATACTTGCCAACCAGATCTATCACAGAAGGGAGGATTTTATGGACCTGGGCTTAACAATTCAAAGATATTATGTTAATTCTGCCCCCCCCATACCTTTAGTTACATCCTTCCATCAACCTTCCAAGGAGCCCATCTTGCAAATCCAGACAACTCCATCATATGAAAACTCGGTGTCTTCTATACAGTGCAGCCCTCAATCGGAAGTTAATACACAAGCCCCCTCTTCCCGGCCACACACCTCAGCGATGTTGACGAATGAACTGGATCCGGAGGAGCAACAACTCAAGGATCTATACTTTCAACTTCCAAACTCAGAACGTACGCAGATAATCAATAATCTTCATAATCTAATCCTCCGACTGAAAGTTATGAACGACACAGAGAGCCCTCCGGAACTCCGGCCAAATTCTCCCTGCACAGCTAAGGAACATTCTAAAGCCAATCCTTTCAATACGAAGAAATCGAATTCTATCCCCATCAAGAAATCCGGAGCAATTTTTGCAGACCCTTCTGGCTCTCTAAACCGCATAGAAGAAATACAGTGACACCCTACCCATAAAATATCGCTACTTTGCGGTCCCACAACTGCTCCTTCACCATCCCCTCCTGGTTGTAATCGAAATCCTTCATTAACCCAGCTGCCTCTGCAAATTATATCATGGAATATAGCAGGGTGGAACAACAAGCTTAACAATTCTGAACTACTTGTTTATTTACACCATTATGACATAATATTTTTACAGGAGACATGGTACACACACTCTTTACTCATCAATGGCTACTATACGGTTGATCTTCCAGCTAATCCCCCTGATGGGGACAGTAAAGGCAGAGCCAAAGGCAGATTGGCAATCTTAATATCTACCGCCTTGACTGCACACCTGTACAATATCTCCCCTTGTACGAACATTGCTGTGTCTCTTCTGTTGTCCTTGCCTACTTTAGAATTGTTATTAATTAACGTTTATATGCCTCCATTAACCTCAAGGGCTGAAGTTGATAAAAAATGGGACGAATTAGAGGCTTATATAACAAAGTTGGAGGCAAGTCATCCTAAAGCCTTCCTAATCATAATGGGTGATGTCAATGCTAGAATGGGCCCTAATAATGACACCCTTATGGCCTCGAAATTGTGGGGTGGGGAGGATAACGATCAATATGCTCATTTACCTGACAGGGCTTCTAAAGACCACAAGGTAAACTACCCGGGCATATGCTTAACTTGTCTATTAGGAAACCGTAGTCTTAACATTCTTAACGGTCTAAAACCATGGGATGCATGTGCTGAATATACCTTCTTATCCAGCAGAGGTGGCAGTGTCATAGATTATGTTATCATCCCTCACCATCTATTATATGCTATTGTTAACTTTTCCGTGGGAACGAGACTTGACAGCGATCACCTCCCGCTAACTTTTTCAATCCAGCTAAATGAGAGAACTAGATTACCGATGAAACATCAACCAAGATCCAATACAGCCCAACTCACACACAAAAGACAAACTTGGACCCCACTAATAGCTTCTAAGATAGCTGCATTTATCGCTTCACCTCCTGCTAAACTCATCCAGCAGCACTTAAAAAATACCTCAAATATCCCAACAGCCCTAATCACATATGAATCCTTGATAGAGTCACTAAATCTGATATTAGCTCCCAATTCGAATAACAACAGGGCAAACCCCAGAGCTGGCTTGCCTATCTGGTTTGATCAAGAGTGCAGAACCGCTAAAAAGGAACTAAATCTGGTATATACATGCTACCGACAACGTAATAGCAGCAACCTCCCCCCGGAATACTACATAGCAAAAAAGAAATATAAGACAATTCTAGCCACCAAAAAACGACATGCTCAAATGGAGGGCTGGAAATCCCTAGTGCTGGCCTCCAAAACCAAAAACTCTAAAGGTTTCTGGTCTATTATTTCAGGCATAACGAGACCTGCCTATTTTGTGCCATGTAATATCCCTGCCCATATATGGGAACATTATTATACTATTATACAACATGATACTTTGCATTCTTCTTCATATTACCCTTTCACCTTTGACCTCTCAAACACAATATTATGGCCCCCTGTTTCTCAGGAAGAAATAGCCGATTTAATTATTAAATTAAAATCTGCCAAAGCACCAGGAATCGACAATATACCTCCTGAGTTATTGAAGAACCACAAGGATTGGTGGGCTCCTATTTTGGCCAACCTATTTACCGTTATCAACAACACGGGCTTAATTCCCCAAGCTTGGAGGGAAGCCATAATCATTCCTATCCATAAAAAAGGTCCCAGAGACGACCCTAATAACTACCGCCCAATTAGTCTCCTTTCAGTTACAGGGAAATTATACACCAGCTACTTAAAAAATAAACTCTCATCCTGGATTGAGGATGAGAACATTCTAGGATGGGAACAAACAGGATTTAGACGCGGACGCTCTGTCTTAGATCACTGCATTGTTTTATATCACCTAGCAGAAAAATACAGGAATCAGGTGGGAAGCGGATTATACACAGCCTTTGTAGATCTAAAATCCGCCTTTGATTCCATCTCCAGGGAATTCCTATGGTCAAAAATGGCAAATACTACAATAGACAAAAGACTATTGCTCCTTATTTACAACTTACATCTGAACACTTCCCTTAGGGTCCGTTGTGGCCGAAACGGGGAACTGACCAATACCATCTTCACAACGAAAGGGGTTAGGCAAGGCTGTGTACTGGCTCCCCTTCTCTTTAACTTATTCCTGAATGATCTAAGATCCAACTGTCTTTCTCCAGATTTTCACTCACCCAGAATCGGTCTGCACAGATGCCCTGTCCTGCTTTATGCGGACGACGCAGCCCTTCTATCCTACTCCAAAGTAGGCCTCAAACGATTGCTGAAAGTGTTTATGTCCTACTGTTTGGAAAATCACTTAGTTATCAATTATAACAAAACTAAAATTGTAGCTTTTTCCAAGAGCCGTAAACTTTCTCATTGGACAATTAAAGGGCAAGAAATTGCTCAAGTCTCCTCCTATAAATACTTAGGCATTCTCTTCCATTCTACCCTCTCCTGGGCCCCACATATTCATGGGGCGGTGTGTACTGCTCGTACCACATCCAAGAACATCTTACGTTATTTTTACATCAAAGGTGGGCACTACATCCCTGCAGCAATACAAGTCTTTCAATCCAAGATTATCCCTCAATTACTGTTTGATGCCCCTTTATGGATCTTGGCTTACAAACCCCACATAGAGGCTGTTCTATCAATTTTTCTCAGGCAAATCTTTGGGTTGCCAAGATCTGTTCCGAATGCAGCCCTTAGATTGGAAGCATGTGTACCATCGATTGAATGCCAAGCTTGGACAATTGCCTTTAACTATTGGATTAAACTCTCCTATAACTGTCCCCCTGGGTACTTAACTTCCCTTTGGGATGATCCTTATTTCTCCTCATGGATGAAATCCTATCACGAAAAACTTCCCCGATTAGGCTTCTCCTTAGAACAGTTAACCCTATTAGATTCTAAGTCAGCCAGTCTCTCCATTCGTACCAGACTCAAAGATTTAGACCGACAAATTTCTACTACTGCAGCCCTCAAAACTTGCTCTCCCCTACATCACAAACTGCCTTTAAATCCGTCAAAATATCCTTTATATCTTGAATACCTAACAACACCCAAATTCCGACACGCCTTCTCAAAAGCCAGATTTAATTGTCTGGACTCGGCACTTATGGATGGTAGATACTACGGTATTCCACACGATCAACGTTTTTGCCCGTGTAAAACGAGTGCTCTGGAAACCCTCGCCCATGTCTTGTTTGCCTGTCCCTTTTATCAACAGGAACGATACCAATATATCACCCCACTTATAACGAAATTTCCCAATTTACCCCCTGAACGTTTGATAATCTACCTCCTGAGTGGTTCTAACAGATCTCAAACCGAGTTGGTGGCCAAATTTCTCTATGTTGCTCAATATAAGCGTCAAAACAAGTTTGACACATAATGAGAGTCTCTCATCCCTATGTTTTACTTTCATGCTTATTAATTAACCAATCTTTACTTGTTTTATATTTTTATTCATTTTACCTTTGTACAATGTTGCTCTTTGTATTTTATCCAATACCTATATGGGTCTATGACCGTAATAAAACTGAACTGAACTGAACTGAGTGGAGGGAATCCCATTTGTCATCATCCAGCCCTCCCCCCCCATGGAGTGCAGCGGATTGATTGCTGAATGGGTTACAGCTGTCAGTAGCCGAGGGAAGGTCCAGCAGAGCTTCCATACCCCTATAATGCAGGTTGTCTGTGGGGTGCTCTCTTGATTTCTGAATACCATGGTGAGGTTAAACCATAGAGTAAGAGGGGTTCAGGGGACCCTCTTTGTTGTGAGAGATTTTGGGGTGATCTGTGAATTTATTTGGGTCCTGGGTAAGAGCTGGGGTGGAATGGGTGGAGTCCTGGGTGAGACCTAGGAGGTTGAGAAGTGTTGCATGAGGAGATATGTTAGAAGGAGACAGGGTTACTAGCAGGGCTCAGTGATGGTGCTGATATCAGCACACACTCATTAGCATTGCATCAATTTGCATTTGTATTTCATTTATTAGTTTGTTTATTGTTTTTAACAAAATGTATATTGCTTGTAAAAGACCTCTAAGTGGTTTACAAGAAACATTAAAATTACAAACAGTTAAAAATAAATAATAATTAAAAACATTTTTAAAATGATTTAAAAACAACAGTAGACTAAAAAGGGGTTAAAATGCATCAACATCTCTGGGTCTGGATAGGCTTGCCTAAACAGAAATGTTTTCAGCAACTCCCAAAAAGGATACAGCAGATTCAGCGTACTGATGATTTTGTTGTATATTTTTGTAATATTTGTTTAATTTGCTGTACACTGCTTTGAGGTATTTTGTATATTAAGTGTTATATACATGGTCTAAAACATATTTTAAAATTCCACCCTGCAATGGCTGTGCTGGCTGGGACTCATGAAAATTGTAACCCAAAACAGCTGGAGAAGACTGGGAAAGACTGAGGAACAGGATTCCACCATAGTCATTACAGGGTGCAACTTAAGCAAATTCCTTCCTTCCTTCCCCTTTCCCCTTCCCCCCCTCTCTCTCTTCCTTCCTTCCTTCCTTCCTTCCTTCCTTCCTTCCTTCCTTCCTTCCTTCCTTCCTTCCTTCCTTCCTTCCTTCCTTCCTTCCTTCCTTCCTTCCTTCCCCTTTCCCTCTCTCTCTCTCTCTCTCTCTCTCTCTCCCTCCCTCTCCCTCCCTCTCCCTCTCCCTCTCCCTTCCTTCCTTCCTTCTTCCTTCTCCCCCCCCCCCCTAATTTTTCTTATTTGGAACTGTATTGGGATTTTTAATTGTTGTGAAATGTGAACCGTTGCATGATATATATATTTATCAACTGCAGAATAATTTTAAATTAAGTTTAATGAATGAGAAAAATAATAAGCACCACGGTTGGTCATGCCGGCTTCTTTAAGCCTCCTTACTGCCTAACAACAACCTTGGCTTTGCCTATGGGCCATTAAATGCCATCACGGCCTCTTCTTGGTGACCAAAACTGCTTTCCTGTCAATACAGAACAGACAGTGGTTGTGGACAGATCTATCTTCGGCCAGCTATAAGTCCTGGAATGCTGGAGAGCCCAATAATAAAGACAACAATGAGTACTGCGTTGAGCTTTGGTCTCAGTCAGGTGAGCCCAGTGACACGGAGCCAGAGTTGTTGTGGGGAGGGGGGAGCAGAATGAACTGGGCGGCCCAGTCGTGGGTCTGCTGGGGAGGAAGATGTGTCGAAAGAAGGAGAAGCAGTCTTGGTCCTTATTACTTTAGGTTTCCTTAAGTGCCAAGTCAGGTTTAGTCTACAGACCATAACCCTTCACTGTATCTGAAGTTTATCAAGAAAAACACACACACACCACAGTATGCATTCTCACAGATTGTGCCTTCTACAAAGAGGGTGTAACATAACCCGTAATCAAAAATAGTTTTAAAATACAGACAATTGTGACTCAATGCTCATCTTCACTTTAACTTTTGTGCTCCAGTTTTGATGGCTACATGCAAGAAACTTGGCTATTAAAATTTAAACGTAAAATTCATCTGAGTCCCGCAAGCATGAAAAAAATACTGTTCGGTATTATAAAAATACCAGAGGGAAATAGGAACTAATTTGGTTGGTCCTATTTCTTAGCAGAGGTATAAAAAATACAAGCAGCAGAATGAGAATAAACCAGCCCCACCTTTCTCTATATAAATAACGACAAACACAATCTTCGTAGGTAAAAGATAAAGAACATTTACTCACGAATTCTTCATATGTTCAGAAACATAGGCTCTAGCTTAGATGAAAGAAAAATAGTCTCAGTCCATCTTTGGTATGGATGCTGTCAGCAGAGAGAGCATCTGTGCCATTCAGCCTCTCTCAATGGTGGAGAGATCAGCAATGGAGAATATTCAAAAATCCCCCAGGCCAAAGGAGGAGGAAGTCAGGTAAGTAACCCCACCCATTAGGAAGTTACATCATGGTAAAACAGGTACATGGGATATTCCCCAAATATCCCTTAAAAGGAACATGCAACATTTGCTTATTCCAACAAATACTGCAGAGATAAATTGGGATCTCATATCCCTATAAAAATGCAGTATAGGAGAACATGGGCTAAGATTTTGACTGAGTGGCTTTTGCAAGGACAAACTGCAGAAGCCAAGGCAGCCTCAGAAATGGACCTTCTATGACTGCTGGTAGCAGAGCATTGAACTGAGCCGTTATAAGTGTTCTCCTGTGTCTACTAATATTTAACATTGCTAAATATCATGGTGTAGTGGTTAAGGTGTTGGACTACGACCTGGGAGACCAGGGTTCTAATCCCCCCACAGCCATGAAGCTCACTGGGTGACCTTGGGCCAGTCACTGCCTCTCAGCCACATGAAAACCCTATTCACAGGGTCACCATAAGTCGGAATCGACTTGAAGGCAGTACATACATACATACATACAAATATCTGGAGGGTTGCTAATTACTATTTGGTTGTGTGCTGAGGTACTGTAGTGAGCAAGCCCCTTTTCCCAGAGCAAATTAATTTTGCAAATTAAGATCTAGACATCTCTGTTTAATGCAACCGGTGGCTTTTTCTAACCCAAGGCAGACAATGGGATAGCGAATACTGTAGCCAATTTCATTAATTTTGTAATTGACACATTTTAGCCAGAAGCAAGCATAATTGTCAAGTAAAGCCAAGGAGAGAGAGCCCAAATCTGTTGAGGATTAATATAGGCAAAGCCAGTAACGTAAGCAAGAGGAAACTTTTTGGTTGATCTGCAGGTTGGCTTGACACGGGGATTGGGAAAACCCAGCTGTCAATCACGTGACATTGTTATAACATCAGATGATTGACAGGTGGGATTTCCCATCCACCTGTCAAAATGCCTTGCACTTGGGAAGCACAGCGGAAGGGGCATTGGTAACCCTATGCTTGGTGCTGGCAAAGTGCTTCTTTTTCCTCTCCCCATCAGTTGATTGACAGGTAGGCATGGTTTAAGAGAAATGGCCTTGCAGGCCACATTGGACTCCCTGGTGGGCCAAGACTGGCCTGCGGGCCTGAGGTGCCCCACCCTCCCAGTAACCAATTGCAAAGGGCCACACTCTTGTTTCCAAAGAGGAAAGGCCCTGCTTAATGATGTAGCACTATGTTGGAGACACATCTCGGTACACAAAAGATCTTTCACAAAAAGGTGGGTTGAGTTGTCTCTAAGGATCCATTCATCCCCAGTATCCAAAGTTGGGCTCTGGGCACAGTTTTGGTAGCTAGTTTGTCTTTGGGCACCTTCAGAGCTGAAGGTATCTGCTGTTCTCTCCTTGTGTAGTAGAGCCTCAATAGTGCAGCTAGAATGCTCAATGCACCTGATGTTGTGTTTTGAATCTGAAGTGACCAGGACAGAGTGAACTGAAAAATAACTCCCAGGTGGTTAAAGCTGTTGACTTGGATTACTGCATGCCCGGCCAGGGCCCATTGATATTTCTTACATTCCGTTGTAAAAAAAATCAACACTTTAGCTTTATCATAGTTAATTGTCAACTGTGCTGTCTTGCAGTAGCTTGGAATTTAGTCAGGAGCTTTTACCCAACCTGGGATTGTGTGAGGTTAGTACAGCACTGTTGGCAGATAGTAACAAAGGGGTTTCTGTAGCAGCCAGTCTGGGTAAGTGGTGCTCTTGGATATATTGTTTAGGAGAGAGATTGTTCAAATGAAAATTAAACGTCAGAGTGGTTGGGAGGACACACTCTTGCCCTAACTTCACGTGACACTGAGATGACCTCAGTGGGATCTCCCTTGCATCTAATCTGCATTACTGAATTCTCATAGAACAACCTTTATCCATGGAGGCTGAGTCTAGTTTTCCCCAGAGCTGTTCTCTAGGTATCACTCTCGCTGCCTCTGAGATTTGTGATTTTTGCTGTCTCAGCCTTACCTCCCAGGGCAAGAGACAAGGCCCTTCCACAGCTAATCAAAGAGACCATCTCAGGTGTTCCTAGACAGGTGTTTATTGTGGGGTGGCTGCTGTTCATGTGTGTATTCCCCCCCCCCCCGGAATCAACATGAAGTCATTGACATCCATGTGCCACCTTGTATTTCCCCTCCGTTTAATCCAGATTTACTCTTTCCAAGGAAAATCTGAAAATCCCTCAGAGCAGAGCATCTTATGCTGGTTCTTTTCTGCGTTTTAGGGTACATGCGTTGGAACGATGAGAACTGCCTGTCGTCACGTGCATATCTTTGCCAGTACACACTGTAGCAAGGGCAGCGGCTTCTCATGGCCTCCAGTTCAGCATCTGGGGAGGCAGGATCAGGAAGACACGCCTTGCAGATAAGGGAGCCTGCACTGAGAAAGGGACCATTCTTGCAAGGACCCCAGATCTACGCCCCTTTATGAACCCTCCCTGTTGATGGGCTGTGGGCTAAGTTGTTTATGCCTCTTGGCTGTTGATTAGCATGTATAACATCAAATAAACGTTGTACTCATTTCTTGGTTCATTAATATGAATTTTTAAAATAATAACTGGTCTATTGACGTGCATTTTTCATTATTGTGCATTGTTTGCTTGCAGAAGGCCCAAGGTTCAATCCTCAATGGCATCTCCAGATAGGGCTGGGCCTGGGAGAGACCCCTGCCTGAAACCCTGGGATGTCACTGCCAGTCAGGGTAGACAGTACTGAGCTATATGAATAAATGGTTTGACTTGGTAGAAGGTATTAATTTTATGTTCGTAGAACCATATAACCACAGAATAGTAGGGTTGGAAGGGGCCTATAAGGCCATCTAGTCCAACCCCCCTGCTCGATGCAGGAATCCAAGTTAAGGCATCCCTGACAGGTGGCTGTCCAGCTGCCTCTTGAAGGCCTCCAGTGGTGGAGAGCCCACCACCTCCACATTTTATTTATTTTTATGTAATAGGATTAATATACCACTTAATCATCCATAACCTCTAAACAGTTTACATGGGATATAAAATGTTAAAATTGATAAAATTGAGCGTTAAAAGCAAGTCAACCTAAAATTTATCAGACTATAAGTAAAATCAGCAGTCATATATATATATATATATATATATATAATAAAAAGAATTGTTAAAATTGCATGTCTGGGTAGGCTTGCCTAAAAAAAAAAAAAAATCTTTAGCAGGTATGTGAAACAATAGAGGAAAGCCCCTGCCTAGCATCAATGGGCAGGGAGTTCCAGAGTGTAGGTGCTGCCAAGCTGAAAGACTGTTTCCTTGCAAGCGTGGAATGAACATTATGTTGTCATTGTAAAAGTGCCAGTTCTGCAGTTTATGGTCTCCCACAAATTATCTCTCATGAAAATGGAAGAAGATTATGGCGCTGGTCTTTGAGCATATCAAGATAAAGGAGCATTACATGGGGAAGAGCCACATGGCAAAGGGTGATAGCTCAGCGGCAGGGCTTCTGCTTTGCATGCAAAAAGTCCCAAGTGCAATCCCTGGCATCTCCAGTTCGGACTGGGAATGTCCTATGAAATCCTAGAGTACTGCCGCCAGTCAGTGTAGTACTCAGCTAGATGGCCAGTGCTCTCACTTGGTCTAAGGCAACTTCCATATTTAATAGTGATGATCTTTAACATTCTCTTAATACTGACTGTTAAATATGCTAATACCCCTTTAGGTTTAGGGGTCAGAAGGTGGATTTTGGTAGATATGAGATGTAGGAGCTGAATAAAGGGGCAGAAAAGAGTCTGAGGCAACTGGGGGGACAAGTTTAGCTGGATAATACAATCTGTATGCTTGGATTCAGTGGGGCAGATCCCCACCTCTAAGCATATAATGTTGGGAGAACATAAGTAGAGCCCTACAGCTGGACTAGGCCAAAGGGGGGCCCATCTAGTCCAGCATCCTGTTCTCACTGTGGCCAACCAGATGCCCCGATGGGAAGCCCAAAAGCAGGACCTGAGCACAAGAGCAATTCTCCCCTCCGACGGATTCCAACAAGTTACGTTCAGAAGCATGCTGCCTCCGACTATAGTGGCAGAGCACAGCCGTCCTGGCTAGGAGCCACTGATAGCCTTCTCCTCCATAAATTGGTCCAATCCTCTTTTACACCCATCCAAGTTTGTGGCCATCTCTGCATCTTACAGGAGCGAATTCCATAGTTTAACCTTGCTCTGTGTGAAAGTCCTTTCCTGTGTCTGTCCTGAGTCTTCCAACATTCGGCTTCATTGGATGTCCACGAGTCCTCATGTTATGAGAGAGGGAGAATTCTCCCCTCCCCATCTCTCTCTCTCTCTCTCTCTGTCTCTCTGGCAGCCCCTTTCTATTTATTCCTTCTTCCCCAGCTCCTCCCTCATTGTAGGGTCCCCTGTTCCCCCTAATTTGGAGAATGGGTGGCCTTCTTTCTCTCCCCCCTCCTTCTCTTGTTCCAGCTTCCTTCCCCATGAACTCCCATGAGGCAAAGCAGCTTCCCGCTTACAGCCCCAAGGACCAGGGGCAGAGACTGGAGAGATCTCCTCAGAAGTAGAAAAAGGCTATGAGCATGCTAGTCGCTTACAGCAAAGTGTTTCCATTGGCCACATCTGCAGGGGGAATGGGTTGATCTGCTGATCAGCTGAGAAATCTCTTTGAAGCCAATTAAAGAAAAACAGTCCAGCTGCTCCCACCAGGTTTTACAATAAAAGGGGGCAGGGTTTGACTAGGGTTGCGTGTCCCTGTTTTCAGAAGAGAAAGGTGGAGACGCACTGGAACCAGCAGAACAGGAAGTGTGTCTCTGCCCAAAGTTAAGTTCTGGACCCGGCATCAATTTCATCTCGAGTCTTGCATAGAATCTGCACACCAGGGCAACTTGGCTATCAGGATGCTTGCCGTGAGTTTGCCGTGTCCCAGGTAAAAGGGAACTCTGTTTTCTTGGGGACCTTCCTGTGTTCCTAAATATGACCCTGGCTGCACAGTGCACACCTATAGGACCGGGATGGCTGATAAAAACTATTTAGGAAGCTGAGATTGAGAAATAAATGGGCACATATTGAAAGCAAAGACTCCGCCCTCACGAGTCTCTCTGTGGAGGGAGGGGTTCAAACTGCACAACACCCACATGGTGGATAATTGCTGCTTGCCTCAGACACTTAGAATTATTGTCTAGGAAGTAGAAGTGTTATGAAAACAGCTAAGACAAAATAAATCAGAAGCTGCTTTATACTGAATGCATCTAGTTCTGTATTGGTGCATCTAGCTCAATATTGCCTGACACTGACTGGCAGCAGATCTTTAATTTGGATCCCTACATTGAGCAGGGGGTTGGACTTGATGGCCTTATAGGCCCCTTCCAACTCTACTATTATGTGATTCTATGATCTGCAGGATTTCAGACAAGGGTCTTTCCAGAGATGCTGGGAACTGAACCTGGGGCCTTCAGCATGCAAGCAGAGGCTCTGCAATTGAGCTACAGAAAGGGCCAGGATATTAACATGTGGAATGGGCTGTTCCTGAGCCAGCCAATCACATCATGGGCTGGATGAAGGGAAAGGAAATGCAGTCAGAACTGTTTGCTCAGAAGACAATTTATTGTGATATGAGTTGGTGAGAGACAGCAAGAAGGCAGAAACTGGCCAGAGGGTCAACATACATCATTCGGCGTATTACATAGGTGGATTTCAAGGGCCTCTTTTTAAAAAAGGAAGCCAAACTTGTACAGTTTTCAGCATACAGCTTGCAAGATGTTATACATCACTTTTTTTTTTTGCTGGCATATATTACAGTGCACAAATAGAGTCCTCCTTGACCTTCACTTCATACAAAGGGAATTTTTAAATTCAGCCTTATCACAGAACAGAGGGATGTTCTCTGTGGTAACATTTTTCTGTTTCACCACATGGGGGCAGATTTATTACAGGGGAAATATATATATATAAACAATGTGGACAGACTTCCAATCTCACAGTGATTGTTTCAAAAATCAGCTTTTGAACTGCCATCACCTCTGGCTGGCTGTTTGTGGAGTTAGAGGAAGCCCAAATTGCAAGAGGAAGCCCTTTTGGCTTCTGAAACAGGCTGACAGAATGAAGCTTAAGAAAAAGATTTGATTTTATACAGGTTTTCAGATCAGCCATTTGGGAAAAGGGACTGTGCAGGGGATGTGTGGAAATGGGTATTTCAAGAAAGGGGCAGGCGATCAGTCCCTTGACACCGCAGGGCCGAAGAATCGGATGTGTTGTCCAAAGTAGCTGGATCCTCTCTGGTCATTGGAGGGGTATGATCCTTTTAGATCCTGGACACTGGGCATCTTCCACAGGTCTAATACCTCGCCTTATATTTGCACAGGAATGGCAAAGAGTCAGAACATGAGCGCTGAAACCATTTCTGGTAACCTGCAGGAGAAAAAAACATTAGACTGGATGTTAAGGACTAGGAGCATGTGAAGGACACAGAGAGGTTAACTGGAGGTGTTCTGCAATCTTGTTCACCTGTGGATGGCATAAATGCACCCATTGAATCATAGAATCATAGAATAGTAGAGTTGGAAGGGGCCTATAAGGCCATCAAGTCCAACCCCCTGCTCAATGCAGGAATCTAAATCAAAGCATTCCTGACAGATGGCTGTCCAGCTGCCTCTTGAATGCCTCCAGTGTCGGAGAGCCAACTATTTTTTAAAAATTTATTTATTAAATTTATTAGTCGCCCATCTGTCTGGTTGTCCAGCCACTCTGGGCGACGTACAAAATAAAATCATGCAATACATTAAAACATTAAGAATCTTAACAACAGCAATAAAACCTAACCCACCCCAAAAGCCTGCCTCTCTAGGGAATTGGTTCCATTGTCGTATGGCTCTAACAGTGAGGAAGTTTTTCCTCATGTTCAGCCAAAATCTGGCTTCCTGCAACTTGAGCCCATTATTCCGTGTCCTGCACTCTGGGACGATCGAGAAGAGATCCCGGCCCTCCTCTGTGCGACAACCTTTCAAGTACTTGAAGTACATGAATCCTTTCATATGAAGCCTGTGCCCCACATCCACACGCCATTGCTGTGAAAACTGTGTTCCAAAATGAGCCAAATTTTGTGCCAAGTTGAATTCTGCACCTCTGAAAGCTACATATTGGCCCTGATGCAAAGTAGTGACTTGTTCCCATTGTAGGGAGCCTACCTTGCTGACCTTGGCTCAATTGCACTGGCTTTCTATTAAGTTCTGTTCTCAGTTCCAAGTGTTTAGAATTCCCTTTGGTGCCCTGAATTTTTGGCTGTCAATGCACCTCCTCCTCAAGGAAATTCCCATGAGTTGACATTGGCTGCGAATGTCTCTGCTTCATGAAGCCATGAACTTAGGCAGTTGTCTTATACTGAGCCAGACCACTGGTCCAACTAGCTCAGTACTGTCTACACTGACCGGCAGTAGCTTTGAAGGGATTCATGACGGAAAATTCCTATGCCTACCTGGAGATGCCAGGGATTGAACCAGGAGACTTTGCAGAACATCTCCCTCTGTGATGGGTTGGCAGTATGACGCCTCTGGATTAATCAGGCTTCATCCATCTAGCTCAGTGTTGTCTACACTGACTGGCAGCAGCTTTCCAGGGTGCCAGACAGGGGACACTCCCAGCCCTATGTAGAGATGCCAGAGACTGCACCTGGGACCTTCTGCATGCAAAGCAGATGCTCTGCCACTGAGTTACCTCCTTTCCTCCAAGGACCTTCCCCAAGTAAGTGCCCAGCCTGGCAGTTCTCTTCCGAGGGAGGCTTGTGGAATGCCCCATGTGGCCAGCAAGCCTAAAAAGCTTGCTGTCTGCTACTGACCAGGATGGTTTTATAGCTACCCATATTGTTCCGTCTGGCATTATATTTTCACTTTTTAATGGACTTATTTATTTATATTTAATTTATTTCACAAAATTTATATACTGCTTGATTGTAAAAAAAACCCCTCTAAGTCGTTTGCAAAAGACATTAAAATTACTGATAAAAAAGTTAAAAACAAGTAAGTAAAACATTTTTAAAACAATTAAAACATATCAACATCTATGTGTCCGGGTAGGCTTGCCTAAACAAAAAAGTTTAAGCAAGCGCTGAAAAGAACACAGTGAAAACACTCGCCTGATGTCAATGGACAATGGTCTTGTCCTTTTCTGATGGATAAGTTTGGGGGTTGTTTTTTTTAAAAAAGTTCTACACCGCATTGGACTATCATTAGGAGAAAGCAACTAAGAAATTTCATAAATACATAAGCTAAGCAACTTTCTCTGTATATTAAACCATTCATCTAGTTTGGCCAGCCACAAAGAGTGGAAGAGTCAAGCAATGCTGAACCCCTTCGTTGCCCCTTGACCTGGAGAGTCCTTGTGGCTTTTGAGATTTTGGTTGACACTGTCTACATGCCTATTTATACAGCCATGAGGATGGCTGAATACTACAGCCAGCATGGATACTTTTGAATTCCACCATGCTAATTTAAAAATACCCCCATGCAATTCTACTGTTTCCCATAAGCTCATTTCAAAATAAAATCTTATAAAGCTTATAGTCCTCTAGGTTTTCATGGCAATACACAAAACACTCAGAAAGAACAGTCAATTTTAAACTCTAAAACAAGAGTAAAAAAATCCAAATCCTGTTGGACTTTTTTCTGTCAGTTGTCTTATAATTTGATGAAGTTAATTAAAAATCAGCCATGTTCACAGAGTACCTGTAATCCTATTACTGACCTTGCCCCATACGCTGACCTTCAGCTTCTGCAGTTTAAAAGTTAAAAAAATTAATTTAAGAAATTTAACATTAGAGCCTATAATAGTGCAAGCATGCTCAGTAAGAACCAACTGTCAGAGTTCCAAAAGCCAGACTCCCAGCTGTTTGGCTTGGCTAATCAGGGGCCACACCCTGCCTGACACTTATTCCACTTTGAACAGCCATGGCTTCCCCCAAAGAATCCTGGGAAGTGTAGTTTGTGAAGGGTGCTGAGAGTTATTAGGAGGCCCCTAGTCCCCTGACAGAGCTCCAGTGGCCGGAGTGGTTTAGTCAGCCCCTCTTCTGGTGATTGTAGCTCTGTGAGGGGAAGAGAACCTCTCCTAGCAACTGTCAGCACCCTTCACAAACTATACTTCCCAGGATTCTTTGGGGGAAGCCATGAGTATCTAAAGTGAAATAAAGGTCTGGTGTAGATGTGGCCAGGGACAGCTTTGGTTTAAATTTGAGTGGGAGGCTACATGTGCCTGCTGTAGAAGAAAAAGGTGGGGGAACCCTGAAAGAGAATGATACTGTTCACAATGTTTCCTTTTGAAAAGGAAAGGGGCTTTTCCTCTGCCCAGTGCTGGCCCACCCAATCTCCTCCCCTCCCCCTCCCCCAGATCAGTTTCACCTATCCTAAGAATGATTGTACAGGAGTAAATCCCATTGAACTCAATAAGCGTGGAAATGATCAAACCTCCCCCTCCCTTTTCCCCTCCCTTCCTCCTCTCCCTCCAAATTCTTCCAAGCTACACAGGAAGTGGATTGGACTGTGAAAGACCAACCCAAATTGTGTTTACATTTTTACAAATTTGTAGGGCAGTACAATATTTCGGAGAGGTCAGGTCTCCTGCTTTCCTGGTGCATTCACTCTAGCTGCCCAATTTCCCTGCTTTTTAAAGTTTGATAGAAATAGCTGTTGGCTGTAGGTACATTCTCAAATGGCAAAGTTTCTTGCCTATTTGTGAATATCAAACTTACTTCAAATCTATAAGGACTAGAAACTTAGTTTTTCAGAAATGCCACATTTGCACAAAGGAAGCGTGAGTGTACAGTGTCCTCACAGGGTCATGGAGTATCAGGGATTCACTTTCCCCTCTCAGGAAGATGGGATCAAAGGGTGAGACAGGAGGCATGGTTGGCATGAGGTGCCAACTAAGGAGGCCTTGTGGGATTTCCTCCTGGGCTCATCTTCCTTTCCCCCTCCCCCGGCCCCACATGTCCATCTGTTTCTCTGCCAAGAGCCTTCCTGCATACTTGAGTACTGGACGTTATAGAGGGAGATGCACTTGTTTGAGGAGATGCTCAAGCTGGGGCTCCTGCCATCCCAGAGAGGTGACGTGCAAGAAGAGCCATCACTCCATTGCCAGATCATATACTGCCAAGAGAGAAACAGAAAGAAACCGTTTGTGAGGAAAGGGAGTGCATAAGGAGGAGGAGGAGAAACAGTGACCACTGAAAGCAGCTACTTGCTGAGCCCAGGCCACTCTCATCCACTGTCTCCTCCAGGGGTCACCAAACTTTTTAGGTTTGTGGTAGCGATGGGCTCCATTTCTGCAACAATCAGATTTGCCATCGGATTAAATGATTATTTCTGTTATTCTCTATCTTTGCAGAGAGAATTTTGAAGTAGCAACTCTCCACACCTGGTTACCAATTCATTCTTTTTTAGCTTTGAAATCTTTGATAGTGTGAGTGATACTTTTATCGATCTACTTTCTATGAGAGCTCTTCAAATCTGTATTCCCTTTCACTGTCAATGAAGTGTGATTATAACTGACAGACAGAAAGCAGCAGGGGGGAATGAGGTGTTGAGTTTTACACTGACTTTATCTACCTTAATTGTCTGCTCTGCAGTGCACTTGAAAAGGAATGGAAACAGGCAATCTTTACAGAGTTCAAAATAAAGATCTATACCAGTGGAGACTTATGAATAGCGATTATAATATCGATAATTCTCTGCAAAGAAAAAAAATCAGAGGAGATCGGAAAAATGAAAAGATATCGGAGGAAAAAGGAATCTGATTGTTCACCATCACCAAGGGGCCACACTTAAAAACAAAATGTAAAAAAGGAGAGGATTCCACCCCTAGTCTGTGGGCACATTTGAATTTTTGAGTGAGTGCCTTTGGTCCCTTCTCTCTCCCCTCTCTGGATCAGCCCCCCCAAGACACACAAAGAGAAAGCACACACACACTTTGCTTTTCTGTGGGATCTGGGTAAACGTTGGATCCAGTAAAATTAGCCTAAGTCTTGAAAAGCACATAGAGTTGGGAGAGGAAACGAGAAAGAGTGTCGCTTTTCCAACTTCCTCCTTCTATGCGCTTTTCAAGGGAGAAATGGGTAACTACTGTCACCATCTCATGAACAAAGGGGACATTGTGTGTGTGCGTGTGTAAGACCTCAAGGGTGCCACTGCAGTCATAGACAATATGTTGGTGACCCCTGGTCTGCTCTGACTGGCAGAATCTCTCCAAAGCCTCAGCTGAAGCAGTTTCCAAGCCCTGATAGCCAATTATTTATTTATTTATTTATTATTTTATTTATACCCCACCCTTCCTTCCAGCAAGAGCCCAGGGCAGCAAACAGAAACACTAAAAACACTTTAAAACATCATAAAAAAACCTTAAAATACATTAAAACAAAATGTTAAAAACATTTTTAAAAAAACTTTACAAACATCTTTTTTTAAAAAAAGGGTTAAAGCATATTATTAATGAAAACATATTAAAAGCAATTCTAACACAGATGCAGACTGGGATAGGTCTCAACTTAAAAGGCTTGTTGGAAGAGGAAAGCAGAGATGGCGCCTACCTAATATTTAAGGGGAGGGAATTCCACAGGGTAGGTGCCACCACACTAAAGGTCTGTTCCCTATGTTGTGCAGAACAAACCTCCTGATAAGATGGTATCTGCAGGAGGCCCTCACCTGCAGAGCGCAGTGATCAGCTGGGTATATAAGGGGTAAGACGGTCTTTCAGGTATCCTGGTCCCAAGCTGTACAGGGCTTTGTACACCAAAACTAGAACCTTGATCTTGGCCCGGTAGCAAATGGATATCCTGCCCAGGTTTGAAACTGATGTGTTCCATTTTTAATTTTTGTAATGCTGGCGATACTTTTGAAATAAATAAATAAAATACTGGTGGAACACAAGTGGCCACATTCTCATCAGGGAGGGAGGGAGGGAGGAAGGGAGGGAGGAGGACCCTTCCTCTGCAAGGAACTGTCCCGCCCAGTTTAAAGGTAAAGAACAATTAAGAAGGAAGAGCGGGAGGGCCCTTGAAGTTGCTCATCTGCAATCAGCACTATGGACAGCAGAGTGAGCAGGCACACAAGCCACAGCCTTCCTAACTCTGCATTTCTAAGTTACAGTAAGTACGCTAACATTTGCAATGATATGCATACATTGGCACATGCAATTTTTATGCAGATAAGACACGTCTTTTGTCCTCTTCTGTGGCAATGCGAAAGTGGCCACCCTACAAAGTGGGAGAAGGAGCCGCAGAAGAATCAGGGGGATTGAGCTTTATCCCAAGGACAGCTGGTGGGAGCAGGGCTGCTGGTGACAGGATTTCCAGGCCCCAGCACAGAGAGGAGGACCCGACCTGGGCCACCTCCAGGCCCCAGAAGGCATAGAAGAACTGACACTCAGCCCCAAATACAGGATACCCAGCGATCCTCCACTTTTGCAAAATGGAGAAGTGAGGCTGGGTGGGTAGGAGGGAGGGATGCCCAGTATGGAAGTCTGAACTGGTCCTTGGGAAATAATGCTTGCGACTCGGTGTGCAAGCCCCTCCCACAAACACATTTTTAAATTGTTTTAAATTTTTAAATTGTGTTTTAAATTGTTTTTAAAAGATGTGTTTTAAATTTGTATATTTGTTTTTAATGTTTTTAACTGTAAACCACCCAGAGAGCTTTGGCTATGGTAAAAGGTAAAGGTGTCCCCGCACTTATAGTGTGAGTCGTTTCCGACTCTTAGGGTGTCTTGCAATGTTTACTAGGCAGACCGTATATATGGGGTGGGATTGCCAGTTCCTTCCCGGCCTTTCTTTACCCCCCAGCATATTCCGGGTACTCATTTTACCGACCACGGATGGATGGAAGGCTGAGTGGACCTCAACCCCTTTTACCGGAGATTCGACTTCCTCCTTCCGTTGGAATTGAACTCCGGCCATGAGCAGAGCTTCGGATGCGTTACCGCCACTTACCGCTCTGTGCCACTTACCACTCTGCGGTATATAAATAAATAAATAAATAAATCTCCAAATGGCATTTTGGGAACCAGTGTGGGAACGCATCCCAAACAGTCCCTCCCCAAACAATCCCCTCTCCTCAAGGGTACTGTGACCTTGACACTATCATACTTTTCATGCATTGGACACGTGACAGGCTAATGCATGTGCAAAGTGCAAGGGGGGCATGCTTCAGGCTATGCCCCGGGTGACGCTCCCCCACCCGTTCACCCCACATGCAGAGGTCAGGCAGAGGCAGAGCCAGGTGTCTGCAACATCAGAGTGAGGAGGAGGAGGAGGAGGCATAGTTCCATCCCCACCCTCTGCATGGCACCTTAGGGGGCACTGTTTCAGAGTGGAGAGAGATTAGATGAAGACACCTGGGGGAGGGTACCCACCCCGTTGATGGGTGTTGCCTGCAGACCGATCCAGACGCTGTCAATGTTGAAGCGTTTCAGGTAATTGTAAATGATGTTCCCCTCGTTTGCGGAAAGAATGGAAGCCAGCTGAGCATCAGGGTTCAACTCCTGGCACTTGATCTGCAAAGAGAAGACAAGGAAAGAATGACACCCTCTTTTCACCAATTTGCACTGAGCGGAGCTGAAATTTTCCAAGCAATTTCCCTTCTGAAAATGTTTCTTTTCAACCCCCTCCCCAAAATGCTCTAGAATTGTGCCCTTGCTCCACACCAAGAGAACAGCCAGCAAAATGGCCCTCTCAGTCTTGCTGCTCACAAACAGTGCAGAATTTAAGGAGGCCCTCCTCGCCCCCATCCTCCAGCTCAGGGGTGGGAAACCTCAGGCCCAGGGACCAAATGTGCCCCCCAGACTGCCCTATCTGCCCCTCAGAATTCTCCTGAGACCAGCTCTTGCCAGGTCAATGACACCCCTCAATGGGCCTGCTTTGCGCACCCCAAGATTTTTTGCACAGCTGGACTGTGGCCTTTATTATTATTATTATTATTATTATTATTATTATTATTATTATTTATACCCCGCCTTTTGGCCCAAGGCCCTCAAGGTGGCTTACAAAAGACACAAATATCAAAATACCATATAAGAATACATCAATAAAACAATAAAGCAATACAATAAGCAAGACAATTTACAAAAGACAATTTACAAGGGTTAAATAACAATAACCATTGTTATGCCTCTTGCTTGAGTGGATGGAGGACAGAAGTGAGCAACGTTAGCTCTTGGCTGGGCACCCTGAAGCCACTTGAGAACTGCTAGGATCCTGCTTCAAAGGGCCAAACAGCCTTCATCACAAAAAACTGGCAACTATAAAGGCCCTTCCAGTGGGTCTGATGGGTGATGTGGCAGCCCTGTGGCTGAGGCACTTCGAAGGTATCTGGCCACTTCCAGCAACAGTGTATCCAATGGGAACCCTGTAACCACACTGCTGCCGGTCGGGGCTGCACTGGAACAATGCCTGCTGCAGAGGTACAAGTGCCCCTCTAGACGTTGGTGGGTACCACCAGTTCCCATCAACCCCAGCTGCCAGCCTGGCCAATGATCAGGGATGATGCGAAGTTGTCCAGCAACATTTGGAGGGAAACAGGCTCCTTACTTGCTCTCTACATCCCGCAACAGAAGGCTATAGGAGACGGCTTCCGTCTAGGGTTGCCAGGTTCTTGGCCTGAGACTGATCCTGTACCTTTAGGAGAAGTGAAAGACAGCCAAGTGCAGGTGTTCTTGCAATTCTGTAATGGGAAAAACCACAAGGTGGAATTCTCCCTTCTCCCTGCACAACTTTTGCCTGCGTCCCCCTCCATCACTGGCATGTGGTTCTTGGAAGGTTGCCCAGAAGGTTGCCCAGAAGTCCGGGCTTGGCAACCAAGAGGTCTTCTGTATCTTTAAAAGCTGTGCAGGGAGAAGGGAGAATTCCACCCTGTGGTTTTTCCCATTACGGAGTAGCAAGAACACCTGCACTTGGCTGTCTTTCTCTTCTCCTAAAGTACAGGGTCAGTCTCAGGCCAAGAACCTGGCAACCCTACTTCCATCCTGTCGCTCTTCCTCTTTTGCCACTTCTCTCATTCTCTCCCTTCCTTCTTTTGCCTCTCTCCCACCCCGACTGACAATGCATTTCTCCTTCCGCTGCAGCACTTACTTCTGCCGATTCCCAGGAGAGGTAACTGTTAACCAGCTGGTAGCAGTACCGTTTGTAGTAGAGGATGCCACTGCTGCAAACAGATCGAGAGGCTGCCGTGGCATTGTTGGCACCTGTGAAAGACAGAGGGTCATTCTGGGCAGGAGCAAATGCTACAAGCCTCTACAATGTCATGGGCATCCGAGACCACAAAACAGATCGAGTCCTGCCAGGATCTCCAGTCCACCACCCAGAGATTTGCTCCGTCGTCTTCAAACAGAGATGCTTCAGTTCTGGGTCTCTCTCCCATTCCTTCCCAGGTCCTTTTGCCAGCCCCTCTTCCTGACCTCTTGCACTGGGCAAGTCATCTGCGCAAGTCAGATGGAAATTGGATGGGCTGGGAACGGCCGTAGCTCAGTGGTGGAGCAGAAGGCCCAGCTTCAGTCCCTAGTAGCATCTCCTCCTCCAAGTAGGGTGGGCATTTCTCCTGCCTGATGTCCAGCAGAGCCATTGCCAGTCAATGGACGCAATACTGAGATAGATCGGCCAATTTGTCTGAGGGTCCATCCATACCTAAACATGAAATCTGCCTTTTCCATATATGGTTGGTGGCCTCGAGATCCATACATGTCCTGTTTATGGTCGGATTATTGTGAAAACCCGATTATCAAGCCTCCATACATGTGGACTTTTTTTTGCTTTAGCATTGGCCACTCCCCTAAGCCCACCCTTTTTTAGTGATTGGTCCATAACGGCCGTTTGCTTTTCACACGCTTTTTCAGAAGAGCGCAGAAATGAAATGAAATCCTTTATTTGCATTAGCTGCAAACCATTGCAATTAAAATGTATTCAGTAAAAACAATAGAAAGCATATATGCAACTTAATCAGATTTCCTGCTAAGATCCTAACATTTCTATAAGATACCAACCAATAGAATTAGTGTATCCATGGTCCCACATAAGAGAGATGGATAAGTAAAGCTAGCAATAAAAAAGAATTATAGCATGATAAAACTCAAGGAACCAGAAACATTTTTTTTAAAATTCCCATGCATGTGCAGGTTTTTGGATGTGCAATTGAGTAGCAGGTAGTGTGGTGTAGTGGTTAAGGTGTTGGACTACGACCTGGGAGACCAGGGTTCAGATCCCCACACAGCCATGCAGCTCACTGGGTGACCTTGGGCCAGTCACTGCCTCTCAGCCTCAGAGGGAGGCAATGGAAAAACCCCTCTGAATACCGCTTACCATGAAAACCCTATTCATAGGGTCGCCATAAGTCGGAATCGACTTGAAGGCAGTCCATCCATTGGGTAGGAAGGAGACAAGGGGCTTGGTGCATGATGGACAAATGCCCATGGACTGCCTATTGCAGGAAAGCCCACAGCATTGTGTCCGATCGCACAGATGTTAATGTGATTGATTATCAGTTTCTGAAAGCTTATCAGTTTTGGGGGGATATTTCTAATGTGGATTTGTTAATGTGAAAATCCTTACTAGCTTGCAATGTGATATGGGCGATGGTGAATTAATGAGGACACAGAGTTATAACATTGCCAATTATACAGCTGTATGGATGGGCCCTGACTTGTCTATGGCAGCTTCTTCCTCGTTCCTTTGTATGTTCCCATGAAGCAATGGGGCAGCAGCCATGCTAAGCACGAGAGTGCAGTAGCTGCTTGCCTACATTAGTATTATTATAATTTCATTTTTAAAACAGCCTCCAGACCAATACACAGGGAATATTTTTCTGGAAAAGCGACAAGAATCCTTTCTTTCAGGTGCAATTACCTTACATTGTCTTGTTTGGATCTGCAGGCTAGTTGTCGCTTTTGTGGGCTCCTTTAAAAGACACAAACCTCTCCAGGCCACCAGCCCCCTCCTCCCCACTTGCCATGTGTGTAATAGAGTTGCTGCCCCTAGCCTTGCTCCTCTGCCTTCCCCAGCAACCTGGCACATAGATAAGTTCCCTCCTCCGCCCCATCACTTCTCTCCAATGCTGCGAAAAGCATTACCTGCTTAAATGTTTGCTGCAGGCCGCAGAATTGGGCAACCCTGTGTGTGTCCAATGCAAGGCCCGCTGCCCGAACCTTTTGAATGAATGAATTGCACGTTGTTTATATAAGTGGGTAACAGCCCAGCACAAAGGCAAATTAAAACACTGTGTCCCTGCTCCCATTGAAGTAGTGCTCCTCCTAATACTCACCTTCCACCAAAGGGTTAAGGACCAGGCAGCCCAACAGGCAGAGTCCAAGACAGATGACTTGTGCCATGTTCTGGGTCTCCTGGGAAAAGAATATATGAGCAACTTTAAGGGAGAGAGGGTGGGGAAGATCCAGCCATATTCAGGGCCTATCAACATCAGCCATGACAGCACCAGGGGCTCGTTCATCCTCCAGGGTGATCTGAGTGAGCATCACCTGCCTGCACTACCTTTCTGCCCTCTTTCCAGACTGGATGCTGGACTCCCTTTGCTCTGATCTAGCAGTTGTGTTCTTCTTTTTAAACATGGGGGTAGGTGGGGAAACCTGTGTAGGTTCAAAGGCTCACCTGCTTGCTCTCCGTTGGGTCCCAAAGCAGCTCCGTTCCCAGCGGGACAAATCGATCCCGGCTGGTGATCACCCTTCCTTCCTATATTTATAGGAAGGGGAAAAAGACGGGCATCCACCTGACTCCACACAAAAGGAGGTTTGAGAAATAATCCTGCCCATCATGGCACAAAAGCAATCCAGGAAATTCGGCTCAGGTGGTGGAATGACCTATGAAGTCATGAGAAAAGTTTGGGATCCAGGCTTGCCAGGTTGTTGTGGGCATGTCAGAGCATCTAAGGGCACATGGCAAAGACTAATTCAACCACTGCCAGGTTTGCAGCCTGTGGCTGATAGCGAAATTTTGTTCTGCTTGCATTTTAAGTGAACCTACTTAATTCCCACATGAACCAAAATGCAGCTATCCTTAGAAATTCACACTTCTCCAGATTTTGCAGTGTGGCTCACTAACCAAAATGCATGATATGGTTATTTATTTATTTATTAGATTTATATCCCACCCTTACTTTCAGTAGGAGCCCAGAGTGGAAACGAGGAGCAAGACTGTGTGTGTGTACTTGCATGCAAGCAAGCAAGCATGCACACACACACACACACACACATCCCGATATGGGTAGGGTCAGGGGGCTTCATGGGGCCAGCAGGGATGGAGAGGGAAGCTCCAGCACTGGATTTCCCTCTTTGACATTGGAGATGTAGAATCGTAGAGTTGGAAGGGGCCTAGAAGGCCATCCAGTCCAACCCCCTGCTCAATGCAGGAGTCCAAATCAAAGCAAACCCAACAGGTGGCTGTCCAGCTGCCTCTTGAAGGCCTCCAGTGTCGGAGAGCCCACTACCTCTCTAGGGAATTGGTTCCATTGTCGTATGGCTCTAACAGTTAGGAAGTTTTTCCTGATGTTCAATTGAAATCTGGCTTCCTGCAACTTGAGCCTGTTATTCCATGTCCTGCACTGGGACGATCGAGAAGAGATCCTGGCCCTCCTCTGTGTGACAACCTTTCATGTACTTGAAGAGTGCTATCATATCTCCCCTCAGTCTTCTCTTCTCCAGGCTAAACATGCCCAGTTCTTTCAGTCTCTCCTCATAGGGCTTTGTTTCCAGTCCCCTGATCATCCTTGTTGGCCTCCTCTGAACCCGTTCCAGTTTGTCTGCATCCTACTTAAAGTGTGGTGTCCATAACTGGATGCAGTACTCGTGATGAGGCCTAACCTGTGCCAAATAGAGGGGAACAATACTTCATGTGATTTGGAAACTATACTTCTGTTAATGCAGCCCAAAATAGCATTTGCCTTTTTTGCGGCCAAGTTGTACTGGCTCATACTGAGCTTGTGATCAACAACAATCCCAAGATCCTTCTTGCATGTAGTATTGCTAAGCCAAGTAACCCCCATCATATAACTGTGCATTTGGTTTCTTCTTCCTAGGTGTAGAACTTTGCACTTATCCCTGTTAAATTTCATTCTGTTGTTTTCAGCCCAATGTGCCTATCAAGATCACTTTGAATTTTGTTTCTGTCTTCCAAGGTATTAGCTATCCCTCCCAATTTTGTATCATCTGTAAATTTGATCAGCATTCCCTGCACCTCCTCATCTAAGTAATTGATAAACACATTGAAGAGCATTGGACCTAGGACCAAGCCCTGCGGTATCCCGCTCGTTACCTCCCCCTAGTTTGAGAAGGAACCATTGACAAGCACTCTTTGAGTATGATTCCGTAGCCAACTGTCGATCCACCTGATAGTTGTTCCATCCAGCCCATATTTAGCTAGCTTGCTAATCAGAACATCACGAGGCACTTTGTCAAAAGCTTTGCTGAAGTTGAGATATGTCCACAGCATTCCCACAGTCTACCAGGGAGGTTACCTGATCAAAAAATGTGATAAGATTAGTCTGGGAGGATTTGTTTTTGATAAATCCGCCTAGTAATCACTGCATTGTTTTCAAGATGCTTGCAGATTGACCATTTTATAATCTGTTCCATAATTTTCCCAGGGATTAATATCAGGCTGACTGGTCTGTAGTTCCCAGGTTCCTCCTTTTTGCCCCTTTTTGAAGACTGGGACAACATTAGCCCTCCTCCAATTGTCTGGCACATCACCCATCCTCCACAATTTTGCAAAGATAATAGCAGCAGTTCAGGGAATTCTTCAGCCAGTTCGTCCAATACTTTAGTTCATTGGGCCCTGGAGATATGAACTCATTCAAAGTGATTAGGCGTTCTTTAATCATTTCTCTATCAATCTCAAGCTGCAATCCTGCCCCTTCAACTTCACGTTTCCCAGGAGGGTTATAGACCCTCTTTTGGCAGATGACTGAGCCAAAGTAGGAATTGAGCACTTCTGCCTTTTCTTTGTTATCGTTTTGCCATCCTCATTACCACCATTTCTTTTCTCTGTCTTTTACTATGGATGTACCCAAAGAAAACTTTTTAATTGCTTTTGGCATCTCTCGCTAACCTCAGCTCATTCTCGGCTTTAGCCTGCCTGATGCCATCCCTGCAATTCTATGCTACCTGTCTGTACTCTGTGGTCTGGCCTTCCTTCCACTTCCTGAATGTGTCATTCCTTGTTTTCAGGTCATCTCTAAGCTTTCTGTGAAGCCACATTGGCTTCTTCTGCTGTCTTCCCCCTTTCTTCCTTGAGGGAATTATTTGCCATTGTGCCTTTAGAATTTCCTCTGTTAGAAACTCCCACCTATCTTGGACTCCTGTTCTCATTAGGGTCGCTTGCCATGGAACCTTACTTATTATTGTTCTGAGTTTATGAAGATCGGCTTTCCTGAACTCCAGGTTACGCATATGGCCACCCTCAGTTTTTGCTTCCTTTAAAATCAAAAACTCTAGTATAGCGTGGTCACTTTGCCCCAGAGTTCCCATAACTGCTAAGTCATCTCTGTTGGTTAGAATCAAGTCAAGGATAGGTGATTCTCTGGTTGCTTCCTCCAATTTCTGTAGGAGAAAGTTATCTCCAACACAATTTCAGAAATTTCTTGGAGGGGCCCGTGTTTGGCAGAATTTGTCTCCCGACAGATATCAGGGTAATTGAAGTCCCCCATTACTACTACATCATCATGCCTCCTCGAACTATTGGCAATTTCATCTTCATCTTCTCCTTGATTGGGTGGTGGGTAGTATTCTCCAACCACCATGTTCCTTTTATTCCTTGCCCCATTAATTTTAATTCAGATATGTACTCTCGGTGGAGCTACCAAGCTCATCTTCCTGTATTTCTGTGCAGGGATATATATTTTTAACATAGAGTGCTACTTCGCCTCTCTTTGTATTCCTTGTGTTCTTTGTGAACAGGTTATAACTTTCAATCACTGTGTTCCACTCATAGGGGTCATCCCACCAAATTTCAGGTATACCTATTAAGTCGTATTTACTCTCCTGTATTAAGAGCTCAAGTTTGTCCCGTTAGTTTCCCATATTCTGGGCATTAATATACAGACATCAAACACCATGTGATTTACAGCCTGGCTTTCTTCCTACATTTTTATGAAGATTATTACTGAGCCCCATGAGAGCCGTTCCCTCAGTTCCTCTTACTGTGCACAAGCCTTTGTTGGTCATTACCACCAAAGTTATGTCTTCCTCCCCCTTAGAATTCAGTTTAAAGCTCTGCTGATGACTTTCTCCATGCTGTGATCAAACACGTCCTTCCCAGTCCTTGTGAGGTGCAAGCCAGCACTTGCCAGCCGTCCATCTTCCAGGACACGTAGCCCATGGTCCCAGAATCCAAATCTCTCACATCGGCACCACCTTCCAGGCCCATAGCTAGGAGCAAAATGTAGAGGATGTGGATGATGTTGTAAGAGGAGCTAGTTGAAAATAAAAAAGCAGTATTATTTTTAGTAGTAATAAATAAAATCCAGAATAAAAAAATGTGATATTCATAAAACACAGATTTGTTTCATTAAATAGTTTTAAAAAATTAGTCACACAATGATTGGGGGGGCGCACAAAAATGTTTAGGGGGGCTCAGCCCTCTTCTGCCCCCTCTTGGCTATGGCCCTGCCACCTTCATAGCCAGTCATTCACCCGAAGTATTTGTCTTTCCCTTTCCACTCCTCTTTTAAGTACTGGAAGGATGGATGAGAAAACTATCTGGGCTCCAAAGTCCTTCAGTTTCCTTCCTAGAGCTGCAAAGTCTGACATGATTTCTTCAGAGCTGCATTTGGCAGATCATTCATTCCCACATGGATGAGAAGAACGGGATATTTGTCAGTGGGCTTTATGAGCGATGGCAACCCTTCCGTCACATCTCTAATCCATCCTTCAGGGAGGCAGCATACCTGGTGAGTCCATAGATCTTCTCAGCATGCTTGGGTTTCAATCCCACGCAGTAGGGAGTCTCCCTCTACTACTACTCTTCTCTTGTTCCTGTTGTAGGGCTTGGTCTCATTGCCTCTGCTTGACTGAGCTTCAGCCTCTCGCTCGCTGTCGCGTCGGCTCTCCTGTAATTCTTCCCCTGCGGACTGTCCTCCAGTCTCATCCTCCAGTGCCTGAAAGCGGTTCCATAGTTCCACCAGTGAAGGGTGTCTTCTGGCTCTTCTGCCCTGTCACCCTTTTCCACGGAGTTTCTTCCACTTCATTGTTGCTCTCCACAACAGTCTCCTCTTCTGCTCCAACATGCTGTTGGTCTTCCACTTCCTGTACTTCTCTTTGCTGTTGTTCCAGCATTCTGTCTAAGAACTCTGCCTCTTCTCTTATACTCTCCAATGCGGCCACCTGCCATTCCAGGCCCCTTTTTCTTCCAACAGAGCCACCAGCTTCCACTTGTTGCACGTGTACACCATGTTGTTCTCAGGCAAGAAAACAAACATTGCACACACTTGCAGGTCACCACCACTGGAGCGTCCTTCCCTTTTGTATTCTCTACTGCCTTTTCATTCTTCCTTCCTACTTGTATTGGAATGGCCTGTGCTTTGTCCTGTCCTACTTCAAGGTATATGGGAAGTATGTGATGCATTGTACAAGAGGAAAATTTTTTGGGGGACCCCCCCCCACCAAATCCCTCTGCCAAATTCCTGTTCGCTCTCCCTGTTTGCTCACTCTCTGAAAGCTGGCTTGCTGGTATCTCCTCTGGACCAACTGACACAGTTCCCTCTGCTCCGCTCAGTTAGGAGTCAGGAAACAGAAATGTCCCTGAATATCCTATGGCTCCTGTGACAATCTCCTATGGGCCATGGGATTCCCCTTTAATTCATGGAGGATAAGGCTATCAATGGCTACTAGCCACGATGGCTATGCTCTGCCACCATAGTTGGAGGCAGCATGCTTTCAAATACCACTTGCTGGAAACCACAGGAGGGTAGAGTTGCTGTTGTGGTCAGGTCCTGCTTGTGGGCTTCCCTTTGGGGCATCTGGCTGGCCACTGTGAGAACAGGATGCTGGACTGGATGGGCCCCCTTTGGCCTGTTCCAGCAGGCAGCTCTTCTTACGTTCGTCTCACTTCTTCAGGCAGGCTTTTACGATGGGTTGGGTTTTATTATCATTGTTTGAGATTTTTAATGCTCTAATGTAATTTGTATGTTTTTATGTTGTATGTTGCCCAGAGTGGCTGGATAACCAGCCAGATGGGCCACTAATAAATTTAATAAATAAATAAATAAATACTTGTTATGTGCCTCCAAATTGACTACGACTTATGGCAACCCTATGAATCAGCGACCTCCAAGAGCATCTGTCATGAACCACCCTTTTCAGATCTTGTAAGTTCAGGTCTGTGGTTTCCTTTATGGAATCAATCCACCTCTTGTTTGGCCTTCCTCTTTTTCTACTCCCTTTTATTATTATTATTTATTAAACTTATATACCGCCCGACTAGCAAAAGCTCTCTGGGCGGGGAACCACAAAAATACTAAGATACACAATATAATACAATAAAAACATATAACAATAAAACAATCTAAAAACAATTACAAAAAATGAAGATCAATAGCTTAAGTTAAAATGCATTGGGAAAGAGGAAGGTTTTGACTTGGCGCCGAAAAGATAGCAGTGTCGGAGCCAAGTGTACCTCCTCGGGGAGACTGTTCCACAGTTCGGGGGCCACCACTGAGAAGGCCCTAGATCTTGTCACCACCCTCCGGGCCTCTCTATGAGTCGGGACCCGGAGGAGGGCCTTCGAAGCAGAGCGTAGTGAGCAGGCAGGTTCATATTGGGAGAGGCGTTCCAACAGATATCGTGGTCCCATGCCGTATAAGGCTTTATAGGTTAATACCAACACTTTGAATCTGGCCCGGAAGTATATTGGCAGCCAGTGCAAGCGTGCCAGAACAGGTGTTATGTGATCGGACCGCTTGGTCCTTGTCAACAATCTGGCAGCCGCATTTTGCACTAGCTGTAGCTTCCGAACTGTCTTCAAAGGCAGCCCAACGTAGAGCACATTGCAGTAGTCCAAATGCGAGGTTACCAGAGCATGTACCACCGATGTAAGGTCCTCCTTACTCAGATAGGGATGGAGCTGGGCTACCAACCGAAGTTGGTAGAACGCATTCCGTGCCACCGAGGCTACTTGAGCCTCAAGTGAAAGGGAAGAGTCTAAAACGACTCCCAAGCTCCGAACCTGGTCCTTCTGTTTTTCCCAGCATTATTATCTTTTCTAGTGAATCAGGTCTTCTCATTATGTGTCCAAACTATGATAACCTCAATTTCATCATTTTAGCTTCTAGTGATAGTTCTGGTTTAATTTGTTCTAACACCCAGTTATTCATCTTTTTTGCAGTTCATGGTATCCACAAAGCTCTCCTCTAACACATTTCAAATGAGTGGATTTTTTTCTTACTAACTCTTCCTAAATCAGGGCATACCTCTGTCTGGTGCAGCCCCCTCTGTCCAAATGCTGAGAGGTGGCATTTCAGGACCTGTGACATTTATCGGTAATAAATGAACCTGGGCATTCAAATTAAGCCCTGGCACATGTAGCCATTGCCCCATTCCTGGGGTCTCCATAAACAGGATTTGGGAGTTTGCATCCAGCACATTCAGTGATGCCGCTGGGTGGGAAAGCCCAGGTGCTGTGGAGCTATTTCCTTGTTCCTGGTTCTTTATTCTCTGGGTCCAGGTGCACAATTTCAGAACAACAGCATCATGCCCAGGGGTGGCAACAGATGATAATTGCCCAGCCCTGCTTTCTCAGCCACAAAGCTGTGAGCTGTTCTCAAGGCTTGGTCCAGACAAAGTGCTTAACTGAAGCCAGACTCCCTGATTTTGGCATCCCAGCTGATGTCGGAGCAACTCACAAGTACCTCTCCGAACTTAGGGTGTCCCAATGTAACCCTACAGAGTGCTCCTGACCAACTATTCTATAATGTAGTAGAGACATAAATCAATTCAAGTTATTAATTCATGCAATCCTAAAATCAAACATAGTAACATATAATCAGGCAGGTTGCCACATAATGCTCATTCCGCACTTGTAAGAAATCATTCTTTTAATGTGGCAGCACCTACACTTTGGAACTCTCTGCCTATTGACATCAAGCAGGTGCCTTTCCTGAACTGTTTTCGGTGCCTGCTTAAAACTTTTCTGTTTAGGCAAGCCTATCCAGACACACAGAAGTTGAGGTTAAAGCATATGTCTTTTTAACTTACTGTCAATTTTAATTATCTTTTGAATGTTTTTAAATACCCGTTTTTAAGTGTCTTTTATTGACCATTTAAATGTTTTATTTTTTGTAAACTGCTTAGAAGTTTTGTTACAATCAAGCAGTGCATAAAGTTTGTTAAGGTATACAGGCAGGAATATTTATCATTATTGTAACCAATATACAGCAAATTAAATTACACTTACAGCACAATTCTTCAACTGTCTTCTCAGAAGTGAGTCCCATTGTTTTCAATGGGGCTTGAAATGGAAATGGACTGGCTTCAAGTCAATCCCGATTTATGGCGACCCTACGAATAGGGATTTCATGGTAAGCAGTATTCAGAGGGGGGTTCCCATTGCCTCCCTCTGAGACTAGTCCTCCCCAGCTGGCTCAGGTCTGCTCAGCTTGCCACAGCTGCACAAGCCAGCCCCTTCCTTGTCCACAACTGCCAGCTGGGGTCAACTGGGCGCCTTGGGACTCTGCAGCTTGCCCACAGCTGCACAGGTGGCAGGGCACGTAACCCCTGAGCCACTCACTGTGAGGGTGATTTTTAGCTGGTCCTTGACGCCCAGGAGACACGAGTGGGGATTTGAACTCACAGACTCTGGATTCCCAGCCAGGCTGTCCTCCCCACTGTGCTATGCTCCCTGGTATATGTGCATATACTGACTGATTAACCTGTTCTTGGACAACATACAACTCCCATCATCCCAGAGCATGGGCCACGCTGGCTGATGGATGTTGGAGACCAACAACATCTGGAGCACCACAGGTTAGGCACCCAATTTATAGGACTGCAGGTGTAGTAACAGATGTTCAAGCACTACAGCTCTCATCTTCCCTAAATATTGGCTGTGCTGGCTGGGGTTGATAGGGCCACAGGTTTCCCACCCTCGGACAATGGGCCCGTGTTCTGCCAAAAGTGTCATGGATAACTTTAATTTTTAGACTATACTAGCATAACAACTTGCATATTTAATTTCAAAATTGTATTTACTTATTTATTATTGCATTTCTATCCCACCTTTCCTCCAAGGAGCTCAAGGTGATCTACATGGTTCTCCCCCTCTTCATTTAATCCCCAGAACAACCCTGTGAGGTAGGTTAAGCTGAGAGGCAGTGACTGGCCTAAGATCACCCAGTGAGCTTCATGGCCGAGTGGGGATTTGAACCTGGGTCTCCCAGGTCCCAGTCCAACGCTCGAACCACTTTGTTGCACTGGCTTTATTATTAATTAATAAATTATTTAAATTATTTATTATTAGATTATTACTGAATAACAACAACAATATATTAGATTATTACTAAATTATTATTATTAGATATATTACCTGCTCTTCACCAGTAGGTCCCAGGGTGGGTCACAACAATATAAAATACATTAAAACAGTTTAAAACAAATTACAATCACAGCTAGAGAAGGTTCTAAAAGCACGTATCTCAGGGGTCTCATAGACCAGCGTGTAGATGTCCTTCATATAACCAATTATACGACTATGATGCTACGGCACAACAGGGCCCTGCTGCTGCAAATCAGCATAAACATACTTTTGTATTTTAAAAGGAGTATCAAAGTGCCTTAAACATATGTAAAATGTCAATCATTAATAATTAGTTATTCCTAAACAGGTGATTAAGAACAAAGGCGGTCATTTTCTGCATTCCTTCTTTCAACCTTCCATAATTGGTTGTAGCAAAATCAGATGGTTTGTATTCCCATTCAGTGTCTGGAAGAGCATTATTTACAGCGAAATCACTGGTTTAAAGAAACATACACATCCTTTTTTTATTACACAGATTAAAAATGTAGAGATGATACACAGAAAATGCACAGCTCAATGATTACCACTGTGAGAGTTCTCTGCAGAGCCTACTGAAGCCAGAGGATGGAGGGAGCTTTTAGTCGCAATGTACACAACACATCTAGTTGGCCCAATGACCAGCAGTTTCAGCGATGATGGTTTGTTTACACATGAAGCATGTATTATTTGCCATAGACAATGGCTATGAACAATGACAAATATTTACGATATTGTATCCTACACACAGGCTATCAATTCACATGGGCTTCTTCTGGGGGGAAGGGCAGGGCAGAAATTTAATAAATTGTCATCATCCTCACACACACACATGTGTGTGAACTTATCCCAAGGTTTCTGTAGAGGATCACATCACCTATATGTAAACAAGTGGGGGCATGCAGAAAAGCAAAGTGTGCCAGTCTTTGAGGTTCACAGAGCTCTTCGTTGGTTGGATGGAAAAGGAGCTGTTACTGGCTCCAGAAAAAGACTCTGCACTCACCTACCCTTCCTGGAAAAGCCCAACTTGTCTGGCATCTACTTTTCTGCTGTGATTCTCCATGTATTTCCAGAAAACCTCAAGAAGGGCATGAACACAGCAGCCCAGCTCTCTTGTTTGTCTCCCTGGTATTCCAAGGTATTCTGCCCCTGAACCTGGAGGTTCCATTTGCCCCCGCTGCCTAAGAGCCCTACGACTGGCTTTGCTGAGCCACAGCAAAGGTTGGTCTTGCCTGCTTGTGCGCACGAGCAGCCTGCGAAAGGACCCCAGGCAAGCCCCGAGGACAAAAGCCCCCTTGCTCCTTCCCACCTCACCCAGGAAACTAGTAATGGGTGGCAGGCTGCCTCTGAAAATGAAGACTTGACTCTTGGCCTTTGTAGCTACTGAGAGCCCTGCGAAGAGCCCTGCTGGGAGGCTCAGTCTCAGACGCAGGCGGGCCGCCCATCCTCTGCCCTCCAGTGCCAGGGGTGGGGGTCCGCGGTCCCAAAAAGGCAAGTTCCCTGAGCATGTGCAGAGTGCCTTTCCCTCTGCGGGTCACCGCACCCAGCCTGCACCTATCCGCTTCCAGGAGCCCGGACCGTCCCCCGCCCCGCCAGCTCTCTTGAAAGCATCGCAGCCTTGGGCAGGCCGGCCGGAGGCGCGGGTGAGGGGCGCGCCGGCCGGAGCCGCCCCGGGACGGGGAAGAGGAGGCGCCGCGGGGCCGGTTGCCGGGAGACGCCGTACACAAGGGGGCGGCGGGGGGAGGTCCGGCCCGCCTCAGTCCCGCGGGCCTCGCTGGCGCCCGGGTCCGCCTCGCCTGCCTGCAGGGCTGGCAGTCGCGCTCCTGCTGCCCGCCCGGCCGCTCCCTGCCAGGTGGGCGATCCTGCCCCCCGCCCGTTCGTCCCGTCCCGGCTTCTGCCCCTCGTCGGGCCGATCACCCAAAGGCTCCCCCCCCCCGGAGAATGGCTCTGCTGGCGGCCTCTCTCCGGGCTGGGAGTCTCGCCCGCCACGTCTGGCGGGGATCCGGGCGGGGGCGGAGGGGGCGCTCGGCAGGAAGCGGCGGCGTGGCGGGAGGGGCCGGGCAGAGACCGCGGGGCCCTTGGCGTGGCTCCCCCGCGGCAGTCCCCGCGCAGGGTCTTCCTCCGGGTCCCTCGCCCAAGCAGCGCCTCTCCTCTCTTCGCAGGGCTTCGGCAAGCCTCGCTCGCCGGCCGGCCGGCCGCCGGGTTGGATCCGCCCACTCTTCTCCGCTTGCACCCGAAGATCCGGCAAGGTAATCCTCCGAGCTGGGGCCCTGGCGAGGGTCTCCCGACGGATGGGGGGCAGGGGCCCTTCACTGTGCCCCTCCGCCGCTCACCTTCACTTGCAGTTTCCCCTTCGCTTGCGACTCTCGCGCGCTCTCTTCTAAAGGGCGCTTAAACACGTCCCTTCTTTCTTGCCCACACACGTCTCACAAAGAGGGCTAGACGTTTCTGCTGGCCTCAGGCAACCCCACGTCTCCCCCAACAGGGTCCCCTCCAGATGTTTCCAACTACAACTCCCGGCACTGTGCTGGCTGGAGCTGCTGGGAGTTATAGCGCAAAACATCTCTAGAGGGCATCAGGTCGGGAAGCCTGATTTAAAATGAACAAGTCCCATTAGGAACAATGGGGAAGGAAGGGGGGGGTCTGGAAGACGGTAGGAAATAATAAGGGGGGCTGCTAATGCCAGCTGGTAGGATGGGGCTCCACTGAAATACATGTAAACTGTACATAAGAGTCACAGAGTCAGACCACATTATTATTATTATTATTATTAAGATTTCTTCATCATAAGGTCCCAGGTACAACTATATAAAATACAAGGTTAAAATCAGTTCCAGCCATTTATTTATTTAATTTATTTATTATTTTATTTATATCCCGCCGTTCCTTCCAGCAGGAGCCCGGGGCAGCATTTACTGATTTTAAGAGCTGAATTATGACCTGGGAGACCAGGGTTCGAATCCCCACACAGCCACGAAGCTCACTGGGTGACCTTGGGCCAGTCGCTGACTCTCAGGCTCAGAGGGAGGCAATGGGAAACCCCCTCGGAATACTGCTTACCATGAAAACCCTCTTCATAGGGTCACCGTAAGTCGGGATCGACTTGAAGGCAGCCCATTTCCATTTTTTTTAAGTGCCCAGCAGCCCCTATTTGCCCGACTCCCTCTTTTCCAGCCCTTGGAGCTGTGGTGGGCATGTGCCGAAGAAGAGGGCTTTAAGTAGGACCCTGGTGAAGGGCCAGGCACCACCAGGCTCACAATCCCCCGCTGGGTGGGGAAAAGCCCCGGAGAGGCAAGAGGTTTAGCAGTTGTCCTGAGAGGATGGCTACTCTGAGAGGGGAGGGGGAAGGGGGGCGGAGGAGGAGGGAGGAAATGAAGGGTGCAAGCAGTGGAGGCAACATCAGGGCCCAGTTCTGTGCACTCTCCTTGCCAGAGGAAGAAGAAGCACAGGCTGGAGATTGGGGAACTGCTACTGGCTCATTTGCTCGCTCCCCTTCCTCTGCCCTCCTCCTCCCGCTGCATCAGCAGCTGCTCCACAGCCAGCCACAGGGCAGAGATTGCTCTTGCTGGGAGGTGAGGAGCTCTGGGTTTGGAGGCAGTCCCTGCTGCTTGGGGCTGGTGGCCTTGAGTGGAGAAGGGATGAGGGACGGAGGTTGCCTGGCAGCGGATCCGTGGGGTATCCCCCCGTCTCACGCCGACCATCCCACACGCTGCCTGCTTGCCTCCTAGGCTCTGGGCTCCCCAGACCCCATCCTGGAGCACTCGTCATGCAGCAGCACCAAAGTTCTTTGATTTGGCACTCTGCCGCTCTCCTCTGCTCCTCTTCTGCCCCGAGTTCCCCAGGTAGGAAATGGAAGCCGAGGGAGCAGAAGCAACCTGCCCACGTGCAGAGTTCAGAGCCGGCTGTAGTGGGGGGAGGAGAGAGATGAGGTGAAGAAATTAAAAAAGCCCACTCAGGCAACCTTCTTCTTGGTGTAGGCAACCCAGGGCTTTGAGAAATTGATTGAAGGCAGAGTACAGTCCCTCCAGTGACCTACCGCTAGCACAGCAGTGTCCATGGCCCAGTGCTGTGATGGTTGCCTCCTTGATGGCCCTGTTCCTACTGCAGTTCAACATCTGTTCTGTGCACCTCTGGGGTGCGCCGGGTCAGTGGTGGCGCACCTCAGGCCTCCATCTGGCCCTCCAGGCCTCTCTCTCTGGCCCTCGGGCTACACCCTTCTCCAGGCCACCCCCTTCCTGCCCAGCTTCACACCCCCTTGAGTGTTTTTGCCTGGGTAGGATGTGCTCTTGAGCTCTGGTCATGCCTCTGGCTTGCTTAGATGGAAGACAGAGAGGGATGTGTGCAAGCGTATATAGAAACCAGCCGACTGTGCGAAGGTGCAATTTTCATTTGTTGCTCTGCCCCCTTTTGCCTCAACCCTTGTTACTCCACCGTCCGCATCCTGGTCCTTTATGACAGAACTTGCGCAGGCCTTAGGAGAGAGAACACAGGCTCCTGTCTCTCCGGATCAGGCCCTTGGAAAGGCAATCGGTGCTCCCACAGTGGGAGCACAGTGGGTGGAGAGTGTTGGCTCTGTGTTCCTCTTGCAGGGCACCAAGGCTCCGTCTTCCTTAGACCTAGCATAGGATTCAGAACTCTTGATTCCCACCTGTCTGCTTTGCAGCTATTGAATGTCCTACAGGAGAGTATAGGGCAGTGGCAGCCGGCCTAACAGCTGCCTGCACTGCAGGATCCCAGAAAAATTGCATTCCTTTATCCTCTTGCAACACTGCACAGGATCCTGGCAGATTCCTTTTGGATCATGTGCTGTGGTCACAAGTGCCTCTTGTGCAAACGTGGTTGCCACCAGCGACCCGGTTGGTTCTCCTGGAACATTGCTCTTCAGCTGTGTGTGTGTGGGATTTGTGTAAGAATGGCCACACCCCCAGCACATGGGCAGGGTTTGTTTTGTTGTCCTCAGTGGCATAGCAACCAGACCAGGGAAAGCACACACACACAGAGAGAGAGAGAGACTGTGGTGTGTTCGCTTGCTTTGTCTGAAAACGATTTAGGAGACGAACCTGGCAAACACAGGAAAAAATGAAGAGCCTTGTGGCACCTTGAAGACTAACACGTTTATTATGGCATCAGCTTCATTGGACTACTCGCCACTTCAGCAGATACATGCAAATATTATGCATGCAAATATCAATATATACTGGAGGTGTTTGTGTGTGGGGGTGTATGCATGGCTGCAGGCAGGGAGATTGCCAACAGTGAGGTCAGACAGGAATAAGGTGCAGAAAAGTACAGACAGTGGCAATTATGTAATTAACTGTGGTAATTCACAAAAAAATTGTTGATAATCCAGACATCCTGGCATTGCTAAGCCAATAGGCACATGCTAAAAAAACCCATTTGTCTCTGTTTAACTCACAATTGTGATAGTAAAAAGGAGGCAGCATGGTTCTGAAGACCAGTTGCTCGAAACCACAGGAGTGGAGAGTGCCATCTGCATAAGAACATAAGAAGAGCCTGCTGGATCAGGCCAGTGGCCCATCTAGTCCAGCATCCTGTTCTCACAGTGGCCAACCAGGTGCCTGGGGGAAGCCCGCAAGCAGGACCCGAGTGCAAGAACACTCTCCCCTCCTGAGGCTTCCGGCAACTGGTTTTCAGAAGCATGCTGCCTCTGACTAGGGTGGCATAGCACAGCCATCATGGCTAGTAGCCATGATGCATGATGCATCAGGTCCTGCTTGCAGGTGTTCCAGAGGTTGGCCACTGTGAGGACGGCACCTTGGGCTAGACGCTTTCGCCTGATCCAGCGGGCTCGTCTTATATTTTTCAAGGGTAACACCCCCACCCTTTATTGCATTTTCCTAGGGAGCAAATCCCTTTGAAATATGTCAGGCTGCCATTGTTTATGAACAGTGAACTCATTTCTTGGCACAAAGACAGAGATACGATAAACTTGTACAGAACAGCAACAAGAAAAATAATTAATGAACTTCACGCTCAGTGACAAAATGAGACTTGAATTAATTTTCCATGCACATTGCCAAAGGACTGGAAAGGGAAGCAATGGATTAAAATCACAACCAGCTACCAAAGAAAATGCATCTACAGCAATTTTAAAAATGTGACTAATTTGCTTGTCTTCTTCATTTCCACTTTCTGGCCAATCGAAAGCAATCCCGTGTGGAAATGTCTTACAATGGTGCATCATTTTATAAATTGATGCTGATTTTGCAAATGACTCAAGAACAGCTAAAATAGATGTCTCTCTCTCATCTGCTGTCCTACTGAAATGAATGGGAGTGCCACAAAAAGTGTCTAAATACTTGTTGCGTAGGAAGCCGACTGAATACAGAATCTGCCCCAAAGGCCAGGTCTTCAGCCTCAGTGTCAGGTGGATCAGCCCCAAACCCTGGTTGCTGCCCCTCTCCATCCCCCACCGGAGGCTGCCCCACTCCACAGAATCTCTCCCATCCTGCATACCTGCTGTCCGGGCATCCATTGACCCCTCCACCCATCAGTCTTCTTAGAGGGAAACCTCTAACTAAACCTCCCTGCAGGCAACAGGAAGTGCCTCACACAGAGGCAAATAGGCAGTAATGCCCCCCTCCCACTCAAGAGAGGAGGCAACTGGAGGCAGGATCTGAGAGGAGGACGCTTCTTATCAAATCTGGGGGAAGGGCGGCCGTGGCAAGGGATGGAAACATCAGCTTCTCATTTTCCCTCCACATTTCTGCAGCAATTTGCAATTTTTTTAAAAAAACAAATCCTCATGAAAATCCTCCACTGTTTTCATGTGCATCTCTCCCAAGAAACACATTTTTGTAGGCAGCTATTTTACTCACACATTTTTGCAACCAATTTCTCATCATATAATGCTTTGTATGTTCTTTTCATTCATTTTCATGCACACTTGCCCCTAACATATGCTTTTTTGTAAACATTGTTTGGTCGGCAAACTGCACCGCAAAATTTGGATAAAGGTGAATTTCAAAGGCTGGCAGTGTTTCGGTTCTCATATTTATTTATGTATTTATTTGATTTATATCTCGCCCTTCCTCCCGGCAGGAGCCGGGAAAGTGCATATTGTTTTGGGAAGGGCAGATTTGATAGATTTGGCTTGAAACCTGAACTGAATCAAATTTCTCCCCACCCCTAATCGTAGCTCAGTGGCAGAGCGACTGATTAGCATGCAGAAGGTCCCACTTTCAATCTCTGGTTGCTCCAGGAAGCTCTTGGAGACAACCCTGTCTGAAATCCTGCTCATTGCTAGCTGAGGTAGACAATACTGAGCTAGATGGACCAAGGTTCTGAGTCTGTATAAGGCAGCTTTCTGTTTTCCCAATCAAAGTGGCCGGTCATCATTCCTGAAGAGGAGTTGCTTCTGAGTAAACATCACAGAAGGATCTTGGACATCATAGACAGGCACCATCTCTGTTATCTTTTTGGCACCTGTTGAAGACTTTCCTCTTTCAACAAGCCTTGTAAGTGGAGACCTTATCCCAGTCTGCCTCTGTGTTGGAATTGCTTTTTAATATGTTCTTAAACCTTCTTTTTAAAAATGTTTTAAATCTTAGACTTCTTTTTAAGTAACTTTTTTGAGGATGTTTTGTTTTAATGTGTTTTAAAGTTTGTTTTTATGATGTTTTAACGTTTTTAGTGCTTTTGTTTGCCGCCCTGGGCTCCTGCTGGGAAGGCGGGCTGGATATAAATCACATAATAATAATAATAATAATAATAATAATAATAATAATAATAATAATAATAATAATAATAATAATAATAATAATAATAATAATAATAATAATGGGGAAGGACATCATTGGATATTAATATTGCACTATATTTATTGCTACATAGAAGCTATTGTTTACATATCATTGGCATGTGTACATGTTAGCGGTTAGGTAAATTTGCGGGTTCGTGTGCATAATAACCAGCGATTGTGCACAGTCCCACACTCCATGGAGAAGGTGCACAAAATCTGTCTGTGATGAGGAAGTTCCTTCCACTGCTGCTTCTGGCTGACTGCCTAATCTTACAGTCCAAACAACAGCTAACAGTGAACAAAAGAGGCTGGACTGCAGAAAGAGGGTTAATCTAGAGCCCTCTCCCCCCCCCCCCAGTCGGCAGATCAGTGGGATGGGATGGTGTGGGACCATGTAAGATTAGACAGTGGGCCAGAAGCAGCTGCGGAGAGGAGGGATGGGCGCAGGCCATGTAGTTGCAGACTAGGCATACTGACAGCAGATTGGACAAAATGTACTCTAGGACAGAAACTCATCACAGAGAATCTTCTCCAGACTGCAAGCCTGATCCTTCATGGGGAGTGCAACACAATCACCCCCCCTTGGGTAGACAAACTACCCACTGATAGTATCTCAGGTTATTGACCCTCATCCAATCAGTTACTACAGTCCGACACTTTCTGCACTTCACCAGAATTAAGAGAACTTCCAGTGGACTTGAAAGCAAGGCTCTAATGTGACCCTGGGCTGACAGAAGCCCCAAGTCCATCTGTGAAGGATGTCACAGAGAAAGGTAAGAACATAAGAAGAGCCTGCTGGATCAGGCCAGTGGCCCATCTAGTCCAGCATCCTGTTCTCACAGTGGCCAACCAGGTGCCTGGGGGAAGCCCGCAAGCAGGACCCGAGTGCAAGAACACTCTCCCCTCCTGAGGCTTCCGGCAACTGGTTTTCAGAAGCATGCTGCCTCTGACTAGGGTGGCACAGCACAGCCATCATGGCTAGTAGCCATTGATAGCCCTGTCCTCCATGAATTGGTCTAATCTTCTTTTAAAGCCATCCAAGCTGGTGGCCATCACTGCGTCTTGTGGGAGCAAATTCCGTAGTTTAACTATGCGCTGAGTAAAGAAGTACTTCCTTTTGTCTGTCCTGAATCTTCCAACATTCAGCTTCTTTGAATGTCCACGAGTTCTAGTATTATGAGAGAGGGAGAAGAACTTTTCTCTATCCACTTTCTCAATGCCATGCATAATTTTATACACTTCTATCATGTCTCCTCTGACCCGCCTTTTCTCTAAACTAAAAAGCCCCAAATGCTGCAACCTTTCCTCGTAAGGGAGTCGCTCCATCCCCTTGATCATTCTGGTTGCCCTCTTCTGAACCTTTTCCAACTCTATAAGTACATGTTGTGCATAGGAAAGTCCCCAAACTATTGTTCTGCATCTGAGGCTCCCAGTTCTGCAACTTGCAGCAGAGGTAGCCAACCTGGTGCCTGCCAGATAGACTCCACCCAATAGCTAGGGATGCTGCGAGTTGTAGTCCAGCAACATCTGGAGGGCACCACATTGGCTACCTCTGGCCTAGAGGCTAAGCCAGCCTTGGCTGGGCAGTTTACTCACTGCTATCACCTTCCTCATCTTCATCTCCTTCCAGAGCAAGTAGAAGGATAGCACCAGAAGTTGGAGATGACTGCAGATGTGTGGGTGGGGAGCTGGCGCCCCCACCGGCCCAGAGGACCAATCGCTGCCCTCTACAGCAGCCCCGGGCCCAAATACGGTCTCCCAACCAATGTAGGTGAGTGAATGGGGGTGTGGTTTCCAGACAATGGGCACTGGCCCATTTCTACAAGAGGTGGCAGACTCCAGTATCCTTTTATCTCAAAACCCTGGAATAGGCCAAGCGAGAATTGGTGCTTCTGTAGCCAGCAGAGAATCAGCTTGTGGAACTCCTTGCCACTGGATGTTGTGATGGTCAGAGGCATAAAAGGCTAAAAGAAGCCTAGATAGTGGAAAGCAAAGTCTTATCAATGGATGCTACTTCCAGAAATCAAAGCCTTCTCTGTGTTCCAAGGCAGCAGAGCTTCTTCCAGCTGCTGGGGGCAACCAAGAGGGGGTGGGCAGTTGCCATTTTGCCCCGCTTATGAGCTTTGCTGTGATTGGCCCCTGCCATTGTCACTTCTTTTCCTCCTCCTTGCAGGCTATCACCAACATGACCCTTCTCGCTGCCGTGCCCCTGCGTACAGCATTGGCGCCCGCCGGTTTCAGGACCAAGAGAGCTGTTCCCCCGGGCCGGGCTACCTCGTCCCCCCCAACATGACCATGAAGGGCAAGGGTGGGATTCCAGCATACTCCATCTATGGACGCCCCAGGGACGTGGCACCTTTTATGACTCCAGGGCCAGGTCAGTCTTGCGATCTGGGGATGAAACACCCCCACGATGCCATTCACAGAAGGTGATATGGGGAGGGAGTAAAGAGATACTTCCCAGGCTGGTCTCCCCATTTTCTCTGGGAAGATGGGAGCATTCACAAGACCACATATTCCTTTTCTAGGTCAGCAGTTTTCAAACCTTCCTCTGTTGGAGAACATCTTTTCCCACTTCAACAGTGCTAATAAGTCTGTTGGTGGCTACCATTCCTGATGGCCATGCTCTTCTTCCACTTTCAGAGGCAGTACACCTCTCAATGCCAGCAGGGCCAGCCCTGGGATAAACAATGCCTTGGGCCCTTCCCTGCCTCAAGGTCAGCTTTGCAGGACCACATAGAGGGTTTATGGGGCCTGGTGCACGTGTGATGTTGGGGGCTCTGATGCTACCCATCCCCAAGGACCCATGCATGTGTGTACAAAGCTGGGGGCCACATGTGAGAATTACTGCATGCCCAGACCACTGATTTTCATAAGGCTAGCTCCCTGCTGAAGCTAAACAGGGTTGGGTCTGGTCAGTGCCTGGATGGGAGACTGCCTGGCAACCAAATGGAAGCCGCCTTGGGTTTCAGTCATGAAAAGAAAGGCGGGGTATAAATGTAATAAATAAATATACTGTAACTTTGAAAAAATGGTTACAGACACTGGCCTTTTGCCACCCTAGCTCACTGCAGGCAGTACATTTAAAAAACACAGCCCCTGAGCTCAGCTTGTGCCCCGTTAAGGCTGCCCCTGATGCAAGCTGTTGGAAACTGCAGGAGGGGAGAGTGCTGTTGTGCTCAGGTCTTGCTTGGGCCATTTGGCTGGCCACTGTGGGAACAGGATGCTGGACTAGATGGGCCCCCTTTGGCCTCTTCCAGCCTCAGGGCTCCTCTTAGGTTGGAATTTGGGTCTTTTTAGTTTAGAGAAAAGGTGGGTCAGAGGAGACATGATAGAAGTGTATAAAATTATGCATGGCATTGAGAAAGTGGATAGAGAAAAGTTCTTCTCCCTCTCTCATAATACTAGAACTCATGGACATTCAAAGAAGCTGAATGTTGGAAGATTCAGGACAGACAAAAGGAAGTACTTCTTTACTCAGCGCATAGTTAAACTATGGAATTTGCTCCCACAAGACGCAGTGATGGCCACCAGCTTGGATGGCTTTAAAAGAAGATTAGACCAATTCATGGAGGACAGGGCTATCAATGGCTACTAGCCATGATGGCTGTGCTGTGCCACCCTAGTCAGAGGCAGCATGCTTCTGAAAACCAGTTGCCGGAAGCCTCAGGAGGGGAGAGTGTTCTTGCACTCGGGTCCTGCTTGCGGGCTTCCCCCATGCACCTGGTTGGCCACTGTGAGGATGCTGGACTAGATGGGCCACTGGCCTGATCCAGCAGGCTCTTCTTATGTTCTTCATCCCTGCACAGGCCTGGTGCCAGTGGGCAGCCAGACTGAGCCCTGGCTGGGGCCCCCTGCAGCTCTGAAGGGCCCCTCCTTGGGCCAGGAGGGTGTTGTTCCCTGTCCGCACCAGCGTCAGGATGCGGGACCAAGTGGCCCAATGCTGCTGCAGATCACAGAGCGGGAGCTCCCAGGCAGCACACACACACACAAGGGCTTCAATAGCCTCACCTGCCCCATCTATCTCCACATCAGCATGTCAGTTTTCACGCTCTGCGTGCTGTGCATGCATGCCTACTATCCACCAAGATGGCGGCGGGGGCGTTCCTGAGGGGTTGACACGCCTACCACCATCTTGGCTGATGGCAGGCATGTGCATGTAGCACACATGGCGTGTGCGCTGACATGGGAGGAAGGTGGGCCGTGCAGACCTTTTTATGACCTGCGCCACTTGCATCGGGAGGAGGTGTTGGGGAGTGTGATGCTGCAGGTTGGTGCCCAAGGTCCCAGCCAAGCCTGATGCCAGCCCTGTGGGACCCTGCACATTGCAAAGGATTCTGGAATATGTTTAGATGTGGTTGGCTTCCCTGTGAACTCTTATCATGGCCTCAATCGCATGTCCTGGGAAAGAAATAAGGAAGACTGGACTGTCAAGGATTCATCCATCATTCCTGAAGTTTAAACCTTTGATAAGCTCCCAGGAAACCTCTGGATTGCTCACCTGTTGATTAATGATCTGGAAATAAATGGTAGCCCTTGTTGCTGCCAACATAAGGCCCAAGGTCTCTAGATCTCAGGATCACTCTGCATTCCTTCTGGGTTTAGTTTTCGCAGAGAGATATGATTAGAGAGGCCTTCCAAAGTTGCATAAAATGCTGGGATGCAACTCTTGGGTCACACAAAGACTGTTTGGGGAAGACTAATGAAACAGAGACTGCTTTGGGGAGATAAAGGCCTTTTCCCACTGAGTTGGTCAACCTTCCTCTGGTCGGCACTGTGTCTGACTGCAGACGAGGGCTCACTAATGAGTCCTGAGCATGCCTTGCTATAAAGAAGGATCCGAGGTGGGAGAAGGGCTGTGAAAGGGTCTGATCTGGAACTGAGCCCCTGGGGATTTGCTGCAGCCTTCAGAGTGCCGTGGTCTGGCCCGGTCTAAGGCAGCTTCAGATCTTCAAAGCTGGAGGTTGAGAATAGGCAGCCCACTGAGTGAGTCTCTTGCGGCTATTTGCATGTGAGGTTGAGGAAGAGGATGTCAAGGGAGGTGCCACTTAAAGCAGCCGCCCAGTCATCCCCACAGAAATGTTCTGTAGCCCAAAATTCAAAGCTATAACCCAGCAGTTCTGTGCCCCCCCCCAAGTTGTACTCGTACATTCCTTATCATTTAGAATCCTTCCTGTCCCTGTCTCTTGGTGATAACTGAAAAAGTACAGCTATATGTAGGTATTTGATGCTGACTCCGAGAAATGTGAAATGTCTAGGTCCCCAGCTCTTCTCCTCTGATGCTTTTGCCTGAGAATTGCTTGCATGTCCACTGCATTTGTGCCAGGGAGGAGGATGGGGGGAACACCAGAACAATTTGACTCTGCCTCCAGTGTCCCCCCCCCCGGCTCTGCCTCCCATTAGTTGCCCTGCCCACAGCCCCACCAGCTACCAGCCATCACTGGGCATGATAGCCTGGTGCTCATATTCTGTTCTTCCCCCTAGAGGTGGGGACTCTGCATGCAACACTGTTTCATTGTGCGCACATATCCTTTTTCCTAGATATTTTCAGGGAGACTCAGAGTTGCTGCTCCTCTGGGTGGCTCTGGCTTTCAGCAGTTTATGCAGTGAATATAAAACCCTGCATGGACCAGGATGCTCACCTACGTGACAAAGGCCTGTCTTTGTCATTGGTGACAGTCACAGAAAAAACAAGGGGGTGGGAAAGCTTTGGAAAGGCTCAGAGACTCGTGTCTGAAAAGGCTGGATGATATGATGGATTCGGCCCCGTTCTGCACCTTGACCAAGTCCTGGCTCTTTGCTCTCAACAGGGTGCTATTCCCCAGAGAAAGCCGGGAGGTGGGCCTATCACTCTGCCCCCGTGTACTCCCTTGCTTACCGGACGAAGGAATTTCAGAATGACCAGACGCCAGGTGAGAGAGGGAGAGGGTGGGAAGGACCGTGGCTCAGTGGTACAGCATCTGCTCTGCATGCAGAAGGTCCTGGCTTCGAGCCCCCAGCAGGGCTAAGAAAGACTCCCTGCGTGAAGCCCTGGAGAGATGCTGCCTGCCAGTGTACTGAGCTAGATGGACCAGTGGCCTGACGTGCTGCGAGGCAGCTTCTTATAGTCTTCTGTTCTTCTCTCCACTTCTGCCCCCACCCCCTTTCCCACCTTAGGCCCTGCAGCGTATTGGCTCCCCCCTATGCTTGGGCCCAAGGTGGTCAACAAGAGCTCAGCCCCCAATTACTCCATTTATGGGCGCAGCTCAGTCGGCAGCTTCTGTGAGGACCTCAGCAAGGTGAGCGGCAGAATGGCCCACATCTTGAAAGCCGAGGGTGGGAGATGAAGGAAATTGGCCCCAATGACCTCAAAGTTATCTGATGGAAGCAAACCAACCAACCCTAGGCTAGTTATTTTAATATATGCATTGATTTAGTTCATAAGTAAAGAATAACAATCTCTTAAACTTTGATATATTTATTTATTTATATTTGATTTATATCCCGCCCTTCCAGCAGGAGCCCAGGGTGGCAAACAAAAGCACTAAAAACACTTTAAAACATCATAAAAACAGACTTTAAAATATATGAAAACAAAACATCTTTAAAACATTCCTTAAAAAAAAGCTTTCAAAACCTTTTTTTTAGAAAACGGTTAAAAACTTAGTGTTGTGTTTTTTTTAAGAAGGTTTAAAAACAAATTAAAAAGCAATTCCAACACAGACGCAGACTGGGATAAGGTCTCTCCTTAAAAGGCTTGTTGAAAGAGGTAGGTCTTCAGTAGGCGCCGCAAAGACAACAGAGATGGTGCCTGTCTAGTATTTAAGGGGAGGGAATTCCACAGGGAAGGTGCCGCCACACTAAAGGTCCGCTTCCTGTGTTGTGCAGAATAGACTTGAGGCACCATCACTCCTGTGGGCGTCTGTGACTGTCAGTACAGAGGTGGTTGTTTTGTTACTTGTTTTTATTATATGGTATATTTACTTTTGTTTTTAACAATATTGTAAGTTGTTTGGAGACCTGTGGGTAACAAGCAAACAACAACAACAATAATAAATTTAAAAACACTTTGTTCTCTTCTAGTCTAAACTCCTGCTTAGTTTGCAGGCAAAGGCGCTGAGGTCTTGTTGCATTTGTTTCTAAAGCCGAAGATACAAACTATTTAGCAGCTCGGTTTTTGCAACGTTTATCCTATTCCGCACACAAAGGAGCTGAAGGACTACAAAGAATTCTGTTTTGACTTACCCACAGCTCATGTTTTGCAAGATTTAGTTAAGTTTGTAAGTGTTGCAACAAAGGCTTTTACTTTCATCTAGCAAGGCCACTTCTTGGAAAACGTGACTGAGTTGCCAGTTTTAAATGTTGTTTATCTCAACTTGATGAAGGTGGAATTACCCAGAAAAAAAGCTGCCTTTTCTAGACCCGTGGGAGGGGAGCGGGACCCTGCTCCTCACCTCCACACGGCCATAATAAGGGTGGGGGCACCCCAGAAGGGGCTGGAGGGCCACGGGGTGGAGGTGGGCCTTCTCCTGAGCACGCCTGGCTGCTCGTGACCGTTTGCCCCCTTGCACGACAGACTCCAGGGCCCTGCAACTACCGCCTGGTGGATCCCAGCATCTACAAGAACCGCCCGCCGCATTTCAGCATGCTCGCCCGCAACATGCCCCCGGGGGACAACACTGTGAAGCCAGGCCCAGGAGCTTACAGCCCCGAGAAGGTGAGGGGGGGAGGCGGGGTGGTGGTGGAAGGACTTCTGTGGTTCTCACGTAGGGGGTGCTTAGTTTTCCTGCAGCAAAGATGTGAATATTATGGGGTGGTGGTGGGACAGGGGGAATACCTTCTTCCCCTGTGGGTAAGTTTAGCTGCATCAATCTTGCCATGATCTGTGCAAACAGGAGCGTGTGTGTGCGGGCAGCCTGACCAGCCCCCTAAAACATTCTCCAGTCTTCAGCACCCCAGGACCTTCCCTCCGCTGGTGGCGACTAACCATGATCTTCTCCTTCTCTCCTGCCCCCCTCCCACAGTATACCCTGCAACGTGGCTTGACCTTCGGGATCCGCCACTCGGACTACGTGGCTCCTCTCATTGTGGATGTGGCAGAGTAAGCCGGACCCATCGGCAGCGATGGGCTGGACAAGAAACGTTCATTTGGGAACCTTGGATCTCTTCAGCCTTTGTGTAGTTGCCAGAAATTGGGGGGGGGGTTGACAGCATATAAGGCCTGGGTGGGTACTCAGAGCTGGGGGTGGGTGGGCTCAGTGGGGCTTATAGTCCACATCCTTAGTTCTCTTGGGAGTGGAGAGAACGTTGGTTGCACCGTTGGGTCTCCCTGTTCCCGGATTTTTTTGTCTAGATGGCTCTTAGGAAGCTGAACTTCGTGCCCAACATCACAGTCTGCCCTTTGTCAGCCGTTCTGCAGAATCAGGGCCTCTGCAGAGCCTTGGCTGTACAACTGCTACAATTGCTCTGTTCTCCGCTCTGCATACGGAGTCAGTAGAAATCTCAGAGCAAGAAGGAACTCTGGTCTTGTTCAGGCTGCTGTATTGGGATGTTTGTATGTACGGCATCCATGGTAGATGTTGCCTGGTGTTTTCTTGAAAGCCTCCAGCAAAGGAAATGCGGCAGCTTGCCAAGATGCTTCCTTGCTTGCTGATATCTTCCTCTAGAGAACATATTTCCCCCTATGATCAATGTAAATCTGTCTTCTGGCTGTTTATAGCTGAAGATGAGTGGACCTGATTGGCCTTACTTTGGTGTATGTGTGTGTGTGTGGGGAAGGTTAGCAACTGTTTTTCTTCCTGTAAATTTTGCCAAATTTATGGAATGCAATCCCAAATCAGCATCAGATTCTAGAAAACATACTGAGATTGGGGGGGTGGGGGCTTCATTCTGCAGGCTTGTGCAATGTTGCAAGCTGTGCAAATATCAAAACATCCTGCATCATCTGTGCCAAAGGGGCCAGGAGAAGCTCCAGCCTTCACAGAGAGACTATGTTGCAGGAATGACATGACATTTCCAGGAGCCACACTCCCTGCTGGGACCATCCTGAGGCCTGTTTGCTGCATGTGTAGGACTCAGTGCTGCACCTGTCTGCCTCCGACTCCCATGACTCTGCTGTGTGTACAATACTCAGCAAATCAATTAAAAAGGAATGATGATTGCCAGCAAACCACTTTGCAAAATAATAATACAAAATATATAAAAGCAAGCTCCAGCTCTCTGTCTTTCTGGGTTGTCACTGCAGACTTTGGGCTCATCCAGACAACTGTAAATGTGTGACATGATCGCTTTGTGTTTTCATTATTTTTCGGTCGTCCATATGACGCCGTGCGCTTTTGCGCATTTTCGTGTGGTTAAATCCGCTTCTGCAATACCTCAAATCATGCAATTTGCTTTTTTAAACTGGGAATCATCCGCTGTACCTTCAGGAGCTCGGATACAATACCGCGGACTTTACAGCTGTGGGCGTTTGATTGGCGGTTCTTGGGTGGTTCCCCATATCCCTTCCCTCATTCTCAGCCAATCACGTATTTCCACTGTTGTGCATGTGCGCGAATGTCTGGGGAAAGTCCGGGAAAAAGGAACCTATCAGAGCAATGGTGTGGTATTGGGGACCCCCCCCCTGCAACTTCTACTGCGCAGATGCAAAAAAGCGCATTTGCGCAGAAGCAGCAACCAGTCTGCCGCTCAGGGTGAGATCTGCAATTGTGGTTGTTTGTAAACTTTTTCAAGGGAGAAAATATTTATCTTCGCCTAACCTCCACCCCTCACCCCCCCGCATCAAATGCCCTTCTTGAAGGTATTGGTCTTTGCTTCCAGGCATCCAAAGTCGAGGGAGAGGGGGGGGGAGAAGAGAAATAGAGGCTTTCCTCTTGGATTACAGACACTGGTGCACCCTTAGTCAATTTCGCTTTCCTGCCTGCAAGGCTACTCTCTTTGAGTCTTGTCAGTTTCAACCACAGACTGCAGGTTCTCTGGGGCCCAGCTGAGCTGAAAAGCATACAGTCTGTATCTCAAATATAAGCAAAAAACCCACAGGAATTATTGGCATATAAGTGGTTTGCTAGAACGTCCCAGCCACCCGCAACCGTAGAGACTGGTGGTCTGCCTTCCTAGACATGACACATTGTTACTTGCTGTTCTGGAGAAATAAGTGGAATTGCAATCATGTGTATCTCCAAAAACGTTAAAGATAGAAAAGCATACAATCGGTTTTGCGAAATATTGCAAATACAAACAAACAAAAATACAGGAATTATAGGCATATAAGTGGTTTGCATGTTTCTTTTATCAGAGGGAACACCGCAAAGCCTGTGCTGGTCGCTTCAGCGCAGATTGACACAGCAGCACGTGGGGCTGTTTGCCCGCATTCCCTGCCTGAGCCAAGAGCGGCCACCCGTGTGGGGTGGGGCTGTTTGCTTCCCTCAGGGGCAGCGTTCCTGCTGCCGAGCCGCATAACGGTCCGGGGCTGAACCCTGCAGTGAATGAGCCCAAGGGTTAGGGGGGGTTCGCCTGGCAATAACAAGCGCTGATCCCTTGCACTGCCCACAATCCCCCTGGATGGTCAGCAGCCGGCACTGCTCCAGAGTGGTGAGCGACAAGGAACTCCATTACAGCCACTACTACCAAACCATCAGGAAATTCAAACTTTCGCGCTTGTACGTTCAAGCGCATGCACCTTGTTCTTTGTTGCAAAGGGGGAGAGGAGCATATGTCATATTTTTGCAGACCAATTGGCTGATAGGGGGGAGTGTTATGCGTGGAGGTGAGAAAAAGCGAGAAGTATGGGTCCTCTCTTTGTTTCCTGGTTATTGAAAGATTTCTCTTCAGCCCAATGATCCCCGCCCTTGTCACCTAAAGGCACCACAGGATCACCAGGTTCCCATTGCCAAGGACATGTCTGCCAAGGGAAAGTGGAAAAGAGTCCCTTTTTATACTAGAAAAAGGTGTTGTGTCCCAACTTTGTTACTGCAATACCATGAGAAGATGATTCCCCTCCACCTCTCTCCAAAACGTACATGATGATTGCATGTGTGCATGCCCCATGCACACACACCCTTTTGCAATGCATGTTTGTGTAAGCTGCTGTTGATGTACGTGCCAAGGGGCATGGCTGGCAAGAAAAGGTGGCAATTATGATGCTTCAGTGTGTAGTAGGAAAAATAAACTTTCAGAGCCAATTGTAAATTGACTGCCAAATGGACAAATGTTTATTGATAAGCAAGAACAGAATACTGATGGCAGTCAGGAAGTCTCTCTTCCTTGCCATGGATACATAGGGTTATATAGTCGCAGCAAGCAGCAAGCAGCATTTTCCATATATGGTCAGCAACGTACCTATCGGGGTGGAGTTATTCATCCATGTGATGTATACCTTCAAGTTGACATGTATCCTTTATATTCTGGCTGATACCAGTTTATCCCTCAGCAGTGCCCACTTTCATATGAAATTCTTCTGTAACCACAACTTCCCCATTTTCTTAAGAGCTAGCTGGCATGGCACAACATTTCTTCATTTCCTTCGTAGCTAAGCAAAAATGTACTTTACTGCCCTGGGCTCCTGCTGGGAGGAAGGGTGGGATATCAGTCAAATAATAATAAATATGTGGCTTTTTCTTTTTAAGCTCTACCCTTGGCCTGTTGGGCCTTTTCAAAGCATATTGGTTATTAGTCTCCTTAAAGAGGTCTGAGTCCAGCCTTCCATATAATGCATGTGTCAGGGGAGGATTCTTTCTGTGTCACTTCCAGCAGGTCATCTGGTTCCTAGGGTTGTCCTTTGGTGGTGGTGGTGGTATGTGCCACCTTGGCCCTGATGCTGGCCTTGCACGGGAAGCTTGCCAACTTCCCCAGTGGCCACTTTAGCTGCCCTTTTCAAGCAGTGGCTTGTGCAGAAACTCCACAGCCAATTTCCATGCTGTGAAAAGCTTTGCCAGCCATAATTCTGCTCATCAGGTTACTGCTAAATGCACAAGAGGAGGCCAGGCTGGGCTGTTCCTTTCCTGATCAGATGGCACCTCATTGGAAACCTGTATCAGGGAGTTCAAGGCGATTTCCAGTCACAGAAACCTCTGGCTTCGAAGGAGTGCATTGTGGAGCAGAATAAGCCAGGCAGCATTTTTTGAAGGCCAATTTTGGGTTGCCAAGGAATTGAGCTCTCTTTTGCAGCTCAGTTCTTCCCAGTCCTTGGAATGGACTGGTTTGGTTTAATGACGTTCCCTGAAATGGTTCATAAATCTCTGAACTGCACCTGAAAGTAGTTCCCATAATTGCTGAGTGAACTGAATGTGAATTAAGTTTGTTTGAGGGGTAGAGCTTTGAACGATTTCTAGTTCAAGTTCATTCTCTTATGTGTGTTTTTTACCCTTTAGAATCTTTGGGCCTTTAAGCTTCAAGATTGTAATTGTGGGGGGAAAATAAATCCATGTTCCACTGTGTGTGTGTTTTTGGTGTTCTCTTAGTCTTTACAGGTATATTTTATAGTTCAACACAACAGCCTGTAACATTCTAAATGCTGGAAAAAAAAATGGCTGACGTTTGGATGAACTTAAATTGAACTGAACATGGACTGAACTAGTTCATTTTGCAAAGGGACAAACATGAGTTCCTTTTTGGACATGTCGAACTTGAACTAGTTCCTTTCTAAAAAGAACTTTCCAAGCACCAGTTCTCTTCCCCACACTCACCCCCAAAGATCTGGATTTCAAGCTTTACCAGAGGGGTCAATTTGTGCTATGTGCCACTGAATCTGACCCAGCAAACCCCCCATGCAGTGGCAGCTGCCGGCTCTATGTCAGTGGAGGGGTGGAATCTGCTCCGGGTTTTAGTCCAGACTTTCAAGGTGCTTCAAAGTGCCACTGCCAACATGGCCTCCCCCATCATCTTACCCAGTGGGGTCTACTCTGACCAGCAGCTGCTCTCCAACATCTCGGCCAGAGAGAAGCCTTTCCCAGCCCCACTAGGAAAGCTGCTTTTAACTGGAGATGTCAAGGACTGGATCTGGGATCCTCTGCCTGGAAAACGGCCTCCACCATTTTGACCTTTGCATTCTCCTCCTGAGAAATAATTGGGCAGCAACAACCACTTCCTGTGTAATAATTGATTGGGGAGGATTAATCAATAGCCCAAACTGCTGGGGGTCAAATACCTGTGTAAGGGTTGAGAAAACAGAGTCAGGCTGGGCACGTAACCCTTCCTTTGTAAGCGGCTGATGGCAGAAAGGTGGCACAGTGGGTTGGCTGCACAGAAGGAGAGAGGAGTAGTTGGTGCTGCAGCCTGCATAGTAAACCGCCTTTGCAAGCAGTCCCAGCTGCAACCTCCATCCTGGTTCAGTCGCTGGCCAGCTTGGGGAGGGGCACAGGGGGGAGGCTGGAGATAAGAGAGCTACCGTGGGCCCCAGAAGCTCCTGCCTTCTCCGCTCCTTCCAGATTGACAGAGCACTTTTGGCTGTTGCAGACTTAAAGCAATATCCTCTCCTTCCAATGAACTTTGTGACACCCTCCCCCCCCCTCTCTCCCAAGGAGTGGTTATCTCACTGAGGACTTGTATTGCCTGAGGTTAACCTCTGGGAGAATCTACACTCCTGTTGAACTTAGCCAGGAAAGGCCATGCTACAAACTGGCACCATCCCAAGTGAAATGAAATGCAACCAGTGTGCCAGTGGGTGTGGCATGGACAATGACCTTTTGGCACTCCCTTGTCTGATTCCAAAATGTCATTTGGATTATTACCAGGGCTTGAAGCTCATCCTTTCCAGATGGCAACTTTTGTGGCACAAGGAGAAGCCAGGAGGAAACCCGCCCCAAAGTGGCTGAGCTGACAGGCCTGGCCAAGAGCGACTTAAAGGCCTTCACCCACCTGGGCTGTGTGGAGCATGCGAGGGTTGAACTGCTGTTCAGACAAGCGGGGCTTGTTGGATCAACAGCAAAGGCAGAGGGAGAGGTGAGCCAAGGGCGCACAGACTTTGAGCTGCCACTGAAATAAATGGGGCATGTCGGGTCAAGGGCAAAGGGTAGTCTGTTCAGGAGCTGTCTGGGCCTGGGTTAAAGAGAAGGAACTCTAGGAAGAGAGCCTTGGGGGCAGCGTGGGGAGGCGTGAAACTGTTCATCCACACTTGGCAGTGCCTGGACAGCAGACTGCACAGGCCCACAGTTCACCCGGCCACAGTTTTGGTGAGCTGCATTGGATTTCTTTGTTGTTGTTACGTGCCTTCAAGTTGATTACGGTGACCCTATGAATCAGCGACCTCCCAAGAGCGTCGGTCATGGACCATCCTGTTCAGATCTTGTAAGTTCAGGTCTGTGGCTTCCTTGATGGAATCAACCCATCTCTTGTTTGGCCTTCCTCTTTTTCTACTTCCCTTCTGTTTTTCCCAGCATTATTGTCTTTTCTAGTGAATCAGGTCTTCTCATGATGTGTCCAAAGTATGATAACCTCAGTTTCATCATTTTAGCTTCTAGTGATAGTTCTGGTAGAATTTGTTCGCAAAGCGCAAAGCTCTCCTCCAACACCACATTTCAAATGCGTTGATTTTTCTCTTACCCGCTTTTTTCACTGTCCAACTTTCACATCCATACATAGAGATCAGAAATACCATGGTCTGAATGATCCTAACTTTAGTGTTCAGTGATACATCTTTGCATTTGAGGACCTTTTCTAGTTCTCTCACAGCTGCCCCCCACCCCACCCCAGTCCTAGCCTTTTTCTGATTTCTTGACTATTGTCTCCATTTTGGTTAATGACTGTGCCAAAATGGAAGTGGACTGCCTTCAAGTTGATTCTGACTTATGGCAATCCTACGAATAGGGTTTTCATTAAATTAAAAACAGTTGTTATGTGCCTTCAAGTCGATTATGACTTATGGCGACCCTATGAATGAACAACCTCCAGTATCATCTGTCATGAACCACCCTGTTCAGATCTTGTAAGTTCAGGTCTGTGGCTTCCTTTATGGAATCAATCCATCTCTTGTTTGGCCTTCCTCTTTTTCTACTCCCATCTGTTTTTCCCAGCATTATTGTCTTTTCCTCAGTTTTCATCTACACATATGAATCAGCACAAGCAAGTGTGTGCAGGTCAGTGTTCTCTTTCTGTCTCTTTTTTGGGTGAGGTATTTTCTTTTTGTTTTTTCTTTTTGGCAATGCCTTGAGGTGCCTGAACATGCAACCACTTCTGTGCTGGATCCTTGCCCTTCTTGGCTAATAAAAGCTAGCAGGGATGGAACAGCCGGCTGGGCCAGGGAGGTGATTAATGCCTCTCTGCGAGAGGGGGTGGTCCCTGGCTGCCTGAAAGAGGCAGTAGTGAGACCACTCCTGAAGACCCCTCCCTGGACCCAGAAAATCTTAATAACTATAGGCCGGTAGCAAATGTTCCATTCCTGGGCAAGGTCCATGAACGAGTGGTTGCAGGCCAGCTCCAGACACTCTTGGATGAGACTGATTATCTGGATCCATTTCAGTTGGGTTTCTGGCCTGGTTTTGGCATGGAAACATCCTTAGTCACCCTGTATGATGACCTTTGTTGGGAGAGAGACAGGGGGAGTGTGACTCTGTTGATTCTCCTTGATCTCTCAGCAGCTTTCGATACCATCGACCATGGTATCCTTCTGGGGAGACTGGCTGAGTTGGGAGTGGGAAGGACTGCATGGCGGTGGTTCAGCTCCCACTTGGCAGGTCGGCTCCAGAAGGTGGTGCTTGGGGAACATTGTTTGGCACCCTGGACTCTCCAATATGGGGTTCCGCAGGGGTCAGTTCTGTCCCACATGCTGTTCAACATCTACATGAAACCATTGGGTGTGGTCATCCGGAGGTTTGGAGTGAGTTGCCATCAGTATGCTGATGACACGCAGCTCTATTTCTCCTTTTCATCTTCTTCAGGTGAGGCTGTCAATGTGCTGAACCGGTGCCTGGCTGCGACAATGGACTGGATGAGGGCTAATAAACTGAGGCTCAATCCAGACAAGACTGAGATGCTGTTAGTGGGTGGTTCTTCTCACCAGATGGTGGATGTCCAACCTGTTCTGGATGAGGTTGCACTCCCCCTGAAGGAGCAGGTTCGTAGCTTGGGGGCTCTCCTACAACCATCTCTGTCACTTGAGGCTCAGGTAGCCTCAGTGGCACGGAGTGCCTTCTACCAACTTCGGTTGGTGGCCCAACTACGTCCCTATCAGAACAGGGATAACCTGGCTTCAGTTGTCCATGCTCTGGTAACCTCCAAATTAGATTACTGCAATGAACTCTATGTGGGGCTGCCTTTGAAGACGGTTCGGAAACTGCAGCTTGTGCAAAATACAGCGGCCAGATTTGTAACAGGGACCAGACGGTCTGAACATATAAAACCAATTCTGGCCCGCTTGCATTGGCTGCCTGTATGTTTCCGAGCTCGATTCAAGGTGCTGGTTTTGACCTATAAAGCCTTACACAGTTTGGGACCACAATACCTAATGGTACGCCTCTCCCGATACAAACCAACCTGTACACTACGTTCAAGATCAAAGGCTCTCCTCCGGGTGCCTACTCCAAGGGAAGCTCGGAGGGTGGCAACAAGGGAGAGGGCCTTCTCAGTGGTGGCCCCCAAATTATGGAATGATCTCATTGATGAGGTGTGCCTGGCGCCAACACTGTTATCTTTTTGGCTCCAGGTCAAGACTTTTCTCTTCTCCCAGGCATTTTAGCATGTGTTTTAAATTGTTTTTATATTGTTTTAAATTTTAAAATTGTGTTTTAAATTGTTTTTAAAGTATGTGTTTTAAATTGTGTATTTGTTTTAATGTTTTTGATTGCTGTAAACTGCCCAGAGAGCTTCGGCTATGGGGCAGTATACAAGTGCAATAAATAAATAAATAAATGCCTAAGTGCCCTCCCTTAGGAGGAAGGAGGGGGGCACAGGGAATAAACAAACAGCAGGGACTGAGGGCAGCAGCGTTCTGGTCTTCTTTACAGCAGGATTTGGGACAGCTCATGGTCAACTCACCTGAGCAGGAGGAGGAGGCTTGAGTTTTGCAGGCAAATATCCTGAATATGGAGCCCAGACAAGTGTGGTAAGAGAAGGCCAAGTTTGGTGGTGGGGCAGCAACTAGGTCTGGGGAGGGGCAGTTGCAGCTGGTGGCTCCATGTGCACCTTGGACAGCTCCTTGAAAGTTCAGACTAAAACCCTGAGCGGATTCCACTGCCCCACTGACAGGAACCACCAGGGGCTGGTGAGAGGGGGCAAGGCCTCAAGCAATTTTTCATACTCATAGCCTGCACAAATCAAATGTATATCCTATGCTCCCCAAAATCCCCACCCCTCCAACGTGTTGAATTTTGGGGGGGAGGATTAGAAAAACAGAGTGTAAAGTCAGTGGTGTCACTAGGATTGGTGTCACCCAGTGTGGGAGGGAGGGAGGGAGGGGCATGGTTGCCAGGCGACAAGGAGTGCTCTTCCTCCCTCCCTCCCTGCCCCCCCACTCTTTTAATCTCTGTCACACAGACCTACCCGGGTGGGCCAGTGCGGGTATCCCTTCATCTTGGTGAAGACAAGGTCTCCGGCCTTGAAGCTGTGCAGCATCTCGGCAGGTGGCAAGTGGCGAGCAGGCCCCAGCCAGGCCTCAGGCTTCACCAGGCAACCGGGAGGGGGTGTGGATGCCAGCCTCTCAAGGGGAGGGAAGTGAGGCCGAAGGTAAAATGGGAGGGCGCAGCTGATTGGCCCCGCAGACTGCCTCTCCTCTGGGGGCGGGCCCTCGTGGCTTATTGGCTGGGGGTGGGGGGTCGCTTATCTCTCTCTCTCTCCCCCTCTCTGGCGTGCCCTTTGTCGTTGCTGCTGCTGCTTCCCTGGGCCCCTGCAACTGCCCCGCTTCCTGGTGCCTAGGGGTGGGGTGGCTGTGGGTGTCACCCCCTCAGATGGTGTCACCCGGTGTGGTCCGCACCTCCCGCACCCCCCTAGTGACACCACTGTGTAAAGTACTTGATTTGGCAGGTTGACTTTTTGTTTTTTAAGTGCCTCCCAAAGTGGAATTCTAAGAATTAAATTTCAGATTGGGGGTGGGTGAGAATGGCTTTGGATTCAAAGAAACAGTTTTAGAAAACTAAAATATCCCCACAAAAAGTCTCCAACATGTTAGTACAAATATCTTCTAATAAACACACTTTGGTATGCAGTTTTGACTGCTGTACACATTTTGCAAGCCATTCGTCATCATATAATGCATTTTTGCACGTTACTTTCTTATACTGTTCAGAAAGTGTGAATTTGATAGCTTTGGCTTGAAATGTGAACTGAACTGGATTTTTTGCCCATTGCTACTCTAGAATTACAGTGCAAGGCAGCATGAATCAGTAGGCCAGGATGGGGAACTAATGATGGCTCCCTAAAATGGGATATTAGCCAGGAGTCTGACAAGATGAGTGTAAGATTTTGTTACTGATGAAAAGCACAGCTACATGTGCAAAACCTAGTAGGACTGGCAACTAAAGGGTCCGTTCTACAAAGGAGGCAACCTGTGGGAAGTGAAGAGTGGGAAGGGGTGTGGTTGTGTTGACCAAATAGAGGAAAATGGAAATGGCCTGCCTTCAAGTCGATCCCAACTTATGGTGACCCTATGAATAGGGATTTCATGGTAAGCGGTATTCAGAGGGGGTTTCCCATTGCCTCCCTCTGAGACTAGTCCTCCCCAGCTGGCTCGGGCCTGCTCACCTTGCCACAGCTGCACAAGCCAGCCCCTTCCTTGTCCGCAACTGCCAGCTGGGGGGCAACTTGGGACTCTGCAGCTTGCCCACGGCTGCACAGGTGGCAGGGCACGTAACCCCTGAGCCACTCCCTGTGGGGTGATCTTTAGCTGGCCTTGACACCCAGGAGACATGAGTGGGGATTTGGACTCACAGACTCTGGACTCCTAGCCAGGCTCTCCTCCCCACTGTGCTAGCCAAATAATAGAGGAGGGCTAAAGGAGACTTCCAGGCAAGTGGGAGGATAAATCAAGAGGGGGAGAAGATAGGAAATGCAAATTCTGTGCACCTTTGGGTGCATGGGGAACTTGCTTAGGACAGGGATGAAAGATTGAGAAAGAGGAGGAACTGGAGAGAGGGAGAGAGTATTGAAGCACAGTATTGCTTATCCCTTTGCTGGAGTTCTGGGGTGGTTCTGTATGAGCTGAGATGACCCATCTGTTTCCCAACAAGCACTTATAATAATATTGACATAAGTCAGCAGGTGGAACATTTCCTGGGCTCTCTTTGCTGATTTCTCTCTGCCAGGTATGCTTTCAAAGGGATAAGAGCTCTGCCTGGGACTGATTGGGAAGCTTAAGCAAGGGGCAGCAACCCCTCAGACCTATTGGGAGGTCTCAGTGTGGGTGGGTGGGGGCTGCAGTATGTACATGCTTTGCAACTGGGGTACCCAAAAGCATCTGGCTGACAGTGGTTGGAAACAGGATATCAGGTTAGATGGACCTTTGGTCTGATCTAGCAGGATGGTCCTTACATAAAATAATCCTGAGGGTGGGTGAGGAATATTTTCCACTATATGAGAAAAGGGGGAAAGTGCAGGGATACCAACATTAAAAGCTCTTCCCTGCAGAGAACAGAAGCTGACCAATTACAGGGCAATTAATAAGCAAATCATCACTCCTACTCACCCACTGCTCTGAACAGGAAAAAATGAAATGAGCTGAACCTGCAAGCAGGAAGCTTTTAATTAACATAGAAACAGACCTTTGCTGAATTGGATCAACTTGTGAATAGACCAATATATAAGGCTCTTGGCTATGGGGGAAAGCATTGCTTGATCATAACTATCCTATGCTACATGGTGCCATAGTTTTAATTCTACTTCCAGTAATTGCACAAAAGCAATGTCTGAGTGCACTGAGGTCCTCTAGTGCAGAAAGAAACAACCCAGGGACCAATGGTTAAAGCTTCTGGGCCAAGTTCCAGGTGTTGGTTTGGGTGTATACTATTCAGCTTGGGACCAGGATACCTGAAAGACTGTCTCACCCCTTACATACCCAGTCAATCACTGCGTTTTGCAGGGAAGGGCCTCCGGCAGATACCATCTCATGAGGAGATCCATTGTGCACAACATAGAAAGAGGATCTTGAATATTGCAGCGCCTACCCTGTGGAATCCCCTCCCCTTCAATATTAGACAGGCGCCATCTCTGTTATCTTTTTGGCGCCTGCTGAAGACCTTCCTCTTTCAACAAGCTTTTAAAGCAATGTTAGAATTATTATTAAATATATATTTTTAGAAATATATGTTTATTAAGATGCTTTGTTTTTATGATTTTTAAAGATGTTTTGTTTTTATGAAATGTGTTGTTTTTAACATTGATATATGTTTGGGGGTTTTTTTTTTTTTTTTTAATTACATTTTTAGACCGCCCTATAGCAATAAGCTCCCAGGGCGGTGTACAGCATGATAAAACAGGTTAAAATACAAAAACACAATAAAACATAATTAAAAATTTTCAATTTTAAATTCAAATTTTAAAAATTTTAAAATGCCTGGGCGAAGAGGTAGGTCTTTACCTGGCGCCGAAAAGATAGCAAAGAAGGCGCCAGGCGTATCTCATCAGGGAGGGCGTTCCATAGTTCGGGGGCCACCACTGAGAAGGCCCTAGCTCTAGTTATCGTTCTCCGTGCCTCCCTATGCGTTGGGACACGGAGAAGGGCCTTCGACGTCGAGCGCAGCGACCAGGTAGGTACATAGCGGGAGAGGCGTTCCGCCAGGTATTGCGGTCCGATGCCGTTAAGGGCTTTATAGGTAAGAACCAACACTTTGAATCTGGCCCGGAAACATATTGGTAGCCAGTGCAGCTGGGCCAGGACAGGTGTTATATGATCAAATTTTTTTGTCCCAGTAAGAACTCTGGCCGCAGCATTCTGCACCAGCTGAAGTTTCCGAACCGTCTTCAGAGGTAACCCTACGTAGAGTGCATTACAGTAGTCCAATCTAGAGGTTACCAGAGCATGGATAACTGTGGCGAGGTTCTCCCTCTCCAGATAGGGTCGTAGTTGGGCTACCAGCCGAAGCTGGTAGAACGCATTCCGTGCCACCGAGGCTACTTGAGCCTCCAGTGACAAGAGCGGATCTAATAAGACCCCCAAACTACGGACCTGCTCCTTTAGGGGGAGTGTAACCCCATCTAGGGCAGGTCGGACATCAACCATCTGGGCAGAGAGCCCCCCCACCAACAGCATCTCAGTCTTGTCAGGATTGAGTCTCAGTTTATTAGCTCTCATCCAGTCCATTATCGCGGCCAGGCAGTGGTTTAGTACATTAACAGCCTCACCTGAAGAAGATGAAAAGGAGAAGTAGAGCTGCGTATCATTAGCATATTGCTGGAAACGCACTCCAAATCTCCTAATGACCTCGCCCAGCGGCTTCATATAGATATTAAAGAGCATGGGGGACAGAACTGAACCCTGTGGGACCCCATATTGGAGTATCCAGGGGTTCGAGTAATGCTCCCCAAGCACCAGCTTCTGGAGACGATTCTCGAGGAAGGAGCACAGCCACCGCCAAGCAGTGCCTCCAACTCCTAAGTCCGCAAGACGTCCCAGAAGGATACCATGGTCGATGGTATCAAAAGCCGCTGAGAGATCAAGGAGAACCAACAGAGTTACACTCCCTCTGTCTTTCTCCCGACAGAGGTCATCATACAGGGCGACCAAGGCTGTTTCTGTACCAAACCCCGGCCGAAAGCCCGATTGACATGGATCCAGATAATCAGTTTCATCCAAGAGAGCCTGGAGCTGGTGAGCGACCACACGCTCTAAAACCTTGCCCAGGAACGGAACATTTGCTACCGGTCTATAGTTGTCAAGATTTTCAGGGTCCAAGGAGGTTTTCTTTAGGAGCGGTCTCACCACCGCCTGTTTCAGGCAGGGTGGTACCACTCCCTCTCGTAAAGAGGCATTGATCACCTCCTTGGCCCATCCGGCTGTTCCGTTCCTGCTAGCTTTTATTAGCCATGAGGGGCAAGGATCCAGAGCAGAAGTGGTCGCCCGCACCTGTCCAAGCACCTTGTCCATGTCCTCGAGCTGAACCAACTGAAATTCATCCAATAAAACAGGACAGGACTGTGCTCTGGACACCTCATTAGGCTCAACTGCTACAATATTGGAGTCAAGGTCCCGGCGGATGTTTGCGATCTTATCTTGGAAGTGTCTCGCAAACTCATTACAGCGGGCTATTGATGGTATTATTGCGTTCTGAGGACCAGAGTGTAAAAGTCCCCGAACAACCTTATAAAGTTCCGCTGGGCGGTTAGAAGATGACTGAATGGAGGCAGGAAAGTACTGCTTCTTCGCTGCCCTCACCGCTTTCACATAGAGCTTGGTAGAGGCCCTCACAAGTGCAAGATTACATCCGTCGGGAGTTCGTCTCCATTTGCACTCAAGCCATCTCCTTTCTTGCTTCATCACTCTTAGCTCCGGGGTAAACCACGGAGCCACTTGAGCTCTGCAAAGGAGAGGGTGCACTGGGGCGATCGTGTCAGCTGCCCAGGTCATTTCCGTATTCCACAGATTGACCAGGGTTTCGACAGGAGCATCAGTTTTATCAGCCGGAAAACTCCCCAGAGCCTTCTGAAAACCTTCAGGATTCATTAGTCTCCGGGGGCGGACCATCTTCATTGGTCCTCCACCCTTGCAGAGGGGAGAAAACATTGTGAGCCTACACCTCAATAGGCGATGATCTGTCCATGACAGAGGAATAGATGTAAAATCCCTCACTCCCAGATCACCATCCCCTGCTCCAGTAGCAAAAATTAAGTCTAGAGTGTGCCCCGAAATATGCGTAGGGCCAGTAACAAATTGAGACAGCCCCATGGCTGTCATGGAGGTCATGAAGTCCTGAGCCGCCCCAGACAAAGCGGTCTCGGCAAGAATGTTGAGATCCCCCAATACCATAAATTTGGGGGATCGCAACACCAAACCCGAGACCACCTCCGTCAGCTCAGTTAGGGAGGCTGTTGGGCAGCAGGGTGGATGGTACACCAACAGTATTCCCAGTGTGTCTCGCTGGCCCAACGTAATATGGAGACACTCCAGACCATTAGCTACCTGGATAGGGTGCCTAATGAGAGGGATGGAACTTCTATAGACCACAGCGATTCCCCCTCCCCGACCCTCGGATCTACCCAGATGCTGAACCGAGTACCCAGGTGGGCACAGCTGGGAGAGATTAATGCCTCCCAGATCGCTCACCCATGTCTCAGTAATAAACGCCAGATCGGCCGCCTCATCCACAATTAAATCATGGATGAGGGAAGCTTTATTATTTACCGATCTGGCATTAAGAAGCAGCAACTGGAGATCCGAGAGTTGGCTGATAGAACTACCAGCCATCCTGTGGATGTGGGGAGGACCGGAACACGGTACAGCCACCAATTGTCTGTGCCGAGTTCTCCTCAACCGGCATGTCCTCCTCACAACGCCATACCTCCCATTACCCGTCACTACGCTAACAGGGGCCCCAGGGGTTCAGATAGATTATTTCTTTGGGTCCCCTTCAAACCTGTGATCTTGTGTCTGATGTTGAGATATGCGAGCAAGAAGCCTGCTCTATTGGTCTGCCTACTTCCCATTGTTAAGCTGGCCTGGGAGTAAATGGACTTATTGAATGGGCAATCTGCATACATAAAAGGATGTGGCCAAGAGAGATCCTGGGGCTAGAGGAGCCCTCCTCCCCCCATGCTGCAGCCAAGACTCATGCTTTTGAGTCTAGTCTGGAGAAGCAGGGAACTAGGAAGACACAAAGAGAGGCCTGCCCCCTGCCCCATGGCTTTGGGATGCCTCCCTAGAAGCCTGATGGAAAAGCAAGATCTATTGGACTGTTAACGCTGTGAACCCCTCCATCTTAAGCTCTGGTTGTATGTGTAAATAAACCATATATCCTAAAAGACACCAAGGTTTCTGCTGATCTTCCTTCCAAGGAAGCCAAAGCTTGGGTAAAGCGCAGTACCCCACGGAAATCTCACACTGCTGGGAGATTGAGGTGGTGTGCAACAATCTGTTTTATAGATGTTTTTTGTGTTTTGTCATTCGCTTGCTGTGCTGGGCTCCTTCCAGGAGGAAGGGCGGGATATAAATATAATTAATGAATTAAAGTAAGACATAAGTCCAGGTCTTCCAGATCCACATTCACATTTCTTTCCAGTGGACCTCTCCTAGTTCTCAAGCAATGACCTGCCATTGTAAGGCCTAAGCACTTACTTTTCAGAAGGAAGTCCAGCTGAGGATCACTGAAATTGCTGGAGACTTTTGGGTGGTTGTGTTTTGGTGTGTTGCTATTTTGTTGTTGCCGGTCTTTGTTAAGACAGCTCTGCAGTGAGTGACCCATTACAGAGATGGTGAGGAGTTGCAGGGGTCAGGGGCTAGCTTGTTCCTGGTGAGCATTTACCACCCTGCAAGGTTGACGGAGCTGTAGGTTAGTGATGCCTAGATAGGCCAATGAAGAGCGGAGGGGAGGGGAGGGGAGGGAGAGCGCCTCCCCAATCTGGCCACTGACCATCTTGCCATCTCTTTTTCAGGTGATGTCAACCTCAGAAGGACTCAGTGACCCAGGTGATTTGCCCATGTGACTTCAAGGGCAGTTGAGGTGTGCGTGTATTGTGAGGGAGGGAAACTCTATTACCACAGTGAAAGTGAAGGAATAACTATCAACATGTTGATACGTGTGTGAGGGGTAGTGTGAGACCTATGCACATGTCTGAAGGACCTTGCTCTTGTGGACTGTGTTTAATTCAGTCCCAGGCTCCCAGAGTATCTCTGAGCACATGCAGAGTATATTTTCCTTCTTGAGGAGGACAGGGCTCCTAATGCTCTACTAGCTGGGCAGAGGAGGAAATTTCCACAAGTGTGCAGGTTCCTTCTGCCCTGTGATATAAAGTATCAGAGCCTTGCCAACCAGTTTTCTTTCATCAAGGGAAAGCTATGAAATTGCATTCTGGGATCCCTCCTGGAAAGTTTGCTGTTGAACACAGATTCCTGCCTGCCTGCCCAGACTCCTTGCTACCTGGGGAAGGCTGGACTTGGACCCCCTTATCAATAGAAGGGAGATTAATAACCAGTTTGCTTTGGGAGGCCTAACAGGCCAAGGGCAGAGCTTAAAAGCCACATATTAAGGAACATTTTGTGTAGCTACGAAGGAAGCGAGGAAATGCTGTGCCATGCCAGCTAGCTCTTAAGAAAATGGGGAAGTTGTGGTTAGAGAAGAATTTCATATGAAAGTGGGCACTGCTGAGGGATAAACTGGTATCAGCCAGAATATAAGGGATACATGTCAACTTGAAGGTATACATCACATGCATGAATAACTCCACCCCAATAGATACGTTGCTTACCATACACAGAAAAATGCTGTTTGCTGCTTGCTGTGACTATGTAACCCTGTGTATCCATGGCAAGGAAGAGAGACTTGCTGACTGTCATTGGGCACTCTCTCCTGACTGCCATCAGTATTCTGTTCTTATCAATAAACTTCTGTCCACTTGGCAGTCAATTTACAATTGGCTCTGAAAGTTTATTTTCCTACAACAGTTTTGGTGTGAAAAGTGGGATGGATAAAACCTGGTAGGTTCTCTATGGGGCTTTCGGTCTTGTGTCCAACCTATGGGCACCACCATAGAATGTTGGAGGCCTCTATTCAAACCACTCCAATTGGAGCTTGAGGTGCCTCCGGGAGCTGCAGGGAGAGCCCCTTGCTTTGACTCGATCTCAAACCTTTTTTTTCTGTTTTAAGACTCCAGTTGGATAGAAGGAGGGTGTTATTTCTTCTTTTGTTTATCTGATTGTCGTATTGAGAAGAGGCATCGCCTAAAGGGAATTGTGCTGGGTGGACACACCCGTGGTGAGTATGAATCTACTGGTATTGTGGGAAAGAGGGGACATTAGATTTTTGTGCCAATAATGGTAGGTTGGTGGAGCTGGTGTGAGTGTGTATGTTTCAGGGGGTCCCTGGGATGCATAGCTGATTTTGCAGCTCTCTTCCCCCTTGTCAGTAAAATCTGAAAAGGCTGAGCAAATCCGTGACTTAACCAGATGGCATCCTGGCATTCATCACCCTGAGGGCTTGAGGGAGTTTATTTATTTATTTATTACATTTGTATACCGCCCCATAGCTGAAGCTCTCTGGACTTAGTAGAGACCAGGTTCTCAAACTACCCCTGCAAGAAAGGTGGTGTCTTGTTCCTTTCCACTGTCCCCTTCTCCTCTGTGACTATCTTCTCAGGGGGAAAGGAGTGTCCTGGGTGGATGGCAACTGCGGTCTAAGTCCAGCCATATTTGGGTCAGCCTTGGTAGCAGGATTCGCAACTGCGGTCAAAGTACATGCTGCATGCGATCCTTGCCATCGGTCACAACTGAGGACACTGTTTAGGTTGTCTGGACAGCTCCAAGGAATGGAAAAGCCTGACTCTAAGAAGGTGGGGATTATTCTGCCTGTCTTGTGAAGTCCAGTGTTATTGGCCCCGTACAAAATTGTTGTGAGGTCTGGTGACTTAGAGCAAGGTAAATCTGCAGGGCGAAGGAGTCCTTGCTGGTAGGGCATGTCAAGGGCTTACAGAGAATTAAAGTGTGCAAGTGGGGAAAAGGGTCAAAGGAAAAGGAAAATTAAGTATCAGAAAAAGGAGAAGTGGAAGGCTTTGATACAAAACTATACATTAATTCGGGAACAGTCAGAAGCCAGAAGTGAAGTAATACATTATGCTCACTTCTGTGGGTTTTCAGCTAGGCTCCATGTCTTTGTCAGGGTTTTGTACTAAACCTTATACTGTTAAGGTGTCACTTGTGCGTTAGACTCTTATTCATTCAATGAATCAACACTCGAGGCTATGGCATTGCTCTTGCGTAGGGTTTGCTGTTGCCAGGCCACGGGAAGTCCAGCTTTACCTGGTTGTCGTTGGGTGGCCTGTGACCCACACCACAGTAAATTAAGGAAAATGAGTATTACAAATTCAAAACTGGCCACTCCACCACTTACCCCGGCTTTCCGCATGTGTGAAAAGCGTGGAATGGCTGCTGTCAAATTTTTACCACTTTGGCATGCCCATACAAGTGCTCCAAAGAAGAAACTTCAGTTTCCCTTGGATGGCACTTTTGATTCCGAATGTTTGGAACATCTTAGAAAATTTTTAAAAGCAAATGGCACTCTGGTTCCCAGGGAACAGTGGGATGTCTTTTTCATGTGGGAAAATGAAATAAGCTTGAAGGAAAGCGAATCCCAGATAAGGAGTCTAAAAGACTCCCAAGAAAAATTAAAACTGAACCTAAAGGCGGCACAGGAGAAATTAAGCACCCCTACAGATTTTTTTTGGTACCAGATCTCTATATCCTCTCAAAGCTCTGAAAGAGGCTAAGACTGCTTCCCATGATGATGGGCTGCTGCCATCAGAAGATATATTGGAACTTTTCTGTACAGTGGCAAACGCGGCTCGCATACGAAGAGACTTACATCCACCCCTGGCACCTCCCATACCCAAGGCACCGCCATTGCCCTCCGCACCACCTATAACACCTGCAACTTTGCCAGCGCCACTATCTTATGGGGAAGCAGTGCCCAGACCCCCTCTTACTCCCTGGATCCTGGATCCACTCCGGCTTATCCTGGGCTTCGGGAGAAATTAGACACAATAAAAAGGGTAGTTCACAATGCATCAATGCTAGCAAACAGCATGCATAGTATACCTGCTATGTGAGAGGTTTAGGGAGGACTTGGAACCTTTACGGGAGGAATAGGAGAAATTGATAGAGGAGCTCCAGCTTAGACAAATGCTAGCCTTGGCCACCCAAAGTCATCCTCCCATAATATACACACCAAAGGCTGGAGGGAATTTTTCCTCTCGGACAGCTGCCGGAGGCAGATGGCAATGTAGTGATGGTTCATGCTCCTTGGTCCCCAGGGACCTTCTGAATTTGGCAAAAACATTCCCGAACATCCGGGAAGATCCTTTGAAATTTAGAGAAGAATTGGAAACAGTTATAACATGCTATAATCCTACCTGGGCAGATATGAATTAGCTTTTAAGAATGGTTCTTCCTGCTGAAAGCTAGGGCGGAATGGCCTAATGCTGAACCAGAAATCATTTACCAGGAAGACGTCAGGCACTTTTGGATGCTGTACCAGCAGTTTGCCCTAGGAAGGCAGATTGGGTTGCAATAAATAATTGCAATTAAAATAAAAGATAATGTAAACCCACCAGACTACATGGAGAGGCTGGAAAAGGTGTCTGAGCATCATTCAGGAACGGAAGATGCCCAGAACACAGCACAACAGGTAACTGTATCAGCTTTTGTACAAGGTTTACTGCCTAAGGTGGGTGAATCCATTAGGATTCCCACAGTGGGCTGGCAAAATAAAAGGATCCATGAAATCATTGATGTGGCAAATCACTACGTGAATGTATTAAAAAAGAAAACTGAGGCTAAACTCATGCATGTACAATATCCAAAACATGCCACAAAGAGGACAGGCAGGAGGCCAATGTAGGGCTGGTAGAGGGGCTACAAGGGTAAGGGGCAGGAACATAGGCTACTTGTGCCTGGATTGCCCCTATTTGGCTGGGGAAGCATGGCACTGACCAAGGAAGCCAAAGCTTGGGTAAAGCGCAGTACCCCACGGAAGTCTCACACTGCTGGGAGATTGAGGTGGTGTGCAACAATCTGTTTTATAGATGTTTTTTGTGTTTTGCCATTCGCTTGCTGTGCTGGGCTCCTTCCAGGAGGAAGGGCGGGATATAAATATAATTAATGAATTAAAGTAAGACATAAGTCCAGGTCTTCCAGATCCACATTCACATTTCTTTCCAGTGGACCTCTCCTAGTTCTCAAGCAATGACCTGCCATTGTAAGGCCTAAGCACTTACTTTTCAGAAGGAAGCCCAGCTGAGGATCCCTGAAATTGCTGGAGCCTTTTGGGTGGTTGTGTTTTGGTGTGTTGCTATTTTGTTGTTGCCGGTCTTTGTTAAGACAGCTCTGCAGTGAGTGACCTATTACACAGATGGTGAGGAGTTGCAGGGGTCAGGGGCTAGCTTGCTCCTGGTGAGCATTTACCACCCTGCAAGGTTGACGGAGCTGTAGGTTAGTGATGCCTAGATAGGCCAATGAAGAGCGGAGGGGAGGGGAGGGGAGGGAGGGAGGGAGAGCGCCTCCCCAATCTGGCCACTGACCATCTTGCCATCTCTTTTTCAGGTGATGTCAACCTCAGAAGGACTCAGTGACCCAGGTGATTTGCCCATGTGACTTCAAGGGCAGTTGAGGTGTGCGTGTATTGTGAGGGAGGGAAACTCTATTACCACAGTGAAAGTGAAGGAATAACTATCAACATGTTGATATGTGTGTGAGGGGGAGTGTGGGACCTATGCACATGTCTGAAGGACCTTGCTCTTGTGGGATGGGTTTAATTCAGTCCCAGGCTCCCAGAGTATCTCTGAGCACATGCAGAGTATATTTTCCTTCTTGAGGAGGACAGGGCTCCTAATGCTCTACTAGCTGGGCAGAGGAGGGAATTTCCACAAGTGTGCAGGTTCCTTCTGCCCTGTGATATAAAGTATCAGAGCCTCGTCAACCAGTTTTCTTTCATCAAGGGAAAGCTATGAAATTGCATTCTGGGATCCCTCCTGGAAAGTTTGCTGTTGAACACAGATTCCTGCCTGCCTGCCCAGGCTCCCTGCTACCCTAAACAAACCTCCCATTCATATTTGAGTGGGCTCTCCGACACTGGAGGCCTTCAAAAGGCAGCTGATCAGCCATCTGTCAGGAATGCTTTGATTTGGATGCCTGCATTGAGCAGGGGGTTGGACTTGATGGCTTCATCTCTACTATTCTATGATTCTATGTTAGAGCCATACAACAATGGAACCAATGTCCTAGCGAAGTAGTGGGCTCTCCGACACTGGAGGCCTTCAAGAGACAGCTGGACAGCCATCTGTTGGGAATGCTTTGTTTTGGATTCCTGCATTGCGCAGGAGGGTGGACTTGATAACCTTATAGGCCCCTTCCAACTCTACTATTCTATGATTCTATTTTAATTGCCTCCTCCTGCAATCTCTCCAGTTGCAGGATATTATCCTCTTATTTGGCTCTAAGGCCCCCAATCTCCCAAATCCGTCCCCTCTTGTGGCATCAGCCCCTTTCCTCCCCAGTCCTCTTCCCACTCCACCTTTCTGCTCACGCCCACAATGGCTGCTCAGTGGTGGCCTCCGAGCTCCGAGTCCTGCTCTCCTTTTCCTGGTTCCTTCGGGCCTGCCCAGCTTTGCTGCAGCTCCAGCCCCCTCACACCAGGGCTGAGATCTGGCGTCGGAAACAGGGTGCAGGGCTGACCGCAGGCACCCGGTTGCTTCTGGCCACCCTGCGGCTGAACAGGCACACAGTCCACCCACCGCAGATGTCCCGTGCCCTTCACAGAAAGGATGAGTTCTCTGGAGGGTTCCCTGGACCTTGTCCTCTCCCTCTCTGTCCGGGTGTCTGCGAGTAGCTCAGTGGTGAAGCGTCTGCTTTGCACACAGAAGGTCCCAGGTTCAACCCCCAGTTCCTCCAGGTATGGCTGGGAAAGACTCCTGCCTGAAACCTTGGATAATTGCTGCCAGCCTGTGCGGGCAACACTGAGCTAGATTGACCTATGCTCCGTCTCAGTGTGAGGCAGCTTCAAATGTTCGGATTTGAGAGGACCTGCACTGCATGCAGAAGCCCTCAGGTTCATTTCCAGGTAGGGCTGGGCATGTCCCCGGCCTGAAACCCTGGAAGCCACTGCTAGTCAGTGTTGACAGTACTGAGCTAGATGGACCAATTAGTCTGACTCAGCATACAGGAGATTCCTGTGATGCTGGGGTTTTTCCCATCATCCCTTCCACAGTGAGGGTGTTGGCTTTGTCTTCCCTCGGCAGCTCCTGGACCCACCGGCTCCTCTGCGGCCCCCACTGCAGGCAGCAGGGTCAGCATCCCGGATGTAATCCGGAAGAAGCGGGATGGGGAGAAGCTGGAGGAGGAGGAAATTTGGCACTTTGTCCAGGCCGTGACCAGGAGGACCATGCAAGATGGGCAAATCGGTGAGGACGACGGAGGGGCTGGACGACCAGGCGGTGGGATTTTGGGTGGAGGCCGGAGGAGTTCAAGAATGAGGGGGAGAGATTTGTCAACAGGTACAATCAAGGCAATCATCCCTTCTCAAGGTTTCTTATATAGTTGAGGTGGAGAGAGACAGTTAACCAGAACTTGTACTGCTCTCCAGGAGTAACGCTACAAGGTTTCGTTTCCTTCAAATGAGAGGGCACCGGAGACTTCAGATGCATTCAGAGTATTCACTTTATTTACAAACAGACCATAGTGGAAGCAAACTGACATTCCTGCAGCAGAGAACACCACCACTGTCTTGCATCAGACTCCCAGAAACTCACTTTTTCACCCTCTAAAGGCTGTAACCCTGGTGTAATTCACTCTAGGAAAAAAAGCTTTCCTCCCGCAAATCCAAGTTATAAAAACTTGACCCAACTGATTCTTGGCCTTTTTACCTGAAGGTAAGGATGGAAAGATCTGCCTGCTTCAGTTCTCCCAGTTTCTCACTTTTCTAACGTTAAATTCAGTTCTCCGCATTTCTGCAGAAATCTGCGATTTTTTTTTTAAAAAATCCTCATCAAAATTCTCCACCATTTTAGCGTGAATTACTCCTAATAAACACATATTTGTAGGCAGTTTTGACTTATGCACCCAATTTTGCAAGCCATTTCTCATCATTTCATGCCTTTTTGCCTGTTATTTTCACTCATATATTCACTTTTAGGCACACTTTCCCCTAACGTGTGCATTTTTGTGAACATTGGTTGGTTGGCAAATGACACGGCAAAATCTGGATAAGTGTGATTTTTGAAAGATGGCTGTGTTTCGATTCTCATATTGTTTCAGAAAGTGTCCATTTTATAGATTCAACGTGAAATGTGAACTGAATTGAAATTCTCAGCCATCCCTACCTGAAGGGTGTTATGTTTACATATTCTGGCGGATATGGCATCCCAAGGGCTGGCGAGAGATTCGCTGACCTTTTCTTCAGGAAGCTGATTAATAATAATAATAATAATAATAATAATAATAATAATAATAATAATAATAATAATAATAAATTTAATTTCTGTGTCGCCTATCTGGCCGATGGCCACTCTAGGCGACGTACAAAACAGTTAAAACACAATATGATAAAATACAATAATACAATATAAAAACAGTATAAGAACAATACAGCTGGAACAACAATATTAAAACAGGGCAGGAGGCATTTCATTCGTAGCAATTAACCCTCCCCGGAGATCCCGAAGGCCTGTTGAAAGAGCCAAGTCTTTAAGGCTTTGCGGAATACATTTAGGGAAGAGGCGTGCCGGAGATCTTGTGGGAGGGAGTTCCAGAGGGTGGGGCCGCCATTGAGAATGCCCTCTCTCTTATACCCGCCAATCTAGCTGTTTTTGTCGGCGGGATTGAGAGAAGGCCCTGTGTGGCTGATCTTGTCGGGCGGCATAATTGGTGGCGTTGAAGGCGCTCCGTAAGATAAACTGGGCCGAAACCGTATAGGGATTTAAAGGTTAATACCAACACCTTGAATTGGGCCCGGAAAACAACTGGAAGCCAGTGTAGATCGAACAACACTGGTGTGATGTGATCCCGGCGGCGACTGTTCGTAAGTAGTTGAGCCGCCGCATTTTGTATAAGTTGTAATTTCCGGACCGTTTTCAAGGGTAACCCCACGTAGAGCGCATTACAGTAATCCAAACGAGAGGTGACCAGGGCGTGTACTACCAGTGGGAGCTGATGAACAGGAAGGTAGGGTTGCAGCCTTCGTATGAGGTGTAGTTGATACCAGGCTGCCCGGCTCACTGCCGAAATCTGAGCCTCCATGGACAGCCTGGAATCAAGAACAACCCCAAGGCTGCGGACCTGGTCCTTCAGGGGTAGACTCACCCCGTTGAACTTCAAGTCAACATCTCCCAACCTTCCTTTGTCCCCCACGAGCAGCACCTCGGTCTTATCGGGGTTCAGCTTCAGCTTGTTCCTTCCCATCCATCCACTCACGGATTCCAGGCACTTGGACAAGGTCTCCACAGCCAACTCTGGTGAAGATTTAAATGAGAGATAGAGCTGAGTGTCATCTGCATATTGGTGACACTGCAGCCCAAATCTCCTAATGATTGTCCCCAGCGGCTTCATATAAATGTTAAATAGCATGGGAGAGAGGATAGAACCCTGTGGCACACCACAACTGAGAGGCCAAGGGTCTGAAACCTCCCCCCCCAATGCTACCTGTTGGTACCTATCAGAGAGAAAGGAGCGGAACCACCGTAATACAGTGCCTCCATTCCTTTCTCTCCGATAGGTACCAACAGGTAGATAGAAGGCACTCCTAGCTACAGAGAACACCGGAGCCCGATCCCTTACACTCATTATTTAGAACGATGGAAGGCAGGACCTGGTTGATTTCATCCTGACCAGCTGGGCAGAATCTGGCCTGCCTGCCCTTCCTTATGAGTAAAAGGTTGAGAGACTTCGTTAAAGCAAAACAAAGCTAGAAACTACATACAATTTGTGCAGTCATATCTATGTGTAGCCACACCTATACAAATGGAGATTTAGGGGTACAAAGGAGAACCGCAACAGAGAACCACAACGATTCTGATACTGGGAACATCCCAGGAAAACATACATGGGAGCACGTCTTGTTCAGAGCATTGGGTTACTTCTGAGTCAACATGCACTGACCATAGTTTTAGAGAGTGCTGAAAGTGGTCTGAGAACAGCTTCACTTCTCATGGAGTACACACACTCCTTTTGTTCCACTTTGGCCTCTTGTCAAACAGTTTTAGCAGGTTTTGAAACAGTACAGGAAACCTGAAGAACATAAGAATGCCGGAAGAACTCTGCTGGACCAGGCCAGTAGCCCATCTAGTCCAGGATCCTGCCCTCACAGTGGCCACCAGATGCCCATTGGAAGCCTGTGAGTGGGACCTGAGCGCAAGAACAGCTCTCCTCTCCTGCCGTTTCCAGCAACTGGTATTCAGAAGCATGCTGGCACAGCATACTGCTTCCGACCATGGAGGGAGAGTAGAGCCATCTTGGCTAGTAGTCACTGACAGCCTTATCCTCCATGAAAACCTGTTGACTGCACTGAATCCAGCGTGTGTGCGGCACGCAAGGTCATTTCTGTTGCTTGATAGGTCTTCTCGGAAGAAATCCCTCTGAGTTAAGCACCTTACTTGCATCCCTTAAATCACTTTCTTCTAGGGGCGATGCTGATGGCCATCAGATTACGGGGAATGACGCCTGATGAGACTCTGGTGCTGACCCGGGCGATAGCTACATCAGGGAGGGTCCTGGAGTGGCCTGAGGAATGGCGAGGGCTCCTGGTGGACAAGCACTCCACTGGGGGAGTGGGTGACAAGGTCAGCCTGCCTCTGGCACCAGCATTAGCTGCATGTGGCTGTAAGGTGAGTTGAGAAGCTCTCCAAACCTGCCCGGGCAAAGTATGGGGACCGCAGCCTGTTCCCAAGCCATGCTTGCTTTTTTGCTCTCTTTCCCTGACTCAGAGTTGGAATTTAGGACATAGTGGAAATCGCCAACTCCTCTGCAAATTAAGGAACACTTTGCCAAATCTGAGCCTCTAGACGTCTCCCCGCCTCCCCATGATAGGTTAACCAGATGAACAAAGGTCAAGGCTCTGGCACCATTGTGTAGAATCTAGACCCAATCATAGAGTTGGAAGGGGCCTATAAGGCCAACAAGTCCACCCCCCTGCTCATTGCAAGATCCAAGTTAAAGCATCCCCGACAGGTGGCTGTCCAGCTGCCTCTTGAAGGCCTCCAGTGTTGGAGAGCCCACCACCTCCATATGTCATTGGTTCTAGATATGACTAACTTGGGTTAATTTATTTCAGTGGGTCTACTTTGAGTAGGACTTAGCTGAATACAACCCTATGTATATTCCTCTGTGAATTGCCATTTTAGGATTAATAATGTGCATTATTAGCACCATTAAGTATCAAAAGGTAAAGGTGATCTAAATAAATAAAGGTGATTTATTTTCACCTAAATAAAGGTGAAAACGTGAAGGTGGGTCCCATGTTGGAGGTTGGGAATCAGAGGTGGGTCTTGGGTCTGAACCAGTTGAAGACTACTGCTCTAGAAGAGTGCAGAACTGTGGTGGGGAATCTTTGGCCCTTGGAGCAAATTAGATACCCCAGGCCACCCAATTTGGCCTGTGAGCCCCTTTTTGGCTGGCCACACCCACCTGTCACTCACCTGACATCAGATGACAGGTAATTGGGAGCTCCCAGGTGGATATGATCACCACCAAGAGAGGTGGGACTTTCACTCAGTGTCACATTTAAACAGCACCAAATGGAAAGGAACATTCTGATTGGGTACTGAGTGCAAGTTTTTGGTGGGGATTTTCTGTACACACAAAGGAGGAGCCAACAGGAAATTGCAGGAGGAGGAGAAGCGGAGGAGGAGGCAGCAGAAGCCCCAGAGTAATCAGGGTCTTTGAGATTCCAGGAACAGAAGGAGTCAGTACTGCTGACAGGATTGCTAAGGAGTGGAGCACAGACGAGAGAATTCAAGTTAGGACTCTGGTCTGCAGTGTGCATGGAAGACCTGGTGCTGGATCCGAGGGACGAGAAATGGCATCTAAAGGGTGCAATTCAGGATATAGTCTGAAGGCACATGAGGCCACCACCATCTTGTTGAAGTTCAGCAGGTTTAGGTGTGATCAGTGCCTAGATGGGAGACCACCTGGGAACCTAGTGTAGGTCACCGTGGGTCCTATGATGAAAGAAAGGTGGAATGTAAATGTAAGGAGATAAACATATAAGGAAGGTGCCCACTTTCCCTGCCAGCATGCCTGGCTGGAAGTGCAAAATGAGCAGTCAGAAGAGTAAGGACCTGCTTTATACAAAGGGAACTAAGACAAGGGCGCCCATCAATCCTCATGTTTTGAAAATCAGCCAAGGGAGTGCAGGTGTCATGTTAAGCACTTTGACAGAGCCAAGAGAAATAATACTTGGCTACTCAAGACTGATGGGCCCACTCAGCACTTGGTTCACTGCTGTGCAAGTCTGTCATTTCAAATTGCAAAGCCAGGAGGGAGCCAGCCTCCCCGTGCCGTCCAGGAGGAACCTCTGGAGAGAGGGCGCTTTTCCGTTCTTATTTGCCATAAGAACATAAGGCCTCCGTCATCTAGTCCAGCACCCTGTTCTTACCATGCGGCGTGGGCAGCCAGTCTGCCCAATGGAAGCCCATAAGAAGGATTTGAGCACAACAGCAACTCACCCACTTGTGATTCCCCAAAACAGGCATTCAGGGGCATCCTCCTTCCGACAGCGGAGGCCAAACATACCCTTCATGGCTAGCAGTTACGGATTACATTCTCCTCCTTGAATTTGTCCAATCCTCTTTTAAAGCCATCCACACTGAAGCCATCTTTATTTCTTGTTGGGAGCAACTTCCCACAAAATGTGGTGCTTGAAGAAGCTGTTCACTCAAAGGCTTAAATCTGCTGCTGGGGTTTGTTGTGAAGTTTAAATCTCCTGCGTACAGCTTCTCAAATGCGGAAATGAGCATGCACTGTGCAGGGGCCAGACTTTGGTCCCAGAAACCGATCGACCACCGGAGCTGGAGCACGCAGCTATCCTCTTGGCCCTGGTGGCTTCCGGCTTCCAAGGAGATAGCTTCCCTTTTGCCTCACTCCGCCATGCTGATGATCACCTAGAACTGTGCAGCCCCTTTCCCTTTTCTCTTTCCCAGGTGCCCATGGTCAGTGGCCGAGGACTGGGCCACACTGGCGGCACACTAGACAAGCTGGAGTCTGTGCCTGGCTTCCTGGTCTCTCAGAGCCCAGAACAGGTCAGATATCCCAGGTCACGATGGGGACTAAGGGGCTTGTGGGGCTTTTCTTGGGTGTGCCAAGACGCGTAGGCACGGGCGGATGGGGGAAACGGCCATCAGCCAGGGATGCAATGCCAAGGGAAAGACATACTAGCACTATCCTACTCGGTGAGGATGAAAACAGTAAACTGGTCTCAGCTGCGTAAAAATTCCTACCTTTACTAATTTTATTGTATTATTAAGTACATGTCCCATTTTTCCTCCAGTGGCGCATATGGTTCTTCTGCCTCTCCAATTTATCCTCACAACAACCCTGTGAGGTAGATTAGGCTGAGAGAGACTGTGACTGGTCCAAGGCCACCCTGCAGGATCATGGCTGAGTGGGGATTTGAACCCAGGTCTCCCAGGTCCTAGTCCGACACTCTGATCATTTCACCACCGCTGACTCTCAAGCTATTTGAAGCTATCGCTTTAAGCTATGCCTTAGATAAGGCAGGACGAGAGATGGGGGGGAAATTCACTTCACATTTATAAGCAAACCTACTCCATCTGCACTTTCCAAAACAATATGTGAACCAAAACAGAGGGATCCTTCAAAATTTGCACTTACCTGAATTTTGCAGTGCAGTTGTCCAGCGAAGTAATGTATACAAAAGTAAATATAATTTGGAGAAAGTGTGCATATAAATGCATTAGTGAAAATTACATACAGAAATGTATTGCATGAGGGGAGATTGCTTGCAGAAAATGTGCATGTTAGGCAAAATTGCATACAGAAATGTGTACTGTACATTAGGGGAAATGCACACTAAAATGTTGACACACTGTTGTGAGGATTACTGAAATAATTTTAAGTCCCAAACTGCACATATTTCCTTTATTTTTCCTGGGTTTTGTTTTTGTTTTACCCCCTCCCCCCCAAAAAAAAGTAGCAGAAAGATGCAGCCTTCCTTGAGTAGAGGCTGGGCAGAGGAGTGGAATGGCCGGCTCCTGTCCTTTCTAGCCATTGTCCTGCTCTGCATGACAGACCAAACTGCTTTTGGCCTGTGTGCATCTTTCCTCCCGTGAGTAGAAATGCAGCGGAGGAATGAGCAGGGGGCAATGTGGCCTAGGGAAATGGCTGGAGGTGCAAGGCCACTGCCCAGCTCTCTACTGAGGATCGCAGCCTTCGTGACTGCTTTTGGGGGGAAATGTTAGGCAGGGGGAAATATGTACAGGCTGTATGCATGATTTGCCTCTCCCCAGTTTATCCCCACAACAACCATGTCAAGCTGAGAGAGAGTGGCTGGCCAAGGTCACTCAGTGAGCTTCATGGGGATTTGAACCCGTTAGGCTCTCCCAGTCCAGCACTCTAACCCAGAGCTTGGAAAAGTTACTTTTTTGAACTACAACTCCCATCAGCCCTATCCAGTGGCCATGCTGGCTGGGGCTGATGGCAGCTGTAGTAACTTTTCCAAGCTCTGCTCTAACCACTGCACCACACTGGCTCTCCATGGCTAGATGGGGGCAGAGGGAACAGCTTTGTGTTTCATAGTTGGAAGGACCAACTGGGAGGACTTCTCTATCTGTGAGATCCGCAACAGATGTCCTCCCCACAAGCTTTTCCTCCCAACCCAAAATATGCTGTTTTCACATTTGCAAAACAACTGAGTGCAAGTCAGACAAGTTTATTGCATTTTAAATTTTTTCATTCTATGGTTTTTTTGCTTTTGAGAGCCAGTGTGGTGTAGTGGTTAAGGTTTTGGACTATGACCTGGGAGACCAGGGTTCGAATCCCCACACAGCCATGAAGCTCACTGAGTGACTTGGGTCAGGCACTGCCTCTCAGCCGCAGAGGAAGGCAATGGTACACCCCCTCTGAATACCACTTACCATGAAAACCCTCTTCATAGGGTCACCATAAGTCAGAATTGGTTGTTCTGATTGTTTATTGTTTAATTGTGAGCCGCCCTCGGAAGAAGGGCGGGGTATAAGTATTTTAAATTAATTAATTAAATAAATAAATAATTGACTTGAAGGCAGTCCATTTACATTTTAAACTGCTTTTATGTTTTTAATGAAATAATGGTTTGCAAATATATCTTTATAAATAAATAAATAAACCCTCAGAGCAAGGACATGGCACAATCAAGTTCTGTCGCTGCTCAGCTCTTGCAGGTTTTATTTTAAAAAATCATTTTAAAATGGCATTTCAGAGGAAGCCAACTGGTCAGTTTGGAACACTGCTGGGCCAATTGGCCGGAGGGGGCAGTACCTAACCTATCAGACGGTGGGATGGAAGATGGCACCTGGTTGGCCACTGTGAGAACAGGATGCTGGACTAGATGGGCCACTGGCCTGATCCAGCAGGCTCTTCTTATGTTCTTATGTTCTTAAGCTGGGCTGATACTCAAGTCAGCCTTCTGGAGCTGAAGGTGCCACAGCTGCTTCTTACCATGCAGACACCTGAAAAACAGGATCTCTTCTTCAGTACTGTCTGCTTGAAACTCACCTTTTGCCTTGGCAATCAAGGGTGGTGGTGAGATTCTGGCTTCCTGAATGGGACAGATGTGTGGTCTATGTAGACAGCCCAGGCCTCATTCCCCTGCAGATGATGCAGATCTTGGAGAAGGTTGGCTGCTGCATTGTGGAGCAGAGTGAAGAGCTGGTCCCAGCAGACAAGGTCCTCTATGCCCTGAGAGACGTCACCGCCACAGTGGACAGCTTGCCCCTCATCACAGGTACAGGGTGAGAGAGACCCAGTCATATAACTGCTGGTGCTGAGGTCCTGGCTGGGGTGGTGGTGTCCTTCTAACCAGGGAGCAGTTTTGTGTACACGACGTACTTGACTTTTCCTGGTATTATACAGCCACGAGAGTGGCTGTATCCTATAGCCAGCATAGATTTTTCACATTCTGCAATGTTAAATTGAAAATACCCCCCATGCCATTTGGATCCTTCCCGTAAGGTCATTCAAAACAAAACCTTACAAAACTTATAGTCCTGAACTCAGAAATGCTTGCTTAACAACTCTCTATAATTTTCATGGCGATACACAAAACAGTCAGAGAGAATCGAGAGTTCAAAGTGTAGAAAGAGAGAGAAAGACCAGACCCCTTTGGGCTTTTTTCTGTCAGAGTTCTCATAATTTGTTGAAATTAATTAAAAATCAGCCATGTTCACAGAGAACCTGTAATCCTATTACTGCCCTTGCCCCATACTCTGACCTTCATCTTCTGCAGTTTAAAAGTTAAAAAAGCCTAGCTGATTTTTAATTAATTTAATAAATTTAGCATTAAAGTCAATGATAAGCCCGGGCATGCTCAGTAAGAACCAACTGTCAGTGTTCTAAAAGCCAGACTCACAACGCTGGACTTGCCTGATTAGGAGGCCACACCTATGGCCAGACCTTTATTTCACTTGAGACAGTCATGGCTTCCCCCAAAGAATCCTGGGAAGTGTAGTTTGTGAGGGGGGCTGAGACGAAACTCCTCTTCCCCTGACAGAGCTCCAGTGGCCAGAGTGGTTGAACAGTCAGCTGCTCTGATTGAAACTCTATGAGGCGAACAGGGCATCTCCTAGCAGCTCTCAGCACCCTTCACTAACCACTTCCCAGGAATCTTTGGGGGAAGCCATGACTGTCTAAAGTGAAATAACTGTCTGGGGTGGATGTGGCCAGGGACAGCTTTGGTTTAAATTTGAGTGGGAGGCTACATGTGCCTGCTGTAGAATAAAAAGGTGGGGGAAACTGTTCACAATGTTTTCCTTTTGGAAAGGAAAGGGGCCTCCCCTCTGCCCAGTGCCCACTCACCCAATCTCCTCCCCTCCCCCTCCCCCTCCTGCCCTCCTCCTCCTCTCCCTGCCCCTCCCCCAGTTCAGTTTCACCTATCCTAAGCATGATTGCACAGGAGTTAATCCCACTGAACTCAAAAAGCATGCAAATGGTCAAACCTGCCCTCCCGTCCTCCTCCCCTCCCTCTTGCCCCTTCCTTCTCCCTTCACTCTCCATCCCCTTCCAATCCCCTCCTCTCCCCTCCTCCTCCTTCCCCTCCACTCTCCTCCCCCTTCTCTTTCCCCATGGTCAGTATTTCCTATCCTAACCATGATGGCATGGGAATAAATCCCACTGTACCCAATAAGCATGCAGATGATCAAACCTCCCCTCCTCCCCTCCCCTCATCCCCTGTGGTCAGTTTCACCTATCCTAAGCATGATTGCAGGGGAGTAAATCCCACTGAACTCAGTAAGCATGCAAATGATCAATCCATTCTCAGCAAACTTGCACAGGATCATATTTCGTACCTCCCGGATTAAAAAGCAGAGAAATTCACTAACAGGCAAAAACTCTTGCAGTTTAAGAACCTACCTATAGCGAACAGATCTTTCTATTAAACTGTAAACAGCAGGGAAAGTGGGCAGCTATAGTGAATTCACCAGGGGAGCAGGAGACCTGACCTCCTGTCTGAGATATTGTACTCACCACATGCTCAGAGGCACATGTTACCAAATTCTTCCAAGCTACACAGGCAGTGGATTGGACTGTGAAAGACCAACCCTAGTCGTGTTTGCTTTTTCATAAATCAGTAGGGCAGTACAAAATCTCAGAGAGGAGGTCTGGTCTCCTGCTGCCCTGGTGCATTCACTCGTCTAAACTGAGGGCATGAATAACAAAATGGCAAATGCAGTTTGTGACTAAGTGAAAAATGTCTGCTGCCTTAGGCTGAGTCAGATTGTTGCTCCATCCAGCTCAGTGTTGTTGACACTGACCGGCAGAGGCTCTCCAGAGTTTCAGGCAGGAGTCTTTTCCAGCCCTACCTGGAGATGTTGGGGACTGAACTTGAGGCCTTCTGCACGCAAAGCAGATGCTCTGCCACTGAGCCACAGCCCTTCCTTACATGCTGAGATGGTTTGACTTGATGAACTTGCTTCTCCTTCTCCTTCTTATTGTTGTTATTATTGTTGTTGTTATTATTGTTGTTGTTGTTGTTATTATTTCCATTTATAGACCGCTTACTATCTAAAAGATCTCAAAGCAGTTTACAATAGAATACACAAGGTACAATTAAAAACATATCAAATTAATTTACAAAGAAAAATACATAAACAATATCCATATCCATAAACATATCCATAAACACAGTGTAAAATTCAGAATTCTCCAAGGGGAGCCCATAAGCCGCCCTCTCCACTCTATGAAAGTGTCAGGAAACCAAAATCATGCCGACCATGGAGAAGGGCGACAAGCAGGTAAAAGGTTATTGCTCCCCTGGTGGGGCTTGCTGCCATTTTTCATATGACCATCCATTGCTTGCGTAGAAGATAATATGGATCAGCAGCTAGTCCAGCCTCTCTGATGAACGTCTGTGTGGGGAGTGGTCTGCTTGATGGGACTGGAGCCCAAGAATACAAGGCAGGGGTGAAGTGCACAGGCCCACAGGACAGGATGTAACCCTCTGGGGCTGCTGCCCCACCCAGACAAGTAATTCACTCCAAAGCGGCTGCCTCTGTCTTGGCTCACAGGCTCCATCCTGGGCAAGAAGGCTGCAGAGAAGATCTCTGCCCTCGTGCTGGATGTGAAGTTTGGCAGCGCCGCCCTTTACCCCACCCTGGAGAGTGCCCAGCAGTTGGCTCAGAGCCTGGTGAGTCACCTGGGGAGGGGCAGCTGCTTCTGCCTTGAGGGCTGTTCCGCTCTTTGTGCAGCTTGGGATGGGGACTGAAGGCCCTCCTTGATTCTCCTGCAGTGGAAACTGTCACCTCTTGCTGAGAGGAGTGTTGGATTAAGGGATGTCCAGGCAGGCCTGGCACCAGCGAACGGCCAGGATGGGCCTCCATGAGGGTCCCTGTGGCCCAGAGGGACCCCTCCTGAGAGTGGGAGGGTGGAACTCCTGATCCAGGGCAGCACTGGGCCATGCAACCCGATGCTGCTGTGAACCACAGACCTCCCAAGCACCTCCCCCAATATAGATAGCACTGGTGCGCACCTCACCTACCTGTCATGGTAGCATGTCGATGTGCACGGCCCATGCACTATATGCACATGCCAGCCATTACCCAATATGGAAGTGGGAGCATCCCTAAGGGGTTGATGCTCCTGCTGCCATCTTGGGTGATGGCAGGCGTGCACACGCAGCATGCGGGGCATGCACACTGACTCAGGAGGTAGGTGGGGTGGGCAGGCCGACTTAAGCCTCGCACTGCTTGTATTGGGCCCAGTCATGACAGGTGCCAGCCCTGCACCCAGGGACAACGTTGGTTCTCTCCTGGCAACCTGTGCAGGGGAAATAATATTTCCATGGCAGCTGAGCAGAATAACAGTTGAGGCAGCTCTGTTGGATTCCCCTGTGTGAACTTCTGATTAATGCAAGAGACAGAGTTGGAAATCAGGTGGCTTTTCTTTCCCCAAAAGGGCAGGAGCCTTGGGTGCAAATCAGAGAACTTTTTAGTCCTTACCATGTTCTGACCGAATTAACCCAAATTGTTCTTCTTCCATTACACATTAGAGAACAATGGCAGGTGGGTGCTTTTTCACCTCTGCCAGGCGTTAGCCTTGCTTCTAGCTCAACAACACACTTGAACTCCAGCCTGAAGGAGACTTCTGGAGGACTTGAAAGCTTGCTCACTACTCTCAGACATCTAGGTGGGCCTAATAAAAAGACTGGTCTGCTGTTACTTCAGAACATTTTCACACAAACTGGAAATTTGGAAAATTCAAGCCACCATTGTTTTTTTTTTTAAATTATTCATGCACCTTCCTTGTGCTGCTGCTTTATTCATCAATCAATCAAAATAATAAATAAACAAATAAATACAGCAACACTCCCTCAACCTGGATGCAAATGTGAGAATTCAACAGGCCTCCAACCCCCTGCACCAGGCTTAGATGTCCCACCCACAATTCTCTCTCTCTCTCTCTCAGGTGTCAGTTGGAAGCCAGCTAGGGATATGCACAGCGGCTGTGCTCACCAAGATGGATGGGCCCTTGGGGTGCCGAGTGGGAAACTCCTTGGAGGTCCTTGAGTCTTTGGAGTGCCTGGAAGGACGAGGACCTGGAGATCTCCGTGAGCTGGTGACCACACTAGGTCTGCACCAACAGGCACCTTAGTGGCATTATAAAGCCTCTCATTGTGCTGTCTGTGAGAGGAAGGAGAGAGCACTCTGGGGTGGCTCTGATGTCAGTGCGGCAATAGAGCTGTCCAAGGCTCCTTGAAAGTTCGGAGTCAAACCTGGAGTGGCTTCATTGCCACACTGACATTGGAAATTCAACAGGGATAAATGCAAAGTTCTACACTTAGGAAAAAGAAACCAAATGCACAGTTATAAGATAGGGGATACTTGGCTCAGCAGTACAACATGTGAGAAGGATCTTGGAATTGTCGTTGATCACAAGCTGAATATGAGCCAACAATGTGATGTGGCTGCAAAAAAGGCAAATGCTATATTAGGCTGCAATTAACAGAAGTATAGTTTCCAAATGGCGTGAAGTACTAGTTCCCCTCGATTCAGCACTGGTTAGGCCTCATCTTGAATACTGCGTCCAGTTCCGGTCTCCGCACTTTAAGAAGGATGCAGACAAACTGGAACAGGTTCAGAGGAGGGCAACAAAGATGATCAGGGGACTGGAAACAAAGCCCTATGAGGAGAGACTGAAAGAACTGGGCATGTTTAGCCTGGAGAAGAGAAGACTGAGGGGAGATAGGATAGCACAGGGGTTTCTTTCAGAGGGCATTCACAAGTCCACTCTCTTCACCTGGTTCAATTCATCTGGGTGAAAGATATTAGCCTCTGGTTCCACAGCAGGGGCATTGTGCTGAAGGTCACTTGTGCCACGGTTGCTGGAGGATCAACAACAGGAGAAGGCAAATGTCCTCCTTGTGGGCTTCCCAGAGGCACCTGGTTGGCTATGGTTTGAACTAGGATGCTGGACTCAATGGGCCAGTGGGGTGGCCCACTAGGGCTCGCCTGCTCTTGGATATGCTGAGGGGTTTGTTCAGCCGTTCAAACTGTCTTCTTCCTCCACACCAGTCTACCCCACCTCCTGGAGCAAGTCATCCATCAGATGCCCGTCTGCTGTGCATACAGTGAGCACAGAGAGCGGGGGACTTCCAGAGAGGTAGTTGTGTTGATCCATTGCAGCAAAAATGGCACGGAGAGTCTTCTAGCAGCTTGGACTGAGCACCTTTATTTTGGCATAAGGTTTTGTGGACTAGAATCCACTTCTTACCCTCAATTGGTGGGTACATATACACATAGGTGCAGAGCAGGGATTCTCAAGCCTTTCCCCCCCAAGGACCACTTGGAAATTGCTGAGGGACTTGGTGGACCCCTTTTCCCCACCTTTTTAGAAACACTAATGTGCTGGGCTAGGTGCTGTATGGTTTATGGCATCTTCCTTCTTTTATTTCTCATATGTTCTGTGTTGCTGTATTACAATTTGAATTCCACAATCTGAATTCTTGCAAGAGTTCCCCACCCAAGCCCAGCTCACTGCATTCGGGTGACATGAAGCCTTGAGAGTGTTATTTCCCCTCCTAATGGCTAGTTTGACTTTTGGAAAGGGTGTGGGTCGGAGGGGAGGAACCCCTCCTTCCCCACAAGCCACCCCCTCACTCATTTTGTTATACTTAGCAGAGAGTGTTCTTGCACTCGGGTCCTGCTTGCGGGCTTCCCCCAGGCACCTGGTTGGCCACTGTGAGAACAGGATGCTGGACTAGATGGGCCACTGGCCGGATCCAGCAGGCTCTTCTGATGTTCTTCTGTTCTTACTTCCATGACTGCAGGGGGAATCTTACTGTGGCAATGTGGGAGGGCCAGCTCCATGCCCCACGGCGCTACTCACATTGCCAAAGTGCTGGATGATGGTTCTGCTCTGAGTACCTTTCGGGCCATGCTGCAGGCGCAAGGGGTGGAGGCTGAGGTGGCCCGTGCCCTGTGTGCTGGGACACAGGAGGAGCGCTTCCAGGTGCTGAGGCGAGCCCAGTCCCAGGAGGAGCTGGTGGCCCAGCATGAAGGTAAGGCAAGGGCAGGCATGGGGGGAACTCTCATTTGCTCCTCCCATTTCTCTGAGTCATGGGAAATCCCAGGGGTGGGGTGGCAGGGTTTGGTTTCTCTCCTGTAGAGGAGAGGGGACGACTGGAGACATTGGATCAATCAAGTTGTGGGGATTACATGATTTGACCGCTGGCCTCCTGTGGGTGAGTTTGGTTTGTCTAGCCTAGCCTTGCCAAACCAGGTGAACCCCAGATGTTTTGGACTGCAACTCCCATTGGCCATGCCTACATGCTACCCCATACTCACTGGAGCCACAATCCAAAACATCCAGAAGTTGGAGTAGGCAGTCAACGAGAATGGTCAAGGGTCTGGAGCAACTCCGCTATGAGGGGAGCTCAAGTAACAGGAAGCCAGATTTCAACTGAACCTCAGGCAAAACTTCCTAATTGTCAGAGCGGTACGACAATGGAACCCATGACCTAGGGAGGTGGTGGGCTCTCCAGCACTGGAGGCATTCAAGAGGCAGCTGGACAGCCATCTGTCGGGAATGCTTTGATTTGGATTCCTGCATCGAGCAGAGAGTTGGACCGGATGGCCTTATAGGCCCCCTCCAATTCTATGATTCTATGATTCTAAGAGGAAAGGTTGTAGCATTTGGGGCTTTTTAGTTTAGAGAGAAGGCAAGTCAAGACTTTCCTCTTCTCCCAGGCATTTTAGCATGTGTTTTTAAATTGCTTTCTAAAAATGTGTTTTTAAATTTGTATATTTGTTTTTAATGTTTTTAATTGTTGTAAACTGCCCAGAGAGCTTCAGCTATAGGGCGGTATACAAACACATATAAAGAAAGAAAGAAAGAAAGAAATAGAAGCATTTAAAATTATGCATGGCATGGAAAAAGAGGATAGTTTTTCTCCCTCTCTCATAATACTGAGAACTTGTTGGTATCCAACGAAGCTGAATGTTGGAAGATTCAGGACAGAGGAAATAAAGGACTTCTTCACATAGCACTTAGTTATACTATGGAATTTGCTCCCACAAGATGCAGCGATGGCCACCAGCTTGGATGGCTTTAAAACAAGATTAGACAAAAGGAAAAGGCTGTCCATGGCTGCTAGCCATAACGGCTATGCTCTGCCCCCATAATCAGATGCAGTATTCTTCCGAATACCAGATGCCTGAAGCTGCAGGAGGCGGGATTGCTCTTGCGCTCAGGTCCTGCCAGCGGACTTTCCATGGGCACCTGGTTGGCCACTGTGAGACCAGGATGCTGGACTAGATGGGCCACTGGCCTGATCCAGCAGGCTCTTCTTACATTCTTATGTACCTGAGCCAGAGTGAGTGCTGTGGTTGCTTCGTTCAAATGCTGCCCTAGTGTCATTCATCCAACATCAAGGGGAAAGGGTTTGCAATGAGGGGGGTTGGTGGCAGAGCTTGGAAAAGTTACTTTTTTGAACTACAACTCCCATCAGCCCCAGCCAGCATGGCCACTGGATTGGGCTGATGGGACTTGTAGTTCAAAAAAGTAACTTTTCCAAGCTCTGGTTGGTGGTGCCTCTCCTCCTCCACATGTGTGGGAATCTCTGCAGAGATGACTGTGTCATTGCCTTATATCAGCGGCATTTCCTTTGGAGGGTGGGGAAGACTTGCCATCCAACATTCCAGGGTTCTCTGCTTTGTGCTGCAGCTGTCTGATCTTCTCCTCCTGCCCAGCCCAGCGTGCACATTTTGCTAACCGCCCTCCTGACCTTCCTCCATAGGGACAGTTCAGCAGATCTTCGCCCTTCCCATTGCTCAGGTGTTACATGGTCTGGGAGCCGGCCGCACCCAGGAGGGGCAATGGATCAATCACCGAGTGGGAGCTGAGTTGCTGGTCTCGGTGGGGCAGCGAGTGAGGAAAGGTAACAGCCTGAGGTGCCAAGAGGGAGTTATACCAACTCTTCAGCAGGGATGTCAGAAGGCATCATTTCCCATTCCACCCTGTGTTTGCCGCTTGCAGCACTGTTTCCATTCTGCTGCAGTTCCTTTTTGCACCAAAAATGGTCTGCTGTGGCAAAATAAGTTACATAATTACGTTTTCCCACCCCATTCATTTCAATGCAAAGGAAACACAATGCAAACAGGGGAGAGAAAGAATAGATTATGTCAATTATGTATTGTTTGCAGTCTGAAAGCAACGACAATGATGAATACTGCTTGTATTCATTGGATTGATCTCCGTTCTAGACACGGGACAAAGGAGAGAACAACACTGGCAATTCCTGCCCCCATTTCTGCTTTCGCTGGAATTCTTGAAGATCCCTACCGTTCAGTGCCCAGAATGCCAGGGCTGTGGAATCTACATGCACGGCCAGACTCCAAGGACACCTTTAGATGGCTGTGCCTAGGGATGGAAAGATCTGTCCATTTCAGATCTCTCATTTTTCCAATCTTAAATCAAGTCCTCCATGTCTCTGCAGCAATTTGCATTAAAAAAAAAAATTCTCTTGAAAATTCTCCAGTATCTCTCTTACTAAACGCATTTTTGCTGGCAGTTTTGACTCACACATTTTTCAAGCAATTTCTGCTGATATAATGCATTTTGGTATGTTATAGTCGTCCATATATTCATTCTTATGCTCACTTTCCCGAAACATATGCATGTTTGTTTGGCTGGCGAACTACATCGCCAAATTCAGGTAACCCGGAATGTCAAAGGGTAGCTGTGTTTCGGTTGTCTTGGAAAGTGCACATTTGATGGATCTGGCTTGGAATGCAAATTGAATCTAGTTTCTCGCCCATCCCTAGCTGTGACTGAACAGACAAGTCAGAGTCGATAAGTCTAGGTCAGAGGTAACATGGTGCCCTCCAGCTGTTTTGGACGACCAGTCTGGCCAGTGGTCACAAATGATGTGAGCTGTAGTCCAAAACGTTTGGAGGGCGCTGCATGGGCTACCCCTAGGCTAGATGAAGCACGGGAAGCTTGTGGCGGGACTCCAGAAGCTGCTGGACTACAACTCCCATCAGCCTCAGCCGGCGGAGGACTGACTCCTGTGCTCGCCTTTTAAAATGTTCTGCATTGCTTTAAATGTGCAATTTTTATTATGCAATTTTTATTGTATTTCTGATTTTTGAAAATACTGTAAACTGCTTAGAGGCCTCTTTTAAAGTATGAAGCAGTATGCAAATTAATTAATTATATAAACAAGCTATTTATTTATTTATTTATTATTTGATTTCTATCCCGCCCTTCCTCCCAGCAGGAGCCCAGGGCAGCAAACAAAAGCACTAGAAACACTTTAAAAACAGACTTTAAAATACATGAAAACAAAACATCTTTAAAAACTTTTTTTTAAAAAAGCTTTCAAAGCATTTTTTTTAAAAAAAGGTTTAAAAACATATTGAAAAGCAATTCCAGCACAGATGCAGACTGGAACTAATTCACATCTTGGTCAAAAGGCCAGAATCCTGAGCCAAAAAGCACACCCTTGGGTGGATATTGGCTCAGGAACTTGAGCATTGCCCCTCCCACCAGGCTTCTTGTTCCACGATTTTACTACATGCCATTTTGGGTGCTTGGTGCTGACAAGTTCTTAGCCATCTGCACTAATGGCCTCTTAACACAACCGTGATTGTGATCCTCGTTGAGCTGGGTGCTCAGCAAAATATATGTAATCAAACATAGGCAGGTCTTGTCTCGTTTCAGGTGTGTTATCAAAGCATGAAGGGGGAGGACAGGTTGCAGACCACCAACAGTAGCAGTGAATTGGGCAATGTGATGACATCATCAGTTGGCAGGCATTCGAGGGAAGGGCTGTAGCTCAATGGTAGAGCATCTGCCCGGTGTGCAGAAGGTTCCAGGTTCAATCCCTGCTAGCATCTCCAGGCGGAGTTAGGAGACCCTCCCCACTTGAAGCCCGAGAGAGCCTCTGCCAGTCAGTGTAGGCAGTACTGAGCTAGATAAACCAGTGATCTGATTCAGTATAAGGCAGGTTGCTATGTTCTTAGCCATTCTAAAATGGAGGAAGCCACAGGCTACTATCTGCTTTGTTTCTGAATAGGTTTAATGTGCCTGCACTGCCTGTGAGCTACCACGAAACAGCTGTGTGAATGAAGTTAAGGGATGTTCCCGCCTCAAATCTGGATAGGGATGCAGTCTCCACTTTCCTCAGTGGCTGCCTGCTCCTCCACCTTCCCGCCCATCCAGTTCTCCAAGATCCTTCCCTATAGCTGACTGGATACGGATCATAGCAGCCTGCGTCTTCTCTCTCTCTCTTTTCTAGGAGATCCATGGATCCGGATCCACTATGAAAACCCAGAGCTGAGTGATGCTGACCGACGCAACCTGCAGGGGGCCCTGATCCTGGAAGATTCTGAGCCCTTTGCTCCTGGCTCAAAAGTGGCGAAGACGATTCTCCCACAAAAAGTGACTGGCTTGGTGGTGGAGGTGGGGGTTAGATAAACAGCAGCAGGGCTTGGGGGACTAAACAGGGTCACCCCACCGGCCACTGTCCCTGCTTTTTAAAATCAACTCGTTTGAAATGTGGTGTTGGAGGAGAGCTTTGCACATACTATGGACTGCGAAAAAGACAAATAATTGGGTGTTAGAACAAATTAAACCAGAACTGTCACTTGAAGCCAAAATGATGAAACGGAGGTTATCCTACTTTGGACACATAATGAGAAGACATGATTCACTAGAAAAGACAATAATGCTGGGAAAAACAGCAGGGAGTAGAAAAAGAGGAAGGCCAAACAAGAGATGGATTGATTCCATAAAGGAAGCCACAGACCTGACCTTATAAGATCTGATCAGAGTGGTTCATGGCAGATGCTCTTGGAGGTCCTTGATTCATAGGGTCGCCATAAGTCGTAGTCGACTTGAAGGCTCATAACAACAACAACAAACAGACTTGGAATGGGCAGCACTTAATCTTTGACTGAACTCATAAGCCAGGATGTGAAAATCTGATTTTTTCAATATCCCACCTGCACTTTCCCTTAGACAGATGGCAAAAAGCACATTTTGTTGTTGCCAAATTTAAGTTGCCAAAATCACATGAAACCGGGTGTAGAGGGAACATTTGTAGGGAAGAATTTGGGGGCAATGCAGAGGGTTTATTTGTCATCTTTCAACTCCGCTTAGGAGACTTTCAACCCTCTGGTATTTAGATAACACTAAGATATCAGCTAACTAGGTGATATAAGGTCTGTTGTGACAATAAAATGAGCCTCCTGAGCTTCACTGCGGGTTCTGACAGATTCTTTAAAAAATAAAAACTAGTTTATTTCAAAATACTGTATGAGAACATAGAACAGGGGTAGCCAAGGTGGCGCCCTCCAGATGTTTTGGACTACAAAACAGCCTCATTCAGCATGGCCAATGGCCAGGGATGGTGAGAGTTGTAATCCAAAATGTCTGGCGGGCACCAGGTTGGAGGAGGCTGGGCTAGGTTGCGACAGGAGGCTTATCCTGTCTGCTAGGACCGTTAGACAAAAAAGGGTTGGCAGGTAAGGAAAAGCCCCTCTCCCCCCAAAAAAGACTGCCACAGGGCCCGAAAGGTCTTCTGAACCCAGTCACTTTAGCATGTTGGGTGTCCAACCCGGGGTGCAAATGTTAAATAAAAAAGCAATTCTGACAGATCTGAGCATATCATGTTTTCTCAGGTTAAATAATCTTTTAAGAAAGAGAGTTTTAAATCTTTCAAAGAGAGAGTGGTGCGAAGAGTTTGGTCTGCTTGTCAAGGGGAAGGGGAGGCTGTTTCTCTTGAAGCACTGGCGCCCCCTTCTGGGTAACCAACCCACTGCGCCGCCTTTCCACCACCAGCCACTTAGGATGGAAGGCTTGCTTGTGGCCAGCCTGCCTCTGTGCTCTCATCCCATAACACATGCACTTGGGTTTGCACTATTGATTAATCCACCAAAATAAATTATTCCACAGGTCCTGGTTATTATTGCACAATTCTTTCTCAGGAGGAGCAGGCAAAGGTCAAAATGGTGGAGTCCCTGCTTTCAGGCCGAGGATCCCAGGTTCAGTCTTCCTTGTCATCTCCAGCTAAAAGCAGATTTTCTAGAGGGGCTGGGAAAGGCTCCTCTCTGCCCGAGATGTAGGAGAGCTGCTGCCGGTCAGAGTAGACCCCACTGGGTGAGATAATGGGAGAGGTGTGGAGGGTTGGTTTGGTCAGAGTCAGCTACGAGTGGCCCAAACTGATGGCAGAGCATGAAGGCCAGATTTCTGGAGGCGGGGGGAAGAGGGGTGCTCCAAAAGGGAGCTCACTTTCCTGGCACCCCAGATTTGGCTTTCAAGAAATGCTACCTGGCTTATTCTGCTCCATACTGACACTCTCCAGCTGTGCCTTCCTTCCATGCCAGAGGTTGCTGGGGCTGGAAGTCACCTTGACCTCCCCGAGGGAGGTGTGGTCTTTCTTTGTTCCCAAAAAGAACATAAGAAGAGCCTGCTGGATCATGCCCAACTAGTCCAGCCTCCTGTCCTCTCAGTGGCCAACCAGTTGCCCATGGGAAGCCCACAAGCAGAACCTGAGCGCAACAGCAACACTCGCCCCTCTTGGGGTTCCCACTATGGAGGCAGAGCATAGCCATCCTGGCTAGTAGCCATTGATAGCCTTTTCCTCCATGAATTTGCCTAATCCTCTTTTAAAGCCATCCAAGCTGGTGGCCATCACTGCCTCTTGTGGGAGCAAATCTCATAGTTTAATTATGCGCCGCATGAAGGACTTTCTTTTCTCTGTCCTGAATCTTCCAACCTTCAGCTTCAATGGATGCCCACGAGTTCTAGTGTTAATGAGAGAGGGGGGGAAGCTTTTCTCTATCCACTTTCTCCATATCATGCATAATTTTACGCACTTCTGTCATGCCACCTCTGACTCGCCTTTTCTCTAAACTAAAAATGTAAATGTACTGCCTTCAAGTCAATTCCGACTTATGGCGACCCTATGAATAGGGTTTTCATGAGGCTGAGAGGCAGTGACTGGCCCAAGGTCACCCAGTGAGCTTCATGGCTATGTGGGGATTCGAACCCGGGTCTCCCAGGTCATAGTCCTGCAACCTTTCCTCATAGGGGAGTTGTTCCGTCCTCTTGATCATTTTGGTTACCCTTTTCTGAACCTTTTCCAGCTCTACAATAAACATTTTTGAAGTGAGGCGACTAGAACTGTATACATTATTCCAAATGTAGTCACACCATACATTTGTATAACAGCATTATGATATCGGCTGTTTTATTTTCAATATCTTTCCTAATGATCCCTAGCGTGCAATTTGCCTTTCTCACAGCTGCTGCACACTGGGCTGACATCTTCATTGAGCTATCCTATTATTATTATTATTATTATTATTATTATTATTATTATTATTATTATTATTATTATTATTAATTTATATCCCGCCTTTCCTCCCAGTAGGTGCCCAGGGTGGCAAATAAAAACACTCTAAAACATCTTAAAAACAGACTTTAAAATATATTTATACATTAAAAAATCTTCTTGTTAAAAAAACAGCTTTAAAAACATCATAAAAGCAATACCAACAGAGACGCAGACTGGGATAAGGTCTCTACTTAAAAGGCTTGTTGAAAAAGAAAAGTCTTCAAAAGGCACCGAAAAGATAGCAGAGATGGCGCCTGCCTAATATTTAAGGGGAGGGAATTCCACAGGGTAGGTGCCGCCACACTAAAGGTCCATTTCCTATGTTGTGATATCTGCAGGAGGCCCTCGCCTGCAGAACGCAGTGATTGACTGGGTATATAAGGGTGAGATAGTCTTTCAGGTATCCTGGTCCTGAGCTGTATAGGGCTTTGTACACCAAAACCAGAACCATGAACTTGGCCCAGTAGCTAATGGGCAGCCAGTGTAATTCTTTCAGCAGTGAGGTGACATGCTGGTCATACCCTGCCCCAGTGAATAGTCATGCTGCTGCATTTTGCACCAACTTCAGCTTCCGGACCACTACAACCCCAAAGTTCCTGGTCAGTCACCGCCAGTTCAGACCCCATGAGTGCATATATGAAATTACAATATTTTTGCTCCAGTAAGGTATGAACTGATCAGGAAAGAAACAACAGCCCAGCCTGGCCTCCTCTTGTGCATTTAGTGGTACTTGATGAGTAGAAATATGGCCAGTGATTTTTTTCACAGCATGCACATAGAGTTTCTGCACATGGCATGGACAACAGCGCAACAGCCACTGCTTCAAAAGGGCAGCTAAAGCAGCCAGTGGGGACATGGGAGAGCTTCCAGTGCACTTCCACCATCAGAGCCAAGTGGAGTACACAACTAGCCCAACAAAGGATAATCCGAGGAGCTGGATGCCCTGCTGGGATTGGCACAGAAAGAATGCTCCTTTGGCACATTGATCTTTTATGGCCTCTCTTGCCACACGTACGTTTGCACATTGAAGCAACAGAAGGCATGATTGCCACCCTTTCTTGCCAGCCCTGCTCCTTGGCACATACATCAACAGAACTTGCACAGCAAAAGGGTGTGTGGGCATTTGATCTTGATGTCGGTTTTGGGGAGGGGGGGATGGTTTTCCCACAGTGTTGTAGGACAAAATTTGACTATGTCATCATCATAACAATGCAGGAAGCCTTGGATTCCTGCACTGAGCAAGGGGTTGGACGATGGCCTTATAGGCCCCTTCCAACTCTACTATTTTATGATTCTATGACTCTTGCACGTAGGGGTGGGGAAGTCTGTCAACTTCGGTTCTCATTTTTCCAGTCTTAAATTCAGTTCTCCACATTTCTGCAGCATTTGTGATTTTTTTTTTTAAAAAAAATCCTCACGAAAATTCTCCTAGCATTTTTGTGTGAATTTCTCCTAATAAACACATTCTTGCAAGCAATTTCTCCTAATGTAATGAATGTTTGCATGCCATTTTCACTCTTATTCATTTTTATGCATGCTTTCCCCTAATATATGTAAATATTGGTTGGTGAATTGCATTGCAAAATTTGAATAAATGCATTATTTTGAAGAACGGTTATGTTTTGGTTCTGATACTGCTTCAAAAATTGCAGAATTTATCAAATTCACACTTTCCAAAGCAATATGAGAAGTGAAACAGCCATCCTTAAAAATTGGCATTTATTAGAATTTTGGGATGCAGCTCGCCAACGAAACAATATTTACAAAAATGCATATATTAAGGGAAAGTGTGCATCAAAATGAATACGTGAGTGAAAATAACATGCAAGAAGGCATGAAATGATGAGCGATGGCTTGCAAAAATATGTATGTTTGTCAAAACTGCCTACAAAAATGTGTTTATTTGGAGAAATTCTCACTAAAATGGTGGAGAATTTTCATGAGGATTTTAAAAAGAAATTGCAGATTGCTGCAGAAATGTAGAAGACTGAATTTAACACCAGAAAAGTGAGAAATGGAGAGAACCGAAAGCAACAGATCTTTCCATCCCTAGCAGAGGCCTTGATTGTGCAGAACGACTGACAAAGGGCAGACCGTGATGCTAAGAAGACACAATTCAGCTTCCTAAACACCTTGGCTTCCATTTGGAAAGATAACAGGCTCCTCCTAGCCCATATGGTTCAGAAGATATGCTTGAAAGCATAGGGATCATGGCAAGTAAGTGGTCAGAAGCCAGAGGACCCTCTGATTCAGACTGCCACCTGCCAGGGGCTAGGACCTTTAACTGACAAAAGAAGAGGAGATGAGGCAAACTGGGGAAAGGAGGTAAATGCTCTCAATTTTCCATAATTTATACAGGTTGCACAATTCAGCCCTGTTGGGTACAGAATTTTGAGTATTGTTTTTTGTTTCAAGAACGCAAAACTTTTACAAGCTTTTAATATGTAAATGTTATTGGTTTATCTTATATTAATTTTCGCCAAGTTTTAAAATGTAAATGTCACTGTTTTATCCAATATTAATTTTTAATTGATGCCTAATGGATTTGTTACTTGATTTTATGAGTTTTATTTACACTGTATGAGCTTATATTGTTGTTCGCCGCTTTGAATTCAGTGAACGAAAGCGGGTTATAAATTGGCAAATAAATAAATAAATAAATAAATAACATAGATCATAGCTGCAGGGTACAAATATTGGGCTGTTTTCCTCCCTGGACCCCCTTCCCAAAGGTTCCTAGATTCTCCTTCCCATGCAGCAGTGATGGGGAATCCGGGCTATCCTAGCTCTGCTTCAGCCTACCCAACCTTAGGACTACTAAGGGGGGAGTTACAGGTGAGATAGCCCTGGGCACAGAGCCATCGAGCCAAAAAAGTCTGTCAAAGAGAGACCTAAGGGTGCCACCCACCATTCCCTCCACTCCCAAGAGAACTGAGGGGGTGGACTTTGAGCCCCACTGAGGCCACCCACTCCCACCTCTGAGTACTCCTACTTGCCACCCTCAGCTCTTACTGGGAGGAAGGGCTGGATATAAATCAAATAATAGATATATATCTATATATGAATACCCACCCAGGCCTTAGATACTGTCAACCCCGCTCCCCCCCCCCAAATTTCCGGCAACTACACAAAGGCTGAAGAGATCCAAGGTTCCCAAATTAACGTTTCTTGTCCACCCCATCGCTGCCGATGGGTCCGGTTTACTCTGCCACATCCACAATGAGAGGAGCCACGTAGTCCGAGTGGCGGATCCCGAAGGTCAAGCCACGTTGCAGGGTATACTGTGGGAGGGGGGCAGGAGAGAAGGAGAAGATCATGGTTAGTCGCCACCAGCGGAGGGAAGGTCCTGGGGTGCTGAAGACTGGAGAATGTTTTAGGGGGCTGGTCAGGCTGCCCGCACACACACGCTCCTGTTTGCACAGATCATGGCAAGATTGATGCAGCTAAACTTACCCACAGGGGAAGAAGGTATTCCCCCTGTCCCACCACCACCCCATAATATTCACATCTTTGCTGCAGGAAAACTAAGCACCCCCTACGTGAGAACCACAGAAGTCCTTCCACCACCACCCCGCCTCCCCCCCTCACCTTCTCGGGGCTGTAAGCTCCTGGGCCTGGCTTCACAGTGTTGTCCCCCGGGGGCATGTTGCGGGCGAGCATGCTGAAATGCGGCGGGCGGTTCTTGTAGATGCTGGGATCCACCAGGCGGTAGTTGCAGGGCCCTGGAGTCTGTCGTGCAAGGGGGCAAACGGTCACGAGCAGCCAGGCGTGCTCAGGAGAAGGCCCACCTCCACCCCGTGGCCCTCCAGCCCCTTCTGGGGTGCCCCCACCCTTATTATGGCCGTGTGGAGGTGAGGAGCAGGGTCCCGCTCCCCTCCCACGGGTCTAGAAAAGGCAGCTTTTTTTCTGGGTAATTCCACCTTCATCAAGTTGAGATAAACAACATTTAAAACTGGCAACTCAGTCACGTTTTCCAAGAAGTGGCCTTGCTAGATGAAAGTAAAAGCCTTTGTTGCAACACTTACAAACTTAACTAAATCTTGCAAAACATGAGCTGTGGGTAAGTCAAAACAGAATTCTTTGTAGTCCTTCAGCTCCTTTGTGTGCGGAATAGGATAAACGTTGCAAAAACCGAGCTGCTAAATAGTTTGTATCTTCGGCTTTAGAAACAAATGCAACAAGACCTCAGCGCCTTTGCCCTCAAACTAAGCAGGAGTTGGTTAGACTAGATTTTACAAGGAGAACAATAAAAGTGTTTTAAAATATGACTATTTCCAGCTTATGGAATTCTTTTGCTTATGACCCAAATCAGGGCTCATATCAAAATAACTAGCCTAGTTCCCTCGAATGTGGTTTCATCATTTTATGGTTGCCTAAACCTCTTGCCCCTAAATCTCCCATTCCTGGCAGTTCTGTTGCTCACCTTGCTGAGGTCCTCGTAGAAGCTGCCGATTGTGCTGCGTCCGAAGATGGAGTAATTGGGGGCTGAGCTCTTGTTGATCACCTTCGGCCCAAGCACGGGGGGCAGGCCATAGGCCGCTGGCCCTAAGACAGCAAAGTGGGGGAGGAAGTGGAGAGAAAATATTCAGTGGGAAATCCTGTCTGCCTACTGGCAGATGAAAAAGGGGGGGGGGTTCAGCAGCACAGCAGGAGAAGCGCCAAGCAAAGCCAGCAGAGCTCTCTGGGCCCCCACATCCTTGCAAGCATCTTGGCTGATGGCAGGGATGTGTGTGTGCAGCGTGCATCCCTGCCATCAGCCAAGGTGGCGGCAGAGGCTTCAGCCCCTTAGGGAAACCTCGGCCCCCATCTTGGTTAAGGGCAGCGCTGTGTGTGCTGTGCCCACACAGCCACACAACACAGCCGAGAAGGGTAGGTTGAGGAAGGCAATGGTGGGGGCTCCGAAGTTCCTGCCCTGCGACATGAGGCAGCGACCCTGCCTCAAATCACGGAAGGGAGCGGAGATCCCAGTGCCCAGACAGGATCCACGTGTGGCTGGAATCTACCAACCAGGCCTTCTCAAGGGTGCTTTAATTTGGATTATAGACTGGTCCTGGAGGGGACGTTTTGTTAGGGCCTCAGAAAGGAGCAAGCTGATGGAGTCCTGTTCTCTCACCTGGCGTCTGGTCATAGTCAAAGTCCTTTGTCCGGGAGGCAAGAGAGTAGTTGGGAGCACTGGGATAGGCCAACTTCCCTGCTTTCTCTGGAGAATACCGGCCTGTGAAAAGCGAAAGACCAGGGCACATGACAAGGCCGAATCCATAACACCATCCTGCATCTTTAGACATGAGGCTTTGAGACTCAGTCTTGAGCATCCCCCCCATCCCCGCCTCCGATGATTGTCATTAATGGGAAACAGAGACATTTGTTTATATGCCACTTAATATCTGAATAAAGAATGCAACTAAAAAACTGCAGTCCCAGATAAATCAAATGAGACAGGTGAGTTTTCTGGCCAATGTAAGATTAACCACCTTCCTGCACAAAGTGGAGCACAGGAAGGTGTCTTATCCTGAGTCAGGCCCTTGGTCCATCTAGCTCAGTATTGTCTACACTGATTGGCAGCGGCTCCCCAGGGTTTCAAACAAGGAGTCTCTCCCAGCCCTACCTGGAGATGCCAGGGACTGAACCTGGGACCTTCTGCACACAAAGCAGTTGCTCTGCCACTGAGCTATGGCCTTCCTTAAGAGCCTAAGTGCTTGAGGCACGGGCCAGCCAGAGCAGCAAATCTGAAGCCCTCTTCAGGGGTTTAGAAGAGGGGAAAGTAAACACGTGATGGGGGTCTGCAGGGGACAAAGATGGTGGCTCTGCCACTCCATCTGACACCATCAGCTCATGAGTGGCCACTGTCTGCAGCAGGGAGTTCTCTGTATCTACGGATGCCCATCTTGCATTTTAGAGCCCCTATTTTCAAAGGTTCGGTGCAAACCTCAGGAATGACGGACGAGCTTCCCTGAAAGACAGCTGTCACCCACGCCACGGACCATCCCTCTTTCCCTCCCGGCAAATGTGCTTGAGGCCAGAAGGGTGAGAGAAGCCCCCTGTTAACCGAATCTTGTGTACACAAGAGAACATATCCCAGAATCCTTTGCAGCTTGCAGGGATTCCACAGCCAGCACCCTCAGTGCTCCTTTTCAGACAAGCTGATGTGGAAAAAGTGTATTCCCCAAAGGAAGATAGTTGGAAAACTAAGCCACGTATTGTGGACTCGATGTTGCTCACACAAGTGTGTGTTTTGCAGTGCCCACATGATGATGTCCTCATCAAAATGCTGCCCCATCTCCACTCTTCCCCCCTTAATCTGGATGTACTAGGGCTGTGCACCAGATCTGGCCAAAGCCAAGAACATAATGAATCAGCCCAATTTGGGCTACTCTGGGATAAAATCCTGATTAAATATGTGGTGGAGGGGCTGCAGCATTTTCTTCCTCCCCCTCCTGGCCACATGTTTAAGTAGAGTTAGGGCTGGCCCTGAATCAAATGGGGGGGGGGGAGAGCAGATCCCAGTCAGGTCACCCCTGGATGGTCCTCGTTCAGAGTGAGGCTGATCCAAAGTGCCGAACTGGCTCCCAATTTGCAACAGTGTGTGTGTGTGTGTGCGCGTGCATGCGTGCTGCCCCTGGTTTTACCATTTTCATGGTTTTGGGTTGTTGATTTTTACTGCCACAGAAATGGCAAAATGAGGTTAAATAAGAAAATCTTATGGGATAGCATCTTCATGGGGATGACACTGTGGGGACGGACACTGGGCAAAATTTGAGCATCAGCAGTAAACTGCTGCCCGGAAGCATCCCTACTGACATAGTGGAACATTGCACCTTGCAAATGCCCCTTTCTTCCCAGAGAAAAATGGGGGACCAGCTTGGAAGTTGCCTCTTTACTCTCTCCCCATTCACCCTCCCTGTGAAATTGCATCATGGGGAAAGGAATGTACTCCCCAAGTCCTCCCAACCCTGGCTTTGTGATTGGTGGGTGGTAAGTAGGATGGTGAGACAGAGCCTTCTTGGTGGTGGCCCCCTATTTAAGGAATTCCCTCCTATGTGAAGGCAGTTTGTCCCACATCTTAACAGTGTTTCAGGTGAAACATTGTATTGAGCATGGGGTTGGACTTGATGGCCTTATAGGCCTCTTCCAACTCTACTTCCTACTCTACTATGATTCTATGAAACCTGAAAACTCACTTATTTTTTTAGGCTTTTGGGGTACAACTGGTGTCAGCCTTCTGAGCGGAGGCATTTCATCCCCAGATCGCAAGACTGACCTGGCCCTGGAGTCATAAAAGGCACCACATCCCTGGGGCGTCCGAAGATGGAGTATGCAGGAATCCCATCCTTGCCCCTCATGGTCATATTGGGGGGGACAAGGTAGCCCGGCCCGGGGGAACAGCTCTCTTGGTTCTGGGACCGGCGGCTGCCAATGCTGTACGCGGCAGCACGGAAGCGAGAAGGGTCATGTTGGTGATAGCCTGCAAGGAGGAGGAAAAGAAGTGACAATTGGCAGGGACCAATCACAGCAAAGCTCACAAGCGGGGCAAAATGGCAACTGCCCACCCCCTCTTGGTTGCCCCCAGCAGCTGGAAGAAGCTCTGCTGCCTTGGAACACAGAGAAGGCTTTGATTTCTGGAAGTAGCATTCATTGATAGACTTTTTTCCACTATCTAGGCTTCTTTTAGCCTTTTATGCCTCTGACCATCACAACAACCAGTGGCAAGGAGTTCCACAAGCTGATTCTCTGCTGGCTACAGAAGCACCAATTCCCGCTTGGCCTATTCCAGGGTTTTGAGATAAAAGGATACTGGAGTCTGCCACCTCTTGTAGAAATGGGCCAGTGCCCATTGTCTGGAAACCACACCCCCATTCACTCACCTACATTGGTTGGGAGACCGTATTTGGGCCCGGGGCTGCTGTAGAGGGCAGCGATTGGTCCTCTGGGCCGGTGGGGGCGCCAGCTCCCCACCCACACATCTGCAGTCATCTCCAACTTCTGGTGCTCTCCTTCTACTTGCTCTGGAAGGAGATGAAGAGGAGGAAGGTGATAGCAGTGAGTAAACTGCCCAGCCAAGGCTGGCTTAGCTTGTAGGCTAAGCAAGCATCAAGGGTTGGGGGAGGGAATCAGACGTGGAATAATAGGACCTCTCTAGCTTCCACTACTTATGCTATTTATTTATTTATTGCTTTTAATATCTTCTTGTAGCTGTAAAGAAACATATGGGTGGTATTCAGTGCTAATGCTACTCAGTGACCGTTAGACCCATTGAAATCAATGGACTAGCACTGGAGACAGCCCTCTATTTTTAGTTTAGGGGGGGAAAGGCGAAAAAGCCTTTCTCCAGCTGGTAAAGACATTTTTTTCTGGCAAGCTCTTATCACATTTTTATCTGTGATCACTGCTTTTAAATGGATTAAAAAAAAACCATTTACTCAATGGCTCAGGTTGCGGGGGTCTTCTATGCTGCCCACCAACCAGTGTTTCAACGGAGTGGATGTTTTCCCTGGCAGGCAACATTGTGGGACCCCACTGCCTCCCAGCTGGAACCTGAGTTGGTGGAGCGGCTGGTGCCCCTCAAAGGGAACCTTCTGCTGCTGGGATCCCCCACTGTGGTCACCCTACACAACTGAGCATGATCTTCACATGGCTGTTGCATCCAGGTCCTCCATCTCTCACCTCTTATGTTAATGCTCAGTTGAAATCTGCAAAGACAGCTGGTGGCTTCATCTCGGTGAGGCAGTGGAATCTGCTCTGGGTTTTAATCCGAACGTTCAAGGAGCTGTCATTTTTTTAAAGTTTGGGCTAAAACCTGGCACAGATTTCATGCCCCCACGGAGGTGGAACCAACAGCAGCTCCTTAATATAGATCCTTTGTCCATTGTAACACCACTGGAAGAAGCCCACACTTCTTATGCAAGAAGAGATTGTGGATTTCTGCTTACCCTCGAGTGTGTAGTAGTCCAGGGTCTTGAGTGGTCTTAGACCCCTTCCTTTTTTGGGAGCAGTGTCCCAGGAGGGTCCCTATGTTTCCACCATCCTACGGGCCAATCAACATGAAAGGGGAGTGTGTTAGCCACTGAGAAGAGTCTTCTAACACACTTCCTTGTCCTTTCCTGCTGATTACAGCCAAGCAGAGTGAAAGGAGGTGAGTCAGCCACCAAGAAGACTCTTCAATAGCTAACACTCTCCCCTTCCATGCTTATTGGCTCCTAGGGAAGTCTGTTGTTGTGGGAGGAGGCATTAACAAGGAGCTCATTCTCAACCCAGCAGCAAAAAAGAGGCAGGAGTGTGGCTGTAGCTGTCATGAAGAGAACCTGCACTTCTGAACTTGCCACCACACTCCTGCAGCCACTCTCTCTCTTTGGACTGACCTTATTCTGAAAAGACAGATGCTAGCACTTGGGGTGCATTGCTGGGTCAAGCGGAGCAAACCAACCCTCCTGAAAATGTCCAGCCATCCCTCCCCCCCCCCGTTCCTTTCCTTCTCTCGGTGGCCTTAAAATAAAACAAAGCATCTACATCTAAAACACCAACCTCTTGAAGAGAAAGGGTTGTGCCTGGCTGCTCTTGCAAATGCCCACCTCAATTTGAGACTGTTCCCACACACACTGGCTTCTGAGACTGGCCATTGTGACCTCGTGCTGATGATACTGGCCTGAAAAGGGACTGGCTGTTTTGAGATCTGCTAATGCTGCCCAGTTCATGGAGGGGAAAACTGGCGACCCCACCCCCAACATCTGCAGCCGTTATTAAGGAGGCACACAGCTGGTATAGCCCAGTGGGGAGGAGAGCCTGGCTGGGAGTCCAGGGTCTGAGTTCAAATCCCCGCTCGTGTCTCCTGGGTGTCGAGGGCCAGCTAAAGATCACCCCCATAGCGAGTGGCTCAGGGGTTACAAGGAGCCCAGTTGCCCCCCAGCTGTCAGTTGCGGACAAGGAAGGGGCTGGCTTGTGCAGCTGTGGCAAGCTGAGCAGGCCTAGCCAGCTGGGGAGGACTAGCCTCAGAGGGAGGCAATGGGAAACCCCCTCTGAATACCGCTTAACATGAAAGCCCTATTCATAGGGTAGCCATAAGTCGGGATCGACTGGAAGGCAGTCCATTTCCATTTTCAAACATGATTGCACAGAAATAAATCCCATTGAACTCAATAGATATGCAAATGATCAAACCTGCCCTCCTCTCCTCCTCCCTCATATCTCCTCCTTCTTGCCCCTTCCCTCCCCCTTCCTTCACCCCTCCCTTCCCCTCCCCCTTCCCCTTCCAATCCCCTCCTTCCCCCTCTCCTGCTCCTTCCCTTCCCCTCCCCCCTCCCCCCTCCTCCTCCCCCATGGTCAGTTTTACCTGTCCTAGGATTACAACCTGGGAGACCAGGGTTGGAATCCCCACACAGCCATGCAGCACACTGGGTGACCTTGGGCCAGTCACTGCCTCTCAGCCTCAGAGGGAGGCAATGGGAAACCCCCTCTGAATGCCGTATGAAAACCCTATTCAGAAGGTCGCCATAAGTCAGAATCAACTTGAAGGCAGTCCCCACGCTCACTGACCACTTTCGAGAAAAAAATGTGTGTGAGTGTGAGTATCTCTGGGCAGGCCCTTCAGCAGAGTTCATGTTCTGGGTCCCCCTGTCAATGGAGGTCCAAAGCAGTCGGTAAAAAGGGCAGGGAGTTTTTGGCTGCAGCGCCATATTCTGACATTCCCTTCCCAGAGAAACCCACTTAGCCCCTTCCCATTGTGCACTTTGTCACTTGCCCAAGACGTGGCACTTTACTGAGCTATTTCAGCTGACCCTTTGCTGCTGCTTGCTCCTATCTCCCTGTAATTTTCGCTCGTTTTAATGGCTTATTTTAATTTTAACGGTTATTCATTGTAACCTCTTTGACATCTATAAAAAGCAACATACAAAACCTTTTAAGTTACTGTAGATGCCATTTGCATCTCAGACCAGAGAAGGACTTTGTTGGTTTCCTTTTCTTACTCTTCCACTTGAAAGAGGCCAAGATACAGTAGGGCCCCACTCATACGGCGGGTTACATTCAAGACCCCCGCCGAAAAGCGAAACCCACCGAAAAGTGGAACTCCATTAATAACATGGCACCTGACACTTGAAAAATGCCGTAAAAGCGGAACAAGCACCGTATGAGTGGGGCCTTACTCTAATTGAAAACGGCCATATTAGTGGAACGCCGAAAAGCAGGCCACTGAAAAGCGGGGCCCTACTGTAGACCAGAGCTTGGAAAAGTTATTTTTTGAACTACAACTCCCATCAGCCCAATCCAGTGGCCATGCTGGCTGGGGCTGATGGGAGTTGTAGTTCAAAAAAGTAACTTTTCCAAGCTCTGCTGTAGACCCAACCAGTGGAGGCTGCTCCATGCGGGTGAATGTGGTGCTGCCCCACCAAGCCTCAGCCAGCCCCCACCTGCCTGCCTTCATAGTGACAACCAATCCAGGAGGTGTCTGTCTCCAACTTGCCGGTGTGCTCCTTGCTTTAAGCCTTACCAGTCCCAGTGGGCACCAGCCACTGCTGTCCAAGAACGTAATGGCCTCTGCTTCAGAAATGTGTAAAAATGTCATCCCTTCTTCTTCTTCACTGCTGCCCTCCCCAAATATCAAAGTACATGTGGTGTGCAAGCTTCTGCTGCAGCAATGACAAGCAAGCATGCTTAGTTGCATGTAGTTCTTAGGGTAAGCAAATGTAAATATGCCGAGGAAACCTCATATGGGAAAAAGCTGGAATGATGATGAGACCATGATGCTAAATATTCATATTAAGAAGAGAAAAGCTGCTGGACTTCTCACAGGAAGTAACTCCGCCAGAAACAAGGGGTTATTATGGGGACTGTCCACAAAAGAATGCTCAATGTGGGTCTCTTGCACACAGCTGATTCAGAAACTCTAACTCAGGTGTGAGGAACCTTTGGCCCCACAGAGGTTGCTGAACTACAACTCCCATCATCCCTGGCCATTGGCCATACTTGCTGGGCTGATGGGAGTTGTAGTTCAGCAACCTCTGGAGGGCCAAAGGTTCCCCACATTTGCTCTAAGTGGAGAAGGATAGAATTTGTCCTCTCAGCCAAATCTGTTCCCCCTGCCCCAGTTGAGCAGGTTGGGGCTAGACATTGTTTGGCGTCATTCTTTCTCAGTTACAACTTCAGCGGAAATGGCATTGGGCAGGGCCAGGCTTTGAGGGATCCCTGTAAGGGGTCCAGTGGGGGACATACATGAGCAACACCACTAGCTTGGATGGGGCCAAAGTCTCCTGCAGCACATGTCCTCTCCCACCGATTGCCCAGCAGGACGCCAGGTGTCATGGCCTGCACTATGCCTGGGGTCCGAATGCTGGACAATTTCCACAGGGCCTTTCCACCAGCTGCTTGGAGATCCTCACCCAAGTGCCATGCCAACCTCGCTTGTTTGCTGCAATCAATAAAGTTTTCAAATCTTTCCTGAAAGTTAATAATGAGGTATTATTTATTTATTTAAAATATATCTATCCTGCCCTTCTACCCTATAATAGGGCACTCAGGGCGGCTTACAAAAATAAAATCAAACACGTACATAATAAAATTGTAAACAATAAAATCACAAAAACATTAAAATACATAAAGTACAATTAAAATACATAAAATACTACAGACACACACACATATACACATATATAGGGGGTGGTACTAAAGGGGACTACAAGGGTAAAATTTAATGCAGAAGGCATAAAACCATAAAATCAGTGTCAGGCTCTACCTTCAGTCCCTCCCAAAGGCAGACAGATGCATCTCACCATGGAGGGCAGCTGAACAACCATCTGTCGGGAATGCTTGGATTTGGATTCCTGCATTGAGCAGGGGGTTGGACTTGATAGCCTTATAGGCCCCTTCCAACTACGATTTTATGATTCTATGATTCATTCCATAAATGAGGAGCCACCACCAAGAAGTTCCTGTCATGGGTTCTTTGACTAAAGTGCACTTTTTTTTGCAAGCAGTTCCCCCAAATATAATGCGTTTTTGTGTTATTTTCATTAATATATTCATTTTTAAATGCATGCTTTCCTCTAATATGCACATTTTTGTAAACATTGTTTGGCTGGCAAACTGCATCACAAAATTCAGAGAAGTGCAAATTTCAAAGTGATACTGGCAAAGCCAGCCCTCTTCTTGTGAATGCACAGGGTTGAGGGTTCTTGCTTTCTCCCTTCACCCATATCTGCCCAGAGTCCTCACAGGTTATCAACAGCAGTTGTCAGAAGGTAGGCGGATGATAGAGGAGACCCCACTCAAGGATTCTTGAGTCTTGGGAGGTACCAGGTATTTTCTGTTTGGGAGTCAGATTTCAGACAGCAGAATAATCTTTATGATATATACTATTTATTCATATGTTGTACGCAAGTAATAAAATGCATTCTAGGTGGCTTTCGCCAGCATTGCCAAAACAGAAAATAGGAATACATATCAGCAAGAAAGACTTTGCTGGATATCTGTTTAGCATCAAAGTATAAGACTTTGAAGGCACCTCTTAGTTAAAATAGTTTACAAAAGACGAAAGACTGAGTTAAAGTCCTGTTACAGAGCCAAAGTTACAAACTACATGGAAATACATCACCCATCCAATGTCATGGATGGAATAGATGGATGCTTCCCCTGCATTCTCTTCGACCCTCACTCCAGATGGCAGGGAGGACAATGAGTGCTGTAAAATCTTAGCTTCTATAGACTTTCTTATCAAAGAGAAGGGGGTGTCTTCATAGCCTTATCAACTACAACTTTCTCGTTGTGCCTTTCCCTGCCACTTCCTCACGTTGTTAGCTAGACACACCTAGTGTGTTTTATATCAACAACTAGTTTGCTTAACTTCACCATATAAGGGGCTTCCTTGTTGATATAGCCAGAGCGTTGGCTGACCGCCTAGCCGTCATTATCACTTTGTCCTTTGCCTCATAGTAAAACATTGCTTTAATCAGAAGGGAGGGCAAGAAGCCCATTTTTAAAAGGAATACTTTTTTACTTTTTGCAGCTTATGCATCAATGAGCTATAAGCTAAGCAAATATGAGCAAATGGAAGCTGTTTCAGCAATATTTTATACGCATTTTAAACATATATAGGGGCTGGCCTATAGGAGGAGGTACAGGACAGGCTGTGGCGCTGAGGCCCACCGAAAAAGTGGTGGTCCCTGGCCTACAATGGGCAGCTTCTGTGCATAGCCAAAGAGTGGCTGCCAAATTGAACTAGGGCATGCTGGGCTGCCAGGATGCTTAATTGTCTTCAGAAATTGCATTCCATGGACTTCCGGGAAGGGTGACTTAGCCTGTGCCTGCTTTTGAGACGGGCTCCTGCCTCAAAAGAAGCTTATTCAGATATATCAGTCAGGTTTTTTTTTTTTTTTGACTGATTAAACTTCTCCCGGGTAGGGAGAAACGAAGAGATTAACCTCAAAGCCTATTTTTGTTGGGACGACCAGATCTCATTAATTTATGGGACGAGGTCCAGCCGACGAAGGTGGGACGGATTTTCAACAACAAGCTCTATCTGATAAAGCGAACGTTCATCTTATCTTCTAAGAGAGAACGCACTAACAGGCAAGCACCCTTCTTTCTATATTTTTCTTTTACTTGACTTAAATTGTTGCTGTTTAAAAGAGATTTGCCAGATTGATCGGTTTTTGACATCTCACTGGGGAGCCATAACTTCTCTCTGCTACTCACTAATTAATAGCTTATCTCTGTTTTTGTTGCAAAAAGCTGTCCTGGATTTGCATTCTAAAGATATACACAGAAGAGGGATTTCTATTCCAGATTTTTATTTTGAAGAATATTATATTGTCTGAGACTACTCTCTTTTTGGTCTATTTTATTTTGACGAATCTGTTTCCTGACGACCGCCATTAATTGTTTCGATCCTGGGAACTGCATTTTGTTTACTTAAGCATGGAGAGATAAGGCTGTCTGCTCTGTTTATACTGTGATGTCACCAAGTTTGGAGTATTAACCCAATTGTTGCTGAAATAAGAAGTGGTTTTCCTATATTTTTCTTTTAAAATGGCAATTAAGAAAGTAGCTGAGAATCTGGAAATAACTATGTTTCAGAAAATAATGGATGAGATTGAGATAACGAAACAAAACCTGCGACAGGGTTGTAAGGAGCTGAAAATTGAATTGAGTAAAATGAAGCAGGAGATTAAAGATATAGGGGTCCCTGTGAGAGAGGTGACCCTGGAAGGGGTCCCTGTGAGAGAGGAGACCCCGGAGATTGGAACAAACGTGGAACAGGAAAAAGATTTGGAGTCTATGGACTTTAGAAACAAAATCTATTGTTTGGAGACACAGGAGATTAAAGACATAGGGGTCCTTGTGAGAGAGGAGACCCTGGAGACTGGAACAGGGGTCCCTGTGAGAGAGGAGACCCTGGAGACTGGAACAGGGGTCCCTGTGAGAGAGGAGATCCCGGAGATTGGAACAAACGTGGAACAGGAACAAGATTTGGAGTCTATGGACTTTAGAAATAAAATCTATTGTTTGGAACTCAATGTTATCTCTGAAGAAATTAATGAAGATTCTAGAGATAAAGTTATCAATGGCATGGATAATCTTCTGGACTGGAATGATGTGATGGAGCCCAATATAGAGAAAATCTATGGACTTAACTGCAGCCATGTGACAATGGAAAAACTTTTAAGAGATGACCCAGTGTATTTTGAAAAAAAGAACAGAGATATGATTTTACAGCAGTATTTCAGCAACCTATTCAGAATGGATGGCAAGAAAATATTTGGGATAGAGGTAATTCCCATCAGACTCTTACTATATGACTATGGCTTTGACAGCAAGATTATTATGGAATACTGATAATGGAAGATTGGATATTGAAATTACTGGACTTAACAAGACTACTGAAGATGGAAGATGGAAAATGGAACTAATAGGGATAATAGAACAATGGCTACTGAAATTACTGAACCTAACAGATTCTGATGTGATGGATTAATTGAAATGTTTATTTTGACTATGGTTATGACAATAAGATTATCATAATTAGTAATGAGATGGATTAATCGATATGCTTATCTGGAAAAAAAAATTGATAGATATATTTCTTAAAGAATTGAAACCTCTCTTTGACTTTTTGTGGAAAGAATAAAGTAATGTTTATGAGATTTGATGATTAAGTAAGATAACTACTGGAGGAAAGTGATTTTATAATATGACTTAAGAGACAGGATTGTTATATATTATAGACTTATAACTGATTTGATCTTTGACAAATGGGAAGTCAATATTTTACTCTTTATTTTTTATTTTTGTTTTTTTTTTTGTTTTTTTTTTTTGTTTAACTATTTTTGATTTTGTTTTTTGTCTTTGAATGTTTTATGATTTCGTCTTGTATGTTTTATGAAAATCTGAATAAAAATTATTGAAAAAAAAAAAAAAAAAAGAAAAAAGAAATTGCATTCCATGAGGAAATTTCTCTGTGTTCCAGTGATCCTTAGTCAACTGGAAATTTGTGATTAGGCCGGTAACTTCCTTTTGTTTGTTTGTTTGTTTGTTTATTTATTTATTTATTTATTTATTAGATTTGATTAGACGTCCATCTGGCAGAGGTTAATCTGCCACTCTGGGCGACGTACAACAAAATACAATATAATCCCCTTAAAAACAATTCAAAAAGCAAACAGTATAAAATTTAAAAACTGAATAAACCCCCACGGAACTACCCTCTGCCACCCTAACCCCCTTCTCAAGCCTGGTTAAAGAGCCAGGTTTTCAAGGCCCGACGAAAGCATAACAAGGAAGGGGCCTAACGGAGGTCAGTTGGCAAAGAATTCCAAAGTGAGGGAGCCACTACTGAAAAAGCTCTGGACCGTGTCCTCCCCAATCTTGCTGCTTTTGTTGGGGGAATAAGAAGCGAACCATTCAAGGACGATCTTGTAAGCCGGCGCCCCTGGTGCGAGTGGAGGCGACTCTGTAGGTAAAGTGGGCCAGCCTCGTGGAGTGCCTTGAAAGTTAAAGCCAGGATCTTAAATTTGGCCCTAGCAACCACCGGTAGCCAGTGCAGTTCCTTAAGTACTGGGGTAATATGATCACGGCAGCTGCAGCCCTTAATCAGGCGAGCTGCCGCATTCTGCACTAGCTGCAGCTTACGGAACGTTCTCCAGGGAAGACCCACATATAACGCATTACAATAGTCCAGCCGGGACAGAACCAGAGCATGTACCACATTAGGGAGCAGGTGGCTCGGGAGGTAAGGGCGTATCCTACGAATGAGGTGAAGTTGGTAAAGCGTCGCCCAACTAACAGCTGCTACCTGTGCCTCCATGGATAGCTGGGAGTCAAGAATGACCCCCAAACTCCGGATGTGGTCTCTTAGGGGCAGTTGTATCCCATTAAGCACCAAATACATAATCCCCAGCTTCTCTTTATCACCCACCAACAGTTACTGTTACTGAGAGCTCATGACTGCAGGAACGTGGAGAACTTTCCTTGTGAAATTTGTTTAGTGATGGGAGATAACTGAATGTTGCAAGGGAGTTTAGTGAATAAAATAGCCTGAACATGAGCTGTCTGCATAATGTTGGAGCATAAGCTGCAGGTGTCATTTTAGGCTGCAGGTTTTCAAGGAGCATCAAGCTCAGGAGCTGCAATTGAGCCATTCTCTCAGCATTACCAAGAACCCCGTGTGGAATTGTTCATTTCCGAGGTCTGTCCTGGGCACTACCATTCAAGAAGGACATTCTTAAGGCAGCAAGGATTCAGAGAGAACTACTTAGAGGATGTCAGGCACAAAAGGGAAATCCCATGAGGCAGGGCCGGCACTACCATTAGGCAGAGTAAGGCGGCTGCCTCAGGTGGCACATATTGGAGGAGCAGCGAGCGGCAGCAAAATGTTGGAGGGGCAGATCTGTGTGTGTCACACACAACCTGTCCTGTGTCACCAGTGCTGAAATAAGAATAATCTGCCAGTACAGTCGGCTTCTGAGAATGAAACTGGGGGAGGGGGAAACCATCTTGTCCTTCACTTTGTTGGAAGTGGGGCAAGAGCAACTCCTGTTTTGTTCTTTTGTTTAAGCTCCAGAGGGAAGATAGGGCTAGGGTCCTCCAGATGGATAGGCTTGTTTACCTTTTACCTGTGATGCTCTGACTGACTTCCTTTTGTCGCTAGACTGTGATGTCTTTAGGGAAGTTTACCTGCCCCTCCTCCTTCCGCCTTTTCCATTCCTTTGTCCTCTGACTGTCCGGGAGAGAGGAGACATCCCTTTGTCTCTGCTCTCTCCAAGCATGGGGCTAACTCCCATACCTGGGCGTTATGCCTCCAACTTAGTTAGTTAGTTAGAACTAGGTATGCCTTTCCTATTTACTATGTATTTCTATAAATAAAGTAGCTTTTCCTATTTTACTAAGTCTCAAGTCTCAGTGATGCTGATGCAGGGTAAAAGGCTGCTTTCTTAGGCAAACGCAAGCACATGCTGGCACACTCGCATTTCAACATCTGCTGTTACTCTCTGCTGCTGTGGTGCTGCTTTAAATGAAATTAAGCACACAATTACACACAGCGCAACACACCTCAGGAGGCAAAATGTCTTAGGCCAGCCCTGCCGTGAGGTAGGATAGGTGCTGAGCAGAATTAGAACCTAAGGACTGCTCCATTGGATCACACCAAAGGCCCATCTACCTCCCTGGCTGCCAACCGTGTAAAATTGAAGGATGAGACAGATGTGATGTGGAGGGCCATGATCAGATCTTCCAAGGTATTTGTTTATTTAAAAGCAGCCACAGAGAGAGGGTCAAATTTTACTGAAGCAGCATCACTGGCGTAGGGGATATTTAACTCATTCCTACTGTCCACTTCAAGAAGGACAAGAAACAGGATATGGCAGCTGCAGAGCAGTTGTTATGCAATTATAACATTTGGGAGAACTTCCTAAATACCTATGTAGGTCTGACAAATTTTGGGGTGGGTGGGTGCGTGGGTGTAGGGGTACTGAAGGCTACAGAGCTATAGGATGGAAGAAATCTTTGGTTCAAATTGTGGCTGAAAGAGCCTGACCCTCTGTTTCCTGTTGCAAGGGAGGCAGAGATTTCTCTTGGCCTGGACCTCCAGATTCTGAAGTGAAAAAGGCAGACAAGTGGTCGCCATGGTGACTACCCTCCTTGGCTAAACTGTGCCATAATGGACCATAATGTGAAGAAGGTATGAAGTTGGATTCTTTTAGTAGCTCTGGGTCTACAATGCACCCTGATAAGGCCCTAGGACAGGGGTGGGGCTCTGGATCCGGTCAGGGGGCTAGATCCTTGTCTCCCCCAATCACTAGTGGGCCAAGTGTGACAGCTGGGTCACCTTATGGCACAATGACATTTTCGTCCACATAGTTTGAAATTAAACCCTGTGGGTGCAAGCACGACACGCATAGCACTTTGAAGCCCTGACAATCATCTGATCATTGGGGCTTCAAAACACCATGCATGGCCCTATGCAAGCCTATTGGTGGTGTCTGCAAACCCTTTCTTAGCACAGCTGCTCCTTTTCCTGCCCCTCACCTGATGTCATATATGAAGTCAGGTGTAGGGCAGGTGGGTGTGGCTTGGCCAAGGAGGGCCTTGTGGACAAAATGGGGAGACCTCATGGGGTTAATGAGGCCTACAGTCTGGAGGTTCCTTATCATTTTTGAAGCAGTGCATCAGCTGCCCCCATGACAGAAAAGTTGTCTTGTGATGAACTCTTTCCTCCTGGGCTATCGTTTACAAACTAAAGAACTAAATTTTAGTAGTGTGAGTGAAGATGAGAATGAAAGGAACCAATCAGTGAGCAGGAAAAGTTTCTGGGATATTGGGGAACACTATAAAGCTCAGATTCTTCACTGCAATCCAATCTCTGTTACTTTTCCTGATGCTTTAATAGAGTATTTCATTCTTCATTTTTTCATGCAGTATTTGTATCCTACCCCCTGCTTTGCTTATATTGTTCCTCCCTTCTCTAAGATTAATTTATGTATAATGTGCTTTTAATTTCCCTTTGACATCAATATTGGTATTTTCACTGTATGCTTTCTATTTGTTGCAAACTACTCTGATGTTTTTAAAAATGAAATAGTGGTATATAAATATGTTCATAAATAAAATAATAAACTGTGGATTATGCTTGCATCTTTCACGTACTGTGCTGCACTTCACTGGTCTATGTGTATTTTAAATACATCTTTGAAACAGATGTCAGCCTCTGGTCATATCTGATCTCCACCCCTTGTCCGCTGGGGCAAATTAAGGACCTCACCTTCAACCCAGAGCAGTTTAGGAATGGCCATTATTGCCAACTGGCCTGCAACAAACAGCCTGATGCACTTTTCTACCTTTAATAGGAGCTTGCTGTGCAGGAATTAAGTTGTGCGGCATGACTGAACTTCAGTTAAAAGCAGAGCAGCAAACTCTGGTCCACAAGCTGTAAACCGCAGGACTAGAAAGGGCTGGCTAGAAAAGTTCTGAAATATGGAGGCTTATAAGGAAAGGCTGGTGAAGTCTCTTGCAAGGGTATTTTGTGCAAAGGATGAATGACTTGACCCAGATGGTTTCTTCCAGTTCTAGGAGAAGCAACAGGGAGGCACCACAAAACACACCAAACCTAGGAGAGGAAAGACCCTCAAAGTGCCAGGGTCAAACAGAAAATGATAATCAGAGTGGATATAAACTGCTCTAATGTTTGATTCCCAAATCACATAAAGTACTATTTCCCCTATATTCATCACTGGTTAATCCTCATCTTGAGTACTGCGTCCAGTTCTGGACACCTCACTTTAAGAAAGATGCAGGCAAACTGGAACGGGTTCAGAGGAGGGCAACAAAGATGACCAGGGGACTGGAAACAAAGCCCTATGAGGAGAGACTGAAAGAACTGGGCATGTTTAGCCTGGAGAAGAGAAGACTGAGGGGAGATAAGTACAAGAAAGGTTGCCACACAGAGGAGGGCTGGGATCTCTTCTCGATTGTCCCAGAGTGCAGGACACAGAATAATGGGCTCAAGTTGCAGGAAGCCAGATTTCGACTGGACATCAGGAAAAACTTCCTAACTGTTAGAGCCATATGACAATGGAACCAATTACCTAAGGAGGTGGTGGGCTCTCCAGCACTGGAGGCCTTCAAGTGGCAACTGGACAGCCACCTGTCAGGGATGCTTTAGTTTGGATTCCTGCACTGAGCAGAGGTCAGAGTCAATGGCCCTATAGGCCCCTTCCAACTAAGAAGGGAATCTTCCTTACAGACCTTAAAAGCTAATCCAGGTGGCCCATCTTAAGTCATGATTAAAGACACAATGAGCCAAAAAGAAATGGACTCCTAAAAAGCATACTCATGGGTAAAATTGTAATATATTCAAGATTTGGCTACTTTAAGGCACACCTAAATTGGTTATAAAATGATTCCATTTGTATGACTACTGAAAGTGCTTATTCCAATTTCTTTTTAAACAGGAAGACAGACCACAGCAAAAGTGCAAATTCTGGGTCTTCATTCAAACCACTAGTGAATACACTTTTCAGTTGGAGAATCCAAAACAATTCTCTCTGCAGTAAAATCCTGCCCTTTGTACTGGGAACTTTTTCTACAACCCCAAAAAGCAGGTCACTAGCAGGTCTTCAAAATGTGCTACGAAAGGGGCACCCACTCTGTTGTTCCAGATGTTACTTAGTGGACCAGGATCCACTTCAAGAAATCATTTCTGGGTCCAACAGGTTGAGTTTGGGCATTTTATCAGTCCCCAAATCTCAACCCTATATTGCTTTTCCTGTCATCACACTGCTGCATCTTCCTCATCCCCCCCCCGATCTGTGCATACCACCACCTCCACACTCCTACATCCTCTTCACCTAGGACAGCACAGCTGTTTAACATTGCCAGAGTCAGATTTACCTTTTCACCCAAACATGCATTTAGGGACCCATTTCTTCTTCTTCTTCTTCTTCTTCTTCTTCTTCTTCTTCTTCTTCTTCCTTTCTTTCTTTTTTACTATATATCGTATAGTGGCAGTGCTGTTATTGTAACCCATCTTGGATCAGGCTGGGACCCAGTAGTGGGTCCAGCCCCACATGTTAAAGACCAGTGACCTAGGATGACTCTAGCTAGTTTGTACTTCCTGGTAGTGGCTGGTTAATTGGTCTTCCATGGCAGCTTTCTAATGGCAATGAGCTCTGTGTTCAGCCATTAGGCTTCACTTGTGCAGCCATGTATCCCATAGACCTTACGTGCACGCACGCACACGCACGCACACACCCACCCCTCCAGCATCCAGGCTATAAATGCCCCATGACCACCAGCACTGAACGCTGGAGTAGATCGAGTTTTATAGCTTTGAATAAGGGACAACTATCAGCTCAGAGAGAGAGAATGACCGACGGATAATCAGGTGAGTTACATCCCCCCTTTTGGTCTCTTAGACTCTCCATGCTGGACATTGGACAGGTGCTTCATGTCAGCAACATCCCTCTTTTGAAAAGTCAGCAGTGCACCACCAATGTGGAGCTGGAAGAAAATTTTGCTACTTTTGAAATTTGAAGGCAAGTTCGTCCTAAGAGAATTTCTCAGATAATTTACTTCCCCACCTCAAACTTCCTCCTCTGCAATGTGTGTCATGGTCTGGTTTCTCTCCTGCTGTTGACCTCCTCCCAACTTTGCACGCACATGGTTTATTGATACCAGGCAGGTGCCTGAGCTCTTTTCTTTTCAGAGCCTGCTTAAAACATTTTTGTTTAGGCAAGCCTATCCAGACTCCATGAGACCCAGTGTGGTGTAGTGGTTCAGGTGTTGGACTAGGACCTGGGAGACCAGAGTTCGAATCCCCACATAGCCATGAAGCTCACTGGGTGACCTTGGGCCAGCCACTGCCTCTCAGCCTCATGAAAACCCTCTTCATAGGGTTGCCATAAGTCGGAATCGACTTGAAAGCAGTACATTTACATTTTTATCCAGACTCCAAACACATAAATGATCATGTGTTATAATCTTCTTAGTCTATTGCTGTTTTAATTGTTTTAAAATGTTTTTAGATTTTTAATTATGGGCAGTTTTAATTTTTTTTTTTTTTTGTAAACCACTTAGAGGTTTTCTACAATCAAGCAGTATATAAATGTTGTTGAATAAAAAATTAAATTAAAATTAAATTAAACTTCCCCAGGGTGGCTGGTTACTCAGGTTGCCAGTTGTAGAACTGGTCCCTAAAGATGTGTCTTTAACAGCCCTGTGACATCAGCAAGTGGCTATGCTTATTTCGAATGCCATGAAAATGCCACCTGCTGATTCCTGCACCTCTGAAAGGCATAGCAACACAGGAGGGTGCCTTAGGCCAAATCAGACCCTTGATCCACGCAGCTCAGTATTGCCTACTTGGACTGGCAGCGGCTCTGCAGGATTTCAGGCAGGAGACATTCCCAGCACTACTTGGAGATGCCAAAGATTGAACTTTGGACTTTCTGCATGCAAAGCTGATGCCCTGCCGCTGAGTAGGTCAGGCTGATTTTCTTCTGGTCAGTTGGTTTTCATTCTTGGGGTGGAAGGCAGGATGCCTAGCGAGATGGGCCATTGGTCCAGCCCAGTAAGGGTGCAGTGCTCTTGCTCTAAGAGAATGATGCCTCCACACCCGTCCCAGCCTCATTCTTCACCTGTGCATTCCTTTCCTAGGGAAAGCAGGAAGATGGGGCGCAATCCGTATTTCAGCCTTTCCCTTCATGGCTTCCTTGTCGTCAGCCTGCTCTTAAAAGGTGAGTCAAAATGGAACCACCACCTTCGAAGGCAGTATACCCACGATATTATAGATGCTGAGGACAAACACAGCAGGAGGCTGTTCCTGTCCGGCCCAGCTTAGAAACATCATATTGGGATTTGGATGGAAACAGAACGATGGATTAACAGGCTCGGCGCCAGCAGGCATCCACATTGGGCACTGGCTGAGTGTCCCTGGGGCTGAGAGGGGCCCCTGCTACTGGGGCTGGGTGGGTGTAGTTCCTGCTCCACAATCAGTGCTAGGATCAAGTCATAGAGTGTGTGCCCTGCAATCCAATGCTGATGCAGACTGCGGAGCAGCAGCCACTCTCCCAGCTCCCCTACCGTCGGTGAGGACTGGCTGTGCACAGGGCCGGCTCCAAGCATGCCGGGACCCTTGGGCATCAGGTTGCCCTGAACCCTGGCATGTGCGAGCATGCACATGCGTGCAGCCCCCACGCCTCCCCACCTACCTGTCTCCTGTCTTTTACCATTGCCCTTAATGAAGATGGTGGACGTGGTTTCCCTAAGGGGATGAAGCCTCCGCCGCCATCTTTGTTGATGGCACACGTGCATGCTACGCGCACGCATCTCTGCCATCAACTAAGATGGCGGCAGCGGCTTCAGTACCTTAGGGAAGCCGTGGCCGCCATCTTCATTAAGGGCAATGCAAAAAGGCAGGAGAGAGGTAGGTGGGGCAAGGGAATGGCGGGCAGGCGGAAGCTCCAGCCCTGCAATCAGCGGATGGTGCCGCAGATCTTGGAAGAGGAGCGGAGGGCCCCTCAGGGGCTCCTGAAGCTCTGGGCCCCATGGGCCAGTGCCCCACCTGGCCACCCTTTAGAACCAGCCCTAGCTGTGCAACTTCCTGCGCTGCCATGTGAGCACACTGTGCATGCATGTTTGCCATCACCCAAGACAGTGTTGGGGTCACCAACATGGTCCCACCATCTTGGGTGATGGCAGGTGTGAGCACACAGCACGCCAATCCATGACATGGCCAAGCCTATTTAAGCCCCCAGCAGTGGTGGGTGTAATGCCACTGCCACCGAGGGCCCCTGTGGACTGGACCAGCAGTTCCCAACCCCCCTTTTTTAAGTTGAGACCTTATCCCAGTCTGATTCTGTGTTGGAACTGATTTTTAATGTTTTTAAACCTTTTTTTAAAAAAAAACACACACGTTTTTAACCTTTTTTTAAAAAGAAAAGATTTCTTGAAAGCTTTTAAAAATGTTTTTAAAGATGTTTTAATGTATTTTAAAGTCTGTTTTTATGATGATTTAAAGTGTTTTTAGTGCTTTTGTTTGCTGCCCTGGGCTCCTGCTGGGAGGAAGAGTGGGATATAAATCTACTAAATAAATAAATAATAAACTATTAATTAATAAACTTCAGGAAAAACGTCCTAACTGTTAGAGCCATAAGACAATGGACCCAATTGCCTAGAGAGGTAGTGGGCTCTCCGACACTGGAGGCATTCAAGAGGCAGCTGGACAGCCACCTGTCAGGAATGCTTTGATTTGGACTCCTGCATTGAGCAGGGGGTTGGACTTGATGGCCTTATAGGCCCCTTCCAACTCTACTATTCTGTGATTGTATGACCTCCTGATAGGATGGTATTTGCAGGAGGCCCTCACCTGCAGAACACAATGATCAACTGGGTATATAAGGAATAAAATGGTCTTTCAGGTATCCTGGTCCCTGTATTTCTGCCCCTGTGTGAGAATCAGGCTCCAAATTGTTCAATACAGGGAAAATCCATGCTACTGGTCCGCTCTGCTGCTACAGTATATTCTTCACTCCAGCCAAGAGCTCAGATTTGAACCAGAGCCTTGCAATTGCTACACGATTTGGCTTCTCGCAAGAATCTTAAAAATACAGTGCTATATTAAAAACCACAGTGAAATCACACACCCACACACCAATATTTATTTACTGATCTGTCCCTTCAAACATGTATCCCCTGACCTTTGATCTCTAAGGCAGAGCGGACAACTGATCAAAGCAATAAAAAAATACAAAGCAGCTCAAATCAAATCAAATTGTTCAGGGTTGTTAAAACAAAAAGGGATTGCGAAGAGCTCCAAAAAGACCTCTCCAAACTGAGTGAATGGGCAGAAAAATGGCAAATGCAATTCAATATAAACAAGTGTAAAATTATGCATATTGGAGCAAAAAATCTTAATTTCACATATACGCTCATGGGGTCTGAACTGGCGGTGACCGACCAGGAGAGAGACCTCGGGGTTGTAGTAGACAGCACGATGAAAATGTCGACCCAGTGTGCGGCAGCTGTGAAAAAGGCAAATTCCATGCTAGCAATAATTAGGAAAGGTATTGAAAATAAAACAGCCGATATCATCATGCCGTTGTATAAATCTATGGTGCGGCCGCATTTGGAATACTGTGTACAGTTCTGGTCGCCTCCTCATAAAGGATATTATAGAGTTGGAAAAGGTTCAGAAGAGGGCAACCAGAATGATCAAGGGGATGGAGCGACTCCCTTACGAGGAAAGGTTGCAGCATTTGGGGCTTTTTAGTTTAGAGAAAAGGTGGGTCAGAGGAGACATGATAGAAGTGTATAAAATTATGCATGGCATTGAGAAAGTGGATAGAGAAAAGTTTTTCTCCCTCTCTCATAATACTAGAAGTCGTGGACATTCAAAGAAGCTGAATGTTGGAAGATTCAGGACAGACAAAAGGAAGTACTTCTTTACTCAGCGCATAGTTAAACTATGGAATTTGCTCCCACAAGATGCAGTGATGGCCACCAGCTTGGACGGCTTTAAAAGAAGATTAGACAAATTCATGGAGGACAGGGCTATCAATGGCTACTAGCCATGATGGCTGTGCTGTGCCACCCTAGTCAGAGGCAGCATGCTTCTGAAAACCAGTTGCCGGAAGCCTCAGGAGGGGAGAGTGTTCTTGCACTCGGGTCCTGCTTGCGGGCTTCCCCCATGCACCTGGTTGGCCACTGTGAGGCTGCTGGACTAGATGGGCCACTGGCCTGATTCAGCAGGCTCTTCTTATGTTCTTATGTTCTTAGAAGCAGGGCAATGTTTTCATAATAAGTAACTCAGTTTTGCTAAGACATCCAGGCATGGAAAAGAACAGCAGTTCCCATTTGACATCGCTTCTCAGCCAAGGGCATGCGGTTGTTACTTGGCCAATGATCTAGCCTGAAGAAGCCTGCCTCCTGTTCTAGACATGAGTTGCTAACTGTGCATTCCTCCCTTCCATTGGACATTTGCAGAAGCCGAACCCTCATGTGCAGAAGTCAAACCCTCCTGCGGCAAGGGTTGGTTGTCCTTCCAAGGCTTTTGCTATGGGCTGTTCTCCGAGAAGAAGACTTGGGCAGATGCACAGGTGAGAGATTTGTCTTTAGTCTGATGCAGACAAAACCTCAGGCATTAGGAGACAGGGACACTTTGCCATGCTTGCTGCCCGCAATCCACACAGCAGAATAGAAAGTGACGGGTCAAACTGGTGGGATTGTCCACTTGCTGTGGTTGGGTCATGGTGAAGAGCAGTTCATTGACCGCTCGCTTTGCAAGACACCAGTTCCCACAGTTCCCCTGCTACTTGCTCCAGTATAGCAGGATTCCCTGAAGGCCAGGACCCTGCATTCTGGCAAGACAAAGTACAAAATGCAGTCAAGATGCACATTTTCCAAAGCCTTTCAGAGTTTATGCATATTGACTGTGAAATGTGCACAGTTCCCTCTTCATGCACAGATTGTGTGCATATTCTCCATGAAGAGGTGAGTGTGGACAATGGCTGGGTGATGCACAATAACTGCTCAACTTAGAGCCAGAATGTGTGCAAAACAAGCACAGTGAACCTTTACAACAGCTTGGCAAGGCTGAGTTCATTCACACGTGTAGTGGGAAAGGAAACTATTGTCTCCATTCAGACCCAAAGGAAGAGATGTGAGCTTCTTGATGAATTGCAGATTCAGCAGTTTCATGCTGGAGCCTCCCTTTGCAATTCCATATTTGAACAAGTATGGCCACCTTAAGATCAGTGACAGAGCACCCTGGAAGACTGAGATGTTCTCTTACTGGTTTAAAGATATGTCCATTTCTGTTGTCAGATTGATATTCCTTGATTTTTTTGCGTAGCATGTAGAATGCAGAAGGGTATTGCTGGCAGATGGTGCCATATATCATAATAGAAGAGGGGACCGGGTAAATGAACCCGATGTTGTGGCTGACATTATTAGGTCCTTGTAATAGGGTTGCCAGGGAAGATGTGGGGAAAGAGTTGGTATCCAGGTTCGTTGAAGGCTCTGGTACCTGCATTTGCACCTCTGTTATGTGGCCTGTTGGTGGTGGCGAGTGAATATCTTGTTTGGCTTAAATGAAATAGGAGCAGTTTGTAGTCCTACTTCTTAGCAAAGTGTATACGCAACAGCGGAACAGAGAATAACCAGTCCCACCTTCCTCTCATACACACTAGTTAATTTGAAATAAACAACATAGGCAGTCTTCTTAGGTAAAAAGTATAAAGAATGTTTATTCTCATATGTTCAGGAAACATAGGCTCTATCTTAGAAAAAGTAGAAGTCTTAGTCCATGATAATGGTCGTCTTGGAAGAGAAGTATGTGGATGCTTCTCTCTCCTCAAGCTTAATGGTGAATATGCAAAAAGGATCAATATCCTCTTAACAAAGAAGGAGGAAGAGAAGGTAAATAACCCCACCCTTTAGGAAGTTACATCATGGTAAACAAGCATAGAGATGTCCTCCAATTCTAGCTAGAGGGGACATTCCCTATCAAAGGGGGCGGCATGCAAGCTTGCTTAAACCCAACATATCTGTGGTTAGAGGGGCTGTGGATCACTGGTGATCTCTTGGAGTGGTGTCAAGCAGTTGTCTATAACTTTCTCTTCTAGGTCTGACCTGCAATATATTATTTATGAATATATTTATTTATTTAGGGGGTGGGATTGTAAACCACGTGATCAAAAAGGTCTCCAAGTGGAATACATATAAAATTATAAGTGAAATGTGGCTAAAATACATAAACCAATTAAAAACAAATATACATAAAAAGGTTATCAATTTAAAAACAAAAATGTAATACTACATTTAAAACAAATATAAGTTATTAAATCATGTCTGGATAGTTTTTTTCAAAAAGGAAGCTTGTTTTTTAACTTTTTTTGATAAAAGAAAAACAAATTCAAAGAAAACATTAAGTAAAACAAAACTCAAACTAGTTACAGTTAGAAGAAAATTTTCCAGGACCATTTATCATAATACATGCATTAATCCATAACAACAAATATTAAATAAATAAAAATTATCCGTCTGTTACTTCACAGACATGTTTGATAAAGCATGACTCATTTTGTCCTCCAAGCATATCTGAAGGAGAAAGGACTGACTTCTTAATGCCATATAAACTATATTCTGCATTAGTCAGGCCTCATCTGGAATACTGCGTTCAGTTCTGGGCGCCTCATTTTAAGAAAGATATAGACAAGTTAGAGCGGGTTCAGAAGAGGGCGACGAGGATGATAGCCGGTATGGAGAACAAGTCTTATGAGGAAAGGTTGAAGGAACTTGGCATGTTCAGTCTGGTGAAGAGAAGGCTGAGGGGTGACATGATTGCACTCTTTAAGTACCTGAAGGGCTGTCACATAGAGGAGGGTACAGATTTGTTCTCTGCTGCCCCAGAGGGTAGGACTAGGTCTAATGGTTTTAAGTTGCAGGAGCGTAGATTCAGATTGGACATTAGAAGGAACTTCTTGACAGTAAGGGCAGTTCGGCAATGGAACCGACTGCCTAGGGAGGTGGTGGGATCCCCTTCGCTGGATGTCTTCAAGCAGAGGCTGGACAGCTATCTGCAGGAGATGCTCTAGCTGTGGATTTCCTGCTGTGAGCAGGGGGTTGGACTCGATGGCCTACAAGGCCCCTTCCAACTCTAGGATTCTATGATTCTATAAGTACATACTATATTTTGCTGATATGCTGTTGGGAATCTTCTGAATTTGCTACATATTTATTTATTTATTTATTATTTGATTTATATCCTGCCCCACCTCTCAGCAAGAGCCCAGGGTAGCAAACAAAAGCACTAAAACACTTTAAAACATCATAAAAACAGACTTTAAAATAAATTAAAACAAAACAACTTTAAAAACATTTTTTAAAAAGCTTTGAAGATGTCTTAAATTTTTTAAAAAAACTTTTTTAAAAAAAAAAGGTTTAAAAACATAGTAAAAAGCAATTCTAACAGAAGCAGACTGGGATAAGGTCTCAACTTAAAAGGCTTCTTGAAAGAGGAAGGTATATAATACAATCAATGAAGTCAGACCAAATGGTGTAAAATTTGTCTTTTTTAATTTGTCCCCTAAATAGTCACACAGACTATTCAGCAGGCATCTAAAACAATATTGTGAGGGCGTCTACACAACGTCAATAGGCAGCGAGTTCCGCAGCACCAGCGTCCTCTGGTCTTCCCGCAATCCCTTTTATTCATTGGATAGGTACCTACATCATGACATAGTTAACTGCCATTGTACTACATATTAACCCGCATGCTCAGATAGCATAACTTTCGTGCCCGTTACCTTGCCACAAACCCAACAATTTGGAGCCACGAAGGCTGTCATTTGGGATATCCAAGATGCTCTACCACAGGGATGGGGAGTTATTATCTTCCCTGTCCTCCTCTCTGCAGGCCAAATGTGATGACTATGTGGGGCCACCCACCTGTCAATCACCTGATGCCACAATGATGTCAGTTGACGTGGTGCTTTAAAGCCGTGACAATCAACCGATTGGTTGTGCTTCAGAAGCCTCTCTTGCAGGGCCGGATTATCCATTAGGCTTAGTAGGCTGAAGCCTAGGGGCCCGGAGCTCTTGGGGGCCCGCGATCCGCGGAAGCAGGACAGGAGCCGCGGATCGCGGGACAAGAGCTTCCAAAGCGCCCACTATTCCCCCTCTTCACTTACCTTTTTCTCTGCTGTTTTTTGTGATTTGCCATCAATCAAGATGGCGGCCGAAGTTTCCCTAAGGGGCTGAAGCCTCTGCCACCATCTTGATTTATGACAAACCTGTGCGCGCAGCCGCAAAAAAAGTGGAAAGATAGGTGAAGCGGAGAGAATGGGATGGGATGGGATGGGATGGTGGGCGGCTCAAAATCAGCCTAGGGGCCCTCCTCAGCTTAATCCGGCCCTGCTCTCTTGGCCCACCTGTCTTTTTACTTGCCCACACCTGGCATCTTATATGACTAGATGGGCCTCCTTTGCCCTGATCCAGCAGGCTGGCTGATGAATCAGGCCAAAGGGGACCCATCTAGTTAATATGTTTGTAAACCTTTAATTTTCTTTTTTTAAAATGTTTTTAAAGCTTTTTTAAAAAAATGTTGTTAAAGATGCTTTGTTTTAATATATTTCAAAGTCTGTTTTTATGATGTTTTAAAGTGTTTTTAGTGCTTTTGTTTGCCACCCTGGGCTCCTGCTGGGAGGAAGGGCGGGCTATAAATCAAATAAATAAATAAATAAATAACAGGTGGTTGGCAGGTAGGTGTGGCTTTGATAAAAAGATGTGTCTGGCCAAAATGTGGGGTGCCTGGTGGGCCTGATTAGGCCTGTGTGTCAAAGGTTCCCCGCCCTTGGTCTATGAATTCGACCAGGCTACACACAAAAACATCACCCCTTCTACATCCCAGCTAAAATTGAGATTTGCGTCAAACCCTGCTTCCTTTGCCCACATGGTTTGAAATCAGAGGTTTGCAGTCATCACCAGTCAGCTGCAACCCTCCATTTGTGGCAGGGAGCTGCGTTTTTGCCTGCCCCACACCTGACATCATATATGTAGGGCAGGTGGGTAAAAATGGCCTCTCCAGGCCTTAGGAGGCCTTACAGGCCAGAGGTTCACCACCACTTTGCTACCACTCTGGCAAAGGCCAGAGGTTCATGAAAATACTCCAAAAATGTGTTTCCTTCCACCCCACTTCAGATTGACTGCCACAGCATGAATACCAACCTTGCCTCCATCCATAGCAGAGCAGAGATGGCGAAGGTGTCCGAATACATTATGTCCCGCCTTAGCGATAAAAATGTGTGGATTGGAATGCACGTCGTTGACAAAGTGAGTGCCCCTTTTCACCTTTGCCTCTGCTGCATGCGTGGTCGCCCAGCCATTGCTAGCCAGGTCCCCTTCCTCCACAACCAGTGCTAGCCTTCTTCAGATGAGCTCTTGACCCTAGTGGTGGTGGTGGTAGTGTGGCACTTAGCCTGTGTGGCCTTCTGTAACGCAGAGGCTGTTCATGGGCTGTGAGGAGCCATAACAACCTAAGAAGAGCCTGGCTGGTGGATCAGGCCAAAGAGGGCCCATCTAGTCCAGCATCCTCTTCTCAGCACTGAACAAACAGGTGCCCCAAAGGGAAGAAGCCCAGAAGCAGGGCCTGAGCAGAAGAGCACTCTTTCCACTTGTGATCCCCAGCAACAAGTATTCAGAGACATGCTGCCCCTCACAGTGGAGGGAGAACATAGCCATCATGGCCAGTAGCCACTGCTAGTCTTCATGAATTTGTCTAATCCTCTTACAAAGCCATTAAGGCTGGTGGCCACCATTGAGTCCTCTGGGAGCAAACTGCAGACGACTATGCAAAGGAGTAATTTCTTTGGTCTTTCCCAAGTCCTCCAACATTCAGCTTCATTGGATGCCCCTGAGGTCTAGTGCTATGAGAGAGGGAGAAAAACGTCTCCTTCTCCATTTTGTCCATCCTGTGCATAATCCCCATTGTGAGTCCTTTGCATCCTGGGTGGCGCAGAACTAGGTCCCTCATGCCACTCCTTTAATACAGCGTATTATTAATGGAAGTGCTGTTGATCATCATGATGGCCCACAGACACTGATCGTGCCCTTGGGACTACTGGGGTCTTTCTTCTTCCAGCCCACATCCTCTTCTGAGAAGAGGAAACAGTGGTCATGGGTAGACCACACCACTATCAGCTACTATTCCTGGAGACCTGGAGAACCAAACAATTTCTCTCTGTTTAGTCAAGAGTACTGTGTCGAGCTGTGGAGCGGACAAGGTGAGGAGGCGGTCCAGGCGGCAGGCTGTCTGAAATAATGGGAGTGGCTGTGATGGGGGGAGATGGGGTGTGCCATAAGTGGAGGTCATCAGTGCCTTTCTCCTCTCCATGGATTCCCTGTTCACAGGAACTTAGTGCCCCAGAGAGAAAGAGATGGAAGCATCCCTCTTCCCTTCCTTCTTCCCTTGCCACTAGACAAAACTGTAATGGGAAAAACCACAAGGTGGAATTCTCCCTTCCCCCTGCACAACCTTTAAAGATACAGAAGTCCTCTTGGAGGCTGGGCCTGGCAACCAGGAGGTCTTCTGTATCTTTAAAAGTTGTGCAGGAGGAAGGGAGAATTCCACCTTGTGGTTTTTCCCATTACAGCGTTGCAAGAACACCTGCACTTGGCTGACTGTCTCTTCTCCTAAAGATACAGGATCAGTCTCAGGGATTGAACCTGGCAACCCTAGCTCCAAGTGACCCTCCTTTTCTTCCTTGGATGTTCCCAGGTCTTCTCCCTCTTCCTCACCCTTCCAAATCATTTCCTCCCTTAGCAAAGCTGGGAGGCCACCTTTCTTCCCTTGCATTCATTTTTCCACACTGCTTTGCCATAAAAATACAGAAAGTCAAGCCCAAACTCCTCTCTTTGCAAGCATCCCTTTTGCTGCTCCCTTTGTGGACTGGTTGCAGGGCATGCAGGCCACCATCCAGGGGGACGTTTGCATGGGCAAGCCTTGTTGAAATGAGATGGGGAACTGCCTAAGAGAGCCAAGGATAATCAGGTGATATTTTCTTCTGTTCCCCCCCCCCCAGATTATCTGCGCTGGAATGATGAGAACTGCAGTAGAAAGCGGCCCTATCTTTGCAAGTACGCCAGTGTCAAGCATACTTCTGATGCCAAGAGCAATGACAAAAACAAGCCCATCCACGTTGATGTCAAACAGTACATCATCCACAATGTCAGGCCAATCCACTTCGTTAAACCAATCCACGTTGTCAAACCAAACAATGGTGCCCCTTGTGCAGTTTGTAGATAGCTATTCTCCAAGGCCTGCAATGAATACTTGGGATGGGATGGGAGGTGCTGTGTGACTCGCCCTGCACTGGGTAGTTAAAAATATATTGTTATTTCTACTGGAGTTTCCCACAAAAGCAATAGCCAGCACCAGTTAAGATCTTCGAAGCCAACATCATCTATAGCATTGCAAGAAGGGTAGACCCCCATTTACCTGTGAGTAAGCCCCACTGAATTCAGTGGGACTTACTTCTGAATACACATAGTTAGGATTGGGCTGTTAGAAGGGTGCAAAGTTACTGCATTATATGCTGACCAAAGGATCATCCAAACTGACCTTTATAATCCATGTTTTCCATATGCGCTTTGTCATCTGACAGTCCCCACTAGCCTGTTTGTTCGCTCTTTGCCGATATAAAAACAATGCTTTCCCCCCACACACACGCAGCGGGGAGGACCCATACTTCTTCTTGCTTTTCCCCAGCTCCGCTCCTGATTGGTTCACTTTTCCCGGGCTTCTAACCCCCGGACATTCGCGCACATGCGCAAAAATGATTGGACTGGAATGACGGAAGGGGTGTGGGGAAATGGCCAAGGACCACCCATGAACCGCCTACATCGCTAAAGTCCGGGGTATTGCATCCTAGCGCTATGTTGAAGTGGGTGATTCCTGGTTTTAAAAAAGGAAATCACATTTTTTGTGATACTGCAGATGCGGATTTAAACGCTATAACATCCGCGAAAACGGGCGACATCGTATGGACCATGGAAAATTAATGAAGACACAAAGCGATCATATCACTGATTAAACAGTCGTTTGGACGAGCCCCAAGTAAGGAAAATTTGCTCCTTGAAACATGACAACAAAGAATAAAAACTTTCTTAAGGGTGGTGATGGGTGGTGGTGGTGTTAGTCAGAGAAGCCTTTTGGCCCAGACCCCTAAACCAGCAAACTTCAAACAACCACAAAAGCCTATGATCTGGTTCCTGCAATCTGGTACCAAAGTGACTCTAAATCCAGGCTCCAAGATGAATGTGATGTCAATAAACTAACTTCCAAACATGGCCTTCTATGACTTCGCCTGATGATTCCACTCTCCATGAATGGGTGCCCATGGCACTCCCTCAAAAGGAGAGGGGAGACAGAGGAGGAAACGAGATCCAGAAGAGGAAAAGCAAGGAGGGGGGCCCTCCAGATGTTGCTGATGTGCCACTCGCATCAGCCTCAGCAAGCATGGCCAATGACCAGGGTTGATGGGAGTTGTAGTTCAGCAATTCTGGAAAGCCAGAGGTGTTCCCCACAGCTGGGCGAAAGAGACTCCGCAGTCAAGGGGAGGTGCTGTTCAGCTCCTTCTTTCTGTTTATTTAAACCCCACAGGGTTCAAAAAAAACTCTAAGTGGTGCTCAGCATAAAAACAACAGCTCTGACACAAAAACACAGCATGAAACAGTAGCTTAGAAGCAAATTAAAAAAAGAATTCAAGGATTTCAAACAAATCTCATGAGTCAGGGATCCAAGGAGCTTAATAGCTGGTGGAACGCCTCTCCCGATATGAACCTACCCGTACACTACGTGCAACATCGAAGGCCCTCCTCCGGGTACCGACTCATAAAGAGGCCCGGAGGATGACAACAAGAACTAGGGCCTTCTCAGTGGTGGCCCCCAAACTATGGAATAGTTTACCCGATGAGGTGCGCCTGGCGCCAACTTTGTTATCCTTTCGGCGCCAGGTTAAAACCTTCCTCTTTTCCCAGGCATTTTAACATATTTTAGCATATTTAGCACATTCTGGTATTCTAAATTTAAATTGTGTAATATGTTTTTAGCTCTGGGGAATTTTTGTGGTATGTTTGTATTTACTATGTGATTTTATTATATTACTGTATTTTTATATTTATGTTGTACACCGCCCAGAGAGCCGTTGGCTGTGGGCGGTATAGAAATTGAATAAAATAATAAATAAATAAATAAAAGGGGTTGTATTTAACTAAGCCCTACTCAGAGTAGAGTAGACCCATTGGAATTAATGAACCCAAGTTAGTCATGTCTATTAACTTCAGTGGGTCTACTACTCTGTGTAGGACTAGCACTGAATACCACCCATTTGATGTTTATATTATACTGGCTGGTCTATGACAGAAATAAAATTATTCATTCATTTATTCACCCATGGTGTCTCCTCTCCATGTGATCCTCACAACAAGCCTGTGAGGTAGGTCAGGCTGGTGGAGTTTGTGCATGGTTGTAGATCATCTGCTGCTCAGAGCCTTTTGCTATGTTGTTTCATAGTAAGGATGGGGGGGGGATTAGATTCAGTTTGCATTTAAAGCCAACTCTATCTAATTCTCACTTTCCCAAGCAATATGAGAACCGAAACACAGCCAACCTTTGAAATTTGCACTTATCTGCATTTTGCAACGCAGTTCTCTAACCAGTGTTTACAAAAATGCATAGATGAGAGGAAAGGGTCATGAAAATGTATATATTCGTGAAAATAACATACAAAAATGCATTATATTGGGAGAAAATGTTTGCAAAAATCTGTACATTAACCAACTGCATTTAAGACTGGAAAAATGGGAAACTGAGAAAATCAAAACAGACAGATTGTTCCATCATTTCACAGTATTTATATCATGGGTGAATTATACACATTTGCTGTCAGAATTGCTGTCATGGTTTAGAGCTAGCCTAAATCTTTTTTCATGATTTTACATTATTTATATTATTTCAGTGTATTCATCATTTTTTCAAAGTTCTTATAGGGCTGTCGCTATCTGCTTCTCCACCCCGTCTCGCTTCCTCTGTGTGTGTGTGTGTGTGTTAAGTTTGATTCTGCAAATCTGATATAGGTCGTTGAGGAATGACATACATCAAACAAACTCAAAGCAGGTTCAAACACTGGATCTAACTTTGTAAAGTTTGCCACTCTGGGCTGTTTCGGGAGGAAGGACGGGATGTAAATTCAATGAATACTGATAATAAAAATAAAGTGTGGATATGTACGTGGGATCAATCATGTGTAGTACATTGTGATGTGTTCAGCTTTGAACAACGACTCTGTGAGGATTTGAAAAGTGCTTACGCTGGAGTTCTGTAACCCTTTTAGGCAATCTTATTTCACAAAGAGAGAACAGCACTGAGCGACTGGTGCTCCATTCCACCCCCAAGCTTGTGTATTCATACATGATGTAAACTGGGGTAGCCATCCGGGATCTTGGAGGGTCTTAGACTCCTTACTTTTTTGGGAGCAGGGTCCTTATGTCTCCAGCAGCCTATGAGCCAATCAGCATGAAAGGGGAGTGTGTTAGCCACTGAGAAGAGTCTTCTAATATTTATTTATTTATTTATTTATTTATTTATTTATTTATTTATTTATTTATTTATTTCATTAAACTTATAGACCGCCCCATAGCCGAAGCTCTCTGGGCAGTTCACAAGACAAGAAACATCAAAAATACAATAAATGTGTAACAATATAAACACATTAAAAGTTTAAAATGTTAAAAAATTAAAACAATATCAGCTCATACAAACATGTTAAAAAGCCTGGGTGAAGAGAAAAGTTTTAACCTGGCGCCGGAAAGATAGTAACGTTGGCGCCAGGCGTATCTCCTCTAGAAGATCGTTCCACAGTTCGGGGGCCACCACAGAAAAAGCCCTTTTCCGCGTTGCCACCCTCCGAGCTTCCCTATAAGTAGGAACTCGGAGGAGGGTCTTTGATGATGAGCGTAGTGTACGGGCAGGTTCGTAATGGGGGAGGCGTTCCAACAGGTATTGTGGTCCTGTGCCGTGTAAGGCTTTGTAGGTCAGAACCAGCACTTTGACAGGGCCCGGAAACAAATAGGCAGCCTGTGCAAGCGGGCCAGAATCGGTGTTATGTGGTCGAACCGTCTGGTCCTGTGAGCAGTCTAGCCGCTGCATTCTGCACAAGCTGCAGTTTCCGAACCGTCTTCATAGGCAGCCCCACGTAGAGCGCATTGCAGTAATCTAATTTCGAGGTTACCAGCGCATGAACTACTGAAGCGAGGTTCTCTCTGTCCAGATAGGGGCGTAGCTGGGCCACCAGCCGAAGTTGGTAAAAAGCACCCCATGCCACCAAGGCTATGTGAGCCTCAAGTGACAGGGATGGATCTAAAAGAACTCCCAAGCTACGAACCTGTTCCTTCAGGGGGAGTGCAACCCCCTCCAGAACAGGTCGAACATCCCCCATCCTGTCAGGAGAACCACCCACCAGCAGCATCTCAGTCTTGTCTGGATTAAGCCTCAGTTTGTTAGCTCTCATCCAGTCCATTGTCGCAGCTAGACATTGGTTCAGCACGCCGACACACTCACCTGAAGAAGATGAAAAGGAGAAATAGAGCTGCGTGTCATCAGCGTACTGATGGCAACGCATTCCAAAGCTCCTAATGACCACACCCAGCGGCTTCATATAGATATTAAAAAGCATGGGGGACAGACCCCATACTGGAGATCCCAGGGTGCCGAGCAATGCTCCCCAAGCACTACCCTCTGGAGACGACCCACCAGGTAGGAGCGGAACCATTGCCATACAGTACCGCCCACTCCCAAATCAGTGAGTCGTCCCAGAAGGATACCATGGTCGATGGTATCGAAAGCCACTGAGAGATCAAGGAGAATCAGTAGGGTCACACTCCCCCTGTCTTTCTCCCGACAAAGGTCATCATACAGGGCGACCAAGGCTGTCTCCGTGCCAAAACCAGGTCTAAAACCTGACTGAAATGGGTCCAGATAATCGGTGTCATCCAAGAGTGTCTGGAGCTGGTTGGCAACCACTCGTTCATGGACCTTGCCAAGGAATATGCTTCCTTGTCCCTTCCTGGTTTCCAATCAGAATGAAAGGAAGTGAGTCAGCCATTGAGAAGACTCTTTTCAGTAGCTAACAATCCCGCTTTCATGCTTACTGGCTCCTAGGGACATCTGTTGTTGTGAAAGAAGGCATTAAGAAGGAGCGCATTCTCAACCAAGCAGCAAAATGTCTGTGTTTATGGGGAGTGGCTGTGACTATC